>NC_138578.1:82384826-83019146 GCF_964289735.1 Phaethon aethereus
TACGACATGGTCAAGCCAGGTGACGTTAGCTCTTCAAAGCCCATCACCAGGCCTGTCCTCCAGCTTCCCCACAATAACTCCACAACCTTAGGAACAGCATGGCCAGGGCCAAAATGCAATATGGGGAATCCCTAGTAGAGAATCATGGATAAAAACAAGCATAGACACCCAAACCTTAGTATTAGGCATGAGCGCAGTACTAGGAGGGACCCACAGGTTAAGTCTCATCTCCCACAATGACAGATAACATGCAGAAAGATCTACACAACTTGTTCAGTGACCTGTATCTCACATGAAAGGGCTCGGTCTGGCCACCTCGCCTGCCTCGTGCTTAATATGGAAGCGCTCCTCCAGAGCTCCAAACAGGAGCTTGGGCAAGGGGCACTTCTCAGGTGCCTGTTACTGCTGGAGCTCTCTAACAGACCCTAAATTTGGCTCTCAAAAAATACATCGCCATCACGTTCTTCTGCCTAGCACCTCCTCTGAACTGCGGCTTTTAATCAGTCTTTCTGTGACCTGCCAATGAATCAAACACAACCCTTTTGGCTTCGGCACAGCCCTGCGAAACTCCCAACAGTGAAACGGTTTGAATTATTGTTGTATTATGAGACACAAATCTTGTCTGAGCTAAGATACAGCGGTGTGTAAAAGGAGATTGCACGCACCATTCTCAGCGGACGGCTGGCCTGTGCTAAAGTGGCAGGGCAGTTTTGCAGAGCAAAAGCAAGCTCACACCGCACAGCGAATGTGGTGTTCTTCGTTACATTCACAGAAATTAAGTGCTCTTTGGAGTGACTTCAGTGGATTTAATGAAATACCTCTTGTCTTTGACTGACTGGCACGCTGCAGTCCGTGGCACTGTTGGCAGGCCCCCTTATCTCATAAAATCCTTTAACACATTAAAAAAAGGATATCTCAAATACAAATATCTGCAATTCTTTCAACATTGTTTATTTTATTACAAGAATAGTTTAGGACAGAGCAAAAAAACCCATGGCAAAATAAAATTTTGAATAATTAAGAGACTTTACAAGCCTCAGATGTCAAGTAACCTCTCTGCTGGTTATCGTTGTGCGATGTACCGATCTTTCACACCAACGCGTGGTGCCGCACTCTAACTCAGCACTCCTGCAGAGTATCACATTCAGCAGTAGTGCAGGGATTACAAAGGAAATATGCTTCCTTCCATTGTTTTGTTGCTATCTCATCTCACTGATAATGCAGCTTTGAGTCTACTTGGGTTATCTCTGAGTTTGGCAGAGACAAAACCAGCCCCTGTTGTGCTCCCCAATTACCGTATATCCACGAGTGCTGTTGATTTCAGAAAGGAGAATTAATAAAGCATTAATTAGGCTATTAACAAAATATTCTGACCCCTACAATTAATACATTAATAATAATTTACTTGTAACATTAGTTGCATGACTCATAGTGCCTGAATTTCTTATTTAAAAAAACCCCAAGACAAAGGCCATGGGGTGGGGGTGTCTGAGGCCTTCAGACACACTGAGCTGGCGCTTGCTTCAAAGGATGAATCATCAGAATCTGGTTGGTATCAGTAGAATTGGCCTGCACAATAAATGAGGCGAGTCAGCCTTTCCCCAGAGGTGTTTCAGTCCTTTGGCTACAAAAAAATAACGCAGCTCAGCTGCAAGCAAACTTTTTACATAATATAGGCCAAGCAGAACATTTATATAGCAAAGGTTTTCTGAAATAACCCCTGGAAGCTCTCACATTTCTAGGGTTTCAGTATCTATTTCAGTAAGAACAGAGACACACTTGTGGTATTTTCTTTTTACTCTATCCTTCCAGTGTCGATAGAGAAGACAAAATCTGCAGGCCTCACCCCTATACACCGATTATTCTGGGCTGTACGTGTCGTTGCCATAAAGTTATACAGCTCTGTAAGTGCAGAACAAGCCTGGAGAATGCAATCAAAACCAAATATACTTGATACGGACATCAGAATCTGGAAAAAACCAAAAAGTTTGGGTACGGTCATATGAGACTACCAAGATAAAGTAAATATCAGTATAAAAATTACTGATATTCCTGGGGTACAAGTGCATCAGAGAGTTTTAGCCCCAAGTTCTTGGCTAGCTTCTGTTGTACAAACAACTACCCTATTTTATACCAGCTCTAACAGAATGAAAAGCAAAACTTTTCGTCAAGTCTTGCAGCTGATGCTGAAGAAGAGCATCTTATGTTCAAGCACCAAGAATGGACTAGAGGGGTTCTTGTTTGTTTTTAATTATGTGGCTTATTCATTAAAAGGTTAAACTCCTGTTGTATTTTTCTCATGCCACAGTTGGAGCAACAGCTCGGCTGTCAGGCTGGAGGTTGATCAGGGAATTGCTTGCTTGGGCCAGGTCTGCTATGGAGACTCGTCCTCTCTGTTTGATGTACTGAGCCACAGCAGCCATCTCCTCTGGAGTGATGTAGATGAACTTTCCTCTGTCATCAATCACACCTACAGGGGGAAAGAAAGGACCTTGAAGTCAGCACTTTGGCTCCTCTCACTTCCCGACAGACATCAGTCACTTCTTTTGGAAGGGACATTTAAACTGCTGAGGCTGCATTTCATATCTAGGGCAGACAGAACAACGTGCTAGCAGTCAGGCTTTTATCTCCACTCTGCTGTCGGGTCTTTGAGCAGGGCTGTGATAAAAGAGTGTCTTGGTAAGACTAATTTTGTTTTAAGTAACACGTTCTTTTATTGTATGCAGGTAGCTGGGAGTACGACAGCAGCTACTTCAGGTATATAGTTTTGGTGCTGATGTTCTGGGCCCAGGCAGCTGGTGGAGAAAGGCAGAGCAGCAGGAAGGTCCAGGAGGTGATTCAGAGACCCTGTGGGGCCCAGCTCAGCCATTCCGACCTACTTGCTAAAAGGGAATGAAGCCCAATTTCCATACTTCAATTGCTCCATGAGGAGCGAGAACAGACCTCTCTGTTCTTAACGCATTACGGGATCAAACGCAAGGCCGAGAGCCTCAGCGGCATGCCTTTTAGGGCACAGATACAGCCAGGACCCTACACATCCTTAGGCTTTGATTCAGAGTGCTTTTAGGTCACTCAAATGGGTATCCACATGTACCTGCCAAGAAAGTTGTTTCCCAGCCATGACTACAATATCAGGTCAGTAAATGTTTGCGTTGGCACCTTCCCCTACTTCCTCCTCACAAAGAAAAAGACTGCCCAGCAATAAAGCAGACTTGTTCAGACAGGGAGCTGCCCACATGCTCAGTCTCTGCTTACATTCCAACTTTGATTGCGTGGGTACATGGCCAGCAAGAAGCACTTCACTTACTACAGTATCCTGGAGTGCTCTGGGATGTTTGCTTCTACAGCCTGCCGTACGCCCAGCCCTGGCTTTAGCCACAGCACCTTTAAAACAGACTTGCAAACTACCCCAAAACATCCAAGTGACTCTTTCAAATTCAGATTTCAGACAACATCATTTGCAGCCGGCTGCTCAGCAACCCCTAAGGACTCTCAGCAGGCCTCAATCAACATGCAGAAGCCTTGTGCTGGCTCCTGAACTGGTGGGGACGTTCACCCTCCCACCTCTGTATAATGTAGCATAGGAGCAATCACACCCCATAGTGCTTTCAACTGCAGTTTCATGGCAGCTGAAGCAGGGATAATTAAAATATCTATTTATCAAGTCCTACTAGGATCTTCTACAGTTTAAAATAGAAATTAGACTGGAAGTCTCTCTCCACCATAGTACAGGCACTTTCTGCACCACCTATTCACCAGCTACAATATAGTCCCCGTAGTGTTTTGGCTGTCACCTGTTAGAGTGCCATCAGCCATCAGGTCCTGGATTCTGTTAATTGCATCCTGTTCAGAAGGGAAAAAGGAATAACAAACTGATCAAGAGGAAGGCAAAAAACATTTCACACGTTCAGATACACTACAGATGGAGGCTCACACTTAATTCCTCAGTGTTAAAGACTTCAGTGAAGGATACGCATCAGTATTTCTACACAGACAGATGCCAAGTAAGCCCTTTGGTCTTAGAAGGATGAAGTAAGCTTCTGTATTTTGGGGTGTTCAAATAAAGTCTCTTTTGGGGATAGGGAAGTTAATTGGTAAGTTAGCTGTCCGTTTTTTGGAAGAGGGGTGGCTATACACATCTTCCCAGGGAAAGGCTGTATTACTGCCAATGTAACACGCAAGTTCTCAGAAGTACACTGAGGTACTTCTCCAAGAACCTGGCTACACTAATACATTCCAGAGCTTTTTATGTTTGTTTTTCTTTCCCCGCCTCCCCCCCCCCCCCCCCCCCCGCTCCATTTAAGAGGAAACCTCTTTTGCGAATCCAAAGAACAACTTGTTGAATTTATCGCTGGCTTAACTCCATAGTTACTCCAAGCATGCAGTTCCACTACACCTTAAGCTAGTATCTAAGTGCTGTTTTCCACAGTTCTGCCTCTCTCCCTTGCTTGCCTTTATGTGACTGCAGAAGCAAGTTATAGTTTAGATTTCAACCACATAAATTCCCTTGACTGGCTCACTGCATGTTTAAATGAAGTTCTGGTTTAAGAGAGAGGCAGCAGCACAGCAGCCTGGGCTTACAGCAGCGTAAGCTACTGTGAAGGGGCACCTCAAGATCAGATACGGTACACAACAACAGAAAACTTCGGTCACTTAGAAATATGTGTCAAATGTGCTCAAATTAAAATAAACCAAGCCATGACTATTCTTCAGAGTCAAAACATACAATGTTTAGAGAACAGAAAGAGGACAGAGGGGAAAAACAAAGTATAGATATCACACCATGAGCTCACTTTGACAAGCTTATATGGTGCTAAGAGGGACAATACTCTGAAGTAATGCACCAGAAGATACAAATTAGGGTGGTCAAACACTGGAACAGGCTTCCTAGAGAGTGGCCGATGCCCCAAGCCTGTCAGTGGCATTTCAGTCAGCCCTGAAGTGGTCAGGACTAGATGCTTGTTGTAAGTCCCTTCCAACTGAAATTCTCTGTTCTATTCTGTAATTCTTAAATGTTCTAAGAAAACACAAGCAACTGGAGCAAAAGACCTCATCTACTGATTGTCTGCAAACATAACAACATTGTCCAGTTATGCAGGCAGTGTCTGAATTTGCTTCTAGCTCTGCTTTTGGTTCCCAAATAGCCTGGATTGCTCTATTACTAGACTTGCAAACACTATAGCATCCATTAACCAACAGGCAGCTGTGCAAGAGGCAGACCGAGCACTTTTCACTGAAACAATCTTGTAAGCCAACAGTCCTTCACTGGCTGGACGGTACACTGATGAATGGCCACAGTTTTAGGGCTGATTTTGCTGAACTTCACCAAAACCCAAGCATTTTCAGTAATGCTGAGACACTTGCATAGATGTTACCCTTACTGACCCACTTTCTCTCCTGTCCTTTTAAACTCATTGCTTGTACTTGCACCTCAAAAGGTAGTACTTACCTGTGTTCTTAAACCCACATGTGAAGCCAAGTCCTCCAGCTGGATTACCTTTGTTTTCTATTGAAACAAACAAGAGTTAAATGCAGCTTATTTATTTTTCTTTCAAATAAAAAAATTGCATTTAATAGACAAAGTAGAACTTGCCATTCTAACTTTTCCTAGTAAGCACTTTGACGAAAAACTCTAAGCAACTTAAACCACTCTGCTCTGTGGAAAGACTGGATGCTCTGTCCCACTTAAGTGAAGACCCAGATACATTTGCCAGTGTTCATCCTGAAGCTTTCTTTACTTTAGGAGGACAGGATGAGCACGAGCACAATAAACAGCCATGGCTCTGTTCCCCCTGCCATCTGAGTTTCTCAACTGCTACCTTTAATTTCCAGTATGCTTTAGCAAGATCCCTTTTTGTTTGAGAGATGTTTCAAAGCACATTTTAAAATGATCACTGGTATATATCAGTGCATACATTAGAATCGAGACAAGACTGGCAGCATTAAGTGCTTTAGTCTGTTTTACTAATGTCATGTGTATTAATGCCATAATAATCTTCCTAAGCAAGTGAACACCTTATTAAAATTATCAGTGCTGGAAGTGTACCGCTAGCGCACTCCTGCACAGGCAGCAAAATGATCTTTGAGAACAAAGGTAAAAGCAGGAACTGCAAATTTTCATTTTGCTTTTGAAAGAGGTTCTTACTGCAGGCTTTCTCAGGCAGGACGCAGTCACCACTGCTCACATCTGGTTTTACGATTCTCTGTAGCTCCAGAGAAAGACAGAAAAAAAAAAAAACTTGGTACACTCATCCGGAGCTACTTGGTTCCTGTTTTCTTATCTGCAAAGGTTTTTGAAACTTGTTCTGTTTAGATGCAGTAAAACAATGCACCATTTATAAGGAATTTGGAAAATATAAAACTTGTGGAAACTTAGTTAACATTCTGGACTGCATTCCTAAAAGCCATATATGTACGGCCACAAGAGCTACATTTACATTATCAGATGCAGTACTTCAAACGATAAATGCGTTTGTTTCTGATCTTGAAAGTACAGTGGAAGGACATTGAAGAAATAAAGAGAGGCTGAAATAGATGAATCTTTTTCATTAATAAAATCAGACAAAAAAGTCACAGACAGTCTTAGTAGTTGTGAAGTTCGATGCAGCCAAGCTAGAGAACTGAATACCATGGACTGAACGCATGGAAATGGAACCAGTCCATGGAATTCAGTTCTCAGAGCTGGGAACTGCCAAGATTCGTCACATCTTCTTTTAAAAGGAAAAGGGGAGTGTGGGAGATGGGTGCAAAGCCATATAAACAAGAAAAACAGGATTTAAAGGATTTATCTTCACTTAAAGATATTCACCCCCAGTGACCAAGTTTAGTGGAAGCTTTCCAAGCTAGGTCCTGCTGTGAATAAGAGCCCAGAGGGTGGGGTGGAATTAGGATGCATTCCCCACACACACTCTGAAATATAATGACATTGTGAGGTCCCAAGTGAACAAAACACTTCACCACATGCTTCACGTTTCAGAGACAGGCTTCATTTTCATAGAGCAACTTATACACATCCACATTTTACTGAATTAATTTAATTTTAGGTATGATTCTGCTGCTTTCTTCAGCAAGGGATGAAACAGAGCAAGAGCTCTCAGGATTAAGATGAGCAGGATTTCTTTTTCCTTATCTTGTAAGCATTATTTTTCTTAAAGAAAAAAAACAGGAAGAGGTAAAGCCTCCAAGTCCTTTGCTATCCCTTTCAAATGTAGTGAAAATGGAGTTTGCTGTTTCAGTTCACTGGCTGTAATTCAGATGCATTCAATGACACACTGTCAAGCCGGGTGAGAACAGTCTGATGGATGAAGTGCAGGCTCACATTTCCCTGGGCTAACAGAGCAAAGGAACTGCTCAGCCACTCTTTAACCTCTGCCCACTTCATTACTAATTTTTTGAAGTGCTCAGAGAGCCCACAGAGCTGGGTAAGGTGTGTCGTACAGCTACGACACTGCTGAGTAAAACCATAGGGTTCCCATTAAGAACTGGTTTTTCTGCTCCCCTGAGAGCGGAGCAGTCAGGTCTGTAGCTTGAGGACTGGTCACTGTAAGCAGCAAACACACAGGACGGCTCCTGCAGCAGAGACAACGCCACAGCCTGAGGTGTGAGGTGGTGACGCTGCAGCAGCCAGATTGAGGTTGAGGGGCTACTAGGAAAGCCTCAGAGGAAGGGAGATGCTCAGCTTTCAGAAAAGCAGAATTAGGAGCACCAATCTTTTTGGTGCCTTTGAGAAAAATCCCATTTAAAACAATCCCACAAAGCACAGCTGGAGAAAAGAGGCTGTGTTTTATTTCAAAAACCCTTAGGAATGAAGCATGGGGTGAACTACCTCCAGCCAGTTATACCAGTAACATAAGTAATTCAACAGAAGAGCTAAATTACACTTTATTTCTTTAAATGCCAATTGCTCTTTTAATTTATAAGTTTTTCAGACAGCTACTAGCAGCTTAGCACTGCTTCTTGAGGTAAGTCAACAGTTTCTGTGAATAGAACAGAAGATGAGGGCTGTACATAATGTATGTATTAAGCATACTTTCAAGATTTAAAAAAAATACTAAAAATTGTAAAAGAAAGCAATGCCCCAGTTCTGCAACTCATCTCCACATAGCAAATCAGGTGTCGAAGCGTTTCTGAATTAGGTTTTCAGCCTGTGCTTAATTTCTCTGACGTCAAGTAGAAGTGACTAATATAAAACTATATATGCGCTTAAACGCTGAACTGAGTTTGTGACTAATCTGTTCCATGCATCACAACCACCAGGGCAATGTGCAGAATCAGACCCTACTGCATCATCCCTTGGAAACCCTCCCAATTTTAGTGGAAGATCCCAAAGGACATTGAAATATCCTATTGTTCTACCTACTCTTATCCTGGGGCAGCTTGTTTATCAACAGAGAACAGCACATTCTCCTTAATCCACAGCTTGGCTGTATCTCGAAAGCCTTAGATGGGAACAGGTGAACTGGGATCACACCGTACCACGTAGTCCATTTCCACAGATAGTAACTGAAACAGAGGGTGGTCTTAACAAACGTGACCATTTCAAAGCTCCCCTCCCTTTCAAAGAGATCTCTCTGGCTTCTGTGGAAACAGAATATCAAAATTGCTGCATGGCTGCAAAATGAAACGTGCAATCCGATGGTTCATCGGCACTCTATGGTTTTACTTAGGCTCTTCAAACATGTCACCCATAGCTTTTCCAATCTGTTCTCAGCTGTCTCAGCTGCCTTTGGCCATGCTTCTGATCTGAGTTGACTGGCTTATGCTGGGGACTTGATTAGTGAACAGGGGCTATTTTCATTTGGGCTGCAGCAATGAAGATAAGTCCCAACTCTGAGTGCCACTAGCTTACACGTTTCCAAATTACACCCAGAGATCACAGAATCACTAGGTTGGAAAGGACCTTTAAGATCATCAAGTCCAACCATTAATGCAGCGCCACCATGTCCCCTAAACCATGTCCTGAAGCGCCACATCCACACGTTTTTTCAACACTTCCAGAGATGGCGACTCCACCACCTCCCTGGGCAGCCTGTGCCAATGCCTGACCACTCTCTCAGTGAAGAAATTTTTCCTAATATCCAATCTAAACCTCCCCTGGCGCAACTTGAGGCCATTTCCTCTTGTCCTATCACTAGTTACTTGGGAGAAGAGACCAACACTCTCGTCGCCACAACCCCCTTTCAGGTAGCTGTAGAGAGCGATACGGTCTCCTCTCAGCCTCCTCTTCTTCAGACTAAACAACCCCAGTTCCCTCAGCCGCTCCTCATAAGACTTGTGCTCCAGACCCCTCACCAGCTTCGTTGCCCTTCTCTGGACACGCTCCAGCACCTCAACATCCTTCTTGTAGTGAGGGGCCCAACACTGAACACAGGATTCAAGGTGCGGCCTCACCAGTGCCCAGTACAGGGGCACAATCACTTCCCTACTCCTGCTGGCCACACTAGTGCTGATACAGGCCAGGACGCTGTTGGCCTTCTTGGCCACCTGGGCACACTGCCGGCTCATGTTCAGCCGGCTGTCAACCAGCACCCCCAGGTCCCTTTCTGCCGGGCAGCTCTCCAGCTACTCCTCCCCAAGCCTGTAGCGTTGCATGGGGTTGTTGTGGCCAAAGTGCAGGACCCTGCACTTGGCCTTATTAAACCTCATACAGTTGACCTCTGCCCATCGATCCAGCCTGTCCAGATCCCTCTGCAGAGCCCTCCTACCCTCCAGCAGATCAACACTCCCACCCAACTTGGTGTCATCTGCAAACTTACTGAGGGAGCACTCGATTCCCTCATCCAGATCATCAATAAAGATATTGAACAAGACCGGCCCCAGAACCGAGCCCTGGGGAACACCGCTTGTGACCGGCCACCAGCCAGATTTAACGCCGTTCACCACAACTCTCTGGGCTCGGCCATCCAGCCAGTTCCTCACCCAGCGAAGAGTAAACCTGTCTAAGCCACGAGCCGCCAGTTTCTCCAGGAGAATGCTGTGGGAGATGCTGTCAAAGGCTTTACTAAAGTCCAGGTAGACAACGTCCACAGTCTTTCCCTCATCCACTAGGCGAGTCACCTGGTCATAGAAGGAGATCAGGTTGGTCAAGCAGGGCCTGCCTTTCATGAACCCATGCTGGCTGGGCCTGATCCCTTGGTTGTCCTGCACATGCCCTGTGAGCACTCTCAAGACCAACCGCTCCATAATCTTCCCCGGTACAGAGGTCAGGCTGACAGGCCTGTAGTTCCCAGGATCCTCCTTCCGGCCTTTCTTGTAGACGGGCGTCACATTGGCAAGTCTCCAGTCTTCTGGGACCTCCCCTTTTCTGATCAAGCTGATCAGAAAGCACTTGACAGATGCAAACGGAGCAGCCTCTCTCACTGTGGCCCGATGGTAATGGGATACACCACCACAAGTCCCAGTGACACCAGAGAGTGTCAAGCAGAGTGCAGACAGCAAGAGATGCTTGCATCCTAGCTTTGCTGTGCCTCTGGAACAATCGGGCCATTGTTCAGACTTCCATGGCAATCACTCTGACTGACTCCGTTTGGAGAGTTATCCATGAGACAAATCTGTTTGCTATGCTGGATTTTTGCTGGGGTAATGGACATGCAAAACTGGCCCAGAGTACGAGGTTCTGGATTAACAAAATGATTTGGAGGTCGCTAAGTATGCAAGCGATTTGCGTACTAATGAAGCCTTTCACACACATGCCATACATTGTCAAGTAAGAGTCCAGTTTCCAGTAAAGGAGGAAAGGGATTAATTGGGACAAAAGATTTGCATAGCATCGTCAGAGGAAGAGTAGAAAAATACCTTTGACTTTTGATATGCCAACAATGGAAAAAGAAGCATCTGCCCTTACAGATGGAAAGTGGAAATCCTCATGAACACACTGCAGGTTTTAAATAATGAACCATACAATAGCATGAAAGGGAGACTAATACACCCTGTAAAAAAACAAGTGATCTTTTCCCTAAATATTCCTTCTAAACATTAAAGATAACTTTGCAAATTGCACAGATAAAAACAAGAAAAGAAATTACATGAAAAGTTGGATTGACCTTTAGACACAAACACATCCTGCAGGGCAGGCCACATGCTGGTACAGCAATCCTCATTCATGCTGAGCTGAGGTGTAGAGACTGTTTTCTAAATCAGTAGCTGATGTTCACAAACAAAAAGCCTGAATGTCTCAAATCCCATCAACAGCAAACATTGTTGTTCATAAACTCTGAGGGTGATCCACCAGGCACAGAATTTATAATGTGTATCCTTAGGAAAGAGCTACAATCCTGCCCCAAAAAGCCAAGACACAGCTATAATAACAAACCATTTTAACGGTGATGGACATACTCATGCACGGTTAAGTAAATAACACAGACTTTAACTAAGGTATCACTTTTGTTACTTGTTGAATATTTAAGTAAATCAAAGAGGAAGTAAAGATTTCCCTTCTTTCTGCAACTTTGACAACTCTTTGACAAAGGTATTTTATACAATCTAACAAGTCTGGAAGGAGGAGAAAGACCAGTGGTAGCTTACCTTAATGTATTCGAGAAATTCCATTAGAAAGCTGCGAGACTGGACACAGCAAGGAAAACAATTATTTTAAATTCATGAACATTAAATGTATCGCAAACTTGCTGTGTACAAATATTATAAATGTGTTTAGCTTGCATACTTCCAAAGTTTTAAACATACACACTGAAGGAGATTTTAAACTGGAAAAAAATATATCTAGATTTAATCTTAACTAGGAATTTATGATAGGTATTTTCTAAGACAGAATACAGCTCAAGTACAATTTGTGGTTAAGTGTTTTCTGAAAGGAAATCTTTGAATCTTTTATTCTTCACATCATACATACCCCTGAAATAACCACATCTGGGTGAATTTGTGCATTGTGTGTTTAGTTACATATACACACTGAGGACATTTTGTACAGAGGTAAAGTACAGAGTGATTCAGGAGACAGCTCATGCAGATGGTCAATGTAGCACACAGCTGCGCAACACATGTGGAAGCCCAAGCTGTTTTCAAAGCTACGCACCTGAAATCCGGCATTTTAATATAAGCAGCTCAATTTTCA
Source organism: Phaethon aethereus (assembly GCF_964289735.1). NCBI lineage: Eukaryota > Metazoa > Chordata > Aves > Phaethontiformes > Phaethontidae > Phaethon > Phaethon aethereus. The sequence continues at coordinate 82,396,897 of NC_138578.1, forward strand.
AAGGCAATGCAAACAATGTGCATTTAAGTTACCAGGGGATCATGTTACTCTGCAACCCTGGAAATCAATCAGCCTTAATTAACTGCTTAACTCTGGACTCAGGTCCTTAACTTCAAGCACGAGTTTCAGCACGCTAGCCTCAACAAGACATGCCAGAGCCAGCTCTTGTAACAGGATACTAAAATGCTTCAGTACATTATCCACTACAAGGAGGAAGGGTGGCTTGCCATTTCTGCAAGGCTGGTGTCTCCAAGTAACTATGTACCTGTGATTGTTTCTAAAGATGACTTTCAAATCGCCTACTATTAAGAGTTCTATCTCCCCCACTCCTACCAAAGATATCTTATGTTGAGATCCAGGCATCATCAACTGCCTGCCAAGCTCTTTCGAGTGAGGAACAGCCTTCTCTGTTCTCACATATAGAAAGATTAATTTCTCCTTGACAGCCAGCTGTAAGAACACAGAAGATAAACACATTTGAGCTTTAAAGGATGTCTAACATGGAGCAATTTCATATTTAGGTATAATCTGGTCTTCTAACAGGATGGGCATGTGTTTTTGAAGGAACTTTCAATAGAAAGTATGCATTTTGCTGTTCTCTGCATCTTAGGAAATTCCCCATCGCCAGATACAACTTCTCTTGGTGTTAAGCCTAGCATGATGGAGGAATTTCTCTCAATGGGAAGGGGTCCACAGTGAGAACCTGTGACTAACATCAAGGGGTACTGATGCATTGAAAGGTCCTCAGCCCAAAGCCACTCTCAGTCACACTAAGGGCAAATCCACTGAATTCAGGGCCACTTTAGCAGAGGACCAAATGCACACATGGCCCTGAAAAAAAATATTTACCATGAAATGCATTGGACAGCTCAAATTTGGCAGCTGCAACCCAAGAGCAGCTTCAGCATTTGATAGCAATTAAAATGAGTCTAACAGGTTTTCAGCAGACAGAATAAGAACACTGCCTCCCACAACAGTGGAACTTTTTCAAGTTTGCTGTGCTATTATATCAAGTATCACATTTCAATAACCATCCCCAGCAGCGTCTGCAGGCAGCCACAGGACGAGCATGCTGGAACGTGATGCAGAATTTGAAATACTATCAACCACAGCAATCATTTGCAACAGCGAACGTACAGTTTTCCAGCATACAACACACAAGCACCGAGGTTGTGTCCTGTGAATTCTCTTAACATGTGCCTTTTAAGACAAGAGCTTGTTTTTTTTTCATTTGATTTCACAGCAGCTCTGTTGGTTTAGAAAATAAAACCAAAACCAAACAATTTCTCCCAAGATATGTGGGCACTGCCAAACTCCATATTTAGCCTTGCTTTCATCTGACCATGATGGGCAGAGTAAAGCTGATGACAGTGAAAGAGTATCTGACTTGCAGGATGAGTTTTCTTTCAGTCTCTACATTAAGGGAGGACAGAACTCATTTCCAGCAATACGCATTTGCCTTAGTACTCTATACTAACTTGTAGGAGTCTGGAATGAGGGATTGTAGCATTCCTCAGGAAATACTCCAAGTTAATGTGTGCCATATACACAATTTAGCTTTTACAAGCAAAAACTTTTGGCTGACTCCTACTTTGAAGTTCATTTTACACAAGACAATGCAGCAAGGGCAACCTGAGTCTAACAAAGATAAAGAAAACTGCAGTAACAGCCTATACATACCTCTTCCTCCGTCATTGATTCCTCAACCCCTTCCTTTTCAACTATAAAATTCTCCTTCAGCTTCAGGTACTCTTCATACTCTCTCTTTTCCTCTTCTTCCTTTGCCTTCCTTTTTTCCTCTTCCTGGACAGAAAAGATGACAAGTGGTCAGTTAGCTCCTCGCCAAATCAGGCTTAGTTTTAAGTAAAGTAGAATCTTTTTATCTGCAACCTGGTTTTACTAGAACAGACAGTTATGAGTCTAAGTTCTACCTTGATGGCATTATGAATTTCACAAGCTACCCTTAAGGCAGTAACCATCTCACATGGTAGTGTAAGCTTGCACAAAATACACTTAGGCTGGATCTTAAGAGATCTGAGACAGGGGAGGAAAATCACTCTTATATAGCAACCTGCTTTCTTAATTTGCATGAATATGTTTCTTCTGCAGATCCCGTGACAGGAAGTCCCTGCCCCTAACTGTACTTTGATGCAACATCCACATTTTCAGTAACTGGCCCCACTTCTGTTCTGATATACGCTCATGTACATTGGGAGTGATCACAGAGAACAGTGGAGTTACAGTGGTGGCCATCTGTGTGTGAGAAGATGGCCTGTAAAGGAGCTTCAAGTAAAATCTCTTTCTTAAAACATACTTCAGTGGGTTGAGCCAGGCTGGACACCAGGTGCCCACCAAAGCTGCTCCATCATTGCCCTCCTCGGCTGGACAGGGAAGAGAAAATATAACGAAAGGCTCCTGGGTCAAGTAAAGGACAGGGAGAGATCACTCACCAATTACCATCACAGGCAAGTAAGAGTAGGGTAATGAGAAATAATACCAGATCTTAAAACAACCTTCCCCCCACCCCTCTCCTTCCCGGGCTCAGCTTCACTCCCGATTTCTCTCCCTCCTCCCCCCGAGCGGCGCAGGGGGATGGGGAATGGGGGTTGTGGTCAGTTCATCACACGCTGTCTCTGCTGCTCCTTCCTCCTCAGGGGGAGGACTCCTCATTCTCTGCCCTGCTCCGGCCTGGGGTCCCTCCCACAGGAGACAGTCCTCCATGGACTTCTCCAGCGTGAGTCCTTCCCACTGGCTGCAGTTCTTCACGAGATGCTCCAGCCCAGGTCCCCCACGGGTGCCGTCCTTCAGGAACAGGCTGCTCCAGCCCGGGTACCCCCACGGGTGCCGTCCTTCAGGAACAGGCTGCTCCAGCCCGGCCCCCGCGGGGTCCCAGGTCCTGCCAGAAAACCTGCTCCAGCCGGGGCTCCTCTCTCTCCCCACGGGGCCACAGGCCCTGCCAGGAGCCGGCCCCAGCACGGGCTGCCCACAGGGTCACGGCCTCCTTCGGGCATCCCCCTGCTCCGGCGTGGGGCCCTCCCCGGGTGCGGGTGCAGATCTGCTCCCCCGTGGAGCTCCATGGCCGCAGGGGCACAGCCGGCCTCCCCGGGGGCTTCCCCGGGGGCTGCCGGGGACCCTCTGCCCCGGCGCCCGGAGCCCTCCTGCCCGCCCTGCTCTGGGCCGGGGGCTGCGGGGCTGCTCCTCTCACAGCCTCACTCCTCTCTCCGGCTGCAGCCGCACAGAAGTTTTCCCCTTCCTCACTCCGTCCCCCCGAGGCGCTGCCGCCGTCGCTGACGGGCTGGGCCTTGGCCAGCGGCGGGTCCATCTTGGCGCCGGCCGGCACCGGCTCTGTGGGACACAGGGGAAGCTTCTGGCAGCTGCTCACAGCAGCCCCCCCCGAGCCCCCGACACCGAACCCTTGCCACGCAAATCCAATACACATACAACCAAACTATGTGTACATGGAATGTAAAGAACTGCATAAAGTATTCTAGGCATAGAAGACACGGTATGACTGTATTAAAAAAAGGGTTTTTTTACGTTTGATTGTTAACCAAAACCTACAGGTTCTGCTTTTAGTTATTTGCAATACTCTCAGTTACCTAACTTGAAAGAAATATTAAAGTCTTAAAAAAAAAAAAAAAAAGCTGATCCAGAAAACTCCTAGCCTGACATCAGCGAAATGGTGATGCATATTAGGTAATGTAGGATAGTCACACATTCACATAGCAAAACTGATTAAAAGTTTTAGAGAATGTGATAGATTACTTAAAAAATGTTTCAGATAAGAACAGGATTTTACTGGGAGCTCATCAACTTGCAGCTTTCCATGATTTTCTTCTATTATTTGGTTTGCTCTTCTCCAAAACACTTTACAGATGCAACTTTACACAGAAGAAAAATCTTTCCTTACACAACGGTTTCTTCCACAGATAAATTTATGTTTGTACAGCACCTGGTATAATGAGATTCCCATTTGACTGGCCTCTGGTTGCTATCACATTGCAAAGGCTTGATTCAAACTTAGAAAGATGAGCTCTTCAAATTTCAGTGACAATCTCGGGGCATTCCTTTGCTATTAGCACAGGAATTGATCTCTTAAAGAACGATTATATTGATTTCTAAATGCTTGCCATGCTACATCTTTGACACTAATATGGTAATTGCGTCCTTAAATAGCTGGAAAGCAACCACTTGTTCCATTAAAACAGGAAGAGACAGGAACAGGTAATTAAGTGTATTGAAAAATGTCCATATTAAAAAACATGCCATGTAAGGCCAATAACCAGGAAGATACCAGAAATGGGGTGGGAGGGTTGCCCTTCAATAAAAGAACTGAAAAGAAAGTATTTGGTCCCAATTGTGTTTAATCAAACTCCCAGAAAGTCACAAGAAGGAATGCTACCAACATATGAGAAAAACAAGCCTGAAAGGATCTCACTGTACGTGCAAAGTCAAAACCATTTTTTCAACCTCTATCTCATGAAAAAACTACAGATCTGAGGAAGCTCTTGAGACAAAACAAGACCATTTTCTGGGTCATTCATCACTGTAACGATTATTAGCAAAAGCCCAACAGTAGATTTTTTCCTTACAAGCGCTACAGGTGCCAAGAACAATATAACCATATTTCATTTGGAAGTGACAGCAATTGTTCTTTTCTTGTAATTCATTAAATTTAATCTTGATCCTGGAAATATAAGAATAAGGTTCTTCCCCATGTCTATTACAGAGGTTGTAATTCAACAGGATTTGAAATGAGAAAAAAAAAAAATCACAAAACCTGAAAATGGCTTTGGCACATTTCTAGATGGTTCTAAGAAAAAAAAAAATAATCAGAAGACAGCGTCCCATTTACAACTGACAGCAACAAAAACTGAGAAATATTTTCCTGTTTCTGGGAAGTCTAACAACAAATGAACAAGACCCATTCCTGTCTTCCTTACCTACTTGAAGAATATCTTCAATTTTATTAAAGCATACCAGCACGTTAATATCAGTACTTCCATTTCCAACATGCAGAAAAGCATCTCAGCTGGGAGACTGGCAAAGCACTCTGCTACCAGTCCCTCTTTTGCAGGTGCCTTAAAAGCCAACATGAGTTTGTTTTTCAGACCCTAAATTTTGATGCTACGATCAGCAGAGCATTTCCAGGTCCTCTGAGCCACTGGTTTGGTAGCTAAAGTGTGTCAGCCCTCAAAGTCTCATGTTTCCCAGTGGTCGTAGCCTCTCCTCTTCCAGAAGCTTTTTCATCTAATAACTTACAATCCCAGCCACTTCCTGCACAGTCTCACATGCTTTACTACCTAAATTCACCTAGGATTCAACCTGTAGAAAAAGAAGGATTTAGCCAAACTGCAAACTGGTTCAAAGCCAAGAGGAGAGATGACTTTGCATAACTGCATGGTGAGAAGCAACCAGCAACAGGGGTGGAAGCTGAGCAGGGGAGCTCTCGAGAAGTCAGGCTGTCTGTCAATACTTATTCTCAGCTATTTTTTTCGCCGTCATGCTAGCACTCTTCTTCCACATGCCCAAGTCATGCAGCAGTTGCATGGAAGGTGCAGGGTCAAATTTAGGCAGGTTGCATTCCCACAAAAACCAGTCTGTCTGCATGCATAACCCACAGGTGAAAACACTCTCAGCACCCCAGGGTCTGCAAATGAAACGGAGACCAGTACTTGCTTCATGCAAGTCATACAGGGGGCACTCAGCTCAAGTATAAATTTGAAAAAAAGCACATTTTTGTTAGTCAGGTTTCTTGGCCCCTCCCCATTGTGATCTCATTAACTGCTGTGGAGTTAAGTGGTAAAGCATGTGGCTCAGAGGAGAGATAACAGCTGGGCCACCTCCCTTCAACGATGGGTGGGGTGGTGGGGAAATCCCAGCATCATGAAATTTGGTAACTGCAGATGCTCACCTTCAGCTGCTTGCCTTTCTTTTTTTTTAAGCAGGTTTGCTTCTCCCCTCACCCACCTAAACGTTATCCAAACTGGGGGCTTGCTACAGTGTAAAGCTTTCTTTTTGATCAGCTTACTATACTGCATGCGAAGAACAAACTCTACCACTCTGATCATGTCTTTACTGGAAAAAAATAATAAAATTCATCACTCAAACCTTTCTTCCTTCTCTTCTTTTTCTGAAAAAATGTCCATAATATCACTGCTGGATTGACTCAACCTTTACATGCTTGCTATGAGTCTCAGGTGCCACCTTGTGTAGCAGACCCAAGAGCTTCCAGAGGTCCATGCAGTCTGTGGATCTCCAGCACTCTGGGAGACACTTTCCAACACCCTTACCCCTTCCTATACCAGATCTGGTCAGCACCAACTTCTCACTGCACCCAGTCCCGGTCCTTACACTGCTCTCCAAGCTCCCTCTTGCCCTGCCCACTGAGGATCTGGTTGTGCTGTGAGGCTTCTTTCAGATCATTGCCTTCTGTTTGCCTCTTACCTTTATCACAACGATTATTTCCATGACATCAAAAACATTAATTGTGCCAACTGCACAAAGGCTCAATCTTTTACCAGGTGAAACCCACAGCATCTTGAAAACTCCTTTAGACTTACAGCTGGAAGCAGACCTTGGCTCTTGGGATCACAAATCCCTCTGGAGTCCTGGGATGCTGCTTGAGTAACTGCACTGTTCTGGCTGGTTGACAGCCTTTGAAGGTCTATCATGCGTTGCTATTTGTAGCAAAGAGTGAGGACCCTTAGAGTAAGTACTGTCCAGCAAGAACATATCAAACCACTGTTTCTAGCTTTCATTGCAGTAACCCATTTAAGGCGACACTGAGACTAAGTGACAGTGGCCTATAGAGTAAGTAGCTTTTCTGAGAGCTTTGCCTAAGCAGCTTTCTCTGAGAAGAAACTGCTAGTTGCGCGCTGTGCCAACTCTCCTCCAGATCAGATAAAGGACCAACTTGCTGGCAAACAGATCATTTATAGGCAGCTTATTTGACTGCTAAATGGAAGAGATCTCATTGCTAGTGAGGAAGGTAGACCAAATACTGGACTCTCTTCAACCACCACCTGCTGCCAGTCATTCCTTGTTTGTGGCCATTTCCTTAACATGCAGAATGAAGGAAAACATACTGGTTCCTATGCCAAATGCTTTGAGGTTCACAGACCAAAGAAACCCTCCCTGTATAACCTCCAGTTTTTGTGCTGTTAGTGCAGGTTCTGCTGGAAGCGAGAAGGGACTTTACAAGTAAATAATTTGGCATACAGCAGATGGATCTCTAGGATTCCCCCCGCCTTAGACACAAGATAGAAGAAAAACACCTTTAGAAAGGCAGAATAAGTGTTCTTACCAGTCCTCATCCCCTCAAAATCAGAGTAGCATGAGTTTTCTGCAAGCTTTCCAACTTGTACTTCCTTAGGAGAAATTAATTTTCAGGAAAGTGCACACAACTGAAAACTGATGCTTAAACTGAAACTACGTAGCAGTCTCCATCAGCCTCCAGAAATGCACTGTTTATGTGTGAATAGTAGCTATAAATTCCAAACAGATAATGAAAAGGTCTGCTGAGAAGCACACAATTCTCGATGTTCGCATAATGCTACACATATTAAAATAACTCCACAATCAACATTTTAAAGCGTGGTGCCTATTCTTACATGATCAAATATCAAATCAGAGCACCAAAACTTTAGGGTCTCGGTTCTCAAAAGCTTCAACAGGACCCTTGGGATCACTAGCCAATCCTCCATTTCCATGGCTCTGAAGATCCAAACCATTTTTATTTCGGCACTTAAATGCAAAACTGCAAACCTAAATGAAATTGCCCTAGTTTGGAAACTTTGGGCACAGCTATGCTTGAGCAATAAAGATCTCATTTTAATGTAACAGTGAACAAGCACCAGTCCTCACTCCTGCTGTGGCCTTTTATTTCATGACATTTAAAATCTCACTCGCTGGAATACTGGTAGTTTCTGTACTGTATCAAGCTATGTTTTGAGAGCAGTCCTCCCTGCAATGGATTTACAGGCAACATACCCTGTTCAATGCTGCATTTTAGTATAGAAGAGTGATAGCTGTGAGCACTGCATCTGTACAGTTTCTTTAGCACAGCAAAGCTAGGGACTAAAATCTACAAAAATGCCTGTGCACAGGAGGGGAAAAAAAGCTCTTGTGTGAGCAGTCTGCAAGGCTTTGTGCGAAGACACTGTTTGCAACATCAGAGGAAGTTCGCTCTCATTGATAAGGTGGCGGTTGGTAAACCATCTCACCACTAAAAAACTCCAAGAGTGAAAGGGAAATCCCCAGGGTAAAGCAGAGCTGAAGCAAATGCCAATTATAAGGGAGCTTCCTCACATCGGTAACCAATCAGGTCATCAGAACACTGGAAAGGAAACTTGCATTTAAAAATATATTATCTGGTTTGCAACACTGGAGCCAAGGGGCAACCACATTTTATTTATATGTGCATACAAATATATTTAAATAGAACTAGGGGGGTATTTTTCTCAAGAATATGCAAGATTTTAGCCTCCGTAACTCCCTTGAAGGCACAGTTCCCAATTGTGGTACAGCACTGTCTAGAGTTGCCCAATAATAACTGGTGAGAGATATCAGTTTGCCTATAAAACAAAGTGGGTTTTCATCTGACTCAAGCATTCATTATTTCCACTAGACTGCATATCTCAAACTACTTGAGTGGGGGGTGTGCGTGAAAGGGTTAACAGCCCTGGTGACTTTATCAAAGATCAACACAGGGGAATTTCTAGAAGATCTGCACACTGCAACATGTGTTTCTATCCTCCTGAATCTATTTGGCTTCCCTCATCATCTGACAAACTTTTAGATGGGATTTAAAAGCACAGGAATCACCCATTGCTGATGACTAAGATTCAGCTATTAGTTTAAGGCTGTAGCTGACACGCTGAAAGGAAGCTCTCCTTTACACAAAGCAAATCTCAGTGTTCACAGAGTTAGCACAATTTTGGTAGCACTTCTTAGGAGAGAGATTAAAAAAAGGTTCAACTGAAATTTAGCTAACAAAGCTGGTTGCACTTGTTTGGAGACTAGCTGCTCATCACTTAAATTCTCTTGCAAATACACTAAATTTGTTCAAAATTAAATTAAATTAAAGCGTAGCCACCAAATTTAGTTCAAGTCTTTGAATGTGCAGCAAGTCAATAAACAATTCATGCAGTTATGTCATTACCTCTCCTGGAGGCAGTAAGGCTTCATCAGTGGTCTTAATACCTTTCCCGTACCGCACAAGAGAGACATAAAAACTGACAAACTTGCCACTGTCACTAGAGCTGCAGAAATACTCTGATGTACTGGAAAAGGAAGGGAAAAAAATGAAGCTGCCAACAGTAATATTTCTCAGATGAACTTTAGTGATAAACTCCAAATTTCTTGTGTCTTACGGTATTATATAAACTACAGAAATGTCAGTAATCAAACTACCTCCAAAAATCATACAACCAGGTACCCTCTGCTTTTTCTCATGACTGTCACTCACAACTTGAGCTACCTTTCACCACTTTGCCTTTCTGTTTCCTAACTTACATGAGGGAATAGTATCATCACATGTGTAGTGCACAAGGGCTTACTCGTGACAAAACATAACTTGTGGAAATGAAGAATCCTTTTTCTGGAGGAACATATAAATGAGATCTTAATAATGACACAACAAATCCAGTGATCTCTTTATCACTTATAGCGGACTGGAAGAGAGAAGCAGTATCTTTTGCATCATACAACCAGTCTGTAACAAGATTTGAAAGACAAGATGTTAACATCGTAAGGACAGGCTATGCTTACACGCACAGTAATCAACTATCTATTCATTCAATTTGTTTCCCCTCCTATCATCCAGTCAAGACTAAAACACTTAAGTTGTGTTATTACCGTGCTCCATGTAATACTGCTTTCTCTGCTGACTGAAGCAGGAACTTGAGCAACACTGCCTAAACATGTACAAGTCTTGAATTGGCCTGTTTCCTGTTAACAACTTGAAGACACAGACTTAAAATTATGAGAAAACGGCTGAGGATGGACATTAAATATTGCCAGACACATTTACTTTGATCCATGCTCAAAATGTTGAGTGGTTAACGGATTATCAACCTGTCTTAGACCCAAGCAAAAACATAAAATATTGAAAACACTTTTCCCTGAGTAACAGAATAACATTTGTGATGTAGCCTGGTGGGTTGGCTTGCTGCCCTGATAAAGACTACTGGGAAACACAAATAAAGCAAACAAAAAAAGAGGTTAAAATTACAGAATTTAAGTAGCCAAGGAAGTTATTGACTAAAGTGAATACAAGCTAGATTCAGGCATCTGAGCAATTTTCAAAATTCTAGTAAGTACTCCTTTGTTGTACTCCTTTTGTTTTACTGTTGAGCACAAAATTAAAAAAAAACCAAAGACAAAACCAAAAAACAAACCCAAAGCCTTAGTTTATATTCCTCTTTTTCACTAAGCCTTGAGAAATGGAGGTGGAAGTATTTTAGTGCGATCTTTACTGAAAATTAAAACAAGTAAGATTTTCCTCATTCGACCAAAATAAATTGCTGAACCCTAAACTGAAGTGGATTTAAAAAAAAGTTAAGTATGTTAATAAGCACTTTCTGTGTGAAGAGACCTCTAGTTAGAATTTCACCCTTATTTTCTACTCAAGTTTTCAACCATGACTGACTGGTTCTGATTAGCCAGCTGCACTGCTAAACCCCAGGTCAAACCCATAGGCAATCCACAGGATAACATCTTTGTCCTGGGCTACAGCTTCTTTTGAGCAGGTTGGCCAAGCTCAACTGCAATTTGTTTAGCAATTCACCTGCCATGCTGGCTACCACTCTGGAAGGAACTGAAATTCTGTTCATTAGCCTCCTCTAAAGGAAGTGACATTTAAACAACGCTAGCGTCCAGCCAGCGTGCCCTCCTGGTTCCCCCTCAGAGTACTTGAGTCATTTGGTTCATTTCAACAAACTTGTCAGGGTTTCAAGGATACCGAATTCACAGAATCTTATGAAAAAGATATTAGGGAACTGGGTGGACACAAAACACTTAAAAGAATACACCACTGGAGGGAAACTGTCAAGGCAGACGCTGGTGCTATTGAAGTGTGTGGGCAGGGGAAAAGCGGTAGACACGGATCCACAGGGCTGATAGGTAGTTCTGCTGTTAGGAAACAGCTTGGCTAAGCACTGGCAAGGCTCAGACTAGCTGAGATCAGTTATCCAGCCTCAGGGTTCATGCTTTGACTACTACCAGTTACTTATAAATTAGTACATCTTTCGCAGAAGGGCAGCTGTGCAATAATTGCTTCCCCAGAAGTTTGTTCAAGTTGCTTTACAAGTCAAAGTTTTGGACCATGCTACATATCCTAATGGTGCAGTACTGACATTTTCCTCATCCATTTCAGTTTCTGAAATTCATCTATTGATGAAAAGGAAACAACAGATAGTTCAAAAGATAAAGGAATTTTAGGGGGGATAAACTCAGAGGTAAATGTACATTCTACAAAAGATCTCATGGATACAATCTGTGTGTGCAATGTATGGAAAAAAAAATTAAAATTGCTTTACCTTGTCTTCATGCCCCCAGAGGAAAGGAAAAATTGTCTTTTCTTATTTAAAATGTTATCAGCAACTTACTACACTTATACAACCTGCGTGTAGAACACGTTAAAATAAATCTGCCCACTACAAACCAGAGGCACAAATTTCCATGCACATTTAAGTATCCCAAAAAATTCACACTGAAAGCTGGGGTCTATGGTGCCCTGGGACGGCAATTATTCAGCATAGGATTGTGCAGAACATTTTGGTCCTTGCCTCCAGAAGCATGTTGCAAAGCTACCACCCAACTTGCTCAAGCACCAGAGAGCATGAAACTCATTCCTAGTTCTTAGCCAGTAGCACTGATGCTCAGAATACACAAAGCAGCTTTGAAATAAGTTCGCCTCCCTCACTGATGAAAGTATTCAACAAAGACATTTCAACTGCAGAGTACCTGTTTTTCTGTGTCACTCCTGCTAACACACGCATTCATATGCATAGTTTAGAAATCCTTAATTGTGGAGCACATGTAAATTTCTATAATTAGAATAAAATTGTATAATTTTACACAACAGTTGCAAAATCAGTTGCTGATGTCTTTCACTTTCTGCCCTGCTGGTTACAGCTGGCAGGCAGGCAGCAACAACGAGCATAATGGAACAGGGGCCTGAGGAGGTTGCGAAATCTCCTTCATTAAGAGACACTCAAAGCTGGGCTGGTCAAGGTCCTGAGCAACCTGCTCTAACTGGACGTGGGTTTGAGCAGGAGGACAGACCAGATGGTCTCCGGTGGTTCCTTCCAACCTACATTATTCTATGATTCTGTAATAACCAAAGTTCTGCTGTCAGACACTAAGCAGGCCAGCCCCAAAATTTCTCTTGCAACTAGGTACAACTCCTTCCTTCATATACCTGCACTTAAACAGTTTCCAGGCAAACTAATGGCAAACTTTATCACCTATGTTTGTCAACATAACAAATGGACCAAACAATCTGCCACTATGGCATACCGGAGTAGCGGGTCGGGTTTTGTTTTGCCCTAGATCCGACCATGGATAGTTGCTTGGAGCAGTTTTCACTTCTGCCAAGCACTTGGGGGAGCAAAGCTGGGATCTACAGTTGAAATAACTAAGTATTACTGTAATTCAAACAAAATGGAGCAACAACAAACACCAAATTAAAAATGTATGCAATAGTAATGAAAAGCAAAAGGAGTTCTGCTGATCACAGAACTTGCATAGAAGCAATCTCAAAGACAAACTTGGTTCAAAATTTCCATCTATAAATACAACCAATCCCACCTGTCGTTCTTCCTCAAGACGTATTCTCTCCTCTTCTTTCCGCCTTTCCTCCTCTCTCTTTGACTCAAGTTTTTTCCGTTCTTCTCGCTCTGCTTCTTCAGCCTAAAACAACAAATTATGCAAGCCAAGCCTTACTCTTCCTGAATATACATTTTTTAAATTTCATATTGTGATACCACGGGGGGGGTTCTTACTATCTTCCTAGATGCATGTCAGAAAGAAATAGTAAAGAGAATAAGAAAAAAAAGTCATTAGCATTTAACTCCCCTACCCAGCAATCTTCAGCAGACTTAACATTATGATAAGTTTAGAAATTACTCTTCTTACTTGCATTATCTGTATCTCAGTAAGGGTTTAAGCTTGGCAAATGCATGTGAGCTTATTACTATAGTGATATTAAGTAATATTGTGCCATGGCATTCCATTTCTCCTCACTTAAAATTTAGTTAGAATGTACTCTAGGGAGAGGAAAAAAAAAAGGAGAGGGGAATATAAACTCTGTAAAACCAAGTACATCAAAAGTTATCATTAACCTGGGCAGAATCTCTTAAAGAAAAAGCTGTACTGGTCTCTCCAAATAATTTTATTATTTGTTTTCTAAACCAAACCTAGCAAAGAAATTGTTGCAAAATGGGGAAGAAATAAAAAGGGCATTTAGTGTATTGTTTAGAGATTTTTTTAAGTTGTTCTTCAGTATACTTAAATTTGAAAACATTAAAAGAACAAGAAGACGACATTCAAATGGAGGATTTGTCTTTGAATAGAAAAAGGCCTAACTGACGAATTTATCTGTCTACATGGGAAAATAAAAATCAGCATGTTTTAAAAGGAAACAACAGATTCCTCATTCCACCAACTGATGCTTATCTAACTTCATTCAACTTTGCTCAAATTTTCCACCAAAAAGAGGCTAATTAAATAGAATGAATATGGAAAGTAATGACAAAATGGTTAAAGTAAAAAGTGAGAAAAGGATTGTAATGGAAGTTTATATATAAACATAATAATCAAGTTTATTACCAACTGACTTATCTACAGGGCATACCACTACAGTGTAAAGCAGAAACTGGATTTAAACCTCAGGTGACATTAAAATTCTCCAGATCGGATTTCACTGGCTTTGTTTGTACCCTCTACACATTAGAAATGTTAGTAGTTTCATAAACCCTGTAAATGTTACCCATTTTGTAAAATGTGTGAAGTCCACCGTGCACTCTAACTTCTGTTATGCAAAGGCTGTTTAAGTTTTCTCTACTTCTTGCAATGGCATGTTCCAAGTTACAGAACAATACAGAGTTTGCAAAAAAAAAAAATGTATATACAACAACTAAAAGAAATTAACGTATAAACTGCTGCCATCCACAAGCCCACTTCAGAAGGTAAATTTCAAAAAGCCTGTTGCTTCCCTGGAATTAACAGCAAAATGCTGAAAAAAATGTAACAGTATTTAAGTACTTTTACACACATATTTAAGAAAGAACAACTGAAAAGCTACAGTGTGTTTGCTGTGTATACTCAGTCTCTGTTAAAGGGCCAAACTTCAACCAAAATCTGACTGCATCATAGATTTCGGTGGATTACAGGGTCTGCTTCTCATCTCCCCCAATCCCTAAAAACAATAAACATGGATAAACATAGATAAAGCCATACAAAGTTTTTTGCACTATGAGAGCACATGAAACACTACTGAACTGTCCACAGTTTTGGTCACAGACCCAGTGTTACAACAATGCTATGTGGGCTTGAGTGTATTTTTAAGGGGAGACAGAACTGACATTAAGCTGCAAGCCAGTGGAAACATCAGACAAAAAGCATTCAAGAGTTTAACTCCTCTCTCCTCCCCTCAAGAATGCCAGAGAACGTAATGGAAAGAAAACGAGACACCATTTTCCATGGCCCTCTTGGGATATGATATAAAAAGCTGAATTTACATTTTTGAAATAAAAACACAACCATAGTAGTCATGACACTGCCTTTGCCTTTCTAGGGCGTCTGTCATCACCAGTTCTTTGCTGAGTACTGCTATTCAGGCTCTGCTCCGGGCTCCTTACGTGGCAGGAAATGCTTACCTCTCTCTGTGCTTTTCTGGCTTGTTTCTCTTCTAATTTCCTCTGCTTCTTTGCTCCAATTTTCCCAGACACCTGAAATTCTGGCACCTCCTCAGCATCATCTTCCTCTGCAACATTGCGTAAATGACGAATTTTAAATTGTCTGTAAAAAGTCCCTTCGAGAAACTTCACTGCTTCCTAGGAAAGCAGCAGATGAAAAGGAGACACACATACATTTCAGACAAGACGTATTAGATGGAAAAAAGTGAAAAAAAAAAAAAAAAAAAATCACACGGGACTGCCAAAGCCACGGAGTAGAATTAACAAGGCAAATATACACTCAAGTGAAGTCAGAGGTAAAAATTTACTTGATCTTTTGAAGGAAGGCTTTTCATAAATGTTTCCTGCTTTCTCTTTATACTTTCTCTTATACATAAAATGTGCTAATGGTCGTCAGTATGTAACTGCTTAACACTCACCTGCAGAGATTTTCTCCCCAGTTACCTTTAAGCTTATCACAACAGATATCCGTTGAAAAAGTGGGATTCAGAGGCGTGCCACTCATCCACTGGTTCTAGCCTGACATAACTAACCTTTAAGGAAGGAGGAAAAAAAACCAAAAATCCCTGCAATGCAAATCTTGGGCCTGACTTCAACAAAACTACATGTAAATAGTTCCCCATTGTATGACAACTGGTTGTTTATAAAGATGATTTCTGCAACTATGAAATACAAAAGCGTCATGCTCAAATGATGTGCAAATGCATATTTTTGCTCACCCAGGGGCTAAGTAAGACTAAAGAGCTTTTAAAGACTGCCATTTCCTCCCCTCCAACCCACACCAATGTCTCATGAACATTTGGCCACTTTATTTGCTAATCTAAATTAGTCCTTGATCCTATAACATAAGTACTGTGGATTGACCTCAAGACTCAAAGAGAAATTATTAGCTCATTGCATGAAACACTACACAATATATAGAGATTCACGCATCTGAATCAGATGACAGAATAAAAAAAGAAAGATCTTTACACAAAAAAGGTATCCATGGGATAAAGTAATTTATACTTTGAGCATTCACAGTACTGTTATGCTTGATGCTGACTTCAGATCCACACACCTGAAGTCCACTGGGTAATCTGAAGAATAGCACTGCCAGCTCCGGCACTTTTCCTGACATGCAGTTTATTTAGGGAGGGATTAAGGTTGAAGCGTGCAGGGGAAGTTCTTCCTCAGTTAAGTTTTAGCCCTCATCATTAAGGGAAAAGAAACCACAATTCCCCGCTCACACAACCCCCGAGTCCTTGATTTCTAAGACTGGGCTAACAAGAAGAAAAAGCCTATCGTGTTTGATACCCAGTTTCATGAAAGCAGTTGTACCTGGTGCTGACTGTACTGTGGCAACTGCCAGAACTGGTTCGGGGGGGCTGGCAGCAGGACTTTTTCTGTAGGGTGCTCTCGCTCCAGAGCACCCGGTCCCCTTTTTTGGGAAGCCAAAAAAAATGCCGTTAAAGGAACATATAGATGAACAAGACTCACCCTTCTTTTATATGTAGAATTAGGTTTGAAACACTCTTGTTTTTCTAATTCCAATACACAGTATGGTACTATGGTTAAGCCACCAAGACACATCATCAGAAACAAATGTAACTGAGAGCTGTGTAGGTGGCTCTCAAATAACTTAGCTGTTTTCAGGACATGGAAGTTAGTATGAGGCAGGCTTGCTGAATTGGGCTTCAGAGAATTACTGGTATCTGATTACTGAGATGATCAAAAGGGTTCCCTCTTCCTACACCACAAAGAGAGCAACAGGGGACGCTCAGACTTGACACAGTTACTTCTATGATTTTGCTGAAGCTTAAAATAACTAACTTTATTTTTTAAATACCAGGTCAAGGGGAGTTCCAAACACAATGGGTGAGCAACTCAGCATTAGCAGTTTTTACTCCAAAATTAACAGTTCAATACTGGTATTATTCTGTAGAAAATTATTTCTGGAAAACACCAGCAAGTATAAAACACTATCTATGACACTATTCAACCTGAGGGTCTGAGTGCTTCTCAGATTTCATCTATATTAAGAGTACCTGAGCCAGAGGTCAGGCAGGAGTCTAGGAGTCTCCTTTTAAAGTCTTTTTCCAGTCCTGGATCAAACATTTCTTTGTTCAGTAGCATTTGCTTTCCTCCTGTTTGAAGCATCTGATGTGATCCCTTAAGTAACACTTCCTCCAAGCTTTTTCTACTGCATGGAGTTACATCCAACAAAAGACAGAGACAGTGATGCAGACGCAGCCCATGATCCAGCAGAGCTTTAAAAGTCAACAGTGCACTAAACCTGGGTCCAATTAGCATGTGCTAAATAAACCTGAACATGTTGACAAGAACTAAGCACATGGTAAAAGGATTTGCCGGATCAATTGGTTATTATAGCAAAACAGCTGCACCAAAAGCAGAGTGGATGCTGCACACAGCCAGGGAGATTTTTTTTTTTTTTTTTTTTAATGTAAAGAAGCTATCGTTTCAGCAGCTTTTAACAATCACTCTTCACATTCTCATAGCTGCCAACACTAGTAGACCTGACAGGTGGTCAGTACATAGGAACATGCACCTCATCTACCCCTGTGCTTCAGATGTGATGCAAGATTTCAGTTAATTGTACTCACTTGTTGTGAAAGGAGTTTATCATCACCCAGAGCACTAGGGTTAGCCAGCCTGCGTACATACATCGGTTGGGAAACCTGACAACATCAGACATCATTGCCTAGTTGAAGCTGAAAACGTATTTTTGTTTGAAGGCTGATCTTCCATAGTGCTCTGTATAGCTTACCTGACATCTTAAAACGTGGCAGTCCTGGAATGTATGTAGCATTGTGGCAGGAAAAGGAGAGAACTTCAGCGCTCCAAACTTGACACAAGCAATTTTTCAGTAGTGTCTTTCCCTAACTGCTCACAGTACCACAAGAAAGAACACTGAAACCTCAAGGCACACAGGACCCTCTTCACTTGAGCTGCTTGGATGTGACATTAACGGGACTGCTTTCAACCACAGTCACAACTCTACCAACGTGTTCCGGTCCATCTTGACGGAGTCCAACATAACTGTACCAACATTTCCAGAGTTTGCAAAGCGTTCCCACCAGCTTCCAGCTTTAAGAGACAGAAAGCAGAAATCCTCTGACTTACAGTGATGCTTTCACACCACTTTACATATTCCTCTTTATACAAACATGGGTTTTGCTCAGCTAGCCAGCTGAGAGGTAGTTTCAGGGAACCTTTACCTTTTCTTTAATGTTTTGAACATATTAGGAGGTGGGAAAACAACAGTCACACAGGTGTTTGAATCTCAAAATTTACAGAGTACTTTTTAAAAATACTTCCCAATACTATTAGAAAGTGTGTTGGAGTGCTGACATTCTCTATCAGGACAGGAATTTACCAACTACTGTGTACAGAATATGCAAAAACTCCAAATGAAACAACCCATATCATATATTTTAGTTGCCCTTGTCATCTATGTCAAAAGGTCCGTCTTGCCTCCTATTAAGTTTTGGAATTGAAGGAAATGGATTCTCATCCACAAAAAAGGATGCAAGCTGTACATGTGGCTACTCACAAAAAGTCCTTTGGGCACAGCTAGCTGCTTTACTTACTATTTTTGCAGCACCTAACAAAAGGAGTAAGAGAAAGGGGAGAAAGATGCCAGGCAAAACAAACAGTTCATCCTGAAGGCAGAAGACATATGCGTGTTATTAACATTGAATAGATGTATGGCACCAGCCACTGGAAAGGAATCGGTCCACCATATGGAAAGGTGTGGGCATTCATGAGTAACAGAGCCCTGCAGTGGTACAGTCATAACAATTTTAAATTTGTTTTTAATTTGGTAGCTATACAGTTTAGAAACAGAATGACACATTGGTTTATTAATCTGAAGCCACAAACCCAGCCTACACTTAGGACAGAAAAAGGACAGCAAACAAAGGGGATTAGCCCTTTTGAGCAGAAGTCAAACGAGTTGAAGTTTTTTCTCAAATAAAGCCATATGGCATAACTGAGAAACCACACACCTACCTCTTCCACACACCATCTGCGCTCGAAATGTCTCAAGGGCAGACACACATTGTGGATACTTTGATAACATTGAAGTTACTTTCTATATGAATAGTAGCAAGTCAAAATTAACTTTTGATTCAGTAGTTAGGATATTAGTAGTCAAAGTTTAACTGTACTAGAAAGGTTTTCCTACTGATTAAGCATTAAAATAATTTCAACTACCACATCAATTAATATAGCTTTAATATTTTCCAGATCTTCCAGCACACTAGAGTATGGGGAGATGCAATGTTACATGAGAAGTAGATGGTACGCTCAGAAAAAGTGCTTCTTATTTTGGCAAATTTCAGCACACACACATTCTTCTATAAGTTATGCACAGTATCCATCACTGAATGTGGATTAAAAAAATAATTGGTTTTAATATTATTTTCCCACAAAAGTATCAGAAAACACTCATGCAAGATTTTTTTTAGATACAAGATTTGAATGCTGGACTTAGGTGCCTCACAACACAATAATGGGCATTTTTAAATGCACAAATTTTATATTTTTTTAAACTTCTAAAAAGTTTTTTTTGTTTTGTGCTTTCTTCCTCAATAGTGATTAACACTTATAAAGGAAAACATGAGATTCTGATCTCCAAGTCTTGCCAAGCAAGAGAAGAGAGGTACTTATGATTTAATTTTTTTAACTTGTTATATTTTTTTTATTTTACAAGCTAGAGCACTCAGACTGTCAAAAGCTGTTGACTTTATCATTACTGATTCTGTGAAAGCAAAGTAAATTTAACGCAACGTTCACTGTACTGGGAGTTCCCACACCTCTGCTCAGATGTACTGGGCTAAAAGCTCAGAGAAAAGGCATGCAGATGTTGGGACATTTAACTTTTTGGAGTTATATGCTGCTGCCAAAAGTAGAGAGCCTGTAGTTCGTTCCAGTTAGGAATAAAGGCTGTTAAGAAAACCAAATTATTTATCTGATGCAGTCCTTACTTTCTGTTTGTTAAGATAATAATCCACACAAAATCCCATTTTTTGGCAACACTTTCTGCAACAAGTCAGAGAGGGCATTTGTTTGTAGGATGTGGAAGTGAGCACCTTCCAAAATTAAACCCCTGAAAATATTCCCTGGAAATGTACTGGGCTGCTTAGGTTCTACTGGCACATCCTTCTCTTTTGCCTTCTCTGTCTAGCTCAGCCTCACCCATAACACCCACCAAAGCCTTCCACCCACAGGGTTGCCCAGTGGTCTTTGTTTTGCTTGGTGGTTTGGAGATTGCTATCATTTCTTAGAGAAGTCTGTTTCTTTGTAACTACCCTAAATCACCATGTGGTGACACCCATCAGTTTCAGCCAACAAAAACGCTGCCCTCCCAAATCATCAGTTGCAAATTTTGGTCCAACACACCACTCCAAGTGACAGAAAACCTGTGTCCTACTCACTGACTGACTGAACCACCCTGGAAAATGACTGAACCACCCCGGAAAAGGCACTTTGCCTGTGCATGCCTCCGCCTCTCTGCAAACTCTTTGTACCACGTGCTGAGGCAGGCAGGTTTCCTCACTACATGTTTGTACAAAATCACTGTCAGAAATAATGTATAACAGACCTTCAAGCAAACAGACATTTGCCTCAGATCATCATCCTCATTTTTACCACAGCAGGATCAAGATGACCCAACCATACTTGCTGCTGTAAGTTCATCCCCACAAGTTCCTTGTCACTTGATAGGAAATTACACTACTAAAACCTTTATGCTAGCATCAGTTTGGCTGGGTCATTTTCTGCTCCAAGGAGCAAAAAATGTAGCGTCAAAAGAAGTACCTACTTCACTGCAGAGCTCAAATCAAGAATCAGATGACTGCTTTTTCTGCACATGACCAGCAACCAAATAAAAGCTCTCAACAAAACATCTCCACATGTACCGAAAGGTGATCAAAGTCCACGTAGATGCACTCAGAGCATCAGTCAGGCAAAAACAAGAGTCAAAGACACTCTCCCCTCCGTCAATAAATAAATGGGACCTGAAATTGGAAAATGGCCAATGCTATTTATTCACACTACCCCATGCCCCAAATGATCCACAACCTGACTCCAATTATCCCCTTTCCCCGCTTCCTTCCACTGCTTAGTTTGGCCTCTCCTGCCCTAAATGATT
The DNA here is from genome assembly GCF_964289735.1 of Phaethon aethereus. Lineage (NCBI taxonomy): Eukaryota > Metazoa > Chordata > Aves > Phaethontiformes > Phaethontidae > Phaethon > Phaethon aethereus. The sequence continues at coordinate 82,417,972 of NC_138578.1, forward strand.
AATGTCTGAAATCCACACACATTTATGTCTTGCAGTGAGTTTATTTTCATCTTGGCTGTAGCTAGCCCCACAAAGCCACTTCTGTCTGGGTTCAATTTAAATTATGATGCAACAGAGCTAATTAAGTCTGCTAGCTGGGATATCAGATGCAACCTAACCACATGAATATAGGACTCCCCTTCCAGACTCATTTTCCACAGGGAAAGGCACAGGCGCCCTGCTACAACGTGCAGAGCAGATGTCCTCTGAGGCACACAAACTTTAACAACAGTCACCTAGATCGCACTGTGCTGCATGAACGACAGCAGTGTTATGACTAGGACTAAGTTGCGTGATATAAGCCAACCAAACCCATTTTCCTCAAGCTAGCCTGGAAGTCACACGGGTGGAACACAGCTCAGGGGTCTCAGTCATTTTGGGAATTAATTTGTCACCAGTGAAAAATATCTTGCCAGCAATCTTTGGTCATCAGAGGATATTAATAGATGTTGATATTCTCATAACAGATGACCTCCTTTGAGTACTCAACTAACGACTGAAAAACATTACTCGGGCAAACTGAGCCAGCGTAGGCACCCGCCTAGTGGGCCTGGCCCCACAGTACAGCACAGCCCACACAGAACCCTGAATAAGTAACCTATGTACGCCGTGTGGGTTGCAATTCTGGTAGGAAAGTTGAGGCATTTAGGGCTTCACCCTTTTATTCTCTCTCTGTGCCAACCTGCAAGTAATTTTAGTGTCTTATCTCGCTGAGCTAAAGGCAGAATTATAACCTGGTTTAACTCCACTGGCAATGAGTGGAGATTTGAGTATTTGAAACAGCAATCATTTACTATCCTTGTCTGTATTAAATGACTTCTCCTTAACCAGACTTGCATGTAAATAAGATTAAGATCTCAACTACAAAAGGGACAATTAAAAGTCATCAAGGTTCTGATCCTAGCGCCATAATTGTTGGGGTTCCCCCCTCACCCCCCGTTATCCTGCAAGAGATTTGGGTACTGGCACAATACAACAACTTAGCACAGGCAGCAGAAACTGTGGGCTACTATTTTACCCTTGAAGCTTTCTTTCTCATTCTGGAATTGAAATCTGATTGTTAGATGGAAAACAGAAAACCCTCATGCTAACCACAGCTCCAAAGCCTGCAAGTATTGCTTTGAGAACATTTCCTAGAGTCAGCAGAACTGGCTCCCGACAGGCAGAATACTTTGGTGACAACAGCAGTTCCTACCTGCCTCCACTTCTATGTCTGTTAGGGTAACAGAGATATGGCCAGGGCATCCTCACACCCCTCGTGAGTTCAGTGCTAGATATCTTGCAGCGATGGGTTGGTGTTATGCCTGCACCTACCTGTGGCAGAAGTCAGAGTGACACAGAGCAGGGTCAGGTAGCTTTGCCCAAAGCTAAACACAGGCCCAGAGTGGAAGTTCCACACATAAAACAGAAACTTACTAGAAAAACATTTTAACAAATGCAACAATATTTTAACAACAACAACAACAACAAAATCCACTTCAGTTGCAGATGTTCAGAAGCCTTCTAAAGCAACAAGAACATTTACAAGTCAAGACTGAAGGAACCGGATTGGCTTGTTTTCAGTGTTTCTGTCTGCATTGCCAAATAACTTTGCTTTTCAGCCCTGGGTGCCCCAGCTGGTCCTGCACTGCCTAGCATGGTACATCACTGCATGCACTCTGGGCTCTCTTTACGTGAGTCAATTTTTATAACACAAAACTCTGCTGCAGGGATAACTTGCTATTTCAACAGGTTCAAAGGGAAGCAGTAATTAGACAAAATGGCTCTATATTGCAATGACACAGGGAAAATGCACATGGCCTCCACACAATGGAGACAAATCGATGATTCCAGGCCTATATCACATGCCCACAGAGTGGGCGTCAAAATACATAACACATCCTTCTCCAAGGGCAAAAAAACCCCCAAACTCCATACTAATACAGGTAGCTCAGGGCCAGGCTAAAAGCTTTGCAGCACAGATGCAGGCAGTCCATGACAAAGGAGGGCTGATCCCAAATAATAATGGCCACTAGTCATTCTGCACCTCAACTCTGAGGAACCAGGGACAGATGCTTCTCTCCACTGCTAGACTCCTGAAGTCTACGCTCAGTCTCCAAAGGCTTTGGTGTTACTGTTGTGCAGTGGTGCTTAGGCACTTGGAAACACCATCCCAGAACATGAATAAAACCCCACACAGAAACCCAAAACAGAAGCAAAGAGCAAGAAGTTATTTTAATTTGGAAGAGAAATTAAAAAAACCAAACAAATAAAGCAGGGATGTAATTTCAAAGAAAACTTCATGCAAGAGTCGCAGCACTTGCATCTGATGTACAGTAAGCTGCAAAAGAATGATTTATAAATACCAATGACACAGATTCTTCTATTGCTAAAATGACAAGTAAGATAAGCCCTTCTCTTTGACAGCTTCACTGTCTGCCTTCAGCATTCAAACTTTTGATGTCTGGAGTTTAAGGGAAAAGACTTTTAGACTCCATTTTCTTTCCAGGATGTTATCACATGAAAAGAAATAATGAAAGTTGAAAAGTTCAGACCTGTCAATTTTCCATTTGTGAAACTGTTGAACATAATTAGCTTGAAAAGCACGTCTACCTGCCAACATGAGTGCAAGAGGCTTTCTACAAACCGCAAGACAAGAAAAGCTGATGAAAGTGCAACTAGCTGCCAATCAAGGAGGGCACAGATGTGTGCTCACTGTTTCTCGCCTACTGCAGACCAAAAAGACATGCTGATCTCCACTGCAAACTCAAGCAAAGCATAAAAGCATAAAAGCCCCCTTTTGTCAATACTTGAGCAGAAACCCTGAACATTTAACCCACAGTATGAAAGTAGAAGAAATCCAGTTAGATGAATCACAGTGATATCATCTCTTTAGCAATAAAGATAACAATGTGTGAAGTTTCACCAGAAAAGGGAGTGAGGCTTACAGGGTGTAGAAAGATGTTATTTATCACCATTATTCTTGTCTATAAACACAACACAGAAGTATAGCTATTAACTATAGATCCAGCACAGGAACAGAGGACTCGTTGTCAACAACATGCTGGCAGTAAGACAAAATGCTGCAGTCTGTGGTGATCTCCAGCTAATCGGCTTGACACCTGGATGGCTTCTCGGAAAGAAAACTCCAGATTTTGCAGAGATTATATTGGGGAATTAATGCTTCCCACTGATTTGCAAGAAATCAATACTTTACTACAGCTCATAATTCTAGCATAAGGTGTGGATTCTGTTTACCCAAATTTAACCTGCATGGCTAAGCAAGAAAAACAAAAGGCAGTTTCTAGGAAGTAAGTGAAGAATATGTTGTAATGCACTGTTGGCACAACAAACTGCCAGAATTCACCACAGGAGGAGGTAGACACTTCAGTTAAAGGTAAGTGGTATCTAGAGATAAATGATGAAGTATGGAGACAAGATGGATGGTCAAATGGATTATAGTCAAGCCGTAAATAATTCACAGTCAGCAAAACTGAAAAACTTTCTCCAGGAGCCAACCACACCCCTTCACCAACCTTAACATCTGCTGTTAAGGTCCGTTTCAATGTTTGCAAGATGAACTGAACCAAATGTTACCTTCCACCCACTCTTCCGCCTGCTGCGCTCTCCTCTGGGCCATCATCCGGTTTCCCATGTTCCTCCGGCGCCTTGGCATCCCATCTCCCCGCTCTTCAGCATGGGGCCGAGGCCTGGCCACTGCTGCTGCTGCCACATTTTGCTGGTGTTCCTCATCAGCTGCAAGAGGGAAATATAACTGATGAGAGATTTGCCATCTCTCCTTGAGGCAGCTGTCCTTTTGCCAGGCAACTTTTGCAATCAGAAGTGCAATACTGGTGGCGTTTTCCAAATGAGAGAATACCTCCCCACTCTCATGTGGGTTTTTTTTTCCTGCATGGCAGGAGATATGTGCAAGTTGCCTTCTCATGATTAAGCAGGATCATGCACTGGAACCTTCTTATTTGTGCACCGTGCTCTGTGCAATGGAAATTTTATCCTGACAGCAGTCTCTTTTGCAATAACATACAGATCATTGTAAAGAAAAAGCTATAGCTATGGCTATGTGCTGCTAATGTTATTTGATCTCACAGAGCCCCCACAAAAAAACCCCACACAAAACAAAGACACCTTCCACGCCAAAGTGCTCAAAAATACTCATACTTAATCTAGTAATTTAATCTAACGATAATCTGTTTTTCTCTCCTGCCAGAAAACAATTCCCTTTATCTGGAAGGACTAGCAGTCTAAATTTCTGAGTTACCAAAAGGAAAGGACCCAGAAGTACTTTTTTTTCCCCTTTCTAAAGTATTCTGATTTTTTTTTTTTTAGTTTTTACTTTGTACTTGTGTAACTTAGAAGTAGATTCATCTTCATTCAAACCTCAGAGCATGCATGTTTCCGAGTGGACTGCGTAAATCATTATACCTGAAACAAAACCTGAATGGCAAATAAAGATTACAAATTACAGCTGTAATACACACAGGGTAACTTCATTCTACCACACTGATTTAAACTGCAGGTTTCCCAACGCACACATGTAGGGGAAGACAGAACACTGAAGGTCACTGCAGCTCTCACTGCCATCCTCCCTGCATATGCTGCAGTTACTAATTAAGATCTAACAAATGAGGAATATTATAACAGAGGAGCAGCTGGGAGACAGCGCAGCAGCAAGCAACTGACTGGTGGGCTCTTTCAGAACTTTCAGAAGTTCTCCATAGAAAACACTCCCCCAGATTTTTCTTTGAGACCTCCATGATCCAGTTGCTATCAACTATGGTAGTCATGCTGAAACAATCAGATAATGGTTACATATCATCATCCCCGATACCTGCTTTGCATATTCCGTTGATAAGCATAACTGATATTAGTGTATGTTGTTACTTGCTCAATCCTGCAAAGTATTAGCTACTATGCCTTAATTCAGGTAAGTATTCAAATGATCTCATGGAAAGCTGCAGAACTACTCATTTACTTAAGCTCAAGCTACATTTGTTTGTGCTTTGCTGGATAATATTGTGTCCCAGCAGGAGCACAAAGTGCTTTCCACACTCTGCCAAATCTCCAGTATCCTCTGATCCAAACAATGCCTTCCTAAAAAAACCTACTATTAGCATATCTATGATCAGAAAATAAGCCTCATTATGCACCTACGTGAGGATCAAAGGTGTGCTTGCAGCTCGTCTCAGTGTATCTCAACTAGCTTCAAAGCAACTAAGTTTGGTACTGATAACAATATAGCTGCAGCAGCAACTGAGCTCAGCACAGGCTGCAAAGCACAGTAATCAAGTATTTGGCCAGCAAAGCCATTAGTAGTTCAGGACTGCTACAACAATGATGTTAGCAGTCCCCCAGCAAACTCCAGCATTAACAGGCATCGTGACATTTTGAATTGAGTCACTGCACTGTCACACTGCTGTCTCTTCCATTCCTTTTATCTGTGGACCAAAACGGGTCTATAATAAATTGCAAGGTGTAGGCTCCAGGGATCTGATCATTTTGCTTCAAGGCTTGCCCAGTCTTATTTATAGCATGATAACGCTTATTTGGAATACTATAGAACATGCTATAGTAAAGCTTTATACTGCAAAGGCGGACTAGCAGATCACTTATTGGGACACTACTAAATGCCAGAAATACTTAGTCTGCCAAAAGACTCTTTATACAAATGCAGTATTTCTCTTCATAAGTTCTTGAGACATACTGCAATTCAAACCTCAGCATCCTTTCACCTGAAAGCTTCAGTGTGTCTATCTCAGTAACTTCCAGATGTGGTCCTGGACAGCCTATCAGCTGTGCAGTTCTGGCGCTCATTCATTCTGGGGCTTGGTTTTGGTTCCTGCTGTCCTGCGAAACAGAGACTGTTTTGCATTTTGTGAAAGAGCAATCTATTTATAAGCCACGTATTCATTCCAAACCGAGGTGCTTAACCCTCACCGAGACAAACGTGTGATCCAAGCTATCCTGTTTTCTCCATTTCATTCTCTACAGGAGACACAGTAATTCCTCGAAGTAGACCGGTATTAGCAGGGCTCGGAAAGCAGTAAAACCCCCACAAACCCGAGCCATATCATGGTCAAACATGCAAGTCAGTCAGTGGACAATACTTGTTTGTCTGAATGTTTTGGAGATCTGAGAACTGAAGACACCTAGATGCTATGGATTATCATTTAGTAAAACAAGATATGCTTTAACAGCTTCCCCCCTCCTCCAGCTTCTGTGTGCAAGGCATTCAGCTGGACGGTTGTTAGAAAAATGTGTTAGTCCTTGCATTTCTTCTCATCCTTCATGATGGGGAGGAGAAAAGAATCATTTACTCTGTCTATAACACACTTATACCTGGCTGGTTGTTCAGGGATCAACGCTTTGTCTACCTAGCTCAAGACACATCATTTATTCCAGTATCTAGAAAATTAGATGTGCGCTCTCTCCCTCTGAATGGGAAGTATCATAGATTGACTAGAGCTGCACACGGAGGTGTGTGACTGGTGGTTTTAAAGAATACAGAGAATACACTTAAAAACCCTCTTCTCTTATTCTTGGAACAGGATTGACCTGTTCCAATATTCCAAGAATAATTTTCTCTGGGGTCTGGCCCTGTGTTTTTTCACCTTCTCCTGCAGCACAGGGTGTGGTTTGGCCACTGCACTTCTCTGAATACATCTCTTCATTTTCCTGCAGCTGCAGCAGTCTCAGACATAAGTGGCACCCCAGGCTAGCCAGTTCATGCAGAGATTAGTCACAGAAGGACTAATTAGACTCGATACAGAGCCATCTGAGTGAAATTAAATGACCAACATTATAGAGGTGAGACAAGTTGATCCACAGGTTGCTGGTCAATGGTTCGCAGAATGGCAGGCCAGAATAAATTAATTAGATAAAGCCCTCAAATTAACAGGTGATACAAACAAAAAATTAAACAGATGTCTGGAAAATGGACACGGGTTTAGTTTGTATTTTAAGCTTTAAGTTCTCCAGTTTCTGACTCAACCTTTCAAAACCCAGACAATCCCTCTTTTCTGGGGACAGAATCACAGAATCACTAGGTTGGAAAGGACCTTCACAATCATCAAGTCCAACCATTAATCCAGCACCACCATGTCCCCTAAATCATGTCCTGAAGTGCCACATCCACACGTTTTTTGAACACTTCCAGAGATGGCGACTCCACCACCTCCCTGGGCAGCCTGTGCCAATGCCTGACCACTCTCTCAGTGAAGAAATTTTTCCTAATATCCAATCTAAACCTCCCCTGGCGCAACTTGAGGCCATTTCCTCTTGTCCTATCACTAGTTACTTGGGAGAAGAGACCAACACCCTCGTTGCCACAACCCCCTTTCAGGTAGTTGTAGAGAGCGGTAAGGTCTCCCCTCAGCCTCCTCTTCTCCAGACTGAACACCCCCAGCTCCCTCAGCCGCTCCTCATAACACTTGTGCTCCAGCCCCCTCACCAGCTTCGTTGCCCTTCTCTGGACACGCTCCAGCACCTCGACATCCTTCTTGTAGTGAGGGGCCCAACACTGAACACAGGATTCAAGGTGTGGCCTCACCAGTGCCCAGTACAGGGGCACGATCACTTCCCTACTCCTGCTGGCCACACTATTGCTGATACAGGCCAGGACGCTGTTGGCCTTCTTGGCCACACTGCTGGCTCATGTTCAGCCGGCTGTCAACCAGCACCCCCAGGTCCCTTTCTGCCGGGCAGCTCTCCAGCCACTCCTCCCCAAGCCTGTACTGTTGCATGGGGTTGTTGTGACCCAAGTGCAGGACCCCGCACTTGGCCTTATTAAACCTCATACAGTTGACCTCTGCCCATCGATCCAGCCTGTCCAGATCCCTCTGCAGAGCCCTCCTACCCTCCAGCAGATCAACACTCCCACTCAGCTTGGTGTCATCTGCAAACTTACTGAGGGAGCACTCGATTCCCTCATCCAGATCATCAGTAAAGATATTGAACAAGACTGGAACCGAGCCCTGGGGAACACCCCTTGTGACTGGCCGCCAGCCGGATTTAACGCCGTTCACCACAACTCTCTGGGCTCGGCCATCCAGCCAGTTCCTCACGCAGCGAAGAGTAAACCTGTCTAAGCCACGAGCCGCCAGTTTCTCCAGGAGAATGCTGTGGGAGACGCTGTCAAAGGCTTTACTAAAGTCCAGGTAGACAACATCCACAGCCTTTCCCTCATCCACTAGGCGGGTCACCTGGTCATAGGGACAGCAGGTTTACTGCCATGCTGAGAGCAGCTCTGCCTCTGCGTTTTCAGAAACGTCAGCACAGTGCAGAGGCAGCAACAGAGATTATTTCATTTGAATGTCCGTTGGCACACAGCAGCAACTGTGAAACTCAGGTTGTACTGTCAGAGCTCCTTCCCAAAGGGAAACAGAGCAGAGCTCCACTCTGAAAGCGGGGCTCTTTCCTAAAGCAGCTATTGAACACCACTGTTATATCATTACAAAGATTACTACGAAGTCTTTCAGAGCCCAGACTTCTTCGGACCTAATTTTACATCCCCCAGGTAGACATCTACTCCTTTACAAAGCTTTGCAAATTTTCACTTGCTCAGAGCAAAGACATTTTTCCTTGAGAAGCAATCCTTTGCCTATCACAGCACGTTATCTGCAGTTATATCAGATAAGCAAGTCCATCAGGGTAACACCTGGGCTGGCAAGTGTTGAGGCAGTCCAACAAGACGCAGCTGTTAGTTCCTCAGCTCCCTCATTCTGCACTGACATGGAGAGAGCTCCACCTACTGCACCCTCACACGTTAGTGGGACTTCCCACCACGTTGGTGGCATCCAGCATCTTCTACCTTCATGCTAACCAAACCTGTGAAATTCAATGAGAAAGTGATTCAAAATGCAACAGGTGGAAGTTTGCTTGGCTCCCCTGGGGAGGTGCTTTTGCCTAGTAGAGCTTATCACATCAGGGCTTGTTCACAAATAGATATGCCAACCATGTATAAAAGACAGTAATGCTATTGGGTTTTTTTTCTATTCTCAGCAGAACAAGTCCAGGCATGACCTTGCTGGAGAGACTGTGCTGCTCCAAATGACCTTTCCAAGCAAATACAAAGTTACAGGATTTATCTCTTGTGATGATTAGCTCCCTTCATTATCTAAAGCTGGCAAATCTTGAAGATTTTTAAAAGGGCATTTCCCCAAGAAGAGCTGCTGACCTCCAGACATCAAAAACAAAAGGTGAGAGCTACCAACCAGTTCTCTAGGTCAAGAGTCCCTGGTTTCAAATCCTTTCCATGAAGCAACGCAGATTTACTAGCAGAATTGTAGCAGCTTCCTTTTTCCACATAAGAAAAAAAGAAGAAGAAAGCAAATTTTGTTTAAGGCCAAATTTTCTAGATCAATAAACACAGCACAGCCCCAATGGTTTGGAAAAATAATTTTTGTTGTGTAAAGAGGACAACGTCATCCCCACAATCTCAAATTCTGTAAAGGACTTTATAATGACAGAAATCAGTATATTAAGGTAGAAATTACCTTAAAACCACAATAAAAAAGGCAAGACCAATGTGGAAATGTCCAAAAGATGCCACTAAAAAAGAGTCTTCAAAATTATTAAATTATCCTGAATGTAAACTAAATGTAACCAAGCTGCTCAAAACCAATATTAAATCTTTCTGAGAATTCAGGTGATTTAAAACAAACATTTGGGCTTCAAGTTCGTTAGAACTTCATACGAACACTTTGTAAAGAACTTTGTAACTTTGTAAAGAAAAGAAAAAGAAATTCTGCCAAGCCCCACCCCACAGCCCCTGATTTACCAAAGTCATGATACAAGTCAAGCTCAGGAAATTGTTTTTCCAGCAGTCTCATTTCTCTAGGACATGCATCAGTCACTTTTACTAAAAGCTCAGCTTTAACTAACTAGAAATCTGATGAAATTTCAGTTTCCAAGCTATTGAGAAATAAAGATTTAGACCAACTCTATACAAGAAAAGGTGTGAGAGAAACGTGTTGGAAAGTTTATTATCAGTAAGAACTGCTTTTAACACAAAGTCCTTACCAGCATACACTCTTGCACTGGCATGACTGTGTTTATACTAGAGGGGTTTTTTTCTGTCTTAAAAAAATTATCAAAGCTATCTCCCCCCTCAAAAGAAAAACAAACCCCCAAAAAACCCCAACGCCAAAACACCTATCTTACTTCTTCCCATAACATTCAGCTCGCACCCACACAAGCTCGCTTCCACCACAGTCTCATGCTGCCACAACGGCTGGTCAGCAATAAAACACTCGCCGTTTGAGGGAGGGCTGAAGTGCTGGATCATCCATCTACCCCTTCCCAGAACGGGTCTGTGCAACACCGCACCTACACCTGGCACGGATAGCAAGCCCTCGCAGCGTCAGGCGAGGTGGAAAAGGAGCAGAAGCGGGCATTTTCTGTGAAAATGCAGGTAAAGCAGGCTGCCAGAAGCTGGATAGGGCCCGGCCTGCCTTTCAGGTCTCATGTCTGACAGGAAGATGAACGGGCCGCTGCCCAGTACCTGCCAGGAGGACCAAGGCCAAAGAGTCGCCAGTCCGCCAGGCCGGGCTAGCACCTCACGCGGGGGTGGATTTCACCCCCCGTTGGCAGGAGGAGCCGCACACCTTCCCTCCGCCCTCCCAGCCCGAGAGCGGGAACCCAGCCAGACTTTCAACTCCACGGCAAACCCGGCACCCATCACCCTGGGACCGCCTCGGGCCGGGAACCGGCCCCGGCAGGCCTCGCTGCCGCCGGGGACTGCCACCCCCGGGCCTGAGGGTCGACCTCGGCGGGCGGAGGGAAGGGCAGAACACTAGGGATCCCGGAGGAACCACCAGGACCACTCCTCAGCTCCCCGGCGGCTCCCCCTCAGGGGAAGGCCTAATGCGAGGCGCCCACCGCCCCCTCCGCGGTTTCCATGGAGACGCGCGCCCCCTGGGAGGCCCCCGCCCCTCCCCCGGCCGCCCGTTGAGAGCAGGGGCGGGCCCGGCTGGGCGCGACCCACCAGAGGGCGGAGGGGAAGGGGGAAATGAACTCCGGCCGGCTGTGACCCACCTGCCCTCGCCTGGCCACGGAGACGGGTGGCGAAGAAGAGAAGGACGGCGAGGAGCACGGCAGCGGCGGCGAGCAACACGGCGTCCATCCTCCGGCCCAGCCCCGCCCACAGCGGCCGCGGCGGGGGGGGGGGGGCGGTACTTGGTACATCCCACCCCTCCCCGCTGCAAGGCCCCCCGAGCGCAGGCTGCCCGCTGTGTGCCTGCAGCGGGGCGGCGCTGAGGCGGGCGCGGAGGGGCCGGGCCGGCGCGGTAGGGGCAGCCCGCGCGGGGAGGGGGCCTGGCGGCGAGGCGCGGCTGTGAGGGAGCGTCGGCTACGCGGCGGTCGGAGCGGGAGGTAGTGGGTCTCGGCCCGGCCGTGAGGGAGTGCCGGCCCCGGGTTTCGGCCCGGACGTTGGTGCTCCCGGAAGGGACGCAGAAAGGGAAAATTAAAAACCGTGAGGCAAATCCACCGTGAGTGCGGCGCCGGTGGGCCTGGCCGTGGCACACGGCTGGTGAGGCGTTTCTCTCAGCAGCACCGCGGGGTGAGCGTCTGTGTGTGCAGAAGGTTGGCCCACGCGTGGCGATAGCCTCAGCCGTGACCGTGCACCTAAGTACATGCACTGGGTTCACTCCAGGCAGGCCGCACTGAACATGGCAGCTATCGGGGTGTCCTTGGTAATGAAGCTTAAGTTACACCTATGAGTAATCTATACCTTCTGCCTTTAAGTCAGGGGTATGTATGCATGGAATCAAGCTGAAGCATGGTCAGGTTGAAGCTGCTTGGGTCAGCAGCATGACAGGCAGCTGAAAAAATGAGGTCCTGAACTGAATCAGGTTTGCCATTGGCAAAATTGGAGAGGCTGACTGTGAAGTGGCCCAAAACTAGCTGTCTCATGTAGTAAGCTGGCTTAATTTGGTAAAATTGTAGGAAACCAAGCTTCCCAGAGGAAGCTGTTTTTAACAAAACAAGTTTGCATTGATCTATGCAGAGCCAGTGCAAGGTGGGTGGCCCTTGGGGGTAGACTGATAATGGCTTTAGGCTAATCTAATGCTCGTGTCCAGCCAAATGGAGGATCTGCCTCCTGTCACTTCCCTTTTGCTGGAAGCAATGCTCCGTGACTGCAATGGGCCAAAGCAGGGAACTAATTTATTTATTTTCTTTTTTTTTTTTTCCCTATGGATTTGTTTTTTTGCCAGATCAGAACATGTGTCGGCACAAAGGGGTGCTGCAGGAACTTGCAGCTGGGAGTGGAGAATAAATTTCCCCCTTTTGGATGTTCGCCCACCATTAGATCTGAAACCATTTGTTGGGCTCTGGCCTGGTCCTGTGAGTGAGGAGGAAAGTATTTTAGTTTTTAATTGTTTTGACTTGCTTTGTGGTTGGAGTGTTCTGACTGATCTAGCCCATTCTTGCTTTGGAGATCCCTTTAGTGTGGCCTTTTAAAGCACTGTTTGCTTGTTGGGAGGGATTTTTTGCAGAAGTGTTTTAATAAGAAAGTGGAAATTATAGACTATTGGACATACAGTCATAACCAAAATAAATGTTTTAGCTAATTAGTCATTACTGTGGACTGCACAGCTGCCTGTGCACATACCAACATGAGCTTGAGACAAATTCAGATCTGTATGCCACAGAAAAAAAGAGCTTCTACTAAGAAATTTATGAAGTCTTAACAATATAGAACCAGTGACACAGTGGGAAGTTCTCAAGAAGGAACTAAACTACGGACTGGATGTTTTATTACAGAGCTTTATTTTAATAATTTTTAAGATCTCCTTTTGGAAATTGACGACAATGCCCCTTTGTTCATGCTCTGCTCAAACTGTATCATCTGTGGTCTGTCTCTGTCTTACCAGGTTAGTCTAATGCTCACTGTGTGGTCAGAAAGGACGTGTCCTCTGGTAACTGTTGAGGCACAAGGGATATTGCACCTGTACACAATTAGATAAATTATGAACTGAAGCTTTCCTGGTGGTTGTCTTTGGGGTACACTTCAGACAATGGTTATCTCATGTGTAATGGTCAGGATTGCTTGTAAAAATAAAAAACAAATGAAAAATGGCTGTGTTTTTCTTCCGTGTCTTTGCCTGCAAATTTGAAAAATGGTGACTCTTTAGTAGGAGTAAAAAAAAGGTTTTAGTTATTTTAGCTTCAGAATATTTCACTTTTTTCTTAAAATTAATTCTGATTAGAGAACATACTAAACTTCCTAATAAATATTATGGATTCTTAAGTTAGATGTTTAAATGTTCTTCTACAGTCCTGTATCAAGTCCAGTAACAGCTGCTGAGAAAACAGTAAACGGGCACAGGCCAAGTGTGGGAGAGCAGTGTGTGCTCTCCCTGGCGCTGAGCTCATCGCTGACGGAGCGGGAAGCCAGCAGTGGGGAGCCGTGTTCTCCCAAACCTGTCTGTGTTTCGCGATAGTCTCAGTATAACTCGGTTCAAGGCAGTCTGAGTGCACAAGTAGCACAAGGAGCTGTACACAGGCGTACGTTAAGCACAGCTTGAAAGATGCATCCGGAAAGGAGCATTATTCCAGAAATTTTACTGTTTTTTTAAATTCACTTAATTTGTGCTTTGCTTGGTAGCAATGGCTACAGCGGACATGGAGGGAGTTGATGGCTCCCAGATCCTGTTTTGTCATCATCCAGCTAATGACCTTGGTCTGCAGCTCGCACTTACTTCTATGAGCGACATGTATTTTATTTGCACGGTCCCTACGACCTTTGATAAGGTGATAATATTAATAGTGTGATGTCATCCGCTGCTCTCTGGGCTGCAGAGGTAGCAGATGAGGTTTTCCCTGTAGGTGTCACCATTATGCCATGCAGAAACCGAGCTTAAGCTCTACCGATGAACGACAGTGCATCAGATGCTCAGTTCAGTTTGGTTATGATGCTGGGGTCATCTTCAGAAACATTTTACGTCCCTTGGGCTGTATTTCTCACATGCCCTTTTATATTTTTCCTAGTTTAGATCTGGAAAAGTCCCTCTGGTTTCTTTAATAACCACACAGATTTCAGAGGGTTTTGAGGTTGACTTTCTACCAAGACGCAAGTAAAATATATGTGAAGGCTGTGATGAGCAGTGGGTGTTAACTGGGTTAAAGGACCACCCATTGGAGCATGACTTGTCCCACTCAGTCTTGCAAATACCAGTGGCTTCTTAGTAATCCAAAACTTGCAAACCTATGCGGTTTTCTCAGCCAGCTTGAGGTCAGTGCCTGATCCTGGCGCAGGCAGTTTGGGGGCAAAGTATGTGGCTTTTTAAATTAGCCTTTATTTTGACGAAAGGTCGATTAGCACATCATCCACCCCCCCCCAATGCCTCATTGTATATAGGAATTATATACACTTGCGTGAGTGATTGTCACTTCTTTGTAATAGTGACGAGGATTAATCCAGCTGGTAGTACAGTCCCACAGTGTTTGATTCAGTACGTGTACAGTGGTGTCATGTATTGATGTCCGGTAATGAGACTCTAAGTAGAGGCAATTCAGCTTCATCTGTGCTAATAAACTAAGTGCATCCAGGAACTAAATGTATCCTGGGCCCTGTGGCCAACTGGCACAAAATGCCCTCTTCCATGCTTGTAAACTGTCTTGCCTTCCAGAAGAGGTAAGGATGCAAACTGCCTGCTGGGAGTTGTTTTTGGACTGTCCTGTGCATTGAACCATGCCTGGGAATTATCTAGGAAAATGCAAATTGGCACCCAAATTTATTCTGTGAAACTTTTTAAAAATTTTCTCACATGGATGATTACTTTCCAGTGCCTGGACATGCCTGAATTTACAGCGTGGATGTAACCTCTGTGTAGCAGAATATATTTACAGGGAGAAATAGTGCAAGTGCTGCCTGCCTGCTCCCTCCCACTTGGATACAGACCTCTGGTAGTCTTCCAAACACTCGTCTTAATGAACACGCGTTTCTGGATCCACTCCTTTTGTGCCAGTGGGCACAAAACGCCTTCAGCACCTTGCAGGAAGCACTCTGTGGATTGCAGGATCAGACTTTGGGAGGTGTCTGAATCAGTGTGCCGGAGTTTAAGAGCTGCAGATGTATTTTATAGTTGCAGGGCAATGAACTGGTAACCTTATATGTGGGGTGAACTCCACCCAGGACCGGGGTGCACCATGTGGTAGCTCAGCACCTCCCCAAAACCTCTAAAAGAGGCTTGTGAGACCTGTTCTTGGTCTGCTGACACCCTGATGCTTTGTTCTCGCTGCTCTACTTGGATTGCTTGTTTTAAGAGAAATAACATGGCTTATCGTTGCTTGACATAGCTTTTCAATTTACCTTAAACAGAGAAATTTAAATACAAGTAACAGGCATACTCAATCTAAACAGTCATAGTTCTTGATAACAAAACTGCAAAATTAAGACATGCATGAAAACAAGGCAAAGGAAAATTAGGTTCTGCTTCCATTGGTCTCTTGTTCTAGAGTTAACGGAAGCTTTTGTGCAAAGGGGTCAGTGTGTCAGGGCTCTGCCTACAGAGCAGGACTGCGGCCCTGGATTTCTGTCTCCTGTACGCTCCCAGGTTGCTGCTGAATGCAAGTGAAGATTTCTGGTCCTGCCTTGGTTAGGCTGTGAGAACTCTAACGCAGCTTTGTTGGAAATGATATGAGAAAGACCCTACAAGGTGGGATCTTCATGGCTGTCTCCCCTTATTTTCCTTTTCTCTATGGAGTTCAGGTGATCACGGTCATCAGCTGTATCGTCGTTTGCAAACGGGGTACCATAAACTCGGTTCTCAGTCTGTGGCAGTTTCCATTTGTTTCTATCTTCCCACTTTAGAATGCACGACACATCAGAAGGTGCTCTAGGTTTGAAGGTTTGAAGCCATTGCGAGGATTTTGTCCCGCTGTGTTGTGTTTCTTGGCAGTTTGTTTCTGAAGATTTGAGCGTCTGGTCTAGTGCAGCCTCAGCTTCTTCTGGAGTAGATATTACTGGCTGAATGACGCAGGGAGTGAGACTTGCTGATCAGATAAAGGCTCTTTCTCCTTAAGAGCTGGGGGAAGAATTGAAACAAATAATGCCAGTAAAAATATAAATCTAAAATAAATCCAAGGATTTCCCTGAGCAGGTCTTCAAAAATATTTGGAGATAGAGACTGCTGTGCTAATGGAGGATTAAAAAAAAAAATTGAAATTCAGACACTTTCGTCCCGCATAGCCACAGAGGTGGGGATTTACCTTTTCGATATGACTCAGCCCCACGCAGTGGAGCCCAGCATACGGGATGCTGGCTCAAAAATTTCTTGGTGTGCACTCAAATAAAACAAAAACCTTTTAAAGGCTCTTTGGTGAACAGTGAAGCCGTGCAGGGTGTGTGGATTTGGATGTCCCTGATTTCAAGCAGGGGCTGTCCCCAGTTAGTGCCCTGACCAGCTGGTTTAGACCGTGGCTGAGGCTGCATCTCTGTGTGTGCATGTCTTTCCAACAGTTCATCTGCATTGTTTTCTTCATCTCTTTTGGCTATAAATTATACCAGACGGCTCCTAATCAATGTTTCTTGGGAATGGACACATTCCCAGAAAAGACCTGTTCTCCTAGACCTGTGTTTTCTGCTGGTCATCATCCTTGACTAACTCCACGTAGCTCGCCTGAGCTTAGTCCCAGCACCAGGCAGGTTACTTTTCTGTGCCTGGCATTTTGTAGCTGAGAATCAGAGATAAAAATACTGGCCTTTTACACAAAGTCGGTCCTGGGGAGGACAACCGTTATGTGAATAGTAGTGGTGTTAATGTTCAGTAGTTGCTATCGTTCTGGATATCTTTTCATACAGTGCGGCTCTGACTGCAGAGCTCTCTCCTCTCTGCTCTGGCCCACCGAGCTGTTTGTCTAGAGCCTTAATGAGTTTCCTGTATCTTTTCAAAATGTAAATTGTAAGCAATTTAGAAGTCATTAGTTAAGAAGTCTGTCACTGCAGCCCCAGTTTAATTTTACCTGTCTCTTCCCATGTTTCCATTAAAACCCATTTAATTAAAAAGGCTATCTTGTTCTCGGGGTGGTCATCTCCATTTGAAATAAATGTCCCGCAAAGTCCGTGACTCAGCTGCCAACACGCGCGTAGCGACCAAGACCTGGATGATCAGGCTTGCCAGCACAAATTAATGACGAACTGTTCTTCTCTCTCCACATATCCACCACCATGAACGGAAAAGGAAACGAGAGATGTCGAAATGCAATTTGGTTTCTTTGCTGCACGTCGGCACGTAGAGAAAACAGGGATGCAGCTGCTGTAACCCAGCAATACCTCTCTTGGGTTGGCCTCAGGGACTGATGGGGATTTACAACTCTAATGCGATTGCTGCTTGAGGTAAGACTTTAGCTGCAAAAATCCATGTTTCCAGCCAAATTACTTAAATCAAGTCAGCTTAGCTGGATTGCAAACTCCACTTAATGGCAACGTTGCACACCATTTAACATCTTGGTTTTGGCATGAGCAGGTTAAGCCACGGCCTGCTTTTCTCCTTCTGGATGCAACACAGGAGGTGGCATTTTTACGTTACCTTGGCTGGGGGCTAAATTGTGGTTCTCCCAGACATCATCTCTGGGGCAAAGCTTCCCCTCCTTTAAAGGCTTCTTCCTGCCATTCACACCATCCCTTTGCCTGTGTCTTCTCTCTGTGGTCATGACCACATGGTGGAATGGGCCAGGGAACAGATCCTGGCTTCTCATTATCTTTTTAGCATAAAAAAGCATGTCTGTGGAACAGCAGCCTTAGAAAACACTAGTGTAACCCAAGAATGGACTGTTTTCTGCCTGAGTTCATCTCCCTTTCAGACTTCTTCAGTGAGTCTGAACAAGCCCAGGTTCTCTTGCTCCGTACCCTAGCGATACCAGACTTCTCTGCACTTCTGCATGTGTCTGTCTGTCTTTCATAGAATAGTTTGGGTTGGAAGGGACCTTTCAAGGCCATCTAGTCCACCCCCCCTGCGACGAGCAGGGACATCTTCAACTGGATCAGGTTGCTCAGAGCCCCTTCCAACCTGACCTGGGATGTTTCCAGGGATGGGGCATCAACCACCTCTCTGGGCAACCTGGGCCAGGGTTTCACCACCCACTTTCTTCCTTCTATCTAGTCAAAATTTGCCCTCTTTTAGTTCAAAACCATTATCCCTTGTATCACTGCAGGATCTGCTAAAAAGTCTGTCCCCATCTTTCTTCTAAGCCCCTTTCAGTCCTGGCAGTTTTAATAAGGGCTCCCTGGAGCCTTCTCTGCTCCAGGCTTAACACCCCCAGCTCTCTCAGTCTGCCCTCACAGGAGAATCTTTCTGTCTTGCATATGAATGACGTGGCCAGATGAGGTCTTGCCTTGCCCATAGCGCCTTATGAATGTACCAATGAACATGGTCAGGACGCTGGAGCACATGACTTAAGAAGAGAGGCTGAAGGAGCTGGCTTGGTGTAATCTGGAGAAGAGAAGGCTGAGTAAGATCTCATTGCTCTTTTCAACTCCATAATTAAGATTATAGATAAGGGAGAGTCTGACTCCTCTCAGAGGTGTGTGATGAAAGGATGAGAGGTAATGGGTGTAACCCGCAGCAAGGGAAATTCCAATGCGATATAAGAAAAAATGTTTTCACTGTGAGGATGATGAAAGCCCAGAGAGGTGGCATTGCTTTCCTCTGAGGTGTTCAACGCTCATCTGGACAAGGTACCTTCCAGCCTAAATTTTTATGCAGTTCTGCAAATGACTGTGAAATAAAACAGAAGGAATTGCATGTACAAGAGGAGATCAGTTTGAATGCAGCATGCACAGTCTCCTTATCTGGCTTTGAAATAGCACTACTCCATTTCAGCAGCTCCTCGCTGATGGCTGGCCAAGAGCTAAGCAAGCTGCATCGCCGACGTGGAATATTTGCTTTTCTACTTGAACTGCGTGGAGTTCACTGATAACTCAGAGCAGCAAAGCTACTTTCATCTCCCTGCAGCTAATCCAAATAGATTACATTGCTGGAGGAAGATAGGGCAGAGCAGGAGAAGGCATCTTTATTTAAGAATAAATTTTAAAAATCCTTAAAATCAAAGCACTTAGTAGGGGTCCAGCAGGATTGGGAGTTACCGGTCCTTGCTGGTACTGCATTCAGCACCTGTGTGACGTGTCTCAACTCTCTCTCTCCAACAAGTGGTGCTCCTAGCTAGTGTTAACTGGGAATTGTGGGAAAAGGAACGGAGTAGTTGTCTCTTGTACTTAATTTGTGGATAAGTGGGGGAACATGGAGTTGTGAGGGCTGTCAGGATGGATTAGACATGTAATCTAGTACCTTGCTGTGGTGGGTTGAGGGATTGAGCCTGGCTGGATGCCAGGTGCCCACCAAGGCTGCTCCATCACTTCCCTCCTCTGTGGGACAGGGGAAAGAAAATACAATGAAAGAGTCCTGGGTGGAGATAAGGGCAGGGAGAGATCACTCACCAATTACTGTCGTCGGCAAAAAAGATTCAACTTGGGGAAATTAGTTTAATTTATTATCAGTCAAATCAGAGTGGGGTAATGAGAAATAAAACCAAATCTTACAACACCTTCCCCCCACCCCTCCCTTCTCCCCGGGCTCAGCTTCTCTCCCGATTTCTCTCCCTCCCCCCGAGCGGCGCAGGGGAACGGGGAATGGCGGCTGTGGTCAGTTCATCACACATTCTCTCTGCCGCTCCTTCCTCCTCAGGGGGAGGACTCCTCACCCTCTGCCCTGCTCCAGCCTGGGGTCCCTCCCACAGGAGACAGTCCTGCATGGACTTCTCCAGCATGAGTCCTTCTCACGGGCTGCGGTTCTTCACGAGCTGCTCCAGCCCGGGTCCCCCACGGGTGCCGTCCTTCAGGAACAGGCTGCTCCAGCCCGGCCCCCGCGGGGTCCCAGGTCCTGCCAGCAAACCTGCTCCAGCCGGGGCTCCTCTCTCTCCCCACGGGGCCACAGGCCCTGCCAGGAGCCGGCCCCAGCGCGGGCTGCCCACGGGGTCACGGCCTCCTTCGGGCATCCCCCTGCTCCGGCGTGGGGCCCTCCCCGGGTGCGGGTGCAGATCTGCTCCCCGTGGAGCTCCATGGCCGCAGGGGCACAGCCGGCCTCCCCGGGGGCTTCCCCGGGGGCTGCCGGGGACCCTCTGCCCCGGCGCCCGGAGCCCTCCTGCCCGCCCTGCTCTGGGCCGGGGGCTGCGGGGCTGCTCCTCTCACAGCCTCACTCCTCTCTCCGGCTGCAGCCGCACAGAAGTTTTTCCCTTCCTCACTCCGTCCCCCCGAGGCGCTGCCGCCGTCGCTGACGGGCTGGGCCTTGGCCAGCGGCGGGTCCATCTTGGCGCCGGCCGGCACCGGCTCTGTGGGACACAGGGGAAGCTTCTGGCAGCTGCTCACAGCAGCCCCCCCCGAGCCCCCGACACCGAACCCTTGCCACAGGAACCTGGAACACTTGCTTCCTTCAATGGCCAACACAGCAGGTTTCCAGGGGTCATTTTAGAAGCTGAGCAGAAGGCTTCAGAGGAAGAATCAATTCTTTTCTCCCCTTTTGCCCAAAATATTGCCCTGTCTGCCTTCCTTGCAGGGTCAACTTTCAAAAATCAAGCCTCCTCTGGGAGGCTGCACACCGCTGGTGGGTGTGCAGACCCACACGGGCCGCCGGGGCGAGCGGTCGGGCTGGGCGCAGCGCGCTGGGCTGCCGGCGGCAGCCGGGGGAAGGCAGCCCGCGTCCCGCGCGTGTGGGAAGAGGTCAGGACGGATGCGTGGCCTTTGCCAGGGGCTACCGGGAGCCGTTTGCTGCCTCTGTGGCTTTTGCACACGCGGCGCGCGTTGGGTTACGAAAGCCTGGGGCCTGTGAAAAAGAGGATGGGGAAACCCAGGCGGCATTTGTCCCTCAAGAGCAGTCAGGAAAGCACTTTTGGAGGGATCTCTTTCTGCAGGGGTCTGTCTCCAACAGGGGTCAAGGTGCTCAGAAATGGTCTTTGCTCTGGGTTACAGAGCCTAAAGGAAATCCCCTGGAGAGAGACGCTAAACCAGTAACCCCGTAAGAGACGTTCACTGGATTTCATCTTCCAGCTGCAACCAAATTATACGGGGAAAAAGCAGTGTATGAGGCTAGGTAGCTCCCGGGCTAGATTTCTGCATAACCCGTTCCTTGCTGAGCGTCTGTTCATAAGCCCCAGGTTCTGAGCATCCTCCCTGGATTGCAGGCAGGTTGTGACCCCAGGGGTATATACCCCAAAATGGGAAACGATGTCTGTATACAATTGTTTGGCAGGCTTGTGTGGACCAGGCGGACAAGAGGAGACCCCTAAAGCCTCCGTAGCTACGTTGCAGCTGGTGTCATCTTAGAGGGGGAACACAAAAGCAGGAGGAGGTTTTTAGGCAGCATTAGAAAGGAAAGGAGGAGCCTTCTTTCCGCATGTCAGCTAACATCTAATTATGAGGAATGCCATCAGTCAAATCAAAATAATAACGGAGAGAAAAGTTTTTTTAAAGACAGAACAGCACGCAGAAAGTTGTCCTTCTTTTATTCCCAGATTCCTGCTTTTGGGGCTAGGAGGGAAAGATACATAAGGGTTGGGAGTTACATTTTTCCTTTATTATCTCGGCTGTATTACGCATGGAATGATCTGACACAAGAAAATGTACCCTGGCATTGTGACTTCATGATTTCTGTTTTGTTGAGAAAGAAAAGTTTGGTGCTGGAAGCCATAAACTTCTAAAGCGTAGCACCATTTGCCTGGTCATATTTTCATCTTTATAAACCCGTGAGTTCTGAAAACATAATCTGCAGTAATTTTTCCTAGAATCTAACAGTTCTGCTGTCTGCCCGCATTCGTGCAATGTCTGGGCTTTCAGGGGGCTTTTTGTTCCTTGTTTTCTGTCAGTGAGCTATTGTGGAAATGGAAACACCCACTTGCCTGTGAAAATACTGAAGAATGCCTACTTTCCCTCTTATAGTTTTCAAAAGTAACAAGTCCTTAGGGATGGTATTTACTTGATCTCTCGTTTATTATGGGCTGTCACTGGCCATAATGAGAGTATTTCTATTTGCTTACATCTGGGTGAAGGTAAATGTTTACC
Source organism: Phaethon aethereus (assembly GCF_964289735.1). Taxonomy (NCBI): domain Eukaryota; kingdom Metazoa; phylum Chordata; class Aves; order Phaethontiformes; family Phaethontidae; genus Phaethon; species Phaethon aethereus. The sequence continues at coordinate 82,440,062 of NC_138578.1, forward strand.
TGCTGCTGCGTCTTTTGAAACAAGCTTTCTGCGGGATATTTTCTGTGACACATCTCCAGGGCAAATCCATTCTTTGATGTCTACTTGGATCTGTTTTCTGATGAGTACTCTCCTCTGGTTGATGATGCCCCACAATGTTATCACAAGGTGCAAGAAGAAGATGGATGGGAACCCCCTGAATTTTAAGCAAGATCTGAGAAATGTTTCCAGAAATCTGGCAGGGGTTTATTTCAAAAGCCTGAAGAAGTTCCTCGTAGCAGACGTGCTTTTCTGTCTGGAAAGTTGGAGAACCCACAAAGGATTTTGGGAGGTGACATCTCCCCACTCTGGACAATGGTAGTCTTCTCACATCTCAGGCATCAGCAGGCTTCAGTGAGGTATTGTGTGACCTTTTTGTAGCCGAACACAATGACATAGGAACTGGATGAGTAATAGATGCAGGCCAGAGAGGTGGTAGATGCCCCATCCCTGGAAACATTCCAGGTCAGGTTGGACGGAGCTCTCAGCAACCTGCTGTAGCTGAAGATGTCCCTGCTGATTGCAGGGGGGTTGGAGTAGATGGCCTTGAAAGGTCTCTTCCAACCCAAACTGTTGTATGATTCTATGATTTTATGACAGCGTTCCATAGAGACCTCTGAGGATGCTGTTCTCAAAGTCGTGCTTAAGGAGTCTTGAAACAAGAGCAGTCCAGGTGATGTCATTGGAGAGCCAGCAGACAACATAAATGGAGAGCAGCGAGAGCAAGATCTTGATCACCTGAGCCATATGCTTGTTCCAGGTGCTCCCTGTGGTCAAGGCAGCCCTTATCTTTCTCTCTTGCCTCCAGAGGAGGTCAATGACAAATCCATTCAGGACTATCACAAGGATGATGAAGATGAGATCCAGGCTGATGGATGTGGAGGTGGTAAACTTCATAGTGAGAACTTAAGCAAGTGCTGGTAGCCAGGCACGCAACAGTTTCATTACTTATCCTCTCTGCTGTTGTGTTTTACTGAAGGTAGGGGAATTGTGAGACAATGCCAAAGATCCAGCAGCCAGCAAGGATGGTCTTCTGCCCCTGGTGCCTGTAGATGAACTTGGACCAGTGATGGTTAGGTCTGTGGATCTTTATCTAGATTCTCCACTGACCAGATACTGATCAGCCTCAGCGTGTGATACATCTAGAGCACTCCCTCTCACCGAAAATGCTGCTGCTGGCAAAGGAGAGGACTTCTGGGACCTCTTTGTAGAAACAGAGCAAGAGGTCCACCAGGGCCACGTTGACAATGATCCTGTCTAAGGGCTGAAGGACGGATGGCATTACTGATAAAAGCAGAGAGCACAATGAGGTTGCCTATTGTGCTGGTAAATGCCAAGAGATAAATGAAGATGGAAATAGGGTTACATACCATAACTGATGCCTGAAGAGGGGGTCACATAGCCTTTCCCAGCTGCTTTCCTAACTTCTTGCTCCTTGCTTTGGCTGCTTGAACCTACCATGTCTGCTTCTGGCTCTGTGTCACGTCTTGGCGGTGGCAATGTTGCTGTCGCCTCTCTCCGTGGGGCCGTTGCTTGCTCCCCAGCAAGGTTTGCAAGCTACAGCTCCAGTACTTGGATTGCTTTGCTGCCTGTGCAGCCGCTCTCACCTCAGTAGGGAGGGACAGGGAGGGTGGAGATGAGGCAGGGAGCTGAGCTGCAGTGGAAAATGTTGCACATGTAATTAGAAAAGCTTGCCAGGTGAAAAGCCCTGCAAGAGGTGGTGGGACTGGAAGGAGTACTTGAGAACTAAGTTAGCTTGAAGCTTGCATTGAGCACTAGGACTGTCCTGTTGTTGCTGACCACTTGGTGCTGGAGATGGGTAATGAAAAGTCTGGCTTGATGGAACGGGGAGGTGCGTGTGTCAGTGTGTGTGAAGGTGAAAGAGGAGAGTCGTTCCGAGCAAACTCTGGGGAAAAAAAGTATTAAAAAGAGCCCATGACTGAAATGCAGAGGTCTGTGTCTTGACTATGGTCCAGCCTTCTCCTTCCTCTACTCTCCCCCATCCCACCCAGCAGGCACTGAACCTCATCAGACCCCTCATCTTGATTTCCTAGTCCCTCAGGGCTGTCGGAGCTGCCTCTGGGCATGCACAGAAATGCCCTGCTCCGAGCAGCTGGACCCCGTTGTTGTTTGGGATCCAGCAGCTCAGCAGTTTGGGTGTAGAGATCCTGCTCTGATCCCTGTTAGCAGAGCACATTAGAGATCATCAGCGTGGCTGGTGTCAGCATCATCAGACCCTTGGAAAGAGACAATTGCTGCTACTTTGTTAAAAAAAAGGAAAAAACTGGTGCAGACACCTTGCATTCAAAGAGAGGGCACCTCCCCGGGTTCATACCTCCCCGAGGAAGAAGCTGGCAGCCAGGGTCCCGGCTCCCCACTGTGCGAGTCCTGTCGGGGCTGGGATGCAGGCAGAAAGAGCCCGGTCAGGGTGGGAGAGGGACTCTGGGCTGCCGCAGAAGCTCAGATCACAGCTTCTGAGTTTCCTTGCTCTCGTCTAAAATAAAGGTAAGGGGGACTCAAGCTGCCCAGTTCATACCCAGCTCTCCCCTCCGTGCTCCTTAGGAAGGGATACATCATTGCTGGTACACAGAGACTTACTGGGGATCTTCTACTGCAAGGGTGGTTTCTGGGTATCTTGTCATGTGGTGAGGACTGCCTGGACATGTTGGTGGTTTAAAATAAACCCTCTGAGCAGAAGGAACAGAATCCAGGGCTCATTTTTCTTTCAGACTCCTGCAGCACTCATTTATTTTAAGGCAATACTTCAACATCAGAGGACATTTTTGGTTTTTTTTTTCCATGCAGAATATTAGTTCTGGGAGTTTGTTTCCATTTTATCAGACTTTTCAAAATCAAGCAAACATTTATTTTACTGACTGGAAGCGGAACCATGCTAAAATAATTTTTTTCAGTAGAAACACAAGAGAAAAACACATTTGATTTTATCTCCTCCCTGCTTTGTTCCCAAATGATGTTGACTCACGGCAGCTGGATCAGGCAGGGAGAGAGGGAGGCCCCCGTGACGGAGGTCAGTACCATATCATGAGGCTCAGTTGTGGAGCCCGCTGGGGCTAACTGCTTTTGCTGAGTGTGGTCTGTCTTTGACCATGCAGGTGTCAGCATGGGGACGAGAAAATAACCCTGCTACGCAAACAAGAGCTCCTACTGCAACCTGTCCTGAGGTCAGGCCCATGCAAGAGCTCATATTTAGCCTGTGTTGTGTTTCTTGCTAACAGCTCCTGGCTCTAAAGGTGGCCAAAACCAGATGCCTTGAGAAGGTGAAACTGCAGATCTTCCCACTGCTTTTAGGAATCAGCAGTTTAGGACTCTCCTGAACTGAGGTTGTCTTTGCTTTAGTGCCTTCAATGGACCTTTCCTCCCTGGGTTTGCACCTTTGCTTTTGAACCCATTTGAAGGGGTGCCTGCTGTATGTCAAGAAGAGGGTGTCCGCATGGGGACCTATGGGAGGGAGGGAAGTGGCCACTGCAGCCCCAAAGCCTTGGCCATGGCTGAGGGCACAGCCTGCTCCTCGGGCACTTCCCACCCCACTGCTGGGCCTCATTCCAGCTATAACCTGGGCGCAAAGTGGGGAGCTGAGCTCGGCGTAGGTGCTGGAGGATTGCACGGAGATTAATGAATACGTCAGGGCAATGGTGGTGGGGACAGACAGTGTCTTTTGTGCCATTAAGGGAGGGCTGGAAGAATGAATCAATGGCCAGTGATGACTGCCCAGGTTATATTGTCTTCTCTTTGATTTAATCACTGTATGATTAGTCCAGAGCTTGAAAATTATGCTGTTAAACATTGTGCTGTTCCTTTTATTTGATGGCTGCTGGTAGAAGTTACTGGAAGATTTCCAACACTCCTACTTCCATCGAAAGTGTGCAAAACTGCAAGGGCTGTCTAGGATCCCACCTATCCGCCCCAAATCAACATCAGCTCTACCTGCTGCGTATTTGGCTGTCTGCCTGAAAGCCACCAGTGATGGGACACGTGCCCTCAAACCCTTCCAGTTCATCATTGTCCCTGTCACAATAAGGATTTCCTTTATGTCTGACCTAAATCTTCCTGGGCACAATGTAAGCTCAATATCATCACTAGTCTGTAATGAATATTCATTATAATTCTGTAATGAATAACGAAGGTCAGTGTTCTTTAACAAGGTAGAAGAAAGGCACACAGGAGGTCCTTTCAATAGCAGAGGTGACTGGTATATTAAGCAGGGAGATGTTATAATTAATATCACAAGAGTGGCAACGTGCTAAGGAAACTCCTGGCAACCAGATGAAGGGATGCCATGAAGTTTTAGCTTCAAGAAGTTAAAAAAAGCATCGACTGAAGTTAATGGAAATTCTGCCTGCATAAGAAACACAGGTGGAAAGGAAAATCGTCTTATTTTAATCAAAGCGAGAGGAAAAAAACCTAATTTAAATCAGCCCAAGTGATTGCAGGCTTAATTCTTTCCCCTTATTAGACTCTTCAATCCTAAACCTACAGTTCTAGGAGATTGGAGATGCAGGAATTTGATTTGTATGCAGGCTGACCCCTCCAAGGGATGCAGCAAAGCCATCTTCTCTTGGTGGAGTGGCTTTCAAGCTGAATCTTCTGGTAAAGATGATTACGTTGAAACCATCCCTTTCTGGAAATTGTGATGGATGGGGAGAAAGCGTCCCCTCCCTCAGTGCTCTCAGATACACGGGTCTGAGGTGCTAAGCAGTTGTTATGGATGGCAGGAGCAGGAGGAGGAGGAGAGAGCTTTGCTCCTGTTCTGAGCTGGATGCAAAGGGTGGAGGAATCAGGGGAACGCAGACCTGTTCATCTCTGGGCTGAGAAGAGTCTTTAAATCCCCGCTGCTGGTTAGCAAACTACTAACCTCTCCTGCAGCCTGGAATGATAGCTTCCCTCTTGTCCTGTGGTGATGATACAGGAAAAAACCAACAAAGGCTGAAGTGTTCCCCGCTCTCTGCAGAGCCCAGCATCAGGAAATGGCACACAGCGGGGACAATACCATCAGAGGTGACCAAACTGCTCCTCCTGGGAAAGGTGGTTTTGCCAGAGCCAAGGACGTGTTGAAGCAAGGGAAATTTCATGCAGCTTTCACCTTCCCTCCTTTCCTTTCAACAACGTAGCACAGTTTTGCTGCTGTTCCACTGCATTTCTCATCAGATTGATTTAAAACTTGGTTTTGGCTGTGCAGCACCTGGAAGAGAACGTATCAGTATTGCCAGAGCAAAACTCTGGAGGTATCTTTAAATACGTCGGAGTTGATGAGTTTGGAAAACCATTTGGTACTTGAAAAGCAGCACGCATTAGCTCAGAAGGGAAGTTTAAGCCCAAACTGATGCTGAGCAGAGTGGCCGGGCCCAGATCATCTTCTGGAGCGACCGTGTTGGGTGGAGAACATCTACTTTGGAGCTTGCGACTCACGCTGCTCTTGCTCCAACTTGCTTGGCTGCTGGTCAGGTTTTGCTGAAAGGCCCATGCAAAGGCTTCTTCTCCCTCTGTAGTATTTATTCATTGCAGGTTGTGAGCGTGCATCTGCCTCCTTTTCATGCCCATTGCCTTTCTGGACGTCCATGTCTCCATTACATTTGAAGGCAGATAGACAGAAGACCTTCAAGGAGGATGCTCTGCCTCGCCTTATTCTGGGAGATGCCCTGAATCAAATGAAGCACTCAGCAGTTACAGCTGTGTGGAGTCTGTTATGGGGATTAAAAAGAGGGGAGGAAAAAGTCAAGCAGGAAATGTTTACTTTATTTAAAAAAAAAATTAATTCCCGAAATGTCCCATTAAAAAAAAACAACAAACCTCACACCTTTAATTTTCTGTTCCTCTCTCTTGCAATTTTTATCTGCTCTAGAAATGAGAGAAGCAAGGGAAAGGATACTGGTAGATGTTGGTTTTAGAAAGCCCTGAAAAAAAGCTCTGGTTTACCTTGCTTTTAATGGGGTTCAGCCAAAATTCCTACTGAGAGATAAATGGAAATGCATTCCTTTTCTTCCCGTTTTGCTTTTTTTCATCACAGAAATAACACAGATGGAGAAGTTTTAACCAGCCAATTCAAATGAATAAGTGGAGGAGACCCCAGTCCTTCTGGAAATGAGGCCAAACTCATTAGCCGGAGATCTCCGCATCTCTCGGCAGAACAGCCTGTTCTCCCTGCCCCGCGCGTGGCTTGGTCGTCTTCTGCTCTCCGACCATCAGCAGAGGTTAACACTTGCAGGGAGACACCCTTGGAGAGCTGCAGCCTCAGTGCACCTAAACCTTACAGCTTCATCTCACACCCTTCTGTATTTATATATATATGTGTTTGCAAAAAAAAAAAAGGCCAGATTTTGCCAACGTTTTTATTTTTCAACCCTCCCATCTGTCTTCTTTCCGATCCCCAGGAAACACACAACCCTGGGGGATTCAGCCAAAAAGAAATGGAAATATCCTGGTGTGTTTTTGCAGTTATATTTTTTTTTTTTTCAGGATTTGCATTTCAACAGAAGAGCAAAAAATAACCCTGAGCAGTGGAGCTGGGAGCAGACTTGTATTCCCAGCCGGGTGAATATCAAAAGGCCATTTTACCTCCACTCAGCCCCGTCCCCTCGCAGCCCTGGGTTGGGTTCTGCGCTCACCTTGCAGTGGCACGGCCAGCTGCTGTACCCAACCAAGAAGGACTGGGAAAGCTGGTTTTGGAGACTTCCCCAAAGACAGATTTTGCTGCCATCCTGTGGTTGATGCCTTTTGAAGTCACTGAACTGGTCTGCAGGCAGCGGTTTGATGACCTCCATCCTGCAGCAGGTCTTGCAGTGTCTCCCCCCTGGTGCTGGGAGCTGCACAAACTCCCACCAACCAAGCACAGAGCAGCGAGAGGCAAGACAAAGGGAAAGGGAAGGTGGTTGCTTCGCCTCGCTCCTTCTGAAACACAAGGACGGGACGTATAGGGGCAGATGCTGAAAAGGTGCTTAATCACCGTTGGGCATGAGAATGCCCATGGGACCCTATTTTCACCTGTAGGTGCCCCCAGATTTTTAAAGGACGCACACAGGAAGGCAGGGTGGCATAAGAGAAAGGAGCTCATCTCACTCTGGTGGCTGCTGCTTGCCTGAAGTCGGTCTCAATTCTCCGTGCCTCAGTTTCCCCATGTGCAAAATGGGGTTGATGAAGGGAGGAAGGAAGCTGTGAGTGCCTATGTGCTCCTGGCTGGTTAGCACCCATGCAGCCCCTGGTTAAGGTTTGGTCTGTGCTGGCCAAACTGGCCATTTTCCTGCCAAAGTCCTTCATGTAGCCTGCCTGTAGCCACCCAAAACATTGGGCTCCATGGTCATGGCCTCCACCTTCCTCCTGCTCCCTTGGGACTGCTGGTGGTCCTACACTTGTCACCATAAGTTCTGTTTTCTACCTTCTCAGAGGAGTTTCACCGCCAGCCTCAGCCTGGTGTCAAACCAGTCCCGTCCTATGCAACATCTCTCCAGCAGCTTGTCTTCCCTCTGGACTGCAGGTAAGCCCAAGGTTCCCCTTGCTCCTCAGGCTCTCTCACAGGTCCCTGGCTGTCCCTGCTCCCTGGATGCGTGTTCTTGGGGAGATATTCCCCATATTCCTTGGGGATGGAGCATCATTCTACATGGGATCAGACAGTCACCACGTGATGCTTGGGTTGTATCTTGCATGTCCCAGTGTCCACCATGGTATCACTTTCAACAGCCAAGCCTCAGAGCAGAGCATGGGGGAGTGCTGGAGCATGTTAAAAGACATCGCAGCTATTTCTGCACCGTCGCTGATGGATAGAGCCAGCCCTTTTCAGAGTCCTGTCGTCGAGGGAGTTGGGAGATCTGGGTTCATCCCTGTTTCTGCCACTGCTTATCTGTGTGGCACTGGGCAAGTCACTTGACCTCTCCCAACTTTTCCTTTGCCAATCTACAGGCAGACAGAGAAACATCCATCCTCCCGCCCTGCTGTGACCCATTGCTTTAATGCAACAGATCTTTGGTGTGAACCAAGCTGGATCTTCATCTACCCAACACAGTCTGGATCAGAGGGAAGCAAAAATATTCAACACGACCTGGAGGATAGCAGTCACTGCCACCTCCTGGCTCATAGGGTGACTTAAAAAGCTCCTTGATTTTGGTCCAGGTCCCTTAAATGAACTCTTGGCTAGACCCCAGCATGGGCTAGAAGCTCTCGCACCAAAGAGCCTTGTGCAAACCATGGCAAGTGAGGTGTTTCTGTGTTTTCTGTGCCTGTCTGTGCACTGTGGTTGTATCTAACTAACTAAACTAACCAGGACTTGTTCTTCGGCCACAAGTCCAACTGGCCTCTTCCATGCATTTCAACCCTCTCAACCCCTAAACCAAACTCAAACGTTGCTGGGGAGCTGGTTCACTGGCACTTCAAGTGCAATTGCTTTCCAGTGGGTGCTCGAGTGACTAGTGTGGATATAGTGTGTCAGATCAGAGACTCCACAAAAAGCAACAACTTCTGGATGCAGCACCATATTTCAGCTTTGAGGATGATTCTGTGTTCCCGTCTGCTTTATTTTAAGCAGCTCCGGGTATGGAAGGAGCCACCTTAAGAGAATACAGCCAGCACTGTCCTGCTCCATCCGCCCGCGGCGGGCTGACAGATTAAATCTCCTTTGTTTGTGCCAGAAGTCTTGCTCACTTGTTTGTCATTATCTGGAGTTTTGTTAGGCCATGTTAAAAAACAAATCAGCAAACCAAAACTTTTTCTTTTTTTTTAAATAGAAGCAAAGTCAGGGAAGGAGAAAGTGCAGACATGCTCTTGGAGAGCAGCACAGCAGTGGTCTGGCCCTGCCGAGGACGTGTGGAGGGACAGCTCTGGCAGACCCACAGGAGGAGCTTCTGGCCATGCCACACGGCCATGTCTCCCCTTGGTTACTCACCTGTCCCCACAGCCTGTCTCCAGGGCTTGCAAGTCCACCTCCATTTCTAATTGCAATTTTCAAATTCTTTCCAAAATTTGCTGTTAGTTTTGGAGTTCTCTTATCTTGCACATCTTCTCCCACCCACGCTGGACACCAAAACTGGGATATCATAGTGAATTATATCCTCCTTCATTCAAACTCAAAAGGAAGAAGGCTGAGCAGACGCATTTTGCTACCACACTTCACAGCTTTCCATGCTGGTATTCGCATCGCCCTTACTTTCCCTTTTCTCCCCCCGCTTCCTAGTTTTTTTTTTCTACTTGCTTCACATCCTGATCCAGAGAATAACTCAGGTGGACCAGACTTCATTACTTGGAAGGCCACCAATTTCCAGACACGTGCGAAATACCGGCTTTTCGTAACCTCACCGTACGCTGCAGAGCTGGTTTTGACAGTTGCCAAAAAAGCTTCAGCCCAGAAGAGCCAGGAGGAGATGCCCCAGGTTCCTATAGCTCGTGCAGACCATCCTGGCACCTTGTCCTCCGGGACCTGCGAGGCCATCTAAGCGGTGGTGTGCTCATGTGAAATACAAAGTGTCTCAAAGCACAGCCAGCATCTTGCTAGCTGCAGCACGCGCAAGAGAGATGACAAATTGGTAGGGAAAAGGTAAGGGTCTAAGGGGGATCTAAGTTGTGTCTGAAACCGCTAAAGGAGGATTATAGAGAAGATGGAGCTGGACTCTTCTGAGAGGTGCAGAAGGAAGGACAGGAGGTGACAAACAAATCCAGTGAGATGCAAGGAAAATTTTTTCACTGTGAGAATGATGAAATATTGGAAAAGGGGATCAGACATGCTGTGGCTTCTCCATCCTCGGAGTTATTCAAAACTCTGCTGGACATGGCCAAGGGCAATCTACTAAGTTAGAAGATGGCCCATCTTTGATTAGAAAGCTGAACTGGAGACCTCCAAAGCCCTCTTCCCACCTCAATTATTCTGCAATTCTGATACATGCAGCAGATGGAGACACATTTCCCTGGGTCCATCCAGATCCTCCCTGCCAGAGGACCTGATCTCCTCGTGCTCTTCCATGCCATTCTCCTCCCAAAAACTCTCCGAGGAAGGGAGATGCCCTCAGCCGACAGCTGTAGCGGTGCCAGGCAACTCATCTGTGCGCATCCACAACCCGATCTCCCTGCAGCCCACCGCGCGCTTCGGTAGCAGGCTTCTTTCTCTCAGTTAAATGATTAGAAGAATTAATTCACCAAGTCAATTTTAATGACTCGTAACGGCGCTGCTATGCAGATAAGCATGACAGTGGCTTTTCAAGTGGATCCGTCCTCTTCCCAGATTATTCCCGTCAAATTGCCCACAAAGTAAGACACGGCTCAACGGCGAGTTTGCCCACCCAAATCTAAGCCTGGGTGACCTCCTCAGGAGCAGTGGGGTGAGTCGCTGGCAGGGCTGGTAACAGGATCCAGGCATCTGATTTCCAGAGGGCTGATATGCCACCCCGATGTGCAGTAGGGTAGGCAATTTATCTAGATCAAGAGCAAGGCCAGGTTTAAGCCTGTGTAACTGCTTATGGGACGTAAGCCTCACTAGCACAAGCTCTAAATCATCCTTTTTCACTAAAGGGAAGGAAAAGTCCACAAATTAAATCAACTTTTCCCTTTTTCACCCCTCCCAAAAAGCCTCACCAAAATAATAAAGAACAACCCACACAAAATTTAAAAGATGGAGCTGCACTTATCTCTAGTGTGGCGGGTAATATATTAAAGCAAATAGCTTGAAGGCCCTGGGAGAGTTACACTTTTATCACCAGGGATAAAAAAAAAAGGGACAAAAGCAGCCTCCGGATAGACTTAAGTATAGAGCATCTTGTTTTGTCTTCATGGGCCGTTTAAATGTTATTACACCGAGTCAAATAAATTGTCCAACAATCAGGCCGTTCCTTCTATTGACCTCTAGGGACCGAAAACAATAAAAGCTCTAGTGCTTAAATCAGGCTGTAACGAGAAGATTAATGCCTTTGCGAAGACTTGCCGGCTGCAGCTTGGACCACTCTCTGCCATGAGCTGGGATTTAAGGGCTTGGCTTTTCAGGGGCTGCTCCTCCCTGTCTCGCTGTCCTGTGGTGGGGCTTACTGGGAGGAAAAGTGGTCCCATCAACCTCCTGCTCTCGGCTGGAGCAATCCCAATGGGTTACACTCGAAATTCCCTCCCTGGCCATGCTGGTGGGTGAAGAGATATTTTTTTCATGTGTAAGAATGCTGGAGGAAACTCCCGGAAAATGGCTTTGATTTGTCTTTTATTACTATTTTTTGATCTCTTTTGAGTACACAGATGGGGAGATGACAACAAAGCTAAGCGGCTAGCTTACTGTGTGGTTGGTGGCTTCAAGGTGAGACCGGTACTGGGCACCGCCTGCACAGGGGCAAAGCCAGCTCCCCTTGGTTGCTCTCTGGCATTGCCCTGGGTCTGGCATATAACGTCCAAGCTTGTCACACAAGTGGCCACAAAAGGACCGGGTCCTTGAGCCAGGGACTGGGAACCATGGGTTTTGCCATACTGGGGTGCCCAGGACTGGCGATGACCCACAGGTCTGTGTGCAAGTGCATTTGTACATTGGTGGATTTTCATAGGAACATCTTGGAGGGAATGAAATCTCTATTTCTAAGTCTCAATCTGTTCCCGTAGCAGCTCCACAAAGTTTTATTACTTCAGTGAAAACCTAAACCATACTTTTTAGGACACTATAAACATGTTATGGTTCAAACCTGCATGTTGTGATGGACGGGGGTGAATAAAACCTTTCAAGGAAGGAAATTTCTCTCCAGCCAAACCATTGGTTTAGAAGTCAAACACAGAAGCATAATCACCGACTTGTTGACAGCAGATTGAGGAGTCAGGGGTGAAAATCATGCAAAAAGGTATAAAATATGAAGGAAAAAAGCAGCGAATTGGAAGGTGACAGCTCAGCAGCACTGAAGATGAATTTCCAGGAGCTCAGGCCACCACCTTGCTGATGCCAGCAGAGCCTGGTGTGTCTTGTTGGGGATGGTGAGTTTGAAATACTTTAGTCTGTGCTGGGTAAGATCCAATAAATAACTGCCTTGTATGCCTGAGCTGTGCATATCCTCCTTGCAAAATCTCTTTGTGCATGGTAAAAAATTCATCGTGTATTTTTACCTTCCTATCGTACCATCCATCCTTGAGATGAGGCGCAGACCCGTCTCTGACCAGATGAGCTCAGCTGGGACTCTGAGGCTTTCAAAACTCTCCTGAAGCTGTGTCCTCATCCCAAAACAGCCCATAAGCTTGTGTAAAAGCATGTTAGCAAACATGCAAAAACGACCTCACGTGGATCCTAGAGTAAGGAAGAAGAAACCAATAACATGAATATCATATTCCTCCTGGAGAAGGCCTCCAAATACAGCTGAACACCCCCAACATCAGAGGGAAACCATGCAAGACCCAGAGGGGCAGCGAAAGGTGAGCAAAACCCCAGGAAAATGGGTAGAAACTAAGTGCATGTATTTTTTCTGCATTAGATATGCACTAGTAATGATGAGACTGTTGTGATTTCAGTTATACAACAATAAATCCTTGGTGTTATATATGTACATATAAGGAGTGCTTCCTCTTTGCCCATAAAACAGTATTTTTAGTGTGATACCATTAAATCTGTGTCTGTAGCGATTTTACCTGACTTACGCCTTTCTCCGTTGTCAGAAATGTATTTTTCCCACCCTGTCCCAGGCTGCGGTGCTGTATGGTTGCGTGGCCGTCCCTGCCACACCAGGGGTGGGCAAACCCAGCTGCAGGCAAACCCCCATGTCCCAAACCTCCCACCGAGGCTGTGTAACCACCGCCGCTGGAGATGTTCATCTGACTTGGACAAGGCTTTGAGCAACCAGCTCTGACTTTCAAGTTGACCCTGCTTTGAGCAAAGGGTTGGACTAGAGGTTGGTCCCTCCCAACCTCAGCTCTTTAATGGTTTGTGAAGGTAACCTTGTGAGGCTTGGAAATGGCAAGGAGACCACTGAGTCAAGGATACGAAGGGAAAAAAACATGCAGACTTGCATTTAAATCCCTTTGAATTTCTCCAAGATTAGCCAAAAGTTCTGATTTGATTTGATTTTTTTTTCTCACTTTACATCCTCGACTCGCAGAACTGAACTAAAACCCGTAGAACTGTTAATTGAAAACTAAGTGTCAACAGCAGCTCAGTGCAGAAAGAGTTTCAATTAAAAACAATTTCTTCTTGCCATCTGAAGTAATATTTTCCCTCCTGGCTAAATTTTAAGTGAAGCACAAAGTAGTTGCTTGTCATTGCTTTAATGGGATCTAAGCTATTGTGTGGGAAAACTTCCTTTCACTCAGAGGCCAAGGAGCTTTTAATTTATCAGCGCTGAAAGCGGAGGATTGCTTTTTGGAATATGATCTGGTCGGTTTGCTTTTATCTTCTAGGCTGCGTGGGTGAGGAGTGAGGTGTGCTGAAGGCCAGATGGAGAAGACTAGCTAAAAATCAGAGCTGGATGGAGCAGGAATCGGTGTTTCTCACTCTCTGCTCCTCCTGGACCTCCATCCACCCCTCTCCAGGTCGGTGCTCAGCCTGGCTGCAGTATTTATCCAGGCTGGTTGAACCAAGCAGGGATAACACATGGCCAGGAGGTCCCCAGGTGTCCACAAGCCTTGGCAACCTTTGTTTGGGTTTGTGGCTGATGGATGCTGCCCGCTGCCTGACCCACATGGGTGGACCACCCAAGGTCATGAACAGAGGATTCCCAAAAGAGGAGAGCAGAGGAGGGAGAGGTGCTAAGAGGGTGGTGAGAGATGTAAGAGCGGAGCTGGGTCTGGGGATGCGGGGAAGGCTGCCATCAAGCCTGGTGACATCTCATGGGGAAGGAGGGCTTCCTGCAGAAGGGAGGTCTTGGAGCAGTTTCCCGGTTGCGGCCTGGGATGGAGACCACGTGGCGGTCACCTGCGTGTGACAGAGAAGCAGGGGAGGGAATCGGGATGGTGCTTGGGTGGAGGTAGGCAGTGATGCTGAGAGGGAGCCATGTGGGCTGAAAGGGGGTGTGCTGATAGAACCAGTGGCCAAAATATTTGCAGTCCCACTTTGGCAGCAAAGGAAGACATGTCGCGTGGCTGGGCTTGAATGCCAAGGACAGCTTCTGTGACTGGCACTGCTGGGAGCAACTGAGGAGCAGGGGTACATCCTTGGAGCCTGGAAGAAGAGCAGAATCTGTAATTAAAACATCCTCACCAGCCTCCAAAGACCTGGCCTTGCATCCTGCTCCCTCCAGAGCCAGCCTGGATGACCTCGCATTAACCACTCCTCCTCTTGGTCCCCAGACCCAGAGTGAGGATGCAGCGGGGTGTCGCCTTCCTGGCTCAGCGTAATAACAGCTAATCAAGCGTGTGGGTTATTAAGAGCATTCCCAGATTTATTTTCCTGAAAAGGCGTCTAAAACCCCCTAAAATGAAGTGATAAAAGGCGACAGCTGATGAATAAACTGCTCTTCATCATTGAGAAATGGAGAAAATGATCTGCCTACTGTTTTAGGGCTTTCACATAAGAAGTATTCAGAGAAGGTTATGGGGGCTGCGTCTCTGCGAGCAGATCATTTTAGGAACAAAAGTATTAAATGCTGCTCTGTGCTCCAGCTCCGCTCCCCACTTTGCCTTCTGATCAGCACCGAAACGTGCCTTAGCAGGAAATTAAGGACGCGAGGGTCCTGTCGGTGCTGCTCCCAGGCGATCAGCCCGGAGCAAAAGGGATTTGCAGATGCTCTCAGTGGTGTCGGGACCCACTTCTTCATGGTCTGACTAACTCTGCTTTAGCCTTTAACAGGGACGTGGGGCTGCCGATGCCTCCTGCAGATCCTGGGGCTGAGCGTGGTGCTCCGGGACTCACGGCCGAGGAGGAGTGCGGGAGAGACCAGACCAAGGCTGAGGAGCTCCAGCCCCACAGCTCGTCCCCTCTCCATTGTCCTGCATGCGCAGCGTGCTTCGGGATGGCTTCTTCTCTCCATCTTTTCTGGGCAGATGCAGTCAGCGTGCTCAGACCTGGTGTGGCTCTGGGCATCCGAACTTGTATTTGCCACAGTGGCCGCACAGTGAATAGCCAGCGTACGGGCAGTTACACCAGTTGGAGCTGTACTGGCCGAAAGAGCTGTTTGTTGTTGTGGGAGGCTTCCTGCTGTGCACAGAGTAGCCGGTGCTGGATAAAGTGAGAATTGCTTTGCTATAAATGTGTGATCTGGTATTTTTTTCCTTTTTGTGAGAAAGGAAATTGTTCAGGTGGGCTTGGAAAGATGTGAGAGCTAGAGCTGAAACTTGTACCCAGGTTACAGTCGTATTGCTTTTTATTTTACACAGTGAAGGAATCTCCAAAACTGTGAAAATGTGAGAGCAAGCATTATTATTATGGTACTTTTATTATTTTTTTTTAATCAGTTAACCACTTCATAAGCAAGTGGGAACAGCATTTCACCTCTTCCTCCCTCTGCTTGCTCATCTGTAATATGGGGAGGTGGCAGCTCCAGGTTCTCATGCAGGTCTTGAGATCCTGCAGAGGATGGGTTACCCACAGAACCCCCACTTATTCTGTGCTGATCTCTATTCCAGTATTATGTTTGGATTTTTTTCCTCCTTCTTTATTTAAAAGGTGTTCAGGAGATGAGCCACACGTAACTGACTGAGATTTATCTCTGCGAACGATGCATGCAATTCAACAACACACATAAATCATCGTTGAAGTAAGTAAAGTGTTAAAAGCAGGAGCATTTTCATTTTCTTTTGCTACAAAGCCTCCTGGAAGGGTCATGGCAGGTTGCCTTTGTGTTAAAAGGCACAATGAGGTTGATAAAGAACTGCCAGGAGGGCTGATGTCAAGAGAAAATCTTTGCGAGACAGATGGGGCTTGGAGCATTGAATGTAGATAAATGATACCAGCAAAGTTCAAAAGCAATTTGAACAGTTGCTGCTTGTCCTTGTGACTCGTAAAGAGGAGGATGATTGCTCTGGACAGCACCCTCGAGTCGTGTTTTTCACGGCAGAGGTAACACTGGGATTTGGCACATTGGTCTGGGAAGAAAATGGTGGGGAATTGGGCAACCCTCCCCAGTGTGAGGACGTCCTGGTCCTTGGGGTGGATCTAACCTGAGCCCCTCTGTGGGCATCATTTACAGGTAACCTGTAAACCACAGAGGTGTTTCTGCCTGTTGTTTTGGGCAAGATTCAGCAGTGGTTTTTGTCCATCTGTCCAGTATTATCTCTCCAGCATCACTCATCCAGTATGTGCAGACGCCAATCTGGAAGCAGCGTGGCGAACAGGGAAACACACCCTGGGCAGCAAACCTGGGCAGCAGGCGTGGGCTTTTCAAGCCTTTGAATTTGCGCAGAGCAAAGGGCTTGCTCTGCCAAAAGGCGGGGAATTTCCCTCGTTCCCAGTACTTTCCCATCTGACTTGCAGCACCCTCTGTGTTTTGGTTTGCAGACAGGTACTGGTGATAAGCCAGCCGATGCCCAAAGGATTTGGGAGACCTTCTCCCACGAAGTCCTCGTTAAAAGAGTCTGCACATAAAAGCAAAGTTAAATAGTAAGACACTTGTTCAGGAAAACAAACAAACAACCCAAACCCTCTCATTTTTATGTTCTTCAGGGTACTCATTTCCTTACAACCTTCAGAGGACAGCAAGATATGATCCAGCTGATGATTCACTGCTCTCTGGTGCTCTTGACGTGGCAGGTCTGTCTGCGGGATCAGGGTCATGAAGATGTAACAGAATTTGGGACTCCTCTGGCTGAGCTGCTGATGGTCTGGGAGCATGGTGGAGACTCCAGCTGCAGAGGGGTGACGGCCAAGCAGCGTTTCACCAGTGTCCTCTAAGCCTCAGAAATTTGAGCAGATTGACGGCCCTGGGGTGCGTGTGACAAAGCATAGCTGTGAGGGGGCAGGTGCTGCTGGGGTCTGGCAGGGTTTTTAGGTTGATTCGATATTATGCAGGCATGGTTCCGTGTGCCTCTTTTGTAGAAAGCTTAGTCAAAAATAAAAGTGGCACCTAAGCAGCCCTCCCACAGGAACAACCCTGCTGGAGGGACCATGTGGTGTTGTCCAGCCTGCTGCTGCTGGTACCAGCGAAGGAAGGATGGACAGACAGGGGTCAGGAGAGATGGGTCAGGTCCTCCCCTCTGCCAGAGTTAAGGTGTGGGCAAGCCATGAATGGGATCCAGCTCTTTAAACTACCTAAAAGCTTGGTGTCCAAGATGGACTCATCTTCCAGAGTCAACATCTGTCTATGTCTCATATGAAGACAGGCATGCAGGTTAAGAGGCAAAAAGCACCTTTTGGAAGTACCAACCCTTCTGTGACCATAGCCAACAGCGCTAAATGTGATCTAGTTTTCCAATGCCTAAAGAGAGAAGAGATGAATACTTTCCACATAACACACCGGTACTTACAGCTCTTGGCCTGGTGGGCAAGGACATGGTGGATTCAGACCTTGACTTGTTGGAGAAAGCCCTAGCCATTAGGCTGTGAACCCCTATGAGCCGAGCTACTCACCACCTTGCCTCGGGGCCATTCAGTGGCCAACAAGAAACGGACTCAGTAAACTCTCCCACGGTAACTCCAGTGAACGACCACAGTGGTGTGTCCTGGTGAAGACCGGGCTGCTTGCTAATGCCCCAGACCTTTGCAGATCTTACGTCATCCTGAAGCCACCCACTGTGGGCGACTATCAGGCATGGGTTTAGATAGACCTTTGCTCTAGCATAATGCAGTCGGTCTTGCATTCCGGTGCTCAGGGTAACAGGAACGGGATGAGCATTTGACCCAATACAGCTCCTGCTAACCAGGCTCTACCCGAAATACTTTGCCTGAAATACAGGGGCAGGAAACCCTGATCCTCAGCAACCTTGCCTTGACCTGTCTGTGGTAGATCAGCTCTTGCCAGAGGTGTGCAGAGTTCACAACAGCCCTGCACATCTGGCTGTGAGCGTGCACAAGAGCGACCAAAAGTGATCAGCCTCTCCCATGAAACTCCCCAGCGGATATCCTGGGGAATGTTTAGCCCTGCTTTATTTTGAGCATTCATGAGCCTTTCAGTCACAGTGGTACGCCATCAAATTTTGATGTCTAACAAAGGAACAATCGTCTCTTCACTTCCCCTTTATAACAGCTGAGGCTTTCAGTAACATTATCCTGCCATGTTTTGACATCTGCCTTGTCAGCAAGAACGTTATCTACCACAATATGTTTTTTCCACGAGTGAAACTTCGTCATAAATTCACTGGCAGGTTGGCTAGGTGCTGCTGTGTGCAACACCTACCGCTTCCAAATAGTAAACACGCTCCCAGGTGCAGAGTCTGGAGCCTCTGTTTTGTTCCCAGACAAACTGAGATGTGAAATGTTGCACCAAGTGACCGCCCTTGGACTGTGCCATAAAATCCCAGGAGTCTTATTTGTCCTTCTTTGGTGTAGTATCTGGGGACAGGGTGATTTATTTTGGTGTCACCACTACCATCACCAATGTGGGGTCTTGCCGACATTGAGAGACCCAGATTGTAGTGTCCACAATGCAGGGACATGATTTGGTGTCCTGACCATTGTGCCAGGAGCCACCTGAGGTTCCCTCAGGTATCTAGGAGGCTGGCAGGTGGGACACAGGTGGGCAAGGTGGGTTTTCCAGCTAGGATTCCACATCCAGGTCCAGTTGCTGCCTATGAGCCTTGCTGTGGCCATTTTTTTTCATCAGTGGTTTTCAGCCTGTGCTCTGTGGATTCAGGTGTGTCCATGGGATATTTCCCAATCTGTGATGGACCACCAGAAGACAACCTGTTGCTGACCACTTGTCCTTCCACCAGCCAGCCTTGTTTTACAAACCTGTTCCAGAATGGTGTGTACCACCTAGACATCTTCCTGCAACCATGGTGTTTCTGGGATTCACAGCCATCTGCCTCCCTCTCCAGAAGCAGCACCACTGCCAGGAAGAATATAAGATCTCTAGTGACTTCCATGGACTCCCAGAGCATTTCTGGCCTCCTTCCACCCCTTTCCCCACCCTGGGCCAAGTGCAGCTGAGGCGGTATGTTTGGTCGGTTGCCACTTTATCCCGGAAGGCCTCAGCAGTGCTGGGATTTGCCAAGAACACGGATCTCAGGAGCATCTCTGCCAAGCCCAGATGGTGCTTCTGCTTTTCTTCTCCTTCAAGCTCCTATCCATGCCCTGGCCAGCACAGAGGGTGGATGTCTCCAAATTCCTTTTTGAAGACTACTGTAAATTCAGGCTAATCCCCCTGGTACTCCCAGAGTAAATATCAACCTTTCCCTCTGAAAAGAAACACTTGGTGCCCTCCAGATCCCAGTCTCTTTCACTGCTTTGTTTGGAGAGCGCTGATCCAGCTTAGTCACAAGGGCAAGGCTTATGTCACTGATTTTAAATATCTTAGCTGGTCATCCATGTCTGCTGCCTTAGTCAGTGCAGAGAGAGAGACAGTTCTGGGAGGTGACCCACCTGATTTAGACATTGACTTTAGAAAGAGATGTTTTGCACACCAGAAATATTTGCTCGTCTTATTGACTATAAAGAGTCTAACTTGTAGATCACTGTCATGACCAAGGACATCCCATAGAGTTATGCAGAGTCCAGTTTTCATAACTTCCTCATCCTCATACCCTTTTGCCCAAGGACCAGCACGGTGTTAGAGCTGTGCTTAGTACTGTCCCATGGCAACCTTTCCCATCAAACTGGACTATCTCTTGTTATCCCAGCAGCTCGAGAACGAAGCTGGTAGATGCATCTGCTGCAGGTCTGATCGCTGGGGGTGGTCCCTTTTCCAACCCTCTCCCACTTGGGAGTGTAGATGCTTAGGGCAGAATCTCAGGGCCATCATTCAAACCTCACTTGCTGCTCCCCAGATAATTCGGCTGAGCACCAGCCTCCTGCCCCATCACCCAGATGTTGAACAACGGTATGTTTAGGAGAGATGGGATAACATATCATCGGACGAACACAGTTTTTCAGATCATGCATGAGACATTCATCCCCTCCCTTTCTGCTGTTGGAAAGCGACACCCAACAGCAAGAGATGACAGGGAGCGGGACATGATACTGCAGCACAGTGTGCTTTGCAGTTCCCCTGAGCCTTGCTTTGTTTCCCCTAGTCAGAGAGTCTCCTTGGTATTTCTGTACACGGTGCCAGAAGAGCAGTATGGTTCAAAGCCAAGACAGGTCACCAGCTCCTGCTCCTGTGACATTTCTTGTCACATGCAGCCGCACATGCAGAGGGCTGTAGTGGGCTGATGCCAACCATAAATCACCTTGTACTATCTCCCCACTCTCAGAGAGCGCTGTAATCAGCTGAATTTTAATAGTGAGGTCACAAAATTGTTCACGCCCAAATCTGCTTAGGGCACTTTGGTTAAAGCAGCTGCTGGCCCCATGTTTAGTGCTTACAAATAGAGTTTGGGGATGAATTTCTGTTTCATCTAAGAAACATGACCACAAACTGGCCATCACAAGTTGGTAAGGGCAAAACGGGGAAAAAAAAGAAGAGTTATCAACTATTAAATACCCACCTTTTGCAGCACAGCTATCTTTCTGTATGCTTCTTATTCAAATAATGAAACAATTTAACTCTTCGAGGCTCACGAGGTTTAGGTGTACACTGCAGGGAATATATGCTGTTTGTGCTGTGGTTTAGAAGCCTTTATAGGATGATCTGCAAGGGGTCAGGTGTGGACAGCTGGGTGAAGACAACACACAAATGCACCTCTTCTGAGCTGCTCCCTCCTTCTTAGTTTTCCTACAAAAATCTCTAGATGTCATGGATGCAAGGGATGACTGGAGAAACATGCAGTAGGACTTAGGAGCCAATAGGAGGGAGGTGCTTTGCAAACGTGGCGTGGGATTTTTATTGCCGGTGGTGGGGCCAGCACTCAGCTTTCAGCAGCCCCACCATGGTCTGCACCCTCCCTTGCAAGACCCCAAAATCGCAGCCTAAAGCAGAGAGAATCCCTTTTTCTCCTTCTCCCCACCTCTTCAGTCTGTTGATCTGTTCGGAGCTGGGAAGGGGACAGCTTTCCCCCTCCATCAGCGTGCTGGGGCCTGGCAGCAGGAAACCATCTCCTCCGGGACAGATTGTGGAGGAAAAGGTTGGGGAGCAGGATGAGAAAAAATGCTATTAAAGGCTCTGCAAGAGCAATGTGTAGTGCTCCAGCCCAAGGGAGCTGGCTTCATCTGCACGGGCTGCGTGGGGCATGGGTGCCGTGCTTGGGGCTGGGGACTCCCTCCAGCGCCGGCCCGCAGGGACCAGGGCACTCTCCCTTTTATTTTTGGAGACAAATCCCTTATGCTGATATGGAGAGCTCGCCGTCCTGGGACTGTCCACGCCCTGGCGGACACCACTGCAAGACACTCTTTCGAGATGTCCCTCCCGTGTCCCCGGGGGGGACACGACCCGCAGCCAGAGGATTTTCACGAGTGGGAACGTGCGGGGCCGGCTGCGTGTTTCTCCCGGGTATCGCGCTGCCCTCCAGCGTTAGCAGACAGGAATATGCTGTTCTGCCCGAAGCTTCTCCCCCTCACCAGCCCTGAGCGTTCCCTTTTCCTAACGAGATGCGAAGGCAGGCAGGTCCTTTGCTGGTGCACGGAGCTGGTTTTGGCTGCGGAAGGACTGACTGTAGCTCCTTCTAATTGAATAAGCATTTGTATAATTCATTGGCGCCGCGTTTCATCGTTGGGAGCCTGGGCACAGGGAATAGAAGAGGACTTGTGCATTTCCTCTCCATCCTTTCTTTTCTCTCCAGCGAGTGTTCTGCAGGCGATGGGTTTAGTGCCAGGTCAAATCCCGTCCGTTGGCAGGAAACGCCCTGTTTTATCCCTTTCCCTGTTTCTTGGGGAGTTCAGGGCAAACCCGGGAGGATCTGAGAAAGCATTTCCTCCCGCAGATTGCAAAGCACATGCCTGGGAGCGTAGGGTCGGTAGCTAAAAGCCAAACAGCCGGAAAGACTCCGAAGGAAGGGCTTATAAAATGACACGGGTGGGTTAGGCACTGGGAATGACTCACACATCCGAAGATTTGGGATCTCCAAACCTTTTGCAAACAACAGAGAAAAACAAACCTGTAAGCCACCCTTCCCTCCTCAGTGACACAGGGGCTGGGGACGTGTGGTACCCGTCGATGCAGAGGAAGGGTGGCTCCGGGGAGACCTTACTGCAGCTGCCAGGGCTGAGAGGGGCTGATAAGAAAGATGGGGATGGACTTTTTAGCAGGGCCTGCAGCAACAGGACAAGGGGTGATGGTTTTAAACTAAAAGAGGGGAGATTTAGACTAGATCTAGGGAAGAAACGTTTCCCAATGAGGGTGGTGAAACCCTGGCCCAGGTTGCCCAGAGAGGTGGTCGATGCCCCATCCCTGGGAACATCCCAGGTCAGGTTGGACGGGGCTCTGAGCAACCTGATCCAGCTGGGGATGTCCCTGCTCACTGCAGCGGGGGTTGGACTAGATGGCCTTAGGGGTCCCTTCCAACCCAAAGATTCTATGGTTCTATGTCTTCTAAGGAGGCTCTTTAGGAGGAAAAAGTAAATTTGGCCCTGGGGAATATGAGAAATATGAATGTTCTTCACAAGCTGGAGTCTGGCTCATGATGACTCTCTCCTGTGGGTGGTGGTGCCTGGAAGGGCTCTGGTCTCCAAAAGAGCATCCCTTTGCTCCCAGCCAGGATATTTTCACTCCTCTCCATCGAAACTGGTCAACAGCTTGTAAAGATAAAAGCGGAAGAGAGGAGTGAGCAGGAGGAGAGCAGCAGGCACAGACACAGCCCTTGTTTCCTTAGGAACCTGGAAAAAAATTAAATAATAATAACAAAAAAGGATCTATGATCACACTGTGCTCCCAGCCCTGCTCTTAGCCCCCAGCCCGCCTCCCCGGTGCTCTGCCTGCATGAGGCAGCCTCCGCCGGCATCGCGGAGAAGCCGCAGACCCGGCTGGGCTGGAGGCACACCTGGAGCTAACAACGAGCGCCGCAGCTGCTGCCGCCGGGATGTTTTCGGTCGTGTGACGAGCTGGGAGCGACTCTGCAGCGCCTGAGTCTTTAACAGCCAGTCCAGGTATCCGCAGGGTATTCAGCCCCCTGAGCTGGAAGATGGGGATGGAGAGCACAATGTACTCCTCATAATCCAGGAGGAAGCAGTTAAGGACATGTTAAACCACCTGGACACCCACAAGTCTATGGGGCCTGATGGGATCCACCCGAGAGTACTGAGAGAGCTGGCGGAGGAGCTTGCCAAGCCACTCTCCATCATTTATCAGCAGTCCTGGTTAACAGGGGAGGTCCCAGGCGACTGGAGGCTTGCCAATGTGACACCCGTCTACAAGAAAGGCCGGAAGGAGGATCCTGGGAACTACAGGCCTGTCAGCCTGACCTCTGTACCAGGGAAGATTATGGAGCGGTTGGTCTTGAGAGTGCTCACAGGGCATGTGCAGGACAACCAAGGGATCAGGCCCAGCCAGCATGGGTTCATGAAAGGCAGGCCCTGCTTGACCAACCTGATCTCCTTCTATGACCAGGTGACCCGCCTAGTGGATGAGGGAAAGGCTGTGGACGTTGTCTACCTGGACTTTAGTAAAGCCTTTGACAGCATCTCCCACAGCATTCTCCTGGAGAAACTGGCGGCTCGTGGCTTAGACAGGTTTACTCTTCGCTGGGTGAGGAACTGGCTGGATGGCCGAGCCCAGAGAGTTGTGGTGAACGGCGTTAAATCCGGCTGGCGGCCGGTCACAAGCGGTGTTCCCCAGGGCTCGGTTCTGGGGCCGGTCTTGTTCAATATCTTTATTGATGATCTGGATGAGGGGATCAAGTGCTCCCTCAGTAAGTTTGCAGATGACACCAAGTTGGGTGGGAGTGTTGATCTGCTGGAGGGTAGGAGGGCTCTGCAGAGGCATCTGGACAGGATGGATCGATGGGCAGAGGTCAACTGTATGAGATTTAATAAGGCCAAGTGCCGGGTCCTGCACTTTGGCCACAACAACCCCATGCAACGCTACAGGCTTGGGGAGGAGTGGCTGGAGAGCTGCCCGGCAGAAAGGGACCTGGGGGTGCTGGTTGACAGCCGGCTGAACATGAGCCAGCAGTGTGCCCAGGTGGCCAAGAAGGCCAACAGCGTCCTGGCCTGTATCAGGAATAGTGTGGCCAGCAGGAGCAGGGCAGGGATCGTGCCCCTGTACTGGGCACTGGTGAGGCCGCACCTCGAATCCTGTGTTCAGTGTTGATTCTTCACTACAAGAAGGACGTTGAGATGCTGGAGCATGTCCAGAGAAGGGCAACGGAGCTGGGGAGGGGTCTGGAGCACAAGTCTTATGAGGAGCGGCTGAGGGAGCTGGGGGTGTTCAGTCTGGAGAAGAGGAGGCTGAGGGGAGCCCTCATCGCTCTCTACAACTACCTGAAAGGGGGTTGTGGTGAGGGGGGTGTTGGTCTCTTCTCCCAAGTAACCAGCGATAGGACAAGAGGAAATGGCCTCAAGTTGCGCCAGGGGAGGTTTAGATTGGATATTAGGAAAAATTTCTTCACTGAAAGGGTGGTCAGGCATTGGAACAGGCTGCCCAGGGAGGTGGTGGAGTCGCCATCTCTGGAAGTGTTGAAAAAACGTGTGGATGTGGCGCTTCAGGACATGGTTTAGGGGACATGGTGGCGCTGGATTAATGGTTGGACTTGATGATCTTGAAGGTCCTTTCCAACCTAGTGATTCTGTGATTCTGTGATTCTGTGAGTGCGGCGAGGTGTCGTGCTGAATTAGCGAGGGGGTTCTGCTGCCTTCCCTTCCCTCCGTCACCTGCAGCCGGGATGCGACTGCGGCAAAGCCGAGGTTAACAAAAGCCCGGAGTTAACACCTCCGAAGTGATGGGAAGGCCTAAAACAACCCGCAGCAGACTAAAATTAAACTGAAACAGGGCCTTGGGCAGGCTTTGGGACTGAACTGAGACAAAATCCATGCAAGCTCTGACTTGCTTCATGCCGAAAGAGCAGTGTTAGTTCAAAGTGTTTGCGTTGCTTCAAAAAAGAAAAGTTTTTCAAATCCCAGAGCGTTATATTTTTAGGCATCTGAGGCAAACAATTGCTGTGGGAGAGGAGACTTGCTGGCTTCATGAAGGGGAAAAAAACTACCTGCCTCTCTTCCCAGCTGCCCCCTTCTAGCAATGCATGGCTTTGTGCTGCGGAGATCCGACCATCCTTAAACCCCCTTCATCAAACATACTAATCAGTGGCCTAAATTACACCTGGGCCTTGGTCATTTGGGTCCCTGGTTTCTCACACTTGAAACCTTAATGCTTTTTTTTTTTTTTCCTCTTTAAATTCTTTAAAGGATTCTTCAATTTTTTTTCTCAAAGAGCTGCTGCTTTGGCTGCCGGAGCTAACTGGGAATGAAGGGCTAGGAGAGGACTCATGGGAATGGTCCTGGTGGCAAATGTGGGGAGGATGCTGACCTCCAAGAGCTGAGGATGCTGCTGGCAGAGGCCGTGTACCCTTGTTGTTGTCTTCCCCCTCCACCTGCAGAGTCCCTGCTCTGCTCTGTGCAGGGCGGTGGGGACAGCGAGGAGGACATGCCACCCGCTTGTCCAGAGGGGAAGGAGGGCATCTCTGGGAACATTTCTTTTGCTGGCATTTCTATCGCCAACTTAGCCTGCCTCCACCCATCCCATGTCTCGCAGCTCATCCCAAAGCTCCTCACCTTCTTTCTTACCTGATATGAGTTAGACCTTCCTGGAACGGGACTTAAGGAAACTCCCCTCCCATCTCAGGCTGGTCCTTACACCGTTATGGGAGGAAGACGAGCAGATGCTCAGGTAGACGAAAAGCCAGGAGCGAGGACTTGCAGAGATTGCTGCTGCCCGTTTTCCCACTCTTGCACCCTGGATGCAGGGGTTAAGTCCCGTCCCTTCGGCAGTTCGCTCCACTGGCACTGGTATAGCTGATGAGCAGGGAGCTGCCCCCCCGGAATGTGATTCCCTCGGGGTCAATAAATCATCATGCCTTCGGGGTGCTTTTTAGGGGAAGACAGCAAAAGGCTCTCCTCGTGTTACACGCCAGGTTTGCCTGTTCGGTGGTGGTAAGGGGATGTTGAGGCATAGCGGGTGTCAAACTCAGCTTAGCAGGTGGGGCTGAAACCAGAGCCGAATTTTTGGATGACCCAATGGGAAGTGGTTATAAACAGGCTGTCCTGGAATCTGAAGAAGACATAGACAAACCTATAGGTTTTTACAGGAAATTCCTGTATACAGGAAAATACAGGAAATCCCGGAGCAAAGACAATAAAACTCATGGGAGGAGCAAGCAAGGACGAGAAATGAGCAGCTACATTCTCCCTAGGCAGCAGGTTTATGCTCAGTTTTTTCATCTGCAGTCTTGTGAGGGCAACGTGATATTTCAAGGTCACTTAGGGGAATTTGTGAGGAAGATGAGAAAAACCTGGAAAGCGCAGGAACTGTTCTGCCATGTTTCTGCTTTGCCCTTGCTCCAGCGAGTCCCGTGTATTTTGGGGAGACCCATGTGTGGGGGGTAGGTGTGGGGGGAGCCTCAAATCAAGCGGAAGGCAATGCAGGTTGAATTGACACGCTTTGTGCCCACAGAGGACTTCTGAAACGAGTGAGACCTCTGAGGGGGAAAAGGAGGGCAAAGATGCAGCTGCTGATGCAGATGAGCTCAGTGAAGATGTCACTTCAGTCTGTAGCAGCGCTGAGCAAAGTCACAAACATGTTTGGTGATGTGAGAGAGCAGAGAGGGAGAATAGGATGGGGAGCACAGGATGGGGAGCACAGTGTCCTCTACTCGCTGAGGGGCACCTGCACCTGAAGTGATGCCTCTGCCCATGGAAATGGGCTTTACGGGGCCTATATGGGACTGGAAGGGGCTTGTTCCTGGGTGGGAGAGGTGTTACAGGAAAGGAGGCTGGACACAGGGTTTTACTGAGAACCGGGAGAGTGAAAAGATCTGGATAATCTTTGCCCAGAGAGGTGGCAGATGCCCCATCCCTGGAGACATCCCAGGCCAGGTTGGACGGGGCTCTGAGCAACCTGCTCTGGTTGAGGATGACCCTGCTCATGGCAGGGGGGTTGGACTAGATGGCCATAAAAGGTCCCTTCCAACCCAAAAATTCTATGATTTGGTTCAGATGTTTGGGTAAGACTGAGGCTCCTGGAAAGGACATCTTGCGGTAACACCCCTGTCATGTGTGTTCGTGTTGGCTTTGTTGAGGATGAAGAAACGTCCTGTTGATTTTGGAGGCCTGTTGACTACACACAAGGCAAAGGGCTTTGCTGGTCCGCATCTGTATTGGGTCTGGATGAGATGGAGTTAATTTTCCCTGTAGCAGCCCTCCTAGTGCTGTGCTGTGTACGGGTAGCTGAACGGTGGTGATAACACACCGATGTTTTGGCTGCTGCTGGGCAGTGCTCCACAGCATCCGGGCTGTCTCTCCAACATTCCCCCCACAGTGAGGCTGGGGGTGGGCAAGATCTTGGGAGGGGACACAGCCAGGACAGCTGACCCAAACTTGCCAAGGGGGTATTCCATACCATATGACATCCGCTCAGCAATAAAAGCTGACAGAAAGGAGGAGGAGTGGGGGACATTTGTTTTCCGATGTTTGTCTTCCGGAGCAACCGCTACGTGTACTGAAGCCCCACTTCCCGGGAAGCGGCTGAACATCGCTTGCGGATAGGAGTACAGAGTAAATCTTTCGTTTTCTTTTGCTTCCGTGTGCGGCCTTTGCTTTCTGCTTATTAAGCTGCCTTTACCTTGACCCATGTTGTTTCTTTCCATCCTAATTTCTCCCTGGCGTCCTGCTGAGGAGGGGAGTGACAGAGCGGCTTGGTGGCACCTGGCATCCAGCCAAGGTCACCCCACCACAACATCTGTGGGCAGGTCTGCAAAAAAGTGGCATCCTCTGCCAACTGTGGCCCGTCTCATCCCACTGCAGGTGCTGCTAGGGCTTTGGGTGCTTCCCACGTCCTGTCCACAAGGGTGGAGGCACCCAGGCCTCTTCGGCAGCCAGGCGGCACGGGCTCGGCAAGCGCAGGCGAGGTGTCCGCAGGAGACAGTCATCGTTCGGTCGTCTGGTCTCCCTGTAGGAGAATGAGCAGATACGGGGAAATCCTCCATGATGGATGCAGAGTCAGGACGAGAAAATAGCGGAGATGTCCGAAGACACTCTAACAGGCTTTCTAGGTCTAAGCTGGGGACAGTCAGTGATAATCCATCCAGGCAGCTTCTGGTCCGGTTCTCTTATTAATAATATGTTTGCTAATTAACTGGGGTTCATTTTCCTACCTCGTCTGTGGACAGATCTAATGGTGCATTAGCAAACTCTGGCTTAATTAATCTCCTCGCCGTTTAAAGAGAGGAGAGCGAGCAAGGCTCGGCTGTCGCAGGGGAAAACGTGGTCAGAGCATTGCCCAAGAGGGTGGAAGGGAAATCCTGTGGAAAACCCTTCTTTCCACAAGGTGCCAAGGTGACGGATGGAGGTGTGGTTGCATCCAAAAAAACGCAGCATGATTCATGTCTAAACAGAGGCTTTGTACGTATTTCACACAGCAAGGATGTACCTTGCAGAGGGGACAAGATTGTGTCAGATGCTGGAGCCTTTTTGTTGGAGGGGAAGCCGAGTGGTCCCCGTTGTCAGAAGAAAAGCAGTGATCCCAGCTCCGGCTCCCCCCTCGCTGCTCCCATCCCCGCTCTCCCTTCCAATGTGCTGCGAATTGCCATCCGCAGCCCGGGACAGCCTGGCCTCAGATGAACGCCAGGGAAAGACTCTTACATAAACCTCTTCATCCATAATGGATGAACATCATCAAAATTCAACGGCAGCCTCCGGAGCCTTTCCGGTGCCTCGCCTACAAATTTCTCCGAGAGGCTAGAAAGCCCTGATTTAGCACTGCAGATTGATTAGAGCGAAACCCGGGAGTTTTGGCTCCCTCCTGCCCAGGGAGTCTCCATCCTCAAAGGGTCTTTTAATGTAATCAAGTCATTTTTAAACATGAAAATGATGCTCTGGCTTGGGCATGCAAAAGTCCAGCTTTGGGCTCGTGCAGCCCTGGAGAGGCTGGATGGGAGATCGCAGCTGGGAAACATGGTGCAAATAAAACCACCGTGGTGCAACATAAAAAAGTGGCAGCAGCTACTGGTGTTTGCCCCGTGTGTCCAGCCGCTGTCTGCTCCCACAGAGGTGGGTTCAGGCCTGAAATGTCCCTTTGTGCTTTAAGCTGAGATCTGGGGGTGGAGGAGGACGAGGATTTCAGTGCTTCGTCTTGAATTGCTTGATTTTGAGAGCACGGTGGAGAATCCCTGATTCCTCCCGTCTTCAAATCTCTCTCTGCTGGTCAAGGTTTGCAGGCGGAGGTACTATCTTTTGTTAAACCAGCTGTGGAAGGAATCAGGCTTCTGGGTCTAGGTTGGGGTTTGAAGTAGAAACAGCAGATCTCCAAACTGAGATTGTTTGTCTGGTGTGAGGTTTGCACCTCTGTAGGAGAAGGCAACTGGTACCAACGGAAGAGGGCATGGGGGAAAGGGAAAAGAAAATGGATAATAGATAAAAGAAAAAGGATAATAGATGGGAGGGAGATTGTAATGAAGGATAAACAGCTGAGTTTGTGGCTTTTGGTATCCAGAAGTGATGAATTTTAGCTCCTGCGTTCCTGAGCTTTGGAGGTGGTTTGGCTCCTTGGTCCAAGCATTGGGAGGGCCAAATGTTTCCCTTTTAAAATCCATCAAGGGAAGACATGTCCCTGCCAGCTCTGCAAGAGGTGAAGCAGAGGTCCAAGCCCATGTTGTCCCCTCGGCACTGAGGGCTGAAGCCATATTATGTCTGGCTGTGGGATGGGACACCATGGGACATCCAGGCAGCAGGAGATGTTGCCTGGCCACGTGCAGAGTAGCCTGTTTCTCCATCACTCTAAAGGCTGGGTGTGTGGCTGGGATCTGGCAGGTCAGGAGAGCAAACAGGGTGAGAAATCCACTGCAGGTGCTGTAGTGAGCATGCTGATCATCTGCAGGTGGATGGATACAACCTGCCCAGCTGTGAGTGATGAACTCGGATTGAAACGATGGAGACAAAAAGGGCCTCCCGGGCTGCATTAGCTGTTGTTCCTCATGATTTTTTTATCCAAGGATTCCCTCTGTCTTCTCACATCAAAATCCACTGGCCATGTCACTCAGTGCTGTATCAACCATTCCCACTTCCTACCACATACAAATAAGACTGTGTTTCTTCTGTGGGTCCTTCAGCTTTCTCCATTTTATTTGTTGGCCGATTGGCCCGAATAGCCCAGATTTTTCCCTTTTTTTTCACAGGCCACAGGTGGACAGCACCGTACACCACAGCACTATGATTTCAGTTGACTTTTACAGACCTGCAAACAATCCCAAGACGCTATATGGCAGTTCAGTTCCTACTTAGAAGTACCTGATAACACATGATAATTTCTGTGCATTATCCCAATTTAACATCTGCAGTGATGCTGTTGACATTATGTGCCAATGGGGAGGAGAACATAAGTTTTAACAAGTATTGGTATGAAAGCTTATGCGTACCCAGTCTCCAAGGAAAAATGTGATTTTGCTCCCCGTGATGCTGAAATTAGCTGATTAGATGAAATGAGCCTGTCCTACTGCCACGGCTGTGAGGCACAGTACCTCCTATACCGGATTAAAGTTGTCCATCTGTTGGTGCGTATAGGCCTGCTGCAGGTTAGGTGTCCTGTTAATTCATGTGCCTAATGACAGTTCTCAGGTCAGCCCTGGGAGCCGGTAAATCCTTGCAATGGGACTCATCTCACTTAATTTTAGCCATCCCAGTGTTAGATGCATCATCTTGACTTGGTAGTGTTAGGTTACCGGCTGGGCTTGATCTTAAGGGTCTTTTCCAACCTACATGATTCTATGGTTCTATCTCAGCCAGCTTTCCATGCTCCTTCTGTAGACAGTGGAGAGATCTTGGTACCTGGAGGTGATTCAGCCCTTGCATTTTACCTGCCTACCATAGGATGGGATGAACTGCCCCGATCAAAGCTACCTCTCCCTATAGACCATGGCAATGCACTGAAACTCAGCCCTTGTCCTAAATGCTGGAGCTAAGCGTGGTGTCCACATCAGCACGAACAGCCAGAGCTCAAGCTCTGGTTGCTATCAACATCCACTCTGCCGGTTTTTTGACATTTTTCCGCCTTTTCATCTGCGATACACACAAAACCAGCTCCTTCAGCATGCGACGTTATTTGCACAGAGGTTTGTTGGTTGCAGACTCACTCTCCAGGACAGTTGACAAATAAATGCACAGGAGGCCAAACGTCCCAACTAGGAACGACGTGAGTCAACTCTTGTCTCATCTCACTCAAAATGCAGCTGCAATTGCCGGAGTAGCAGCTCGGCTTCGTGGTGGTGCCGAATCCGACCTGTTCCCTCTAGAGTCAGAGGCAGTAGGAGATACTGCTGAAAGAGCTGATCTGGTTGTCAGAAACATTTCACGAATAACTGTTAAGTCACCCATCGTTTCAGTTGGAGAGAACCCTGCAAAAGCTGCAACATTTTGACAGTTGAAACGTTTTAACGCTCTTGCGTGAAAATGCTTCCATTTTCTCATTTAAAAGTTATTTAATTTCCTAAACTTCAGTTTTATTTTAAAAGATCCTCAAAATACCCTTTTAAAAGACACAAAATAAAACAAAAAGACACAAAATAAAACAAAATGTTTCTTTAGATCCCAAGTGCTTCTTAAGAACCAGTTCCTCAGTATCACAAATAAACTTTCATTTTTTTTCAAGTGTGGTTATAGGCACAGCTTTGATATAAACATTTATACCAGAAGATAGCATCGGATCTTGTAGCAGGGTGTTACCTACCTTGCACTGCTAGTTCATTGGTGTCTGTAAGACATCAGAAGGAGGTCCATAAAACAACTATAAATAACCCTTTCTCCCCATGTGCTCTCTCCCAGGCACCTGGTTTGTACGTGTTACTACCCCTGCCAGGCAGGGTTGGAAGAAGGGGTCAGTGCCTAGTTAAAAGCCAAAGTATAGCAGTAAAATTGCAGTTCTGCAAACCAATTGAACTGCATTTACCTAAATGCAAAGTCCCTTTATTTCCCACACTCATCCAGCCTCCCAACAAGTGAAATCCAAGCAACCTTTACTCTTTTTCCCAAAGAATAAAGACAAGCCATTATTAACCCTGAGCTAAGATACCAGCACATGCTGAGGCTACTGTCCATAAGGGCAGAGTTGGACCTCAGGAGGTGTAGCTACCCCAGCTTCTGCCCGGTGTTTCCAAGCTGCACACGATTACAACAGAACAGAGGCAGCACAATAAATTCACAGCCTCCCTTATTTCTTTCCATCCATAAATTTCATCAAAGTCCTTGTAGGTACTTGCACTCAGCAAAAGCTTAGTTTCTAATAGAGAGAAGAGGGGGACACCATGAGGGCTCTCTTACCGCCCTGGCTTGGGGGCATGTGAAGCAAATTTGGCTTGAAAGAACATTTGCTGTTGCTCTGCAAGACCCATGCACATGGGCGTGGGCAGCCCAGAGACTAGCGCGCACTGGTTATTAAAAATTCAGCGTGCTGCACAGAGCTTGGGGCTTTTAAAGCCACTTAGATCTTCCTGTGACCCTTTGTCTTCATTTTCTGGGAAAGTGCTGGCCCCCCGGGACCAACGGCAGCTCAGCGTGTGGTGGTGGAGTTAAGCACTGAGGAGTTTGATGACTGCAGAGACAAACTCTGACGATCTTTCTTGCAAGGATGGGTTTCTCATGGGACCTCTGCTAAGTTCTGCCTCCTGTGACTGCAGAAATCCCCTCCAAGGGCAAATCCTTTCTGCAGCTTCAGCTTCCAGCTTTTATTATTTTCTAATAGCTGTTCCCAAGACCAGTTCAGGATGAAACAAAGCTTGAGAATCAGGCTGAAGGCTGGGGTTCAGGAAAAGGAGCTTAATAAGACGGGAACACAAAGGTGCTGGTGGAGGGTAAGAAAAAGGGGCTCAGGGCTCCTGCAGAGGCAGAAATCTAGATGAAGGATTGGGAGGATGCTGTATTTGTCCAGGCTGGAGCTAAAATGCAGAAGCTGGTAGGATGCAAATGCAAAGATAGCAATGCCCGTAAGGTGGTGTTGAATTTGACCATGTGGTCAGTGCTTAAGACGGTGGAGATGCGGGTACTGTCCTCTCAGCCACCACAAGGCATGCATGTCACCAAGTCTAGGTGGCAGAAAGGCTAGGCTTGGGCAGTCAAAAAGCCTCAGTACATCTGGGCCGGAGTTTCTGCATCTCAGGTCTCCACCTGCAAAAGATGATGTGCTTGTGCCATTGACACTTCTTAAGAAGAGCCCGGGAGATGAATCCCAGCTGCACCACAGGCTGAACTGAAAAAAAAGATTTGGCCTGCTAGGAAAAAAACAAACAGCAAAACCCATTATGCCCAAAACCCATCTGAAGACGTCAGTTTGTTATATGAAATCCACTGAGGTGGCTGTGAAAAAAAAAAAAGCAAAAACCAGTATTCCAGGGCCTTCAAGGTGCGTTTTTGCACAATAGCTACCTTTTGAAATGTAAAAAGGAATAACCATATTCTCACCAGGAGTGTGTGTTATATTCACACGATGAGCTGTAGGATTCTCCCTTATCAGTCATACTGAAATGGCAGCAAACTGCGCACAATCTTTTATTCAGGAAGGTGGTAGTAGTTAAGATGATTGACTGTTCCTTATGAAATACTGTCCAAAGGACCGTGCTGCTTTTCTGTGCAACCCAGAAATGAGCTGGTAAGTTGTTTTCATAGAGCTGGTGTGATAAGGATGTCCAAGCCGGGGGGGGGGAACCTGAAAGGTGTGCTTTGATATTATGTCAAGAATTTTCATGAATAACGAAGACCCAAAGGGAAGAGGGTTTACATTTAAAATTATGCATTGCTTGTAATGAAGATGTTATATAGTGCAATGGATCATTGATCTGTACAAATACAGCATCCATCACATCCAAACAGGGGCTGCTGAGTCCTTTACATTGCTATATTTGGTCTTGTTTCACATTCTCCCCGGCTTTCTGGCTAGATTCACCATTGAAAATTGCACAGAATAGGCTGATCTCAAATCTGCTGTTCCCATAGGTCCGTGGTTTTTAAGTCTGTGTAGTGGGAGTCACTGAGGTAAACTCTTTGAGTACAGAATACCTGGAAATGTTAGGAGAAATAGGGCAATCCAAAACCTTGGAGGAAACAACAATAATTAAGAATTTGTTCCAAACTTTGTCCTGAGTCCATCATAAGGGGTGAAAAAGACCAGGAGTAAAACAATCACAGAATCACAGAATTATTAGGGTTGGAAAAGACCTTTAAGATCATCAACTCCAACCATCAACCCAACACGACCATGCCCACTAAACCATGTCCTGAATTGCCATGTCCACACGTTTTTGAACACTTCCAGTGATGGTGACTCCACCACCTGCCTGGGCAGCCTGTTCCGATGCTTGACCACCCTCTCAGTGAAGAAATTTTTCCTAATATCTAGCCTAAACCTCCCCTTGCTTAATGAAGTAATTAAACTCTAAAATAGCACTCAGAAACATCCATGTGTATCAGCCTTGTCTCTGAAGGAGGTTCCCATGAGCATGTTGTGTGTGTGTCTGCATGTTTGTAGGACTCGCCTTGCTTAAGTGAGATAGAGTCCTACAAACTAAATGCCAGATGTACCTGTTTGAGCTTCTGACCCTGAGCTCCCTTTACGGTTGGTGGAGTGAAAAAGTCACTGAAAGGACAGTTTGTTGGAGTTATTCTAGATGCGTGTCTTACTGTGCCCAGGAAATACGTATTTGTCTTTGTTGGCTGCGGAGTGAGGCAGCGGTGGCCATATGAAATGGAAACACCCGTGCAGAAGATGCTTGCAATGGGGCAGAGGGATCCCGTCCTGCAGCAGCAACCTCTCTGCCTCTGTTCCCAAATACCTCTTGAGCCCCAGAGTTGATGGAAGGGAATTGATCTCCAAGACATTTGTTTTGCACATGCTTCATGAAAAAAATGACCAAAGACAAACTTTAGTCATGCTTCTACTGAGGAGAGGGTGCAGACTGAGCTCAGCTATCCCAGACCTCCAGTAATTCCCATTGGGAACACAGAAACACTTCACCCAGATTCCTCATCTATTTTGACAAGAAAAACCAACCATCCACAACAGAAATCTGGAGGAAAAGCAGGTATTTTTTCATGGTGCACACAGAATGATCTATTTTCAACCTAAGAACCAATGAAGTATTTGCTATCGTAGTTGTCTTATGGCTGAAGAGCCCAGTTGGTGTGATATTGTCCAAGAAAGAAAAAAGATTGAAGAAGTGGGAACCCTGACTCCAGGCTGGGAAAGGACTGTGGTTTGGTCCTGTCTCTGTAAAAACAAAACAACAGTAAAGGGGTGAAAGCAAAGCCACAGTGGTATTTAGTTCTCTGAATATAGCTGTTATAATGCCATTTGAGATGACCTGGGGTACCTGAGCCATCTGTATGGGGCTGTCAGCTTCCACAGAGGATTTGTGGGAAGTTCTCACCCTTATGGAGTTGTTGCTGGAAGTCAGCTGGGATAACCCAGAGCGTTTCCCATGGTTCTGTGTTTAGAGAGCTGAACCCGCTCTCAGTGACTACTTGCTATTGGAGCTAACTTTCATGCTTATTTTTATGATTAGGGACTGTAAGACTTTGTAGGAACTTGAGATAGCATGATGTGAGTGGCAGGGCGTGGGAGACATGAATCCATAAATCTGTGCCTAGACATAATTGCTTGAGAGAGGTTTTTTTTTTTCTTGGCTCCATCCCAACGAACATATATCACAGCATTTCTGGGTGGGCCCCTTGAGGACTGGAGAAAATCACTTGCTGTGTGCTGTGGGAGAACAGCACACAGGGGCCAGGAGTCATGCTGGAAATACGGATTCTTAGCTGGGGGACAGAAACAAGGTCCTGCAGCAGAAGGAGCCATATTGGGACATACTAGATACGGCTGCATCTTTTGAAGGGAACCTAAATGTAGGTGCTTGAGGTGAAGGACACCCAGGTCAAAGGAGACAAACCCCTCTGGAGGGTGACTCTTCCCTTTTCTTCTCAGGGTTTATCAGGATGGTGTGAATATCTGCTGGAGGTGCTCACTCCTGCTGTGCTGGAGATGATGGACTGCTCCCTCCGGGACACATGCTCGCAGTCTGTCCCTGGGTACCAGCTGGTTCCCTGTACCAGCTCACGGCCTTGGCCATGGCATGCCAACATTTACATGGGTCAAATTCCTTTGAGAACATGACACCTCACCATCACCAGCCTCTACCAAATTGTTCTTCACAAGGGACCATTAGCTCTAACACAAATACCTGGGGAGGAGTGGGCAGGTCTAGGCTCAGTCCCTCTTTGGGGAGCACTGCAGTGACTGCAAACTTATGAAACCTCTTGATCTCGTGTGACAGATGCAAAATTAATTGTTGAAGTTGTGCAAAACTGTAAGATAAAACCATGCTAATGCCAAATCGGGCCATGCTGTCAGTCAGAATTGTCCACGATCTGGCAGTGACCAACAGCAGATGATTGAGGAAGAACATCAGCATGTGGTATGAATAGGGGAATCCTTCCTCAAAAACACTCCAAGCTTTGGCAAATTAAGTCGAGTGTGTCCTAAGGAAGAATAAGGCAAACTGGAGCAAAGTTAAGGAAGCAAAAATTTATTTGTCCATCTATTAATCTCACCTGCCCCACCACATCCTCATCCTATGCCCCAGCACATGGCAGCGCAAGACCTGACAAGTAGTATTGCCAAAATGCAGCAACAGGGGACTGTCAAGACACTTCTCCCATAAGTGGGAAGCAGTCACGAAGATGCCCCTCCTTGTTGGATTATAGGCTGGTTTTCAGTGTCCAAGGATGTGTTTGAACATTGGAGTGAAGACATGAACTGTGGAGCAAGCCACAGTTCTTGAGCTCCTGCTGTTGGATAGAGACTTTGAATATTTGGTAAAGTTGATGTGGTTAGTCCCAAAACATGAAGAAACATCTTACCAGCTGTTTTCAGCTTCCTTAGCTGGGCTGGAGACACAGCCTTGTACTTGCACAGCCATGGCAGAGCTATAAATAAATCCTTCTAGACAAGCAAAAAGAGATTCCCTCCCTTATTTTTACCTTCCCTCCCTGTAGCATTAGTTGTCTGAGATGTGGGTTGCTGCGCTGTTGTTGTTTTTGTTGTATTTCTGTTTGCAGACCCAAACCCTCAGAGGCCAACTTTGCACTGTAACAAGCAAAATCCAGCTGACAGGTAAAGACAGGCCTGGAGAGGCAAGCTGGGTCATATGGGCTCATACGACTCATGCTTTGAGAGGCAAAACATCTTCCTCCTCCACTCCTCTCCCATCTCCTCCTTGCAACAAAACACACTTGACGACATCGAAACAGTCCCAAGAAGTCTCTTGTCAGAGCCAGCCGCGGTAATAACGGCGTATATCCCGTTGGGGGGCCAAGCCTGTCTCAGCAGAGGTACTCTGAAAGGGCAGAGCTCTACGGGCAGCGCCGCAAAGTGCCAAGAGATGTCTGAAGTGGCAGGAAGCATCTGCTGCCCGAGGTTTGTCTGGGTGCTGGCTGGTTAACGATGAGATGGAAGGAGAACCGAGGTCTCCGGAAACGCATCGTACGGCTTTGTAAACGCAGAGAGGGGCAAGGCTGTGGCATGGTAAAAGTGTGTGTATGGTTAACAGGGCAGCCCTTTGTGTCCACATTTTGGGTGCCTACCTGTCTGGGTCTGAGCGCTGAGTGACCCTGATTTCTATATTTTTTTTCCAACTAAGGATTAAACTGGATACTCAACTTCACGCACCTCCTCTTCTCTCCCTGCAGATAATTTCAAACATTTTGGATTCCAGGTACCAGCTGTGGCTGCATATGAATGTCCTATTCAAACAATACTCCTTTAGCCAAGTTCTGCGGTCCCT
The DNA here is from genome assembly GCF_964289735.1 of Phaethon aethereus. Classification (NCBI taxonomy): domain Eukaryota; kingdom Metazoa; phylum Chordata; class Aves; order Phaethontiformes; family Phaethontidae; genus Phaethon; species Phaethon aethereus. The sequence goes on from NC_138578.1 coordinate 82,477,952, forward strand.
GGTGAAGACTTCTAGCCACTAAAGAGATGTAATCATGCTAGCACCAGAGAAGCATTTCATATATCACCACAACGATCTTTTCTAGCCTAAACTTCATCTGTCTTCCCACAAACTCCAAGTTTACAACGTTTCACCCAGTAGTTTTAATGCATGCTGTTATTTTAATGCAAACCATGCATCTCAATTGTTTGTGATTTTCCACAAACAAAGGGGACATTTCTTGGGCATTGGTTGAGTTGGATGAGCAATTGCCAACATTGTCCATACAAAGAAATACAAGTCTGCGGCAGAAATAAGGCTGTGATGGATGTGGTGTGAAAGCTCATCTCTCAGAGAATGGAGAGGTAGGACAGCTGAAGGAACAGGGACCACTGAGCAGAGAGGAGCAGTTGGAGAGGACAGAGAGCAGGGAGGGTGGTGGAGTTGGGCTGGGTGCAGCTGTGAATGGAGCTGTGCATACAGGAGAGGGCTCCGGGTGGGAAACCAGAGGCCAGGAGGAGAGTCAGCTTCAGTAGGACCCAGAGGAGAAAGACCTCTTCTAGTAGCTGATTTATCCCACTCCAGAAGACACAGCAAGATCTTGAATATTGGCTTAGTGCTTGATCAAGGGGGGCTACCATCCATGGCCAAGCTTGCAAGTGAGCTTGCAAAACTTTTCTTTGCAATATACTTTGAGATCCCTGGATGGAAAAGGCCAGGCTAAGGGAGATGCTAAATGTACCTGACTGGCCTCTGATGTGGAGTATGTACTTGACTTGCTGTTGTGGCTGGTTTGTTAGCTAAGATTTCAACCCCAAAGCTTGGCTTGTTGCAGTCCAGTAAAGAGAAGAGTTCAGTTTCGGCCACAACCTGTGGCCACACTCTGTAAAGGAGCAAAACCTTAAAGTAAGAATTTGGGCTTAAAAATTTCATAAATAGCTGCCCTCAAACACAGATAAGCAGCTGAAATCTTGCTCAAGCAGCTCCAAAAATACATGGCTTCTTGCTCCTTCAGCTCAAGAGAAAATCAAGAACTGGTATAGGTGAGTAAATTAATTTTTACCACTTGCAAAGCCCACGTGATAGATGATTACTCATACGAAAGCAGAACCACTAGCAAGATAACGGAGGGGTCTTCCCAGGCTTTTGGCCAGGCTTCCCATGCTGCCGATGTTTTCCTTGTCATTTCTGCTAGAGCTAGACTGCTCCAGGTAAAGACTTTGCTGGCAGGTTTCCCAAACCTGCATCTCTTGGGTTTGGGGAGACAGTGGTTGGGTGACCCTCAGATCACCTTCTTCTAGGTGCTGGTCCATCACTGAACCCTGGAGTCACCACGACTTTCATCTCAGCAACAGAAAGGATTAAATCAACCTCCAGCCATGGCTGAAAACCTTCACAGACCCCTACATGTGGCTCTGTCACTCTTCAAAAGCCCGTGAAACACAAGGCATGGTTGTCCCAGGCAGATCCTGCTGATCTCTCTAAGCCTCCTCTCTTCACCCTCGGCAGCACTCTCCTCTTTCAAAAAGGGAGGGAAGTAAGGAAATGCAGAAAGTAAACAGCTTTGGGACCACCAAGCCACCTGGACGTGGGTTGCCAGGGCTCTGAACCATACTCAGAGCAGCAAGGACCCTCTTCTGCATCCCCACAGGGACTATGCTATCCAGGTCACCCCAGATCTGGACCTTGACTCAGTGCTCCTACATAAATCGCTTTTCATCTGCCAAAGCACAGGCATCTGCCCTGTACTGCAGCTGCTCCAAGCTGGCACGGCTGTGGGACATTTCTTGTGGCTGATGGATATTCATGCCCGACACAACGGAAGTGCCCACGGGGCCACGGCAGCCTTGTCCCACCACGGTGAAGGGGCCCCCACCTGCCCAGCCATGCTGCAGGACCCTTTAGCAAAGCAATGCCCTGCTGAATTACGTGGCATCTGCTCCGGTGCCATCAACGGCTCGGAAGGATGCAATAACTCTCCCTTCTGCCCAGCGTCACACCTCGGGGCCCGGGTTTCTAAAGCATCGAGCATCTGCCGAGCCTATTAACGTCAGTGGGAGCTGCTGGCACTTAGCCCCGTCAAAAATTGGGCCCATTTAACATGACTCAGATGAAATATAAAATTAGCCAGAAAGGTAGGGCTGAGTTGGAAGATTCGAGCTGTTCTGCCTTGATATTAATTCTGGCCACGCATATCCTTGCAACGTTACAAATGCTATTTTACAGATTGCGGCAGGCAGACACATACGCATCTTATTTTCACAGTGGTACAACAAGCAAAGGGAAAAGCTGGGTCATACTGTCCCCCGAAAGAAAAGGTTTGGTTCCAGATGACTCAGGAATGTCCTAGAGATCAGCTTTATCTATTTATATACTTATTCCTTCTGGCGTCCATGAATCACTACTAATAGCAAAGGGTTTCATAATTGTAAGGAGGATGCTTTTGTGATGCCTCTGAACGGAGAAAATACATCTATTTTGGCTCGTGTATATGAATAGGTACCCTGCCCTGACTCTCTGCATTTGCAAACCACAGATACTACTGAAAATAAGATATGATTGGCAGGTACAACCTGATTAGCATATACAAATTGCTGTGGCCTTTCTCCAAGCAATCATTTGAACAAATTGTTTCCTCTGTCTCGTATCTGAAAAGAAACAGAGCTATTAGGTCAGTTGAGACTTTAAAAGAGTCAGCACAAGGCTACTGCTCACGCCATCTCATTTCACAACGTTTCGAACGTTCAGCTTTTTCTGAGCCGTGTCTTTTTTCCCTTCCTTAGGAAAAAGGCCAAAACCCATGGGCTTCAGGCGAAGAGGCGTTTTTTTCCCCTGAAGAAAATCCTTGCTTTTTTCTTTTTTTCACAGCTATTTTTTCTTACAGCAACTGTTCCTAAAATATTTGCTCATTGTGGTTTTCAAACAGATGAAAAATTTCTGTAACAGTTTAGAGTATATATATTTTTTAAAGCATATCAAAATGGCAAAAGAGGGTTGTGAGATTAAGAAAACTTCACCTGATGAAAAGTGCCCCAGGGTGGGCTGGAATTATACCCGTCCCTCCATATTCAAGCCAAGAATAGGTCTTTTGGACTGACTATATTACTGCACGCTACTCTTAAGATGTTCGATAGCACCAGTCATGGAGGTTTAAGCCATGAGTCAGATACACCAAACAACTGAGGTGGGCTCCAAAGAGGTGCAACCCCTCCCAGACACAGGAATAATTTGACTTTTTTGCATTGCTTTGTGCGCATTGGACCTGGAGATGCTGTTACACCCTTCCCTGAAGAACATTCAGCCATTATTTTCATGGCAGTGAATGTTCCCATGACCCCAGGAGCCAGAGGCTTAAGACCTTCAAGACCTTCCTGGTTTCTGTGGGCAATATGAGGGTCAGCTGGAGAGTCAATGGATCACTTAGTCCTTTCGAGTGAGGGTATCACTCCAGGAATTTTATCCTACTTGATTTAATTACAATAACAGCAACACTTTGCAGAACAGCCCATCCAAATTTCGTAGGCTTTTGGATCGATAATTAGGCATCTTAACGCCAGTTATGAATACCAGGCTGAGTTCTGGCTGCAACCTTAATTAAAAACATCTTGCAGCAGGATAAATAAATAATTCCCTTTTAAGTTTGAGGCCATTTTGTGCTTCAGACCCCGCCGGGCTGCAGGAGGGCTGGTGAGTGGGAGAAGCAGGATAGCTCTGCCTCGATGAGGTAAGCGGTAAAGACGCAGTATGCATCCTCCCATGCGGTCTTAACTGTGGGCCTTTCTGGGCTCTGCAAACTTTCTGGCCAGGATCGCTCTGCTTTTTCTACGCTGCCTCAGAGATAATTTTTTCCTCTCCTGCTTTGTTCTCTGGGGGCTTAAATAAATAGAGTGTGAGTGGGTGGGTGGGTGGGTGGGTGAGAGGAGGAGGCAATGCTGGGAAACCAAGCTGAGCATGTCACTTTGTGCAGGAACGTTGCGTGATGCTGCCAGTCCAAAAATCATGGCTCAGTGTCCGGATGGAGATCGGTGACTAGTGCTGTCCCTCAGGGTCCGTATTGGGACCAGCACTGTTTAGTATCTTCATCAACAACACAGTGGGATCGAGTGCACCCTCAGCAAGCTTGCAGACGACACAAAGCTGAGTGGGAGGGTTGACATGCCTGAGGGACAGGATGCCATCCAGAGGGACCTGGACAAGCTCGAGGAATGGGCCTGTGTGAACCTCATGAGGTTCAACAAGGCCAAGTGCAGGGTCCTGCCCCTGGGTCGGGGCAATCCCTGGTATCAGCACAGGCTGGGGATGAAGGGATGGAGAGCAGCCCCATGGAGAAGGACTCAGCACTACTGGTGGGTGAAAAGCTGGACAGGAGCTGGCAATGTGCGCTCACAGCCCAGAAGACAACCGTGTCCTGGGCTGCACCCAAAGCAGCATGGCCAGCAGGGCAAGGGAGGGGATTCTGGGTAACGGTTTTAAACTAAAAGAAGGTAGATTTATGTTGGACATATGGAAGAAATTTTTTACGATGAGGATGGTGAAACACTGGCCCAGGTTGCCCAGAGAGGTGGTCGATGCCCCATCCCTGGAAACATGGACGGGGCTCTGAGCAACCAGATCTAGTTGAAGATGTCCCTGCTCATTGCAGGGGGGCTGGACTAGATGACCTTTAAAGGTCCCTTCCAACCCAAACTGTTCTATGATTCTATGATTCTCCAACCTCAACACAACAGGAAGGGATGGGTCATGGATTTGCTTCTTGGCTTCCTGGCTGAAGTCAGTGTAGAGCTGATGCTGACTTAACACAAGGACTTTGTGGGTCCTCATGAAGGGCTCTTTTGGGCCATGACATTTTTACCAATAACCCAGCCAACAATACAAAATCTTTGATGGTGATATTTTCAGCTGAGGAAAAGATTGCTGGTGTAACTTGTAATGAGGCAGGGCACATAATATCACAGTAAGTCACAGAGGTGAAGGTATTTTGGACTTTATTTTGGAAAAAAAAGAAGAGGTTTTAGAGGTCATGATTGAAAATGAACTTGGAACCAAAATGCATATGTCAGTTCAGATCAAGCTGGGTGATGGAGGCAAAGCAGGACCCCAAACTGAAGTTCCTTAAGGAGCAGCACTGAGAAATTCAAGACAGTGAGACCATAAATAGGTTTTCAAAATGCTTTACTGCATGTTGGAAGATCTCAGAAAATGGGTACCTGGGTGACAGGTCCAGACGTCACTGGACAAATCAGACCTTTGGAAAGGTAACTGGGAATATAAGGAATATGGGGATAGGGAAAATAAGTGGTAGAGCCCGAGTGGAGATGAAGAAGGGATGTATGGCCCAAATAAACACTCACTGTTGTCTCTCTGAAACCTGGGGAAAATGTGGGTAATGAAATGGGAATTACTAATCTGAGGGTGAAAAGTCATCTCTGTTTGGGATAGATAACCATGTTCTTGAGTAATGAAACACCCAAAATCTGAGGCAGCATGTGAAATTGAATTAAAGTCAAATACAGGGATGGAGTATGACTGGAGAACAGCAAGTAGCATCTCTGTCTAAGGGATGGAAAAAAATGATCCATGAAGGCCTGCTAGTCTGACCTTATGTCTCATGGAGAAACAGTGTTCATACTGGAAGAGGTGGTGGTATCAGGAAGAGGGATGGAGAAGAAACCTCAGGAGAAGAAGCTGCTCAGCTCCGGCTTTGGTCCAGCACATGAAGGGTTGAACATGAAGAGGAAGATTTCTGTCACACATTGCTGACACCGCTGTCACCAGGGTGGTATGAAGCAACCAAATATTGGGTGCATACTCCACAGCATCAGCAGTCTGTGGTTGCAGAAACCTGGTGCTGCAGTGAAAATGGTACTTGGACAAAACATCATTCTTTTGCATGGAAGAGGAAAAGTCACAACGACATACCATGTACTGCAGGAAAAGAGAAGAAATCAATGCTGTTGCCACAGTCCAAGGGACACCTTTTAGAGAGAACATTCAATTATCCCAGAAAGTCCATCCTTCCCTGTGCTACACCAGGAACCACAAAGGCCCTCCTGATCCCTATCGAAAGCTCGTTCCCAATCATGAAGTGATGACTGATTAATGTTGGAGCTCTTGAGCAAGATACACAAAGCAGGAATGTAAATGAGGTTTTCCACAAATGCACTCTTCGCAACAACCACTCTTCATTGAAGTCATAGTCACTGGGCAAAATGCACCTTCTCCTGCAGCCATGTGATGTGGTGAAGAGTTAGCACAGGTCCGATGTAACGAACACAATCCACAAGTTGTGAGCAGGTTCCCTTTCAACCTCTGCTGGTGGGACCCACAGATCAAACACTCAAAATCTCTGAACTGCAGAGGTTTTAGCTCCTGGCTCCATCAGTGTTAGACTCCAGGACAAGGATTGTTGAGAAGTGCTGAGACAGGAGCTTCACAGTGCCCTGGGAACACCAGCAAATCATGATCCCTTGCTCGCCCAACTCACGCCTCTGACACTTCGCCTGTGTGCGCACCATCCCTTGCCATCTAGCTATGAAGCTGACCAAATTTCTGAAGGAAGGCGTTTCCCATCATTGACATGGTGATCAATCACGGAGCACAATATCTGTATGTTTTGCTGGCCATGGGATCAGTGGGGGCCGGACTTCTCCTCCCCAGCAGCCAGAGGGGTTGGCAAAGGTTGGGAGTGCGCACATGGATGCTTTCTGCCAGGACCTAAAGGGACCAGCATAATTTTAAGCCTTTCTTGTGGATTCAAAGTACACGCTTATTCCCCTGCAATATTTAATACCTTGCTACGGATCCTGAGGAATATCTGCCCGCTTGATCATTATAATTAATAATAACACCGCGCTGCAGGGAAAAAGACTTGTCTAAATGCTTTCAATTGTTAATGACTCAGACCTTAAGGTTTAATTCATCCTATTCCCTCCTTGTTAATTAAAGGCACTCGGTATCTCGTTGTGTCAGCCAGATGAAGAAGAGGAGATGCAGAACAACTCTTACTGCCATGGCAGGGAAATTGCATAGAAGTTATCTCAGCCCCGGATGCCCTGGGAAGCAGTTCGCTTCATCTGACAGCAAAGATGGAAAATGTGCAACGTGGTGATAAACTCCTTTCCCAAGCTTCTTAAGTCCTTTTCTTTACAACCCAGGGATTATGGCTATAGCTTGATTTCTGCTCCGATTCCTTGATAGCCAGGAATTATTTATTTCGCAGCTGTCAGACTGTATTTGCCACATGCGGCACTTTTCTGTTTCATCTGTCTTGATATCCTGGGGTTTTATACCTGGGCTTACGTTCTTTGTGGCTCTCTTAGAAATACAATGAAGCCAAAAATAATTGTGCTTATTACAACTCATATTGAATTTTTTTCTGCCAGGAGGTAGTAGAGTTCAGGGCTTGGTGGGATGCTCTCCAGGCAGAAAAAGGGTCAAGTGAAAAAAATCAATCCATTTTGAAGCATAGGTCATTTATTTGCGGCAGTGCTGGATCAGATCATAACTTCCCAGATCTAGGAAGAATCCTTCCTGGGATCCACTCAAAGTAGCAAAATTAATATTCATTAATTTATTTAGCAAGTTTAGAGTGGAGAACAAAGTCACCTTCAGTTGACAGCAACTTCTCTGCCCCCATTTGGTATAATCTTACATATTTTTAGTCCTCCCAACCTTGTTTTGTGCAGGAGCCAAGGTGCTGTTGAGTAATGGAATGGATTAGTGAATCCCCTCCAGGGAATACATGTAAATAAGGAAGGTTTGGCATGGGGATGAAATGACAGCACGTTCCTTGGGCAGTACACAGAAAAAGAAAAAAAAAGCCCAATCAAATAAATTTTCTCTGCTTGAAAAAAAATGATGCTTTCATGTTAGGCTGAAAATATCCTCCTGGTGCTTTCATATCTCCAAAGTAGGTGGAAATGAAAGCAGCTTTGCAGAAAGGGCTTCTGAGGAGAAATGGTAGTGGTCTGAATTATATCCCTTGGTCCTGCCTGGCTTCAGGCAAAATTTGGAAATTTTTTTTTCTTAATAATTTAAATTCTGCTCACGGATTTGAGCCTGCCTCCCTCTCCCCAGATCCCTGCTGCCAAGGGAGAACAACACACCCTTTCCCCTTTAAAAGCAAAAAACCCACACACAGAAAAATTGACTCCTGCCACTTGGAGGATAAAAAGGAATTTAATACCTCTGCACGTTTCACAAGATGCCATTTCTCCAGTGTTGCTTTCTTCCCTGCAGCAACAGCTGCTTATAACTAACTCAAACTAGCAGGAACGAAATTTCATCAGTGGTTAATCCCGTTAGAGCGGACATGAGCCGAGGGACAAAGTGAGTTTCTGTCCTCCACCAGCTACTGTGCCGGCCAAGTCCCAGGACACCGTCATCTCTGAGGCCCTTTTCCTTGTCTGCAATATTTTGTTGAAAACCTGGTGGCCCACCAGGTTCAAAGTTTCCAGAACAGACAGATGGACAGAGATTTCACCCAAACTTCATGTCTTCATTTCTTTTTGAAGGAGGAAACAAGAAATGGTCAATGTTTGCACAGGTTTGAGCTGGTCTGAGCACACGCATCTGGAGTATTGCTTATACCTACAACCAGCCAGTGACTATGAGTCCACAGTTGTCTTTGCTTTGGGTTCGTTCTTCCACATAAATAGCCTTGGCTTGGAGAAGACCTTTCTTACCAAGAACTCAACCATGATTTGATGCTATATACTACATTTTGAGTTCATGCCAGCCTTCAAAACTGTGTGTTTTGAGTGAAGTCTCATGAGTACAATAGTCCTATTCAAGGTGTCTTTCAGTCCAGCATTTTGCAAATCATGTGCGAGGCAAATACAGAGATCCTTGAATCAAACAAGTGGTGAACATACCCCAGGGGGAGATGTGGAGAGAGCAAGGAGTTCAACAGAGCTGCTATGGCAGATCAGTAGGTAATTGTGAAAGTCAGGATCCCGCTGAAGAGCTTTTAAATCAATGAGAAGTCACAAAGAGGCCCTTTCTCTGGAGGCGTAGAAATCCTGGAAGAAAAATGAAAAAGATTTTTTTTTTTTAAGCTGCCTTTCCAGGATGATGACCTGCTTGATCTCAGCGTGCCAAAAGATGGGAAAAAAACCTGAGAAAGCCTCTCCAGGCTAAACCACCTCCAGACTTAAGGGTTGGTGGCTTTTTAAGATGAAGGCAGAGATGAGTTACCCTGTACCAAGTATTCGGGACACTCGTGTGTAAGGGAGGGCTTTGCTGCCTGCTCATATAAGCTGTCTGTAGCTAAATGGGGCCTCCAGCCCTTCGAACCCGCAGTCCCACTGTCCTACCACATCCTCAAATCCACCACATCCCAACAGATGATGTTTCTCAGAGGGCTGTAACAACGAACCTACATGTGGCATGGGACGAGAGATGGATACCCACCTACAACCCAAGACCCAAAGGCAAGCTAAAGCAACTTCACTCTTCAAAATCCTCAGTGCCTGTGCCTGTAACGTGCTGCTTGGCAATTTGTGCCCCAACAGGCATCGTGCTACAGACACGATTCATTGCAGGCACTCCTGTGTTTTTAGTGTGCCATGAAAGGCAGATGTTACAATCAAACAGCCCCACTAAAGCCCCCAAGACTTCAGAATCTGCAGTCATCATAGCACCAGGAGTGCATTTTGCACAGCTGTTTTAGTTTGTCGTAGGGTGGAAAAAACATTGAGGAGGGAGGAGGATTTCACTGGCGGCTCGTGACTTGGACGAGTTTACCCTTCGCTGGGTGAGGAACTGGCTGGACGGCCGAGCCCAGAGAGTTGTGGTGAACGGCGTTAAACCCGGCTGGCGGCCGGTCACAAGCGGTGTTCCCCAGGGCTCGGTTCTGGGGCTGGTCTTGTTCAATATCTTCATCGATGATCTGGGTGAGGGGATCGAGTGCTCCCTCAGTAAGTTTGCAGATGATACCAATTTGGGTGGGAGTGTTGATCTGCTGGAGGGCAGGAGGGCTCTGCAGAGGCATCTGGACAGGCTGGATCGATGGACAGAGGTCAACTGTATGAGGTTTAATAAGGCCAAGTGCCGGGTCCTGCACTTGGGTCACAACAACCCCATGCAATGCTACAGGCTTGGGGAGGAGTGGCTGGAGAGCTGCCCGGCAGAAAGGGACCCGGGGGTGCTGGTTGACAGCCGGCTGAACATGAGCCAGCAGTGTGCCCAGGTGGCCAAGAAGGCCAACAGCGTCCTGGCCTGTATCAGCAATAGTGTGGCCAGCAGGAGCAGGGCAGGGATCGTGCCCCTGTACTGGGCACTGGTGAGGCCGCACCTCGAATCCTGTGTTCAGTTTTGGGCCCCTCACTACAAGAAGGACGTTGAGATGCTGGAGCGTGTCCACAGAAGGGCAACGGAGCTGGGGAGGGGTCTGGAGCACAAGTCTTATGAGGAGCGGCTGAGGGAGCTGGGGGTGTTCAGTCTGGAGAAGAGGAGGCTGAGGGGAGCCCTCATCGCTCTCTACAACTACCTGAAAGGGGGTTGTGGTGAGGTGGGTGTTGGTCTCTTCTCCGAAGTAACCAGCGATAGGGCGAGAGGAAATGGCCTCAAGTTACACCAGGGGAGGTTTAGATTGGATATTAGGAAAAATTTCTTCACTGAGAGAGTGGTCAAGCATTGGCACAGGCTGCCCAGGGAGGTGGTGGAGTCGCCATCTCTGGAAGTGTTCAAAAAATGTGTGGATGTGGCACTTTGGGACATGGTTTAGAGGACATGGTGGCGCTGGATTAATGGTTGGACTTGATGATCTTGAAGGTCCTTTCCAACCTTAGTGATTCTGCGATTCTGTGATTCTGTGATTCTTTAAGGGTTTTTGAGTGCAAGGGAAAGGTGTGCAGAACTTAAGAAATGAGCAAGGTGCATTCATGTGTGTGAGGGCTTCAGGAGAGAGCTGCAGTCATCACTCGGGCGTTGTAATGTGATGAGGGTGTTGATCCCGTCAACTCCTGTGATGGAAAGAAGCCACCACTCCTGCCCTCAAACACTGCAGCCTCTTTCTCCATTCCTCTGGGAATGCCCATGACAGGACATGGGTCACCTTACAAAATGGCCAGTGTTGTCCAGCATGGGCATCTGGGAGGGGGATGAAGGTTGTGAAGCCTCTGTGAGAACTACAAGGAGTCAGGCTGGTGAGAAGAGGAACTGGGACATGACAATTTGGTGCTGAGCTGGTCCACCTGCCTTGGACAAAGGATAGGTGAGCAGGGATGCAGCCTTGGAAGAGATTGGGGTCCCATGTAGGGATGCCAAGAGTACAGAGCAGGACAGTTCAGATCCTGCGTAAGGTTGCCAGAGGAGGCAATGCTACTGAGAAAAGGGCAAAGATTCATTTTCTTAAACGAGTTCAGTAAGTTCTGGCTTGCTTTGCCACTGTGCTCCCGGGCTCCCAGTGCTGTGGGATTCCCCAGGGCACGAGATGCTGGTGAAGGAAGGACAGGAGAAGTCTCACCATCATTATGCAGTTCTCCCCAGGCCTCTTCTGCACTCAGCTTGTTCCCTCTGCTGTAAATATTCCCAGGGAAGGGAAGAGTGTCCTGCTTTAGGACAAACTCTCCCTTTGCAAGACAGCAAAGCGCTGCGGGGCAGGGAATCTGCCGGAGGAGCGGGTGCTGCTGTGCCTGCAGAGAGCTCGCAGAGCCTCGGGCGTGCCAAGGGAAGCCGCCGTCGCTACGCATCAGTTTTGGGAACTGTTGAGCATCCCTTCCCCTTCACTGCTCTTGGGAGGGTCGGCAGCAGCACAGGGTGGAGATGGCAATCGTTCTCTGCAGGTTCAGAGCGGGGTTTTGCTGTGGAAGGCTGAAAAGCCAAAATTTCCCTGTGGAATGAAGATCCCGGGGAGAGGCCAGCTTGGAAATGCCTTTGAACTACTTAATTTGGATAGTGTTTAGTTACCACTAGCAGATACACCCTAATATAATAATACTGGCATCAAATGAGTATGGTAAAATGCAGAAGCAAGTAACTTCCAAGCAGGGGTTGTCCCTCATTTCATTTTATAGGGCCAACCATTTCCATGGGAAAGCCATCCTTTTTGACTACCCTCCCCACAACGAACACCCACAGCATTTTCCCTGAAACAGTGTGATGAATCCAAACCATTCCTGAAGGGAAACCTCTTCAGGGAAAATATTTTCAAGCAGCATTAGCTAGGAAGCCCGGTGAGCCAACTCAGCTCCATCACGTGCAGCCCCCAGCGGTCAAACACACCACAAGGTCCCAGCAGGGGGTACTTAGGAGAACATACGCTGGAATCAAGCCCAGTGAAAGCAAACATGCGTTCCTTAAGCGTATTGACATCTATTATGATAAAACTCCCTTTTCTTGTCTCTTGGTCCCTTTTTTACACATTTCTGTCCCCAGCATTATGGCCTGGAGGCAGGAAGGGTTTGCAGAGGCAGTTGTAGTGTTTTTCAGCAAGTTAAAAGGAGATGAGCTGTTATTTTACATATGAAGGTGCACATACTTGCTCTGTGGTCCAGGAAAAGAAGAGAGGTGGATGAAGATAAAAGCGGAAATAAACCCTGCCAGCAACTCAGTCACCATGACAGGAGAAGGTTGTCTCAAGCATTTAACAGATGCAACCAAAGGCAAGATCTGGAGAAAATGAGATCATTGGGCATATCACCAGTTCCTGGACCTCTAGATCAGGTAACTGGAAGAACCAGTCCCTCTGGAGGGTGGTCCTCTGGTCCACCAGTCCTCTCCTAAGTTACCGGCAGTGCTGATATACCCTTTAAATTACCTGGATATCTCCTGGTAAAACAACCCAGGAGGACTGTGACAAAATCCTCCTTGCCAATCTCTAGGCAAAATGGTGGAGACAATGGTGGCTAGCGTCTGTTGACTGCTTCTCCTACAGGGTGGAGGAGAGTGACCTAGTCTCTGCTATGAGACACGGAGGACTGCCATGGGCTTCACACTGGACCAGTCTCGGATGCAGTTTGGTGTCCAGACTTGGGTCCCTTCCATCAAAAGGGACCTTGAGAAGTTGGACAGTGAGTCCAAGTGGAAAGAAGACTAATACATCTAGACAGCACAAAGTGTGAAGAATGGTGAAATGAACTGGGCTAACTTATTTTAGAAGGAGCAGGACAAGGACATAAAGAAAAGATCAGCTTCCCAGTAGCTAAAGCATTGCGACGTGTAGGACTGACTGAATGCTCTTGACATCCACAAAGGAAGGGCAGGACAGAACAAAAACAAAAAACCAAAAAAACCCAAAAAACAAAAAAAAAAAGAAAAAGTAAGGGGAAAAAAAGGGAAAGAAAAAGAAGGATTTAGTTTGGTAGTTAAGAACCACTGAAGGTTGGGAAAATGCTTGGAACTTGCTGTGAATATTTAAGGCCCTCTCTGGGAGCAGGGATCAGAAATAGGTTTTAAAAAAACTTACAAAGGAGGGTGTCAGAATGGGTCCTACTTCTGAGCAGATGCTGTAGACCTTTCTTGCAGTTCTACATATCTCTCGTGGTGAACACTACTATCTTACAAGCTTCTCATGGCCACCTGTCTTCACTAAAGTAGCTGTCTTTCCTCCTCTGCCCCATTTCAGTTCCAGCCATATGCAGTTCATATAAGCCCACGGGATCAGCTTGTTGGGACATCCTTTAGACCTGTGAGAGTGGTTCTGCTCTCAGGATGGTGTTTCTCTCTCCAGTCCTTCTCCACTTGCTGGCAAAGCATTTACTGATATCTCTGCCCCTGCCCATGCTTTTCACTTCAGGATGAGACTTCCAGCTTTTCCAGGGCACTTTCCACAGACATGTCCTGTTAGTGACTGTGAAATATGTTTATCTGATTCATGTGATGAAGTGTAATCTTCTGTACTTTCACGGATTTCTCCTGCACCATAAAAAGGGGTATTTTACAGGAGAAAGTTAAACTATTTTGCTGGTATATCAGCTCAAACCAGTTTGACCACTAACCGCATAGTATTGTGTAAAGAAAGTGCATGCATAAAGTTTGGGGTCATCCTGGGGGCACGCCGAGGAATATTCGAGAAGACTCTAGCAGGAGAAGAGGGCATGCGCTGAAGAAGACACGCCTGTTCATTAATATGTATTAGAAGACACGCCTATTCATGAATATGTATTGGTGAACAGGAAGAGTCAAGAAGATTCTAGAAGGAGAAGAGGGCATGCGCCGAAGAAGACACACCTATTCATGAATATGTATTAACGGACAGGATATAAACCAGGAACAGGAACTGAACCGCGTGCGTCTTGGTGGAGCAGAGACTCCCGGCGCACCCAGCGCTGTTTGCTTGCCTCTATTCACTTAATAAATTGTAAATTTGAATTGGAATCCTGTTTGGGACTAAAACATTTATAACAGTGACCAAACCTTTGACCTGATGCTAGTTTTGAGTGATCATGCTGTGGAGTCAGAATTACAGGACAAACTCCGCTGGCGCTCAGCTCACAGAGGAGCATCTCCATCCCAGCAAGAAACCAGAGTGAACAGATGCCTCTTTTGGGCTGTCCAGATGGCTGAATAGCTGCAAAAGGCATATCATAGCCTACAGCAGCTTTCAAGTGGTCAAACTGATCTGGAGTGAACAATGACCTTCATAAACCCACTTAATGCAAAATAAGTCCTTGCAGCAGGGTGAAGAGGAGGAGGAATCTGTTTCTCTGAATCTCTTATGCCACAGATATTTCAGCTGTCCAAACATCTTAAAGTGTGACCAGTTCCAGTTAGCTCTTGCCACTGGAAAATCCACTTTTCCACCCCAATTTTTTGCTTTCTAAGCAGCTTGCCAATGGGTACCTGGAGCCAGCTTGCAGGGTGCTGCTCCTAATCACATTAGAGGAAAAGAACTTCCTTGGGACGGAGGCAGGCATTGCAAATAAAGGAGAATGTGGCTGATCTTGCTAAGGGAGGTGAGCGAAAATCCCACCTGAAGTTAGATGTGTGAAACTTCACACTGCAGAAACAGCATCTTTGGTGTCCAAATGCTTATAAGTGAGTAAAAAGAGGGTCTGGAGACACTCAAGGAGACAATGGATGAATGGGACCCCTGGAAGTCTTGAATCCAGCCTCCTGCTCAAAGCAATGCTATCCCCAATGCTGGATCAGGTTGATAAGTGCTTTGTCCCAGTCTTAAAAACCTCCAGCGGTGGAGATCCCACCAGCTTTCTTTTCCAAGGCCACTCCACAACCACGGCTCTGTCTCGCTCTTTCTCTTAGGTGAGAAGTCCTTGGAGCCTGGAGCTTTTCTGTCTTTGCAGCATTGCTGTAGAGGAGCTCTGATCTTAGCTGGCTTGTTCGGGGTCCAGTGCTAGCCCACATCAGAGCACAGTGTGGATGTTATCAGTGCATTTGGAGGCTTTGATTCAGTGGTGTGTTGTGTCATGAAATAATCCAAAAGGCATTTAAAAAATAGACATAAACAGAGCTTTGGGATCTCCCAAGTTGTGCGTTTTAAATGCCTTCCACATAAAACATTCTTTATTAAAAAATCACTTCAAGTTTTTTTCTCTGGAAGCATTTGAATGTAAGCTTTCTTTGATGTAAGCCAGCATTTTCCATGGGAAACATCTAGGCATTTCAGTGAAAGATGTCCAGCCACCTCCCGTGTCAAATCTCATCTGAATGGTTCATGTGCAATAAAGTGCATGATCATCTGCAGCGATATGCATGTAACTGAATTAGCTTTTGCAGAAGAGAAAGGACTGTTTAACTACACTGAAATTAAGTTAGCTTCTGTGAAGGACTCTTAACTGTCAGAGTGGAGGTGCAGAGTGAAGTTGCTCCTTGGGAAACATCAAATGCTTTTTTGCTGGGCTCCTAATCCAAACAAGGACAGGGCTCCTGATGGTGAGTTAGGATTCTTACTACTGAAATGAATGAAGAGGTGCATGAAATGGAAAAGAGAAGATTGTCCTTTTTCAGAGAGGAGAGAAGAACCTCTGAAGGTTTGGTACAGCTTGCCAGTTGGAAGCAAAGCCACAAGATGAGTCTTATCTCAAGTGAGCAGATTCGTCCTACTGCTGCACTTGAAAGGGAGATGGAAAAACTTTAGTCTGGTTACTCCTGTTTTAAGTTATGCATCCTCCATCTGCTGACTTGAGCACAGATGTGCTTACAGTAACCGCCGCGCTTCTTAAAATAACGCCCTTGCTGCAATGGCTACTTATGAAGAGGTTTTACACATCCCTGACTTGCCTAGTCCAAGTTCTCTCAGCTTCTATCTTCTGCTGATGTCCCTGCAGGTGAAGGTTTGATGTCACCTAGAGGAAAGTGAGTGGTACAGGTTTGGCCAGCTCCGGGCACAGGTCAGGCAGGATAAGATCCCATCATGCCAAGGAAAACTGCTCACTCTTTCAACCCTCTTTCAACCCATTGTTAGGAATTTTACATCCTTTGCTTTGACTGTTCCAAGAGACCTCATCTGCATGGAGAGTGCCTACGCATGACACCTGAAAACCTCCCTGAGAGACCAGAACCCACCTGAACTGGCTTTCGTTTTGGAAATCTCTAACCCCTGGACCTCAGCACTCCTTACAACAGGTCTTGGCACCTCCAGGAGACCACTGCAGCCAACCCTGGTTTCCCATCAGTTCAGAGCAGCTCCACGTGTAGGTGCAAGCACGTTGGCCCAGCATCTCCCCGGAGCAGAGCCAGGCGTTGGTTAGATGGGGACTCACGCTGCCATGGTCAGGTCACTTGCAGACAGCACTCGCATCCCTGCCAGACGTGCTCCACCACACTGAACATGTTGAATTCTTTGCCTCTTTCCTCAGACTCTACATCAATTCTGTCAGCCCCTTAATTATTTTAATTTTTCTTCATTCTCCAAATCCCTCAAATATATTTTATATATAGGGTACAGGCTTAAAAAAGAAAGCTACTGCTGTGCCCTTGCCTTTGAAATATTACCAGAAAAATGGATGTATTTCATCTCTGCCTTTCATTTTTCCAGACTTTTTTTTTGCTTTGAAGAAGCTTGAAACAGTAATAGGCTGATGGCTACACTCCAACTCCATTGATTAACAGTGAGTGGTCAAGCTCTTCAGTGCCTGAGAATATATCCAGAAATGGGAGCAGGTGAATTACTGCATTTTCCTGCAGAGGGAAGGAGGTGGGGGAGGATAAGACCTACAATAGGGAGTTCAAAAGACCAGCCTACCCCATGTCCAAATCCCCACTGGCATGAAATCTTAATCTGAGGGAGAACCAATGATTATTTTAGTGGCTCGGCACAGCACAGGGCTAAGTCATTTACAAATATTGTGACTCCAAATTGTCTCTACTTTAAGAAGAGGAAAGCAGAAAAGGAAAGCAAGTGGGAACATTTTTCCACAGTTCTATGCAATAGGTCAGTGCTAAGAATAGAAATCTTCCCAGGTGTTACAGTCCTCACCAATGGTCTCATTATCAGCATGTTTTAAGAGAAAAGGCAAAGAACCCTCAGGATGAAGCATTGCAGGCTGTAAGATTTGAAGAAGCCCAAGAGAAGCAAAGAGGTTGTCCTGAAGGACAATGAGACAGAGGAGCCGTGTCTGTACCTTCAACTTTCTCACAGGGGGATTCCTTTTTACAAACTTGGAAGCTCCTGGAACCACTGGGCTACTCCCTAAGAAGACCACAGAGTCATAGTATCATAGGGTTGTAGGGTAATTCAGGTTGAAAGGGACCTTGAGAGATCTCTAGTCCCGTATCCTGCTCAAAGTAGGGTAGGTTGTGTGGCTGGACCAGGTTGCTCAGTGCTTTAGCTAGTCTGGTCTCAAAAATGCCCAAGGTTGGAGACGGCACAAGTTTTCTGGGCAACAAGTTCCACTTCTTGACTGTCCTCATGTGGAAAATGGTTCTCGTCCAGTATCTAGTCTTAACTTTTTTTTTTTTTGAGTCTAAGGAATCGCTGGTGGGTACGAATGGAAAGAGGACACCATCAAAGCTGGGCTTTTCAGAGTAGGACAGACTTGGTAACTGTCTCCAAAAAAGAGGCAGGTTTGGGGTGGGATCACAGTCTATGGATTCCTCCATAGACTTGAGGCAAGGATGAGGAGCAGAGCTTGGATGGAAACAGAAAGGAGACCTCACTCTCAGGTTCCACCAAGTCCCCCTGCATCCCTCCATCTCATTCATCATCTGGGACAGGTGCGAGTTTGCACCAAACATCAGCCAATCCATTTTGCCTTCAGAAAGCTGGGGAGTATTTTTGAAATCCTGGCTTCTCCTGAGATGGAAAAGCCTTTTCTCCATCTCCCTTGAATTCAAGACCTGTCCCAAGACTGAGGAATAGGTGAAGTTGTGTGCCACGGGTGATGATGAGCAATAGACCACTCCAGCTTGGAAGATGAGTCAGTGAGGAGTCAGAAGAGTTTACAGCTTCTCTGCTGTACCTGATGCAGTGGTTGGTGCTGGGGAATATTTCTGAATTATCTTTCAACTGGACGTCCAAGTGAAGTATTCATTTGTACGTTAGGTGCTGCAACACCAGCCTCCGAGGCCATGCAGACCGTTACAAAACTGCCATTTCCAATCCTCATGCAGTTAATAGTGAGTGATGCTTGCTTTTCTGATATATATCATGAAACTCCAATCCTGACAGGATTAATGCACTGTAAAAAGACTCAAGACCTTCAGTGAGGCAGTGTGCACTTTTAACACATCAAGTTTATGAGCCCATGTGTGGCCAGTTTTGGAAGAATCAGAAATCCTTCAATGAAAAGATGTTTAGTGAAGAAAAATAATAAAAACAACAATAAGGAACTGTAGAAAATAAGCTCTGAAGAAAATTTTTCCATCTGCAGATATACTTAAGTCAATAGCTGGATGAGAGATACTAATATTAACACATATTTGAAAGCCTTGAAGTCCAAAGGAAAACAAACCTTTGGGTACAATACACTAAAGGAGGTTACTATGATATATATGTCCAGGCAACTAAAACACTACAAGAAAACGTGGGATTAAAGGCACGTTATTCTTCTTTCTATTTATCTTTTTATAGAATGAGATTTAACGTATATTATCCCCATTAAATTCAAGAGAACTTGCCAAGGGGGTTTCATCTGTTCTGCAGAGATCTAAATTACCATTTCAAGGTATGACGTTTCCCAAAGACTTTTTGCAATAGGAACAATGCGCTGTCTTGGAGAGTGGAGATCTGAGCACCATTGTGATAGAGAGCAATTCAGTCTTGCAAACTGTTCCGACCTCTATATCACCTTGTTCCGGAGGAATTCCGTTATTTGCACATCTTGTCTTTTTTTTTTCCCCTGCACATTTTAATTTAATAACTATTATTTTAAGAGTTGTGAAAGGACTATCTACTGAATCATGAGAAATCTGTAGTCTAAGCAGCTTTCCTTGTAGCAAAACAGTTCATTTTGTTAATACTGATAGCTATAGAAATCAATATCTGCCATAGCTCTACATCATCTGTTTTGACTCTACACTCCTCAGGAAGGCATCTTCTTGTTTCCCACAAGTGCTGATATCACTGTGAGATCACAAACTTAAATACTGACTCAGGCGTGGGGCAACTCTCCTCTCTTCACTTCTGCCCATTGATTTCAACAGGAGTTGCTCAAGCCCCCATGAGGCCCTTGGGCATTCCTCACGATAGACCTAGGACTCGGATCATATTAGAACAGATTAAGGGTAAGCAATAAGTAGCAATAAACTATAACCATACAGCTTTAACATGAGCGATTGAGGAGCATCCCAGAGTACGATTTCATTGATTTTAATGGAATTATGTCATGCATTCATTTCAGCCAGAAACATGATATATATTTCAGTAGTTCTGAAAACCCTTTTGGAATTTATTCTCCGGTGGAGGTTCCATTAAAATAAAAAAGACGCCAATTTTAACCATTGATCAGAATATATTGTAACACATCTGAGCAGAGAGATTACGGAAGACCTCATAGAAGATTGACCTTTTGATATGTGGCAGAAAGATTGCTGGAAACAAGGGAACAATTCAGAAGTTATTTGCTGAGAGCACCCAGGGGCATGAAAATCACTGCATTATGGCAGGCTTGGACTGTTGCTGTGCCCTTTATATACAGCTGAGAGAGACTTGCAAAAGAAGCTTCTCTCAAGAAATAGATACAATATTTTTGCAGCCGGTGACAAGAGAACTTTGACAAATTTTAGATCAGCTCACTTGGAGGGAACAAAGGCTGCTGAAGTAAGTCAAGTTCACTCCTCAGTAGTCATGACAACACTTTCAAGAACTCACAGTTTAGGGAAGGAGTAAGGGACATAAATACAGATTGGTGACACAAAGTGATCCAGTACAGCTCATACATTATCTCTAACCATCTGGACAGACCTGGATGCCTGGTGGCATCTCAGAGGCCAGGCAGGGTGTGGTATATCACAACTGATGTCAAAGCTCAGGCAAAGGTATCATCACTGCGCCACAGGCAGTGCCGAGGGTCCCGTGGTCAGAGCCCAGGATGCCGCAGACTCATCATGCATGTCCCTGGAAAGTGGTGGAAGAAGTTAGGACCAGCTCCCTCCAGCTCTTCACTTGGGCCTTTCTGGGAGACGCTGTGGCTCCCAGGACTGCATCAGAGGAACAAAACGGTCATCCTGAGATGCCTCAGGGTAAAGTCCAGGGGGTAGGTTTGAACTGCTGCAGGACGTGGCTTAAGCAGAGCAAACTTCTCACTGAAGATGAGGAATGTCCAGCGTGCTCCATCCTGCTGGCCCCTTGTCTGGCCATGGCATGGCTACGAACAGCTGGAGGATGGGAATATCATAAATGGCTGCAACTACTTGCCAAATGGAAGTGTATCTTTGCAAGTGCTTGCCTTGCGAGTCACATCTGCGCTTTGAAAGTCTGTTTCCCTTCTTTCCATTCCCCCGGGAAGTTTGCTAGTGCTTTATTAGTTTTTTTCTTTTTTTTTTTTTTCTTCTTCCTCATCTTTTTGGATGTAATAGCTGCCCTCCAGCTATATCTCTTCTTTGCTTCTCATCCAGACAGCTTCTGCCACTGCTAATACCCATCTGGACTATGGGAAACCAGAACCCTCACTGGACAGTAATGGGCAAAGTCTCCATGGCAGAAGAAAAAGGGATTAGGATTGATAGTTGCTGTGCCCAGGATCACTTTGCAACCTCCAAATGGACTCAACAGGGCAGGAGATAGGCTAATGACCCCTGTGCTTTCCTGGAAATGTGTCTTATCTCAGCCAGAGGGGCAGGCACAGCAAAGCCATTACTCTCTTCCGTCCAGTTTCATTAAAGAAAAAAAAAAAGAGTGACAGTGTGGGATTGCTGGGGATCACAGTGCAGCAATGACCTGCTCCTTAGGAGTGGAGCACAAGGCACTATATCTATTCCCAGAGACTCCTGAGAGCCTCCTCAGATGGCAAGGTTCAAAGGGACCCAGAGGCTGAGCCCTGTTCCATAGAGGTAAGATATTTCATCCCTCATCAGCAAAGCTTGGACGCTAAGTGCCCGTGTGCGCACCCAGAGTATCCTGGCTGCTCCACTAAAGGAGCAAGCACCCGTTTAAAGTAGCAAGCAGGGGTAGGGAGAGCCAAGGAGAGCAAACAGCACCAGCTCTAGAGGGTGGTTGAAACTTCATCTTGTGCCCGGCGTCAGTTACAGGAACAGCCTTCTCATGGTCACCAATACCTTCCTGAGGCAGCAAGTGCTCACGTACTGCACTTCACTGTAGCACTTTGGGATACTGAGGTGAAAAGGGGAAGCCGGGGTGAGGTTCGTCTGGTAGATGAAAATACAGACATGCAGTGAGTGATGCAGCACATCCTGAGCGAGCTGGAGTTGTTTGCCCACACAGGTGTGTAGAGTACCACCACATCTGCAATGGGTGTGCAGATGTGACACCACCTCTGGGAGGGGGGCAACTGGGAGGCAGGAGAGTTACCCTAGAGCATCTCAAATGCTCCTTCTTCCTGCACACTTGCACGGCTCCAGGACCGCCTGCCCGACCTGCGCGCATGGGTACCCACGTGTTCTGCCCCTGGTCTCCGGCATCTGTCCGTGCCAAGCCACTGTCATACGCCTTTGCATTTGCTCCAAAAAGCCATGCTGGGGTCCTGGGTTTTGGGAGTAGAGCGGACTGCCAACCCATAGACTTTACTTTCATACCAGCCTCCCTCTCACATCTTCTCACAGCTCAGAGACCCAAAGCTCACCCAAGGCCCCAAACTCTGGAACAGGTCACAAGCACAACACCACCAGATTAGCTTCCACAGAAACTTCTCACCTCCTCTGCCCTGCCTCAGTGCAGCGCTGAAAGCTCCTTTCCTTGCACTGGAAACTCTCCAGATGTAGCTGCAATTTCTGTAGACATAAATTGTATTTACTATTGTATTGACCTAGAACATGAAGTTTTCACTAATTCTAAAATATTTACTAGCGCTGGCAAGCAAACAAAACCCACCTCTCTTGAGGAGTCAACAAAGTTGGCTGTGCATGGAGGTAACTCTCGTCACCACATCAAGAACTAAGGGGAGGATTAGTCCCTTCCGCTGTGCGTGAGTCTGCGACTTCAACAGTTTTGTTTCAGATAGGATCAACTTTCCAAACTTCCCCCTGAACAAAAATGCAAGTTTTCTGTCAGACCAATGAATATTTCTTCCACTTCACTGAAATGAAAGGTTTCATTTCAATTTCAGTCTTTTTATAATTTCCTCCTTATCATGTAGAAAGAAAACATGGTAAGAGCGCTGGTTTGCAGTTCTGTAGGGTTTAACATAATAACATGCAGCAACAATAAAATAGCTTATTAAAGGAAAGGCATAGTTATAGGCATTATAACGTCTCTGTTGACACCATAAAGGTCAGACACCTGCAGAACCTCATTGTTTTCCAAGAAGTGGTGATTAATAGTTATTATGAGCGCCACCGGGGAATATGGCCATATCACACAGGGAGAGAAGGAGGGGGAAAGCGTGTGAATTTTAGGGCTGCTGCAGTCACAAGCGCGCTCTGGGTAGCCTTTGGGTTCATTATCTCGCCCACTGGCATTTTGAAGGTCTCCCAATGAGTCAAGCTTTCAACAGATCATCCTGAGGCATTGGAGCCGCAAATGCTGGAAGTTGAGTCATTTTGTCGTCATGAAAAGCTTTCACCATGTGCCCTTGGAGTACTGAGAGGCTGTTGGGATGGCCTGACCCACTCTCCAGCTCCACTGGTGGCAGAGGTCTGAGCTCCAGTGACCATCAGAGGCACCTCAGCAGGGAGCTCACAAGTAGGCGTCAGCAAGTAAACCTCCCCAAATGGAGGTTTTTTTCGGCTTGAGGTATCTCCCACTCATGCACATCTTGGCAAGCCTGAGAAGGAAATGGGCTTAAGTCCTGCGGAGCAATTACCCAGAGGCCAGCTTCACCAGGCTGTGCTCAGGGACTTCAGGCACTGGGGCTACAGGAGAGGTTTTGCACCCACAACTATTCCCAGAGACCCCTGATGTTGTTTTACCTGGAAAGCAGCATAACTGGCATTAGCTCGGGGCTGCCTGAGGTAACCCAGCTGTCCTCTTGCTCAACTCCACCATCCCTGGGAACAATCCTAGTCCTGTATGTTAAACAGGGGGGAAAAAAGTGCATTATGTTTTCCTACCAGTGTACCATTGCCCTGTGGCTCTTCGCTTGGAGCTGCACGGCACATGGAGATGGAGGTAGGCTGGGTCAGCTTGATGGGTCTGTTCGTTTATTAAGCATCACCTAATGCAGAAAAGCCTTGATTTCTTTGAAACCAGCTTTTCGAGGGCAACGAACCATTAGACCTTTTCACACCTGCCCTTGACTTCCCACATGCCGAGTCCACTGACAAAACTTGTGGCGGTGAGCATTCACCCGTACACTTGTTTGGAAGAGGGGGTATTTCTGGAGCCTTGACCTTTCTGATGCTTTTATTTAGGGAACTGGCTGAAACATTTAGAAATGGAGCTAACAGACCAAAACCTCCCAAACTTCTCTGAAAATCTAAATAGAATAAGGAAAGAATTGCTTTTCTCTAGCTTGGAGGCACAGCAATAATAAAGACCAGACCAAAGCAGCAGTTAGCCCTGGTTCTTCTTTCTCCATATATTTAATGATACCGGTGAAAACAGCAAATATTGCAGCAGCAACTTCCCCCCTTCCCTGTTCTATAATCCAATGTAAAACAGAGTTAAAAGTGACTAGGAGATGGTTTCCATCCAGGGATACCCATGCTTGTGCTTTCCCACCTAAATTCTCTGTCCTTTGAGCCCTCCTCTGCATTTGCTGCAGAAAAAAAAAGGTGGAGGTTTGATTTGCACCATGTCAAAAACCTGCAGAACGGTGATGCACGAAGCCAAGCCCCACACATGTAACTCCCACATGTGGGTCTCGCTGGGTGTGTTTAACAGTACATAAAACATTTCCACCTCGAGCAAGCAGTGAACAGGAAGACCTGATCCTTTTAGCCACAACTGCTCGTTATTTCATCTGCCTTAACCAAATCCTCTTGCCCAGCAGTTGTGGCTTCCAGCCTCAGGCGTCTCCAATGCTTTTGGGTACCTTTTTTTTTTTGCTAGAAAAATAACACAATAGTGAGACTCTGGGAACTCATTGTGGGGCACCTCCCGTGTTTCAGAAACCGTGACCCATCCACAGACTGTGGATTGGAAACTGACTCTTTAAAGAAAATACTCCCAGTCCTTGAAATCCCTCCCCGCGCCCAGGGCTTTGCAAACCTCCACTTGCTTTTTGGCATCCGTCTCCGGATTGTGTCACTCGCCAGCTTAGTTAAGAAGTTGATTTGAATATTGTTTTATCACACTGTGCTTCGCAGGCAGCATTGAGTCAGCTTAAAACCAGCGCAGTGTGTACTGGCTCCCAGTTAATTATAGTCATAAAACACAATTTACTCCAGTGAAAGGAAATACTTCGAATCCGGAGGGCTCTTTGCTGCAGACGCCGGTTCCTGCGAAGGGTTTTGTTTTCCCCTGTTATCACACGGGGCCCGATGCTGGAGAGGGAGTGTCCCAACCGTGGGATTACAAATCACTGAAGACCATGCCCAGACTAGCCCCATGTCCAGACTACCCCCGGTGCACGGGCGATCGCAGCGAGGGTGTTTTGCAGACAGTTTTTTCCAAAGAGCATTGACACAGCCCTCAGGAAAGAACGGAAGAAACTGCACACGTAGTAAGTAACAGCCTGTGTCTTGCTGGGGATTTCTCTGGGGAGCACCAGGCTCCCCATCCTCCCTCCGGCATGGTCCGGCTTGGTCCCTAAAGGAGACCATTTGCTGGGTTGGTGTATCCTCCCACTTCAGCTCTCCAGGGAGCAGACTAGTCACAGTGCTAATGCCCTAATCGAGAATTTGTTTTCCCAAAGGCCACATGCTTGTAGTATGACCCCCTCTCAAACAGGAGAGCTGCAGCCTGGTTGTTGTCCCTGCCTGAGTGTCGCAGGAAAAGTTGTCTCCATTGTAGGGACTGGATCGCCTCATTAAACCCATCTACTAAATCCATCTCATTAAAACACCTGATGGTACGAGAGGTGAAGGCAGAGACAAGGGGAGATCGGGGCCCTCCTCCCTCACTGTAGATGCAGCTCTTGGACACATCTCAAGTAACTCAGAGTTATTCTGGGAGCATTTGCATGTGTGAGAGTCTCTCTCTCATTGTCCAGGAGGGGATTTCTGGCAAGGAACCAGGTCTGAGGTTTACACAAGAGGTTCAGGCTTGCACGGCTCAGCGTTTTCTTACCAAGAGGTTTCCTTGGACGAGTGCCCGGACACAGAGAAGCAGCCGGGAAGGAACGTGGCTGAGGACATACGGTGGAGCTGCAGCAACAGCAACCCACCCTCTTCTTCAAGCTGTCATGAGTGTTTAAAATAGGTGGGAGAAGAGCAGGCACAAGCTGGAATATCCAGGGAGGGTCTGGTGGGAACAGCTATTGCTGGTGACCACTGGTAGGGCTAACTTTGGAGGGGGCAGTTTGTTCCCAGCAATGTTTGAGACATATGGGAAGGGCAAGGGCAAGGTGGATAGAATAGCACATAACCAAATCCCCTGCCCTCACTACTGAATGAAAAAGCATCTCATCCACCTGTTTTTTAGCAGATCTGGCACGAAATTTAGGCGCTCTCAGGTTTCTTCCCACCAGAGTACCTGCAAAGCAGTGGGGAGGGAGGCACGTGGAGGCTATGGTTTAATTTGTCTGGGCAGCTGCTCTCCTTGACATTGTGATGGTGAACCTGGTCCTACCTAAACATTTCTCTGGGTTCCCTCCCTAGGTTTGATCCAGCACTGATGCAGGGGCAATGAGGGGGAAAGCAGCTCCCCTGGGTCTATCTGGTAGGTGGACAGTGGGTAGAAATGAAAGGCTGGTCTGAACTCCTGGCCTCCTGGCGGCCTCCCTTCAAAGCACTGTCTGTGTTAGAAGGATGGAGGTGACACGTCTTGGCCAGACCCGAAGGAGGGCATGGGGGTGCTTGGTGAGCCTGTGATGCCCTGATGCAGCTGTGCATGCCTTGCTCCTGCCCCCAGATCCCCTCCTCCCCTCCACTCCTCGTGATTAGATTCTTCACAATGTGGAAAGGAAACACTGAGCTGTATCTACAGAGGGTGTGCAGTGTAACTGCCCACATCTGACATCTCTCAAGAGTCAGACCCCTCGGGGAAACCGAGGCGCTGGCTGCACGAGGGACGTGACCCCAAATCCCAGCACACCCTTAAGAGGTCCCAAAGAGAAACCAGGACTTGTGGCTCCAGCCAGCTCTGCCAGCCAGACACCCTCCATTAGGTTTTAGCTAAGTGCCAATCAACCAGAAATAGGGTCCTCTTCTTCCTCACCGACATGCGCCCGAGTCCCACGGCATCTCTCAGAAGAGGCGTCCTGTATCAGCACTGCTGGCATTGTCCCCCGGGTGTCTCCGGTCAGCCTTGCTGCGGACATCAGCAGCAGGACCAGCACTTTTCCTAAGTGAAAGCACTCGGAAGAGCAATGCCCATCGCATTTGGTATTTTCGCCCATCGCATTTCCTATTTTATCAGGCTTCCACACCTCTTTTTAAATGTACTATGAGGAGATGGGAAGCATTGCATTCTGCTCCAGGTTTGGGCAGAAAGGACCTCAAAGGGAAAGAAATGTTGCCCACAAGCCTTGGAGGCACAGGCAGATACACACAGAAAAACCGGGGAAAAACCAAAAATGCCCTTAAAGTGTTGTTTTGTTTCTCTTGCTGTTACTTACTTTACTGCAGAGGAGTTTGAAGGTCTCCGTTTCCTGGGTGTGTTCCAGGAGCAGTAGAGTTGAGACACAAGCTTTTAATGAAGTTTATGTAAATTTGGGTATGTTTATATTTAGCAAAACAGATTTAGGAGTACTAATAAAGCAGCAGATGAGGCGTAGAAAAGAGCTGGTGCCGTTTTCCACCACTGCTATTTTTTAGCTTCTTCCCACCATTCCCAACAAAAAGAATCTGTTTCTGTTGCCAGTTTCCCTTCAAAACAACTGCTTTTGAAAACCCATTTATCCCTAAGTGCTGCTGAAGCATCTCACCAAGTTAAGTTGCAGTTCAGCTGCACCACATTGCCTTTTTTCTGTGAGCAACTGGGGGCAATTCAGCTTTGCTTTAAAGCAAATTAAATTTTCCCAACTCCGCTGACCAATCTTTGTTCGTTAGCAGGGGAGCGTTGAGACAGGCCAAAGCAAGGCCAGGCTTTTCGTTGTTTAGAGCCAGAGTGAAGCTGAAGCAGTCTTTTCCTTTGAAAGAAAGGTGAAGCTCGGATGCAGAGGTCTGCACTGTGGATGCTGAGGATGCAGGATGAGCCTCAGCCCTGGGGATGTAGGTGGAGGAGGAGGCAGAGCTGGCACTGCCCAGTGATGGGTGGTGACTGATCCTGTGCTTGTGGCTACAAGGAGAAGAGCAGGGGCCACCAACCTGTGACCATTATCCCTTCTGATGCACCGCATGACCCTGAGACAGCAGCAAGTCCATCTTCAAAGACCACGGTGGAAGAATATGTAGAGAATCAGGAAAATTCGTGGGTGCCAAGTGAGGACGAGGAGCGTCATGGGTCTTCAGAACCTCATCAATGACCACTGGTCAATGACCAGTGACACACCTACAAGCGTGGAAAGGTTGGTTAATTAACCATGACTGTTAACCTAAGAGCAGAGGTATAGTGCATTGCCCCTGTCCATCTGCACACCACTGTGACTCGGCTGTGTGGTGCTGACAAGTGCTTTGATTTTGCAAAGCGAGTGTGCTTGGGAGGGGAGGGATGAAGGAGAAATTAAGTGAGACCTGCCATGACCTGCGGGCTGAGCCAGGGCTCTCTGTCTCCATCCCAGAAACATCACTGAGGCGGTCAGAGGGATGTTGCAGGGATGATGGGTTTCATCCTGCCTCCTATCTCATCCAGCTGAAGCCTCCACAGCCACACTTGGATCTACCTGAACATCTACTTATGGATGGGGAAAGCCAAGGAGCGGAGGTAAGCAACTCAGCCTGTCCTTGGAAGAAGATGTTTGGGAGCTCCATTGGTCCTGCCACCCTGCCACCACCTCTTCAAAATATTTTCTGCTCACCCCAGGAGTGTTTGTATTAAGAAATGAGCCAGATTTGGGGCTTGTTGGCATTATGCATTGCGATGGCAGTAACCACTAGTGCAACCCAGCAGTGTCCACTCAGCATATTCCCTACTGGATCCAAGTCACAGAGCCACCAAGCCTTGTCAGACCTCACCCAGGATGGGGTTTCCAAGGAGGGGAGGTTGGTCTCAGGCCCTATTTTGAGAAAACCTGTCCTTAAAAGAACGGAGCAGAAGCCCTTTGCACACGCAGGGGAGTTCACACTGAACACAGCTGCCAGTCGCACACGTGAACCCAAGGAGATTTACAGGCTTACGCTTGCATCGGCTGGATGGCTGATGTCCTCTGGGCTGCATCCAGCCTACCTGAACTGCTTCTCCAGCCCCATTGGTTCCCTCCCTGCCCCTGGGGTCCCTCACTGGGATCACAAAACTGCTCAACTTGATGAAGAGCGGTCTTTGATTCCAGAGATATCTGTATTTGTCAGAGGTCAAGATGAAACAGAAGTTGACGCAAGTTAATACAAGTTACTAAGCAAAAGGTGCTACAGAAATGCCAAGAAATCTTCCTATTTATGTCACCTTCGTGCTTCACATTTCATTAATAAAAAGGATAGGGTCTAAATTTAGGACTGGCGTGGTCAAAACTTAGGTCTGAGATGGGGCTTCCCCACACCCACCCCACCCCCAAAAAGAAAGCAATGTTGTTCAGGTAGCAGTAATAAAACATCAAAACCTCACTGTTCCCTGTCTGCTTCTTACATTATGGCAAGGCCAAGTTCTTGCCAGACAGGTAGATAGCCAAGATGGGGGTCTCAGTTCTTGTCTGCATGATTTAATGGGCAGCAGACACACTGCATGAGAAAACCACAGCCACTTCCCTTCAATTCAGTCTGACTCTCAAGTTTTCCTCAGGGAGCCCATTCCTACAACACAAAGAGAGTCCTGAAAAACATGAAAAACCCCATGTATTGGCAAGCACTCATGGTATTATTTTTTTTTCCACAGGAACTGACCATCTGTTTTACCAACATCCACCAGTGCTCTAGTGCACGCCAGGGAGAAACCTTGCAGAAGCTGTATGTGAGTAAATCAACACACCGAGCTGAGCGTTGTAGCCAGATTTTGGCTGCAAGGCTCTGACATGAGGAGTGCGGAAATGTGATTCACTGAGATCCATTAATTAGGCAGGCATGCTGATTGGGGAGTTTTGCTTCTGGCAGGAATCTGGGTCATGCCATAGCTTTTGGGGGCATCTGAGACTGTCTCCTCCCAGGGAGGACTTCACAGGCCAAGTTCAGTGCTGCAGAAGTGGCCCATTAATGTTTTTTACCTGCTCATCTCCTTTTCCCCTCTATTTTCCCCCAGCTCAACTGGGATGAACCAACAGACCAGCTGGATCAGTCGCTCTGATGGGGCTATCAGACATCCAGAAACCCCCATGAGCATCTTCAGGGCATCTTCCTTGCCATGGATGTGGACTCATGGTATTTGCAGGCATCCCAGTTTCTGACCAGTGCTTCCCTGGGGAAGAAGGGACAGCCCAAAGGAGTCAGTTGGAGCTAGGTGGGCAACTGGTGGGGAGACCTTGGAATATGGGGTGGGAGTTCTCACTTAATCAAAGATGACTTTGAAGGAAATGGGCTTTTCCAGACCACTGGCACTCTAACACATTCTCAGGTGCCTGAGTGATCTCATTGCGTGTGGTGACACAGGGATGGGAAACCAAAAGCCTCTCAGGACTGACAGATTCACAGCCTTATGATGAAATGCTGAACTTCACTTGAATTTTCAGCTGTGGCTTCTTTTTTCTTCAATCTGAAATGAATCTACATGTCCCTAACTTCAAGTGCTGGAGAAGGAGGAGGACATTTCTTGAAAAAAAGTGTTTGGCCCAGGAATCAGCTGTGATTGCTAAATTGGGAGATTTAGACACATGCGAAAAAAAAGCAAAATGACTGAAAAGCTAAAAATACAAACCAAAACATGGAGTCTGCCTAGGAGCTGCATTTTGACCCTTCTTTACTATGGGCTCCTCTAAATCAAGGAAGAAGAGCACAGCAACTGCAGACCAGACCCACAATGTTAATACCTACATAAAAGATGTAAGACAGCAGGAGATAAGCCAGCCCAAAGCTCTCCCTTTAGGTATCACGCCCGAGCTTTTACAAAATTACAAGCATGAGCAAGCCGTATCTGGGACAATGTGTGATGAGAAAATGCAAGAGGGGCTGAGCACAGTCTCTCACGGCTGCCCAGGGCCAGCCCTTGCACTTGCCAAATTAAAATGGGGCTGCTTGAAGCACCCCAAGATAACATCACCCTTGCCCTAGGGTAAGTACCAGAGGTACAGAAGATGCTGCTCAGAAAGGAGATGTCTTCCTGCTCATCTGTTGGCCATCAGCCTCAGCACAAGTTGATTATCCCACTAATTGCTGACCATATATCAGTGTGACACTGAGCTGCTGAATGTGTGAGGGTTTCTTCAGCTGGGGGTTGGAGATATCCCAGCTGGTGCCCTTTGCCAGCTGGTTGTGGTGATCTGGAAGGGAAGAAGCTGGGAGAACTGGTGAGCATATTGACCAGGGGATGCTGCAGATTGCTGCATCTAGCCCCTGACCTGTCAGTAAGTCTTGTTAAGCCAAGTTTACATTTTAAATGGAGAATAGGAACGTCCAGGCAAGAGGATTTATATGCAAGACCTTAACAGTTAAATTTATTCATGGCTAAACTGAGGAGCCCAGAGTTATTAAAGTATGAAATTGTGCCAGTCAATTAAAGCATCAATCACAGCTAGCCTCATTTAGGAGAGCTGCTTTAATCCCAAGAAAGGAACATTTTTTTGGCCTAGTGAGAGAGCACATTGACTTGAAGTCGGTTTTAGTGAAATAGCTGTTCCTCAGCTACTGTTCAAAGATTTGCCAATGTTTTTTTCTTTTATTTATTATTTTCTGCCGTCCTCCTTCCAAAGTGACTCGTGTTATGCTCAAGAACAGACACAGATGCAATTTGAGCTGGAGATGGAATAACTTTAGTGGGCTACACAGCAAACAAACAAAAACAAACAAGAAAACCTATGAGAAACATTTAGACTGTCAAATATCAGAGTTGTGGGATGTCTTTTGCTTCTAAGCATATAATGGATTCTTCTTCTGTTTTTAAAACTCAGCAATTAGATTATTCTGCTTGTCACTTCATGCAACATGTGTTTGTTTTATTTGCTTTTAAAGCCTTTTTTTCCCTCTGGGCTGAAATCCAGGGATGCTGACTGCATTAGTGATATGTTTTTAACAAATGATGACTGTCCTTTGGCCCTAGGTATAGCAAAGCTATATAGAGCAAGTCACATACCTGATCACAATGAATGTATTGTCAGGAGAAACATCTCTAGAGGTGGGTTACCTGGAGATGAATGTGAGTCTAGGTGCCAAATATGTTCTTTCATTCCTTCTCCACCAAACCTCCTGAAACAGAAAAACGACAGTCTTGGGGTTGGAGGGGAAACAGGAGCTCAGGGGTCCAATGACATGGCCAGGCTTGCACTGTGAGTCACAGGTGGAGCTTTGCAGAGAGTCCAGGTGTCCTGGCCGACTCATTGTACACTTCATTCCCATCGATGACCAGCAGCAGGTATTTCACTTGAGCTAGAGGTGTTTTGGAGGTGGGGGCAGCTTTGGGTACACATTCCAGCAGCAAAGCAGTGGTGTGAGAGTTGGCAAGGTCAGTGGGAGGAGAAGGTGGTGGCTGACCTGCCTTTGCACCATTTCCCCTTCCTGCAGAAGGGCCCTTCCAGTGCCAAACCTGGCTGTGACATGAGACGAGGGAAAGAGAAAGCTTTGGGTGACTTAAGAATGAAACAACGGCTGCAAGGCAGCTCCAGACCCGACTCTGACTGCAGTGGATCACACAAGCTTTGTGGTTATTCCTGCACCAGTACAGCTTCCCGTGGTGAGCGCCCTGGTGCGCCCTTATCATGTGGTAGGAGTGAGGTTGCTCACTGAGGACAGGCTGCCTTGTGTTTAGCACGGGGCCATAAGCGACTACCGGCTATGCATTGAAGAGCTGTCACTTCACATCTGGAGGATTCGGGAAGTGGCGTGAAGCCGGGACCCTTAACATCATGAGTCTGGGTTTGGTCCCTCTGCAGTGGAGGACAGCTGGATAGGCTGTTCTGCACCCAGTGGCCCCAGGACCAGGGGCCAATTTGGGACAAGCGTGGTTTCATAGCATACGTGGGGCCTTTAGACCTTTTCTGGAGGTTGCAAACACTTCGCTCTCAACCAGACCCCTCCTTAGAGAATCCACGGCCAACACACACATCTCTTGCACGTCTCTGAGCCTGCAGCTGTGCTGTGTGCAGGAAGGAAGGGGGACTTTGTTTTTTTAATCCCCTATGGGCTGTGCAAAGCTTTCCTCTTGAGACATCTCCTGTGCTGGATGTGCACAGAGCGCAGCTGGTAAGGTAGCACCAATGGCAATGGTATTTAGGACTACCTATGCAATAAATTTAGGTAGCTTGACTTGAAATTAAAGTTCCTGGGGCCAAGGAGGTCAAGGCAGTTGCTTCAATATCTGCTGTAGGAGCAGGCCATGTGAATGCACGTGTCCCACCTGCTCAGCTGGATGCAGAGGTAGACAACTTCTCTTTCCCTTTTGTTCCAGGGCCCTGGACATTAGTTGCCCACATTGATACATGGGTTTTCTCCTATCTCGTCTTCTTTGGGAAATGATTAATTTCCTTTAAGAAACAGCTCAGGCATGGGTCTGGGGATGGTCCACCCCAGAGACCAGGCTTCGTAGGCACTACAGGTGAGATTGCACCAGTTTGGGCTCCCACTGCTGCCCCAGCAAGTCTTGCAACTCAGGCACCTCTGCATGGCCCGATACCATGCTGCAAGACACAAAACACACAAGCACACATAAGGATACTCTTAGGGTTGTGCTATTAAAACATCACGCTGTCTTCAGGACAGTCCTCACATTGTTCTGGATCCTCTGAAGACTGCAAAAAAAAAAAATGTGTGTGCATTTAAGAATCTATATGTATAAATATATACCCATATGTATTTGTTTACACCTTTGTTACAGCCACAGTGTTGCTATATGAGGAGAGAGAGAAGACTGAGGCCAACAATTGTGTAGGGTGGACACAGCCACCCTGACCCAGAAGGGATCAGCCTTGAGCCCTATGGACAGGAGCCCCTCTGTGCTCTTTAGCTGGGTGGCGTGAGATGCCTTCCAGGAGCAGGCTTTAACAGTACAGATGTAGCCTGAGTTTTCCCACCTGGGCAGTCCCCTTGCCTTGCCCAGCCACAGTGAGCCATCAGGGACAAGCTGGACTATCAGGCTTTGTATGTTAGTGTTGGCTGGAAGCTCATGTGGAAACATAGATGTAAGTCCGTACCTTTCTTTTTCTTCCCCCTGGTGCCTTGCTTGAGATCTTGGGAAGGGCATGTATATTAGTGTCTGTGTTCTTCTGGTCACCTATGTCCAGCAAATGGGTCCAGACTTGAACAGGTGAAGGGGAGAAGAACAAAGAGTTTGTCTTATAAGAGGAGACAAAAAGATTTTTGGCTCATGCCGCCTAGACAGTTGTCCTGGTTTCAGGCAGGATAGAGCTGGTTTTCTTCACAGAAGCTGCTGTGAGGCTGTGTTTTGGATTTGGGATGAGAAATTCTTGATAAGGTGCTGATGTTTTGGGTTGTTGCTACGTACTCAAGGAGAGTCCAGCTTCTCGTGCTGGGCTGCCAGCAGGAAGGCTGGGGGTGCCCAGGGAGCTGGGAGGGGACACAGCCAGGACAGTGACCCAGGCTGGCCACAGAGATATTCCATACCATATGATGTCATGCCCAGTACATAAACTGGATTTGGCCGGGGGGGCGAGAATCGCTGCTCGGGGACGGGCTGTAGATCGCCGGGTGGTGAGCAATCGCTGTATTGGGCATCACTTGCTCTTGTACATTCCTTTGTCGGTATTATTATTGCTGTTATCATTGTTGTTTCCTTCTCTCTTGCTGCCCTATTAAACTGTTTTTATCTCAACCCACGAGTTTCTTCCCAATTCTCTCCCCCGTCCCACTGGGGGAGCGGGGAGCAAGCGAGCGGCTGCGTGGTGCTTGGTTGCCGGCTGGGGCTAAACCACGACAAAAGTGAAAGCTAAGACATCATATGATTGCTCTCTATAAATATCCTGAGCAGGGAGCGCAAAAGGGAAGCACTGGAAACAAAGAGCCATTTCATGGAAAGGTCTTGCTGCCAGCCTGGAAACTGCCCAGACCTTGAGGTGAAGGGATAAAGGCTGGGACGGAGAGGGGAGATCTTGGGCATCGCAGCTGTGATGATCTGAAAAGCTCTTCAAAGGGGAAAAAAAAAAGAGGGAAAGCTTGGGGGAGGGTATTCTTCAGATTGGCCTCAGCATGTCTGAGAAAGGGTCCTAAAACAAGGTAGGTCTGTGAGGACCCAGGAGGTCCCTCCAGTCCTCCACCCCACCTCTGTAATGAAGATAATAGCACTTCACGCCTTGCGGGGGGATGAGAGACGAAGGACACGGCGGAGGGAAGAGCACTGAGCTGCGACAGTGATTGGAGCATTATATATACCTGAGACAGTTGCATCTAGCTGTAATCTGCCGTATTAAAAACAAGCCTATTTAATTACTAGGCTGTAGACTATTTTTTCCTGTTCCCACCTGCTGTGAGATATTATGAGGAAAAAACAGTACATGTGCAAAGAGAGTCTTAATAAAAGCTTTGCAGAAGTGTAAGTGGGTCTCATCTCTGTAGGTATCAAGGTAACTTTTCTTGGTACTAAGAAGAAATTTTCCAAGTCTGGCTGTTTGATTTATGGTCCAGATCCTGAACAGGAACATTTCTGTCTTAGTTCGGCAGTAAGAACAAAAGTACGAAGTGTAAGGTGTCCACATTGTTTTTCACTTTGTTGATGGATGTTTTGACAGCCAAGAGACTTGTCACTATGATCTCTTTTTTCTACCACTTATTTTTATAAGACATTGGGGGGTGGGGAGAGAACTGAACTTCCCATCAGCTGGTGGTATTGTATCAGTCTGAGATTTTTTTTTTTTGGTAAATCCCAAATAACGTCTTCTCAGTTTTCTAAAAACTGTGATGTTTTTGAAGTGTCACTGACTTAGTCTTTGTGGCATGCAAAATGGTGTGTGTGTGTGTATTTTTAATTACTGACTTAAAATACAGTTTGCCCCTGATTTAGGATGACCTCGTTTGAATCCGTTTGGATCCTCCCGGGTCAGCTTTGACCTTAATTTGTCAGGTTAGTGAGGCTCAGTAAGCTAAATTTGCCAGCAATGGGACTTAAAAACCAAGGAGCCATGCTTTTGGGTCAGTGCATTGTCGATAGGAAAGCTGCTGTCCCACAGTCCCTCTGGGTACTCTTACATGGCCAGCTGAGCATTTGTCTGTCAGTCACGTTCGATTTAAACCACAAGACTGCTCTAAATGGCCGCTTCAGCCCAAGACCTTGAGCTGGACAGAGAGGAGGGGAAAGCCCATGTGCTGCACAAGAGTCTCCTTGTGTATCTCCCAACACAGGTGAAGGTGCACCCTCAGGAGACACAGCTGTTGCAGGATAGACACTATAATCCAGTGTCATCATCATCATCATCAACATCAACATCAGCATCATCCCAGGTCCGACCCTTCAAGAGTTTCCAGCAAGCATTGACGTACTCACAATTTTCCCCTTGAGTTAAGGACCCATCTTATTTCTCTCTACTTTTCTGTGCTGGAAACAGCAATGTTTCTAACCCATTTTGTGGTCTGATTTTAATTGCATCACTGAACAGACCATAGCAGTCCCTGTATACGTGGGATTTCTGAGTCATCACCAGCCAATTATGCCAAGTGTTTTGACCCAGCTTTCCAAGACATGGCTAGAGCTCTAGCTGTGGCAGAGTTATACGCAGGCAGGATAGGACCCATCTATTCAAACCCAGATACCTCCAGTGTAGACATCTGCTTTGAGCAAGTCCCTGTGGGCTCTTTTTATAGTGCCTGGAAAGAAACAGTCAGTTTAGGGTGGAATTCATCTCATCCACAGCAGACATCTACATTTGGTCAGGAAAATCACTTCCTAACAGTGTTTATTTCTCCCCAGCAATGGCAATGGGAGCATTGTGAGACTACCTCAAACAGAAGGAAGGGTCCAAAATTAGGTGAGAGGAGTCCACCTCTTTCCACGGTCCGTGGAGCATTTTAAATTGAACCTCATTGAAGAGAAGTGTTTTGGTGACTCTGGGTACCTGAGAAGCCAGTAGAGATAAGCTGTGTGTCTTGATACTGCGAAGATTTTGGAATCCATCGCTGGTAGAGCCTGTGAAAGATAAAAGAAACTAGTTTTCTAGCCAGTCAGATTTGTGTGGTTTTGAAGTATTTCCTGAAAGAAATTCAAGGAAACATCCAGCCTTTTATGTCCAGACACCATCCCCTATAAAGTTTAGATCCTAAAATACTCTCCTGGGAATAGGCTGTAGGAAGAGAAGGCTCTATCATGCTGTGCTGTGACCCAGAAGAAGAAAGGGAGTACGGCCTCTTCAAAGAACTGCGGTTCATGCCCTTTAGCTCCTGTTTACTCTGCTAAATTATTACTGCCATGCTACCAAAGCCCATTTTTATTGTTTGAGCTGAGTACCTAAATTCTGCAATGTGAGAGTGAACTCAGCCGCGAGAGCTGTGAGTCAAAGAGCAGGTTGTGGCTGATGTCTGGGCAAGCGATGGTATGAGATGAGCTAACTCAGATGCACAACATGTGCATGCCAACTCTTACATGGAGAGGCTGCCAGAAGAATATCTCCCTGGGCATGAAATGCCCTAAATATCATCTTGCAAAATTATCCACCAGAGCACGGGCTGTTTTGCGTAGCAACTCGTGCAAGGCAGTGGCCATGCCCAAGAGTTGCTAGCCTTTAGATTTGAGCACAGTCTTTTCTTGTGACTTATTTCAAAGTACTGTTGGTGTAGAGGAAGGCACAATTCCCCTCCTCTTGCAGCTCTGTTTGGTGATTTAGGAGACTGGGTGATAAAATTGAAGCCTAATAATGGGATTGTGTGGATGTATTGATTTACTCTACATCTGATGGTTGTACTGCTTTATTCTTCTCTGGGCTCAGTAGTATTACTAGTAGTTCATCTTTGTTGATATGTCTTTCCTTGAAGCTTTTAAAAAATATATATATATCAGTGAGTTTCATAAAATATATATACTATATAAAAAACAGAGGTGGAAAGGTGCTCCATCACACTGATTTCAAAAGCAACACACATCCGGAATTGTTATTTGCTTGATTTTCTTTCCCTGGTCTTTGGTTCTTGCAGCATTTTCTCACAGTGATATTTTTGCTTTTTCTGTTACATCTCTGTTACTCCTGCTAACAATTTTCCAACCACAGCTGCAACCCTAGGTTCGTTCTGAAAAAGTTATTATAGGGTGTTACTTATTAGAAAACAACCTTACATTGTGAACTAGTGGGATAAGAAAAGTCTGAATTAATTTTTGGAGGGTCTTTGCGCTAAGATCTGATAGTGCCAGGGAATTTCTGGTTGGGACATTTTCAGAACTGTATTAGTGGTGTTCCCCAGGGATCAGTACTGGGTCCAGTTTTGTTTGACTTCATCATCAGCGGCCTAGATGAAGGGTTGGAATGTACCCTCAGCAAGTTTGCTGATGATACAAAACTGGGAGGAGCGGCTGATACACCAGGAGGCTGTGCTGCCATTCAACAGGACCTGGACAGGCTGGAGAGTGGGGCGGAGGGGAACCTCATGAAATTTAACAAGGACAAGTGTAGAGTTCTGCACCTGGGGAGGGACAACCCCATGCACCAGCACAGGTTAGGGGCTGACCTGCTGGAAAGCAGCTCTGTGGAGAAGGACCTTGGAGTCCTGGTACTCAGTAAGTTCTCCATGGGACAGCAATGTGCCCTGGTGGCCAAGAGGGCCAATGGTATCCTGGGGTGCATTAAGAAGAGTGTGACCAGCAGGTCGAGAGAGGTTACCCTTTCCCTCTACTCTGCGCTGGTGAGACCTCATCTGGAGTATTGTGTCCAGTTCTGGGCTCCCCAGATCAAGAGAGACAGGGAACTTTTGGAGAGAGTCCAACGGAGGGCTACGAGGATGATTAAAGGACTGGAACATCTCTTGTATGAGGAAAGGCTGAGAGACCTGGGGCTGTTTAGTCTGGAGGAGAGAAGGCTGAGAGGGGACCTTATCGATGTCTATCAATATCTGCAGGGTGGCTGTCAGGAGGATGGAGTCAGTCTCTTTTCAGTAGCACCCAGTGATAGGATGAGGGGCAATGGGCACAAACTGCAGCACAGGAAGTTCCACCTCAACATGAGGAAAAACTTCTTTACTGTGAGGGTGACAGAGCACTGGAAAAGGCTGCTCAGAGAGGCTGTGGAGTCTCCTGCTCTGGAAACCTTCCAAACCCGACTGGACGTGTTCCTGTGCAACCTGCCCTGGGTGACCCTGCCTTGGCAGGGGGGTTGGACCAGATGATCTTCAGAGGTCCCTTCCAACCCCTACCATTCTGTGATTCGGTGATTAGGTGCCCAAGAGAGAGAAACGCTTTTTCTTTCCAGCACTCACTAATGTTTTTTAGTGTTCCTGTTGTAAAACTAAGGACTCATCATCATTAGACACTTCTAGTCAGTTTTCAGGGGGAAAACATAAAGAAGTGAGGAAGAACAGAGAGACAAACTTCAAGAAATCTGTCTCCTCATGGGATTTGTAGGTAATCTGTTATTTCAGCACCCAGACACATACGTGGGTGGTGGGCAACACAGCCTACATCTATTGGGGAGACACCTCTTTGGGGACCACACCAGAAACACTTTTCTTTCTCCCAGGGTGGCACGAACAGCCCCTTACAGAGACAGGTATTGCCTGTACCAATCTACTTTCCGTCTACTTTGAAGGCAATTTCATCCCTTGGGTTGATCCTGCAATCCCAAGCCCCATGCTAATTGTTCTTAATTGAAATGATATATTTATTTATTTATATTGCTGCTGTGCAGGCCTGGCTTTGTGATACCTTGGCAGCCTTAAAGACTCAGAGGGTCTCTGCACCCACCTTCTCCCAACAGTCTTCCAGGAGGATGTTCTGTTGTGGCCTGCCTCTGAGAGCTGAGACACCCCCAAATCTGATCCAAATTGCTGTTTGAGTTGTTTCCCCATGGACTGTTGTGCTGGAAGGGCCATAGAGGTCATGCACAGGTGGGGCAGGAGGGGTGGGTGAGACATCGGTGGTCCCCAGGGTGCTGGGTATTCGGGCTACACCCCAGGAACAACGTGTCTGCAGGCACTGTTGAGCACGTCAGTCTTCGCGTGCTGGATTTGTTCTTGCTAAAGGCTGTTGGCATTTTGATG
The DNA here is from genome assembly GCF_964289735.1 of Phaethon aethereus. Classification (NCBI taxonomy): domain Eukaryota; kingdom Metazoa; phylum Chordata; class Aves; order Phaethontiformes; family Phaethontidae; genus Phaethon; species Phaethon aethereus. The sequence goes on from NC_138578.1 coordinate 82,517,849, forward strand.
TCTTTTGAAGATATAACAGAGAAGTGAGTCCTGAGAAGTGACAGCACTAAGCTCCAGTTAATGTCTCCAAGGAGCTGGATAGTCAACCAGAAACATGTTCTTTCTTTAAGCTGCATCAATTTCCATATGTAGCTGAGACTTTTTCTGACAATGCTGTAGAAATGTGGTGGTTGGAAAGACCATGGTTTGTTACAAGGAATATTTCTCCTTCAGCCTTTAAGAAGAAATGAAAAAACCCTCCAAAAGCTCTGTTTAGAGATCCCAGAATATTGATTTCCACAGTAATTAAGAGGTGACTATCCCACACACTCCCATGCAACCCATACCTGAGGGTTCAGGTCCTCAGCTAGGAGGTCTGCACACAGTCTTGAGATGGGAAGCAGCATGGCAATGTGAAGTTAAAGACTAGTGAAAACCACAGGTAACCCACATGCAGCTTTGCTAGGACATTGCAGGACGTACTCATGACCTGTTATTGCCTCTCATTTAGGGAGAGCATCTTCTAGAGACGTGGCTGCCGTTCATCTGGGTATGCCCACAGCAGGCACATGACATAAGCTGCTGCCCAAAGCTTTAGTCTGTGAGTTAAAAGATGGAGGCATTTCACAATCTAAAAATATACATCTGGCATTCAGATTGTCTGCATTCAAACAGAAAAATCACAGGCTCTGAGCAGAGCCCTCGTGAGCTGTGCTGATGGTTTTCAAGCTGCGGCTGTGTTGTCGCATAGTGCCTGGAGTTTGGCCACCCTCGTCCTCCCTCTTTTCCTAATTGTTGTGTTAACAGACTGCTGACCGTCTTCGAAGGTTCAGAGACGTGAAGCTAAGCGTGGCAAAGAGGCTGAAGAAGTAGATCCAAATAACGCAGTTTTTATACAGCCTTTCTCATCACCTGGGAAGAGTTAATTTTCATCGTCTTTCGCATGGGCTAGAGCAAGTATTGCAAGTTTCCAGCTATCTACTAGCACTGCACACACACATCTCGCACACACGTTGCAGCCTATAAAGATTTTGCTTTTTTTAATTGCCAGAGAAGCTATTTGGCAAGTCGTGCAGCAGCAGACGAGTCCTGCTGCTGCTGCCCAAGGTCCATGTGCTTGGCGGGGGGAGCAGGAAAACGTACAGTGCCCGTAGGCTGCCCAGATCTGAGCCTGAGCCTTGGAGGGGGGCAGGTTCAGGGCTTAAACTCACCACTTTGATGCTGAAACACAGTAGGTTTAGCACGTAAAACCTGGGGGCTGATCTAGGTGTAATGGTATGAATATATCCTGACTCTATCAGTGACCGTGCCCCCAGCATGGCTCTTCTTGCTGCCTGCCCACCCAAACAATGCTTTCCTCCAGCATCCGGAAGGACATGTCCAGAAGGACATGGGGCTCAACCAAGTTTATGAATGGCGTCCTCCATCAGGTTGGACGTCAGACCCGCTGTTAGTGTGGGGTTAGCTGCAGAGAGAGCTCCTCTTCCACCTAGACTGGGGTGCCATGCCGTGCTGCACCTCCACCTCTCCACATCCCTGCTCAGGGACCCTATTCGTGTCCCTCACCAGCAAATCCTACCCTGGTCTAATTGCTACCACCTATGAGCTGTTCCTTACACCCTGGGGTCTGCTGCTTTCATGAGACCTCTTGGGTTCACATGCTCCATCATAAAGCCACAAGACTCTTCCTGGGGTTATTTTTCCAAAGGAGATGCTGCCTTCCTCCCACTTTTCTTTCTGGTTTTTTTTTTTTTTTTTAAGAGAGCTGTGATACTCTTGTCACAGGGAAGAAGATATCTCAGATAGGAAACGTGGAAACAAAGCAGATGGGAATTTTTGTGTGTTGTAAATGGGTGCCCACCTGCATCACCACAGGGCCAAGTGCAAGGTTCACCCAGGGAGAAGTACTGATGCAACCGAAGAGAGCTAAAGAAAACTGTCTCTTTGCCTGTGGAAAAGCAGGAGGTTACACTGAGACTTGCTCAGAAATCGTGTCTAAGCCAGGAATTTCCTGAATTAAAAATGGTTGGATGCTTTGAAAGTAGCAGAGGGTGGGAAGGCATCACCCTTCCCATCAAGGTGGGAAGATCCAGACTCCCCTTGCTCTAATATTCTTCCCAAGGCATCTCCTTATGTCTGCTGTTGGAGGAGGACTCGTGGGCTGGATAGGATTTTTCTTTCAAAGAGAAGAATATGGCAGAGGTCTACAAAGCCATAACTGGCCTGGAGAGAGTAAGTAGGGATGATCACTCATTCTCCTTCCTAATGCAAGGATTACCCAGTGCCTCAGGAGCTCGCCAAATGGCAGGTTCAAAATGAGTGAAGGGAGATGGTTCTTTACCTGAAAAGTAATTAATTTGTGGAACTCATTGCCTCAGGATGGCGGAGTGGGAAAAACAGAAATAGGTTAGAAGAATAGCACCCGTTGCAGGTTATTAAACACTACAAGAGCACTGGTGGCTCAGCGAGTTGCTGAACCTTTAGTTGCTGGGACAAGGCAGGATACCACAACACTTCTTGGTCTATCTCTGTAAGAATCCACCACTGGTCTCTGCTCGAGGTAGGATCCCGGGCTAGATCCATATCCAGCCTGACGTGGTGCAGCTGTCTTAATATTACATTGGCACCGGGAGGTGGTAGAGACGGCGGGACCCGAGTGGAGGTAAAGAACACGGTGGGTTTGCTGAGCGGCCCGTGCAAATCTCCAGCGCTCGTCTCTCGGCCAAACCCATCCGCAACGTGCCGACTTCAGAGGGCCGGGAGGTTTCACGCCCTTTGGGAAGAGGCACGCAGGCTGTTACCACCTTGGGCTTTTCATTACGTCTGTAGCTGATCTTGCCCGGCTTCGCTTAACACCGTTATCAAAAACTTCCAAAGCCCAGCTGGGGCGGCCGTAGGGGTTTGTCAAAACCGTCTTTTCTCCCCAGATCGCTTCTGCCTGTGTTCCTGTGTGCATTTCCCTTGCGCGCGGGGTGGAATCGAACGCTGACTTGAGACCTATTCATTTTATGCCCGAATTACTTCAATTTTCTCTGCCCGAGGCTCTTCATTCTTTTCCACTGCATTGCTGCGAGTCTGCTGGGACTCTCTCGTTGCCCATGAAAGTTTCTCGTGTCCTCCTAAATTGATACTTTTCTCCATGAGCTGAGATTTTTGCCTAAACACAGAGTCTTACAGAGCTTATTTATCTTAAATCTTACATAGTTTGGTTAGGCACACGTGTGCATGCTACGATCGGTTTCAAAATGGCTCAGATTTATTTTAAGCTTTTTTTTTTTCAGATGCCAAATGCATTGATTTCCGTCTGATTAAAAAAAACCCCAGAGAGTATTTTCAGCATGATTTAGCATCTCATCTACAAGTATCCTGACGGGCTTAACTAAATGGTTGGTGCTCACTCATGTGTGGAAAAGGCCTTGGTGTCTTTGGATGCACACTATTTAGGTTAAATGACCTAAACACAATTTAGAGAGTTAAAAAACAATAGTTTAAGCTGATGTCTCACAGCTTGAGACGATAACTACTGCAAGCTATCTCATTATTTTTTGAGCAAAATGTTTTGTTTCAGTGAAGCTATTATCTTTAAATATTTTTGGATGCAAACTTTTGGAATTGTTTCTGGGAACAAAGCTTTTCTTTTAACGCAACTACAGCTTAAAATGAACATATAAGGAAAAAATGATGATCAGACAAGCCTTGAGTGAAACAAAACATTCAATTCCAATTCAAAGAAAACATTGATTTTTAAGACAAATGAACTGTTTTCCTTGATTCCTTGCTCAGAAGAAGTTTGAGTTTTGGATCATCCAGAATCGTATTCTTCCTCTTACTGTTTTTCTTCTGGAAGAACCATCAAACCAGAAAAAACAGTATTTGTATGGCTTCATTTAAAAGGCTCAAACACCGTTTCATAGCTCTGCTGCAGAATACATTCAAGCAGTGCTAGAAATACCATCCGAATAGGGATGTTAAGTGGAAATAAACAATATTATGAATTTTGAAGGCAGTTTAAGAACCTGTAATACAGAAAATAAGTAAAACCATGCCACTATGACCTTAGGCATATAAATACACCACAGCAGAACAAAACAGACTCTTTCGTTAGGGGCTGAATACGAAATAGGCTGTCTCGGGGCTTCACATCCTGACAAAGCAGCCTGAATTAGCAGCTGGTTAGTTTTAATCCAGACAGCTCTGTCAAAAGGGCACCGTTAGCTCTATGGCAGGGAAGGAGCTGGGGGAGACCAGCAGCAACTTCACGTCCCCAGGGTGGCCTGAGCCAGCGACCAGCTGCTGCTGAAATGTTGTGACAGAGGAAACGATGGCCCAAAGCATTTTCTGGGAGGAAAGGGGTTGGTTTTGATAAGCAGGTCCTGAGAGGGGCAGTCAGACCGTGCCCCGGTGGTATGGTGTGTGGGGACTTGTTGTATGGGCTTGGAAGCAGAAGCATCATGAGAAGTTGCAACCAAGCTGGGGAAGGGTGATGAGTGGCAAGTGCACCAATGTGAATGTACACGGTCAAGGGAAAATAGAGAGGTTGTGGCAGGGTTTAACACCAGTTCATGTGGCGGCAGTGTGAAAGCAAGAGAGTGAGGCTATGCTCATGCCTTCTCCTGCCTCATTGCTTTGGTGGGGTCTCTGGTTTGCAGGATGCAAGACCACAGGGCATCTCAGGAACACCACTCAAGTTTCCCTGAGCAGTAGCATCCATCTTTGGCAGAACAGTGGCGGAAAGTCTTTACTGCGACGGCACGCACCCTAGGCAGTTCAGCAAGGATGGATTTTTGTGTTTGTCCTGGACAAGAATACATGACTTTAGAGATGCACAGCAACCTCTGAGCAGTAGGGGCTCGGGACTGGACGTGGCTACAAAGCATGCAATGTTCTGCCTTCAGCAGATGGTGCGGTCCTGTCACGTGGAGCTCAGGCAGCCTTGCACAAACCTAACACCAACATACAACCGTAGGTAGCAAACCGTGAGAGAGAGCTAGAAAGCTGTTAACCATCTTAACAGAATCACTCGCTACTCTCCAAAGAGAGTAGATAGCAGGTGGGATAGCAGGTGAAACAGGGCTCCAGCTAAACCTTCAGTATCTCTCCTGACCAGGTCTTCATTCAAATCTCTTTACTGTCTGATCTTTAAGCATTTCCCGCTGGAGACCCATACAACAGCTACAACAACCGCCCGTGCTCCTATGTGCAATTCTGGCTCCAGCTGTGAGGACAGGAGTTTAGAGAACATCTGGACACATTGCTCTTCTGGTGCCCAATCTCTCTGTCCCTTGGGACATTCCCTGTGGGCTTGAGCCAGTTTCCCTTCTATGAATCGCCAGTCTAAACGGGAGACCCTGCTGGCCATCTATAGAAAAAGCAGGTATAAAAAGAAATAGGAGAGAAATATCTATTAAAAAAAGAGGAAGTGAGAGCACAAAAGATTTCATAGGAGAAATCATGATTATGAAGCCAAATCATGCCAGTAGTCTGCCAAGACTTCCAACAGCCAGCTCATGTAGTCATCACACTGCGTGACGTTGCAAGAGATGGGACTACTACCACTCATACACTCTTGCTTGATATAGAAAATCTGTAGTGGAGAGAGGGCTAGAAACCCCTTTCCTGAGCCTCTGAACAGTCTGGCTTTGACAAAAGAACCCAGATAGGAGACGCTCAAACAACCGACCCCATGGAGCAGATATCATCTACAAACAGGCAAGGATTTGTGGGGCTGCAAAGCAAAGTTGATGCAACAAGGTTGGTCAAGAGCAAAAAGGACTGCAGGAAGGCAAGTCCCACCACCACATAAAAGAAAAGAGACACTTTAAAGTCAAAGTGACCGAAGAATCTACACCAAAATGAAGAAATCAGGCTGATTTGTTTTTTGTTTTTGTTTTTGTTTTTTTTAAAAAAAAGGGTACATCATTTAGTGTATTTTTTCAAGCTTGCTGGACACCATACTGAAGCACTGTAAAGCTGTCAGAGAAATTAAATACTTTTTTCTGTTGCCAACCAAAGCGTGCTTTTATGGAGTCAATTAGCCACAAATTATGAACACACATCACTTGTCTGAGAATGAATTACAGTACAACCCAGTAAACATAACTGTCTTTGCTCATTGGTCATTGCCCTGATGAGGAGGCCGTTGGACTTTTCTATTCAACCATAAAGGAAACTTCGTGTTCATTCGTGTTTCGTTCTGTGATCGTGCCTCTTTCAAGTGCTGCAGTGCTACAGTGTGAGGGGAAATGGGGTCATTGGTATTACTGCTCTGACGTGCAAACCTGGACATGAGCTCAGTGTGCTAAATGCAATTACATCGGTGGAAAGAGTTTGTATAAGCTGGGATGGCATGAGTTGGATCCACAACGGAGCCTACAGGTGATGTCATATTTGATAGAGAAGTGCAGCCAATGTCATCTTTACATAGTGTATTGTGTGCCCTCCACAGACCTTAGAGCCCTTTTCGAAGGCGGAGAGCCACAGTCTTATCAAGTTTTTAGATTTTTTTTTGTTTTGTTTGGTCAGAAGGGTTGCTTTCCTTCCTTTGTTTTTTTTTTACAGATGGGGAAACTGAGGCACAGAAAGGTGGTGTGACTTGCCCACAGTCGGTGGTAGACCTTGAATCCCCCGGTCTTGCTCACGGCTTCTCAGCCCCCACCTGGGATGTGGTGAGGAAGGGTGGCCCGTTGTTCCCGCTGAGGGCAAGGAGCACCGCGGCTCCTCCAAGGGCGAGGGGAAGGGGTGTCACTCTCAGCGGTGATGGCACACATGGTTTCTGCCAGCCCCAAGAGGCAAGAGAAGCAAGGAACCTGAAATGGAGAGGCAGGAGTTCGCTGGTCAGGCACTGAGCAACGGGACGCGACTCTACAGGATGCATTCATGCCTCTCTGTGGCTTTCAGGGCCTCGTGCATGCTGGCGGCGGAGAGCCTCCTGTTGATGTTCCTGTACCTGCACCTCAGGAGGTTCCAGAAAGTAGTCCTCAAGTCTCGGTTAAAGAAAGCATAAATCAAGGGGTTGATGAGGGAGTTGGTGTATCCCAGCCAGAGCAGAGTCCTCTCCAGCCGCAGGGGCATGCAGCTGCAACGGATGCCACAGATGAAAGGCCGCGCCGTTGACATCAGGAAGAACGGAAGCCAGCAGAACGTGAACGCCCCCACAATAATGCCGAGGGTCCTGGCTGCTTTCTGCTCCCTTTTGAAGATGGAAATATTCTTTCGGTCTTGCCGGAGCAGTTTGGAGAGCGTGGCGCATTCCTCCACGGCTTTGGTACGCTTGGAGCTGTGGTGGCTCCGGCTGGAGGCCTCCAGGCAGTAGACGCCGTCCTCTTCGTAGTGCTTGGGGAAGTTCATGAAGCGGTGCTTCTCGGCACTGACCTTGGCGGCTTTGTAGATGCGGCTGTACATGACGAGCATGACCGCCATGGGGATGTAGAAGGCAACCCCCGTGGAGTAGACTGTGTACCCAAAGTCCTGGCTGATGAGACACACTCTTTCCACAGTGACATTCTTGGCCCAGCCAAAAAGAGGAGGAAGGGTAATGGAGGCAGACAGGAGCCAAACAATGAAGACCATCTTGGCCATCAGCTTCCCATTTTGCCTCACAGGGTACGTCAGCGGCCGAGTGATCCCCAGATACCTGGAAAAGAGAAGAGTTGCAAACGGTTAGGAGGCTTGCAAGGTGTGCATGCTGTTGGGTGATTTTCATTCCTAATCAGCTGTTAATGCTCTGTCACAGGAGAATTTCGGCCATGGGCAGGGACAAGAAAGTGATTCCCCAAATGGAAGTGTTCCCAGACACATGCAGCTGCAGTATCTCCTGTGAAACACATTTCACACCACTTCAGCTCTCTTGCCTAAACACGTAACTCACTCCACGCTGTCGCCCTCCCAGGGAAACACCCAGGAGTGGGATGGATGATCCACAGGGAAATTCCTGCACCAGGACTGACTCCAGATGAAATGAATAGACTCATACTGGTGTTTAATGGGAAGTGGGATGGACAACACCCTTCTCTTATTTGTCCAGGCAACTTGGGAACTTGAGAAAGAAATAAAACCTGCAGCTGAGGTGCCCCTGAGGCAGTGTGTGAGCAAGGAGCAATCTTGCCCTTGGGAAGACTTAAGGGTGTGTCTGGATGGGCACAGAAAGCAAAGCTAGCGATCGGGTGATGGACTGTGGTGCAAGACTGACAGCTGTTGACTCACACCTTCCTTTCAGCCGATGGACCGTGTGTTTGCATCTTGCAGCACTGGCACCCATGGGAGACACCACTGTCAGCAGCACGTCCCATCACTCCCCTCTCCATCTAGCCTGCAATATTAGGACAAACCTACACACTCCTGCAACATCTACTGGAGGTGACCTCTGGAGACCAAGACAGGAGTGAGACAAAGAGCTGGAGCAGTCTGCTCCCTTGCATGACCCATAGATCCTGAAGTGATGGTGTCCAGCCCTCCCTGGGGAGTAAAATGAGAGGAGCTCTGATTAGGAGATTCCAAAAGCATGTGGTGACCCCCAGATTCACAAATCCCAATGCCTGGAGTTAGGAGTTACCTTCTTAGCTTGACTGAAAGGAGCTGGGGACTGCATCACCCAACAGCTCCTGGTTAGACTACGGGGTGTAATTTTGAACCATCCCCAGCCTTGACTGAGAGGGTTCACGTGACTGAGAAATTGTGTCAACTGTTAGTTCATCAATTGCAATTGTAAACTAGTAAATCAGTAGGGAGTTGGCCACTATCAGCCAACGTTGCCACTGAAAAAATTCGGCCTCCTATTCAGTCTCAATCAGTCCAGCAAAAGCCTCCAGCTGTCATATGGATTTCTTTTATGTTACAGCCTTTTTGATTCAAACCTGCCTGCTCTCAGGATGTTGTAGGCATTTTTAGGCAGGATCATATAATCTCTTAATTGTCTTGGATAAACTGTGTCAGTCCAAAGGGGCAGTGAGAGCAGCAGTTGTATGGATAAGTTTTGCTGAAAGCTGTTCAAGGGAAGAATGGGCTTTTCTGCCAAAAGGAAAACTTCTGCAGAGAATTTTATCTCCGTTGTATCATTATTTTTTCCCAATAATCAGTCTCATCGGAGGTGTTAGGATATCTTTCTTCCCTTTTCCAGATCCTCCCCCAGGATTGGAAGAAGATGGAAATAAAATTTAAAAAATCCAATTCCTCCTCCTCTCCTCACTGCTAAATAAATTCAAAGCCCAAAGCATTCTCCCTTCTGACTCCCTGATAAAAAGAGTTTGAGTTCATTCGCTGAGATATTCTTTTCGTTTTCCTCTGTATTTTCTTCGGCTGGCCCTACTCACAAAAAACCAAGGAAAACTCTCCATGACCACCTACGCTGCTTGAACGCCCTGCAGTGGTACTGGCTGAAGGATGACACTCACGGATGCAAAGGCAACGCAACCTCTCGGGATGGGAAGGGGCTTTTACCCCCATCGCCCCATGGGGCCCTCTCTATGAAGAAGGAGACCTGGTGAGATGATGGACAAGAGGGCTGGTTTCCGTGCTGTTCTTCCAAAATGTACCATCTTCTCCTTCCTACCTGGGCTGAGCACAGCCAGAAGTGATGAGCCTGGCTGGAAGATCGGGACTCGGAGAGATGGGTGGGAGCAGGTTGGAGGGATGCTGCCAAATAGCCCTCCTGCTGTAGGAAGGGGGTCTGGGGGGAGAACAGACTCGATGTCCCCTAGGCTGGGAGAAAGCCCTACCCCGCTGCTACATCTCCATATTCAGCACCCAAAAAATCACTCCTCTGCATATCCAAGCCAAGAACTTTGCAAACTAATATACGCTGTGTTGTGTGATATCCTTTATTATGCTATCACCGGTTTTTCCTTAGAAGCTGATCCACTCGGGATTTGCTGCAACTTCAAGGAATTTACATGCTAACCAAGCAAAACGCACAGCGACAAGATTTAAAAAGCAGGCAAAGCCGACACATTTCATCTGCAGTGCCTTGTGCAGTCGCTGCTGGAGGAAATGGGGCCGTTTTGAGGTCTTTGCTTACAATTTTGGTGAGAGCGGGAAGACCTCAAAATAGGCCAGCGTTCACGGCAGCGTGGGAGGCGAGATTGAACAGACATGCAAGGAAATTCAAATCAAATTCTCTTGCTTTGCTTCTTTTGTGTGTGTGTGTCTTGTTGTTAATCAAGTTTAGTGGTAATCAGGTGACAAAAGCCAGCTCCCGGAGCAGCGATTTACCGGCGGTTGGTACGGCTTTGCGGGACTCCCCGCCGTGCAGAGCCGATTATGTAGCCACTCGTTCCTTGTGCAATAAACCATTCCCACATCCTCAATCCCGAGGATGCCTGGGCAGCCCGAGTCCTGGCCGTGGGGTAGGAGACCTGCCCTAGGCTGGGCTCCACCATCAGCCCCATGGACGAGCCAGTTCAGCGCATTTATTCTACACTCAACGGTAAGTGTTGAATCCTTATGTCGGGGATTAAATAATAAAGGAAAACAAAACCTCTCCAAGGTGCCCGCATCTCCATTCCGCAGCTGGCAAACTAGGAAAGGATGAGCCTTTGCTCACACAGGTTGTCTGAGTCCAAATGAGCCCAGAATTGGGGTTTCCCGGACCCCACGGTTTTACCACAATCCCATGCCTCTTCTGCGACAAATTTAAGCTCCGTACCTTGCTTCCAGGCTGACGCCATGCCTGCCCCGTCATGCTGAAGGAGAGGAAACCTCCAGGTGGAGGATGCAAAGGGCAGCTGGAGGCTGCAGCTACCTGTGGCTTCATCTGCCCGTGCCCTGCACCAGGGCTGGCGGGAGCATCGCAGCGTTGCCTTCCAGCTCGCTGGAGATACAGCGCAGGGACCGACCTGGCCGGGGACAGTTTGGGTGAAGGACACAGGAAGGGCAATCCAGCAAAGTGCTGCGCAGGTTTCATCCCACCGACTCTTTCAAGAGGCATCTTTTTTACTGAGGATGATGCCAATTTCGAGCATATAATCTGATTTTGTGTGGAAAATACATGCCAGGGAGAAGGGAGAGCCCCAGTGGGACTTCCCGGGAAATGGATGGAGACTTTTTCCTCCACTAGGAAGTGATATGTAGGCTTTGGGGAGCTGCTTTTGTCAGCTGCTCGACATTTTTATGGAGAGATTCATCAAAAGCTGAACAGCCAAAAGGGGGTTTTTTGGTTGTTGTTTTGTTTTTGGTTTGTGGCAATAAAGAATCTATAGTATTGGCGGGCTTTTATATAAGAAAAACATAAGAGAAAGACAGATGTTTGCAGCATTTTTCTTTTTTGATGAAAAGAAGATCAATCAGACCCCCCTTCAGACAAGATTAGTTCTACCAGCTTCAATCAAGAGGCTTTTAGAAAGCGCTCTGCATTAATAATCAATAACAGCAGCCTACATTTTAATAGTGCCCGTCATCTTGGGTAAACCAAGCATCTTTTATATCTAAGATAACCAAAATACGAGGACACATCAGTAAAATTGCAACCTCCTCTTTGGCAGAAACAGGCACCTGCCTAACAGCGCTGACCGAGCTGGCGTTCAGGACAGAGCTCGAAGAGAGATTTATATTTACAAGAAGCACCAGTGCTGTTCCTCTTCTTTCTTGCAGGGCTTGCCTTCACCACTGGTGGAAATTTCAGTTAATGTCTCACTGAGATGAACAACCATTTCATCTCTTTTGGAGCTGGCGTTTCAGGCTCTCTGCAAACTCAGCTATCCTTTCGCTTTAGCTTTGTGGTTGGCTTTGCTCTGTATCAGCACAGAAGCAGAAGAGTGTGCTTCTGGAGATGTTTCCATCAGGAGCTAAACAAAAAATCCTGCCCATCCCAAGTCTGGGGGGAGGTGGAGATCCAGGTGTAGTCCTGGATCCGTGCTCTCCCTCCATCCACCTCCGTCAACTAACTTGTGGGAGTAGTGAGGATGATGGGTTGATGTGGAGCAATGGTGACTTACAGGGTGGTCAAGATACTGTCCCAGGATAATTCACGCAACTCACAGCCCGTTCCTGGGGACCTTCAGGGCAGAAAGCAGCAGGACGGTGCCCCAGTCACCTACTCCTCCTTTGTGCGTCAGAGGACATCCCAATTATTCCTGTTCCCTCCTCAAGCCCCGGTACAGGCTGAGCCCACCAGCCCCCCTGCACTCTCAGTGTGCCCTTCCTCCTACCCAGAGCCGAGGTGGGCAGATCCGAGAGGACTGTCCACCCCTTTCCTTCTGCTCTGCCAGTTCTCATCCACTCAAAATACACCTTTGCTCTTTTCCTTTTCCCAGCTAGAAATTGGGGTTGTTCAGCCTGGAGCAGAGAAGGCTCCGGGGAGACCTTCTTGCAGCTGCCAGGGCTGAGAGGGGCTGAGGAGAGAGATGGGGACGGACTTTTCAGCAGGACCTGTAGCGACAGGACAAGGGGTGATGGGTTTAAACTAAAAGAGGGGAGATTTCGACTAGGTATAAGGAAGAAATGTTTCCCAATGAGGGTGGTGAAACCCTGGCCCAGGTTACCCAGAGAGGTAGTAGATGCCCCATCCCTGGCAACATCCCAAGTCAGGTTGGACGGGGCTCTGAGCGACCTGCTCGAGTTGAAGATGTCCCTGCTCACTGCAGGGGGGTTGGTCTAGGTGGTCTTTAGAGGTCCCTTCCAACCCAAACTATTCTGTGATTTTATGAAATGCATCTTGAGCAATTCCCTTCTCACTGCTCAGCTTCCCCACCAGGCGTTTGGTGGTGTGAGGGATGGAGGTCTGGGAGCAAGCAGTGATGCTGCAGCCCAGCCGAGCTCCCAGCATGGCATGGTCCCTGTGCAAACACCCCCGAGGAACGGGCCCATGCCAGAAGACTCAGGGCTCTGTGGCAGCCTCTTGTATCACAGGTTTTTCCTCCATCACCCTGCTGAGAGGTCTGAAGCACAGAAAGGTCAAGCTGTTGTGTAAAAGCAACCTGCCCCCTCCACCATTTCCTCTGCAGCTCCCCTTTCCTCTCCAGCACCCGCAAAGGGTGGTGGCCATTGCATGGCCGGCACTTGGAGGTCAGAGCCGAGCCGGTGCTTGGGCGCTGCGTGAGACGGGGCGTGGGACCGTGTGCCTCTGCTTTGGGATGGTTATCCCTCCCTGCCGCTCGGTCTGAACCTGAAGCGTCTGAAGCTCCTGGGCTCCTCAGAGCCCCACCAAGCTGGCCTGGGTGAGCTGGGCAGAGGTGCTCCCCCGGAGAGGTGGGGGGTTGCAGGAGACAGAAGAAGTATATCCACAGGAGCCTCCAGCAGCCCCCGGTAAAGAGGCCCTCCTTGGCTGTATGATCAGTGGGTGCAACTTGGAGCAGCCTTAGGGCTGCTCCCTTTTAAGCTGGGGATTTCAGCCACGAGGGTGCAACTCCTGTCCATCCCGCACCGAGCGGTTTCCTCCCTGCTGCCTTCCCTACGGCCCTCAGCACCACCCAGGATTTGGCCTCAGCACGTGTGGACCCCCCCCCCCCCCGCTGGTATCTGCACCTCCCCAGAAACCTCCTGCCCGGTCCCATTCCAACGGGGAAGGACAGACCAAAGTCAGCCCCAGGCACCCGCCTGCGCGGCGTCCTCGGATTTCGGGCCGCTCACGGGAGCGGTGACGCTGGGCGAGGGAGACGCAGTGAGCAAGTGGAGCCAACTGCAGAGACTTTTGTGAAAGGTCTGTCATATTTGTTTGCATGTTTGGAAGAGTCTTTCTCCAAGGGATGGGATGAGGTGGGATCCATGGGGGCGGGGTGGGGAGGGGCAGGGAGGGGCAGGGAGTGGGGGGAGAGAAGGGAAGGGAAGGGAAGGGAAGGGAAGGGAAGGGAAGGGAAGGGAAGGGAAGGGAAGGGAAGGGAAGGGAAGGGAAGGGAAGGGAAGGGAAGGGAAGGGAAGGGAAGGGAAGGGAAGGGAAGGGAAGGGAAGGGAAGGGAAGGAAGATTTTTAAAGCAAAGCCAACCTGATTAGCGTGTAGCTGCTTCTCTGCTCCTCACTCATCAAGAGGAAGCATTGACATATTTTATTACTGCATTTAATCTCCTCCCTCTAGCAGAGACAGACTTCTGTCAGCTCTGAATACACCTGCTTTTTTACAGACAGGCTTTTTGTTAAAACAAAGCAAGTTCAGCAGAAGAACTGGACCTTGCCGTGTGGCCTGGGATGATTTTCCTTTCTAAGCCGCAGCGCTGAGCTGATCAGGGCTGTGGAGAAAGGGGAGCAGTGGCTGGCAGGGACGAGGGCTTCAGAGCAGGGCTCGCTGTCTGCTTGCCGGGGGGTAACGTCAGTCGGCAGCAGCCGGATTTTCCTCTGTCCTTTCTGCTTTGTCACCTGGTTTCACACCTGGGGAGGGTGGGAGGGTGACGGGGGAGGTGGTGTAGCTGAAGGCACGCGTATCGTCGGCTGTCTCCCTTCCCCGAGCTGCTTGTCACAAAGCAGCCCAGCTCAGCAGTGCCAGCGCGAACCCAAACCAGCCCCCGCAAAAGCCAGGGCGCGGGTCGGATCTGGATCCGGCCCACCAGCTCGTCAGAGCAATGTCCCTAATGACGCAGGCTGCTATAATTAGACCCATGAAGGTGCTGACTTGCCCGAGTCTTGCCAGTTTGCCAGACAGGCTTAGCCTTTCCCTCCCGACCCCAGGTGTGGGAGTTGAAACCGGCAAATCCTTACAAATGCATGCGCTGGGCTAAACCAGGGTTTCTGGGGACTTGGGGTGGGAGAAGTTGCTGACATCCTTAGCTGGGGCACAAATCCAGGGAGCAGCAGCGCATCCCGTAGGACTGGGCTCCAGAAGCCCCATAACCTGGATTTTTGAAGTGCACATGGGGTTTTTTGTTGTTTGTTTTCTTGAATAGTTTTGTGGTCTAGCCTCCTTCCATGGAGAAGGTCAAGTCATGGGTCTGTCCTCTAGGCTCTCTTCCTCAAGCCAAGGAAGAACAATGTGAAGCAGCTGCCTAGAGGGGGAGGACTAAGCAAGTAACTTAGAGAAGTTACTTGGGAAAGCACCCAAAGCCCAGCTCTTCCAAAGGGACTGAGGCACCTAATTCCTACAGAAAGCCCTCAGCAGTCCCGTGCACCTGGGGAACACGTGCAGAAGCATTGAACCAACTGGGAACATGATTCTAGTGGCCCTCAACCTCCAGAAACCCCCCTTATATTTGAGCCCACCTGAATGCATGGCAGGTGCCTTGTGCTCCCTTACCTGTCCACGCTGATGATGCACAAGGTCATGATGGAGGCGGTGCAACACATAACATCCATGGCGATAAACACATTGCAAAAAACCTTCCCAAAGAGCCACTCTCCCCCCACCAGGTCTGTGATGGTCACGAAGGGCATGACAGCGAAGGCCACCGACAGGTCGGCAGCTGCGAGGGACACCACCAGGTAGTTGGAGGGCTGCCGGAGCTTCTTGACGATGCACACAGAGATGATGACCAGACTGTTGCCGGCGATGGTCATGAGGATGATGATGGAGAGCACCGCTCCGATGACGATCTTCTCAGTGTCCCCATAGAGCAAGATCTCCTCGCCGCAGTCCGTCGCGTTGGTGAGGTTGGAGGACGGCAGGTCTGGCTCGGCTGGGACGGAGGGTTCTTCAGTCATGAATGGATTCGGGAGCGATTTCTGAGCCGGGTGCTGCTGCTCTGCGCTCTCCACAAAGAGAAGATGGTGCTCCAGAAACTGCCCAGGGCTGGCCCTTAGCAACATGCTCTGAGCTCACCGCAGCAGGCAACAGCACAAGTTTTCTCCCAGCAATGACACCTCCAGTGACAAACCAGAACATTTTATCACAAAAAACAGGCTAAGAAAATAAAATATTCCTCCCTGTCCCTAGCTCACGCCTCCCAAAGCTGAGACTGGATCTCATGTACTCGGCAAGAAGTCGTTCCCCAAATCTGCTTGAAGACACACAGCTTTGCTGGAGGGTGCTTGGAGAAAGCTCGTCTCCACTTTTAGAGGAGCACAAGCTGCCCAGTCCACCTGCAACGGCTGCGTGATCGTCTGCGTGCTTTCCCAGAAGGACAGATAGGCAGTTGATCATAACTGTCCGTGTTATTATGCGTTACTGCTGAGCTGCGCTGCCGGTCTTGTGCTTCTCCTGTGCATCCATACCCTTACATCCCATGCAACCACATGCATATTCCCGTACGTGGATAGCAAAGCGTACGTGACAACTCGAGCCACGGCCACAACTGCGTGCACACGCATCACCGGCTGTATCTCCTGCGTGTGTTAACACGTAAACTTCAAAGCTGTGGCTGCAAATCCGTGCACATGGCACGTCATGCCAACGTGCAACCGTACATGCCCACAGGAGCACGGCGCAGCGGTGCAGCTCGCAGCGAGAGCGTACCCATCGCATGCAGCACCCCCGGGGCACCATGCACAGGCAGGTGAGGGTCAGGGCATCCCAGCCTGTGCCCGGAGCCATGAGCATCACCACCACACGCGTAGCAGAGATACACGGAGAGCGGCCACCGCGCTCCCACCCCTGGGTATTCACCCCGGGGAGTATTTCCCAGCCATCAGCAGGCAAACTCCAGGGCAGGGCTCTCCCAGTGCAGGGGCTCCATGCATCACGCACGACCTGCATCCTCTTCTTTTTGCTTTCAAAACCCCTTTTCCCCTTGAAGGGAGTTTTGTTTAAATCAAAGCAGGATTGCAACCCCCTCCTCCCCTTTACAGCCCCCCTCCCCTCCGACAAAGGCTGGGGGGATGCGGGTCCCAGAGTTACCTGTGCCGAGGGGGTGAGACATCCTCCAGACGAGCTCCTGCGAGCTCCGGCCAGGCGAGAAAGCGAAGAGGCAGCGCCGGAGCATCCTTCCCCCCTCCCCGCCCCGCCGGTCCCTCCCACCGCCCTCCCCTCGCCTCTCCCCGGGCAGGGACCCAGACAGTCCCCAGGGAGGAGCAAAGAACGGGGACGGGGGGGGTCCTGCAGCCCCCCCAGCCCTGCAGCGATGGGGTGGGGGGGTTGCGTGCCAGGACCTGGAGGGAAAGGCTGGGAGTTGCGAAGGTGCCTTCGAACGCGGTCCTGCAGCGCAGCGCGGCAGGCTTGAAAGCCAGCAAGCGGGGTACAGAGCAGGGCTGCGGGGAAAGGGTATTTTCAGAGCACCTTTCCCCCGTCTTTTTTTTTTTTTTTTTTCAATTTATTTTACAGGAGGGGGTTTCTTTCCCTGCTCCTTGCGTTTTTCCACCCTTCTGCTTGTAGGAGGTCCCGTATTGATTCAGCTCCGTGCCGTGCTAAAGAGCGGCAAGCAGTCAGGGAGAGGCACATCCCTGAAGATGAGCCTTTCCTTTATCCTAGTAAAATCAAAACAGAGAGAACGAACAAACCAGGCAAAAGCATGCAGAGATCCACATCCGTTTCCCTCTCTGCCAAATCCTTCGTGGGCGCTTGTGTTCTGGGATTGCTCCAGTGCTTCAACCTGGGGCATCAGAGAGCTGCTGCCCGCTCCTCCTCGGGCGAAAGCAGCAGGGCAGAGCTGTCTCTTGCATTGCTTGCTCCTGAAGGCAAGTTCCCCTGGGAGCTCAGCTCATCTGCTGCCTCCCCGGGGGATGACACACAGCGTGGGGCTTCTCCCCTTGCACAGGACCCATCCTGCACCTCTCGGGGTGATGGGTGTCCAGCCAGGAGAGGTGCAAACAGGCGGCTTTGGAGCCGTTTGCAGGCTCAGAAAGTGTTTCTTGCTGCCCTGCCCCATGCTAAGCATTTTGGGAGCGAGATGGGCACGTCCATCCCCAGTGCCACCAGCTCCCTTGCCCATCCTGGGGCTGTGCAAACACCCTGGCACCCTCCAGCCCTCCTGGGGACAGCACGGGGGGCTGATTATGGAAGAAACACCTTTAAATCTCTGATACGCAGAGCGCTGCGTTACCTTGGGTCAGAGTCAGCACCAACCCCAAGAATTTTCAGGGCAGATGTTCCCTCAAAAGTACATCTGCAAGGAAGGCTCCAGTGAGCTAAAACAGGGCTGTTAAGGCTGTAGGGTTTCTCTTTTGCCGCTCAAGCATCACAGCATGGGGGAGAGGTTGGCTAAAATAGCTTCCTTGCCAGGGCAGGCTGTGCTGAAGCTCTGGCTTTCTTGCTCTTGGCATTATGTGCGGGTTTTTTCAGCCCCTCGAGCGTGGTGACCTGCCAAGATGGGCTTGGGGCCGATACAGAAACACAACCTGCAAAGCCCAGTCCCTGCCTGAGCCGGGGAGCAAGGGCTGCTTCAGCGGCCAGTCTGAACTCACCGGTATTTGGCAGAAAAATACACCTTATCTTTCCAAAGAGAAAGGGGGGATCTGCAGAACTCCCTGCTGCCAGACCAAAGGATTTTGCAGTCTCAAAACCCAGACTTACTCACCCAAGAGGAAAACCGTCCCCTAAGGACCAGCCCTTACGTGCCAAGGCAGTCTGCCGCCAGATGCCCGGAGAGTTCCAGGAAAACCATCTGCGCACGAGCTGCAAACTCCTGCCTTGCTTTCTACCTCTGGGACCGGGGTCTGGCAGGAAGGATACGGGGTGGGGAACGGGCAGGAGAGGTTTTTCCAGCTTCCCTGGAAGTTTCCTTTGGGAGAGCAGCACAGCAAGCGGCTCCCGTGCATCGGCAGGGACAGACACGGAGGGATTTCTTTTTTTTCTGCTCGATGTGCTGCTGGGAAGCATCCGGGTTATGCACAGCGGTTGAGTTTATGTCCTGGCATGAGAGAAGGTGCTTATAAAGGTGATGAACTTCACGGGCCCTTTGCTCTGGCTGACCGCTTACCTATGGCAGAGCCCCAAAATCCTGCAATAGCTTCGGGGAGCAGAATTAACCCCCCTCTCAGCCAGCCCCATTTCTTTAGGATACAACCTGTATCTTCTCCTTTCCGAAACCACTGGGGGCCCGGGGACTCCAGAGGAGGGCTTTCCCCCCCTTTCCAGGGAAAATGAGCTGCTCTGATAATTTGAGGAGCAGCAGAATCCCTGGAAAAACAAGGGCTGAAGGGCACATTCTCTGCATGGGCTGATTTTTGGGAGGACAGAAGGGAAAATGCCAATTTTTGTGTGAAGGAAGGATTAAAAAAAATAATAATAGTTCTTCTTTTCCCTAAAACTCTGAGTGCAGCATTTTCCAGATGCAGGCCATGGTGACCTTGTTAAGACACTTGCTCCTGGGGCACGCTGGGAAGCGCTAATTGCATTTAGTGGCAATCAGGGGAGGAAATGGCCAGCACGCCTTAGCTTAGCCACTAACCGTCACTTTCTGTCTTTGGCTGGGAGGAGAGCACAGATTTGGAGGAGCAGGGATGTTGCTTGAGCACGATGGATGAATCCCAATGAAAATTGTCTTTGCAAAATAAAGGCGAAAAGTTGAAGACCCAAAGTAACAAAAGTTTTCCCCCTCCATCTTCAGGCAGACAAGAGACAAAGAAAGTCCTCCTGCCATGTCACGAAGGCAGTGCCCAGGTACATTCTTCCATCTTCACGTACAAAAGACCATTAAAGCAGTTATTTTATTAACTATTAGTTGTTAATATTACACCCTATTAACTCTAATGGCAAGATAATAGGCACGGTTATTAATATGGAAATTCTGAGAGAGCTCATTAATGCCAAGGTTCTCAACCTCTTAGTGTTTTCTGGACTAG
The DNA here is from genome assembly GCF_964289735.1 of Phaethon aethereus. Classification (NCBI taxonomy): domain Eukaryota; kingdom Metazoa; phylum Chordata; class Aves; order Phaethontiformes; family Phaethontidae; genus Phaethon; species Phaethon aethereus. The sequence goes on from NC_138578.1 coordinate 82,537,397, forward strand.
TGTCCCAAAGCAATCGTCCCTGTATTGCAGGTGTTGACATTTCTCCCTCTGAGCAGACAGAGCCTGCCCAGATGGATAAAATCAGTCACGCGACACTATCAGCTTTCAGGGAGAATTGCAAAGGGCCACTCTTGCCACCAGAGATCTTCCTGATGAACTGGCCTGTGGTATCTAAACTCTCTCTGATTGGGAAACAGAGGGACTTAACCCACTTCCACAGGACAATGGCCAGTAACCCAACCATGTGCAGATACCATGGTGCTTCTCCAGTTGTCGTGGTCAGGAATAATGACAACCGAGGTGTTTCAGGGACCCAAATTGCTCAAAGCATCACCTCCTCTCCGTGGGCATGTGTCCTGCTTTCCCTCTGAGGCTCCCCGCTCCCAAAGACAGTCCCGTCTCCTCCCGATGAGCATTGAAGCCCAGTTCCCCAGAGGCGTTCACCTAGCAAACATCATCTCGGTGTGGTGGGAACGTGGTACTCAGGAGATGGTTAGGTCCCCCAGAATGGACCTCCAGACTCGGGGTCCAGCCCAAGGTGGCTGGCCTCTGCCCCTCGGTGCCTGCAGAAACGGGGCCGTGGCAAATGAACCAGAGACTGGGGGGAAACTGAGGCACTTGAAAGGCCCAAGAAGGCAGCAAAGCTCTGCATTTAAACTTCAAACCACGCATGTCCTTTAAAAATCAACCCAAAATTTTAAAAAGGACTAAACGTGTTCAAAGAAGACTCCCTAAGTAAGACATGATAGCATTAAAGCAGAACAGTTTTGGGTGGACCAGGACAAGATCTCCTCCCTGTTCCTCTTTCAAGGCATGAAGCCCTCAGCACATCTGAGCACCTCTGCATCCTCCCAGATCTCTGATTTCCTTCTGGGCCACAGCAGCAATATAGGGAACTGCCTCCTTGCAGAAACCCATCCTTTGGGAAGGAGGGGAATAGCAGGGGCACAGAGAGGGGACGCTGCTCAAAGTGCCCAGGGGACACCAGGGGACTGGTCCCATAGCGGTGACAGCAGTAGTCGAAGGATTTCAGCAAGGGGATCCAACCAGCAAAAGGCTTTCTGCCTAAAATCCTTTTTCCATGAAGGGAAAAGCCAACACAGAATTGATAAGTTAATGATCTACCTGTGACTTGAATCTCTCACAGTTGGGTCTTTCATTTGCTGTTTTTCTTACTGGTTCTCCCCAAAATAGAAAGGAAGAAAAAAAAAAAAGAGGCAAAAACTTTAAATCTATTTATAAAGGTGCCCCATGCATTTTACTGTTTGAGCAGATGGGGAGCAATTGGGAACCTCGTGGGAAAACGCCATCCAAGGGAGACATCCCAATAGCTCAGCTCCAAAAGGTGTGTTCGCTGAAGAGAAGTGAGGACCAACGTTGTCAGATGCAGCCACGCTCCCTCTGCTGGAGTCTGCACAGGCAGCAAGCCGCTTTTAGAGTTTAAATCTCCCATGATTTTTAAATTTTGATTATCTGGGATGGCTCTTAAAGAATGATCTCTGTGCCCCAGCCAGGGCAAGCACCAACACCTCATCCCAACGTCCTGCAAAGGTGGGGCTGCCCCAGGGGAGGATGGGGATGAGCTGGAGGGACATTTGCCACAGGATGGGGATGAGCTGGAGGGAGAGGAGCCCCCAACAGCAAACCTTTGGCCTGCAGACCCTTGAAGGTGCCTACAGTGGGTGCTAAAAGGAGTTCCAGGGAGACTGATGAAGCTAGCAGAGAAAAAGCTGAAAGCCTGAAATAAGGGAGGAAAGGGTAAAAAGGAATGATTTAGCTGAAATTTCTAACGCAAACCCTTCAGCCCTAGCTCACAGCTGTAATCACCCATTTGCCAGACTCATATTAGTGCGTTGGTATCATTAGCACTCATTATATATTCAAAGTGATGGACCTGCAGCATTTCCACCAACTGCTCTCCCATCCGCCATCTCCAGGGGTTTGGGTAGAGCCTGATGTTAAGTATATGTAGTGATGCAGGTGCTGATTTAGTTTTTTGGGCTGAGATAGAGTTATGCAGCACCAAACTGGTCCCCTCCGTGCATGGCGCTGGTGTTACACCTTCGGACCCATCCACATTCAAGAAGGAGAGAAGTGGGTGGTGGAGAACAAGCGCTTCTGGCCAAACTTTTTCTAAAATCCAGCAGGATATGGCCCTCTGGAGGAGGGAAGGTTGCTTCAGGACCTAGCTTGGTGCAGGCTGCTCCGGTCTGTGGCTTTGGGCGTGAGTGCTTTCTGCTCTGGATTCGGGGCCGGCTAAGCTTGCATCAAGCCATCCACCCACCAGCTCCCCATTTTAAGCCCGGCCTTCTCCACGCTCGCTGCCAATGCGGCCGGGAGAGCGTTGCGGAGGTGGGCTGAGGCTCTTCAGAGGTTGCAGGTGGGTTGGGGTAATGGAGCAAATATTGCAGGTTTGGAATGAAACCCCTCCTTGTCTTCTCTGGTCTGTCCCCTAGATGGCACCTGCTCTCAGCAAATCAACTCCCCGATGAAAACCAGCAGCTTTTGGTGCCGGGGAAGGCTCAGGGCTGCAAACTGCTTGCCAGAAAACCACCAACCAACCCGCCCAAAACACTAAAGAAAAAGCTGCAATTAATGGCTCTTTCGGCTCTTACACCGAGAACTTGAGATACCTGACCCCTTGCCGGCCGCAACATTTCTGCCGCTTTCCCTTCTGCTCCATTCCTGGGTGCTCAGTCCCCCCAGAATGCAGCGGACAGGCGTAACAAGCCCTTTCCCACCGGCTTTGCCGCAGAGGCATATCTGGGGGCAGCGGCAGATCCCATCAGACCTGGGTCACTCCGAGAAGATGTTTCAGTCTTTTATAGAGCTGGGAAACACAGGGAGGAACATGCCAACGTCCTCTCCAGTTTAAATCAGAGCAGGACATCAAGAAGGCAAACGTACCGACAAACTCCTCACGTCAGTTTGAGGAAAGCCCAGATGTAGCCACCCTAAATACTCCCTTTTTTCCATGTCCTCTATTCCAAGGCATGGTACAGGGGAAAACAAGCACTGACAGTCCTGCAGATCCCAGCCCTAAGGCTCGTTGAACAGTTTATCCATGTCATTTTTGGCCAAGGAATATTTAAATGCTTCCTGCAAAGCTCCTGGCAGTGCATCGCATGTGTGTCCTGGTGGGAAAGGAAGGACAGGGTGGGGGGAGACACATCCCCATCTGACCCTTTTCTTCCCCAGCTCGGCTCTGCACCAAATGCCACTGACATTTAAACCGACTATTATTAGGCACCTGCTTTGAACAGGGACACTTTGCACCTCGCAGGGTCCTGGCCTTGCCCAGCTGGCCGCAGTTGCAGGAGATGCCCATCAGCTAAATCCCCACACAACAGCCAGACGGTGACAAACATGTCCTGGCCACCCTCCCCCTGCTCCCCAGCAGCCATCCCAGTGGCTCTCTGCATCCCCACGCATTGATGGTCCTGGTTTAACACTGAGCCCTTCGTTACACCTCACTTCAGCCTTCTCAGCTTTCCAAAGCTGCTCCCATGCACCAGGCAGGGACCTGGGGGCTGTCATGGGGAGACATCTTCAACAGGCTGGAGAAAGCTGCCACGGAGAGACCATAGGCCAAAGTGACCCCATGGCTCCCAGGAGGCTTTCTGTGGTGGATGAACAACCACCTCTTACCCTTCTGTGTCCGTTCCCAGGACCTCCTGCCTGTCCAGGAGGGAGCAGTCCTGGCTAGGAACACGCTCTCGCCCTCCAGTCATCTTGCAAGAGGAGCCCCAGGTGCCCAGGACAATCGCCCCACGTATGCAAGCCTCCAGCACAGACCGAGACCTCAGAAGGAAGAGACATTTGCCACACACCCCACTCCCACCCCAAGCTGCTTCTTGCTGCCAAGGCCTTAGTCCTTGCTCCAGTTGGAGGATCTCTGTGTTTGTCTCCTTTTGGAGGTCCCTTTTCGCCCCGTGCTGTGAAGGACGTGACGCAGAGCTGTGAATGGGCTCGGCAGCTCCCCCAGACCCTGCTGCCGCCTCACCCTTCTGCAGAAGGGGCAACCCGAGCCCTCCTCCGCTGCCCAGGGACTGGCACGCGTGGAGGTCTCCTGCCAGCGCATGGGGCCGCTCGGGTCCCAGAAATTTGAGGCTGCCCATATGCTCAACAGCCCCCTGAATTTTTTTTTTTGTCCGTTTCCCCCTTTTCCCGATAGCCTGTCCGGATGCAGTTTTTTCATCGATAAAACCAACATCGCTTCCAGGGCAGCTTACGCTGATGGAGGCCAGAACAGGCCATCTGCGTGAGAGAGGTGGTGACTGGAAGCAAGGGGAGAGTTTGCAGACTCTGGTTCCTCTCAGATGATGCTACCAGACACCCACAGCTCGCATGCGCTGCCGAAAAGCGAGGCTTTTTGCAAAAGTGAGCTCCTCAATGCTCCTGATAGGCCAGAGGGAGCTGGAGGGCAGCTATCCAAGCCTGGGTCCCATGGTAGGTAACTCTTGAATTTACTCCTTGAGTAAGTGGATCATTCTCTGGCTTCCTTATGACACAAAATTCACTAGAATTTGGGCTCATCTCTGGTTTGGTTTATGCCAAGGAACTCCGCGCCACAAGGGCTAGATGCTCTCAGTGCACCATATCAGATAAAAGAGGCAGTTATTTCTTATGCCTCCTCGTTAAAGGATGAAGAAATCCCATTTTTGACTCCCCAGACTCCCACAGGTTAAGACGTTACCCTCACAGTTGAGGTGCTCAAACGCTACAAGCTTTGGGGATTGCAGAAGTATCTCAGCGACAGGGATACCCACCAGCCACCAGAGAAACGGGTATATCGGCACTAGGAGAGAAGTCCAAGCGATGCTGGGAGCTAAAGGTTAAATAAAGGACACTGATTAGGCACAAAGTAGAAATATATAAACAGTATATTTCTTTTTATTTTGTTTTTAAATACAGAATTTCCTTATACAATAAAGGAATTCCCTCTCCCTCCCCGGCCCCAAGCAACTCTTATCAAAAGAAATCATTCACTCTAAAATCAACACTAGAGGCATGCGCTTGAAGAGCGTATTTAGCAAGTGCAATATCTATAGGTCGTATCTCCCTAAAGAGGAATATGTGCTTTCCCTCACTTAAAATAGTTCCCTGGCAATCCGTGATGGAAACCTCCTGGTCACCAAATACAGAAATATTTAACCAGTTACATGCCACGCGACGCGTTGGAAAACGAACCCACCGCTGGTCTTCTCCTGGTATGCTGCAGACCGCCCCAGCCAAGCAGCTCCACTAGCATCCACCTGCACGGAAACGGGGTGCAGGATCCGAGACGAGCCAGCTCTGCCTCGGGAAGGTTTCTCCTCTTAAATCACCTCCTCGGAGCTTATCCTGCATTTACACTCCCTCCAAGGAAAGCAGGGGGGGAAGTGAGGGAATATTTAAGATACAGCCCCTTTCTCAGGTTGGGCCAAGGGGAAGGGAGTTTGGTTTGCACTAACATTCAGGAGCACATACTTTGGAGAAGTAAGGGTTATGGGGGTTTTTTTGTCTTTAATAAGACCATTCCTGTTTTCTGGGGTAACATCTGTGTGGGAACAAGGTACAACTTCACATTAACAAAGAGGACAGGGAGAACAGAGAGGCTACACACTTCCAAAAATAACAGAGCACTAAGCCACTTTATTTATTTAAATCACAGTGGCTCCACCAAACACGAGATGCTAAAATCCTCAAAAGGGTCCACAGCGCAATAAGCTTTTCATTCTCCAGCAGCTGCTGTGCTTTGTAACCGAATCACACTTTCTCCCATAGGAATAGATCCACTTAGACCTGCTGAGCACTCCAGATCACAGCCCAGCACCCACCGGGGACGGACACATCCAACGCACATCCCAGCAGCCACAGCTTCCAGACACAGGCACTTAAAACCGGGCTCCTACTTGGACTTTGGCATCAGAAATCTTGGAGATAGGAGGTAGCTGCTAACACCTGGGCAGGCAGAGGAAGCTCTGCAACAAAGACATGAATCACTCAACAGCCTATTTAAGCAAGCTGGGACTCTGCTGGGGATGCAATTTGAAATTGGTGGCAATGGTCCCAAATTTGAGAAGTTCAGAGATACATGGATTCTATAGATAAACGCTTTAAGAAAGGTGGCCAACGGCTCCCAAGGTAAGCAGTTCACTGAGAGGAGGGTACACTGCATGAGCTCAGTCATGTCACTCAGATGTCAGTCAACCACCTCCTGAAAAGAGATCCCATGCAAAACTGGAGATGCCACCTCTCACAGCATCAAGGGCTGCATCTTCTGCTCCAGCCTCATCTGGGGGAGACCAGCATGGCCGTGTTACCCTGCCGCCGCTCACACGGACACTTGCAGAAAACACTTAAGTCATCCAATGACGTGAAACTTATCTAAATTCCATGCCTGGAAAAAGCGTGCTGAGACACCAGTTGCTGCTGATGGGCGCAGCAAGAACAGATCTCAGCCCTTCAGCAAGTCTCTAAGGACTGAACCTGATACTCCAGCTGTTGAATTTGATATGCTGGTTTTCTGCAAAACCCTGATCACATAATACTTCACTGCCAGAGAGCTTTCTTTTTTTTTTAATGCTAAGAGCAAAAAGCCAGCATAGCTCAGGTCGAGAGGGAGAGAATTTAATTGCAAACTGTTTTTTCCAACTCTGCCATTTTGTTCATCTCTCATCTCTCCAAGCAAGCAGCTCTTTGCAGCAGAGATGCAGATGGGGAGCAGAAGGCAGCATCTCCCCCAGGACAGGCTCTTAATATTTAATGCAACATCAGAACAGCTCATGCAGAGTTTTCTACAAGGGAAAGACAGACACAGCCAAGGATTGTCTTAGTTTGAAAAGAAAACACACAAAAGCTGAAGAGGAAAGTGCTAATTTGTATTTCTAAAGCATGTACTCTGGCAAATCCCTCGTCTGTCTGCACTTTACACAATATTGATGGTTTGCTCTTCACAACCAGATCTGCAGCCAGTGGTGTAATGGACAGGGTTTGGTACTTAAATGCCTTAATTAGGTATGAAAACAATTAGAGAAGACTATTCTCTTCTAACATCCACAGGCCTCAGCACAAACAGAAAATGGAGCGAACCCATCCCATTATGCCTATTTAAGTTGTTCTGGAAGCTTGACAGTTGAAAGGACAGCCCAACTGGAACACTGCAACATAAAGTAATCATCTAAAGAGATGCAGAAGACAGTGCAACTGTATGACAATTATAAGTCCTTCATAATTACTTATTACGGCAAAGCGAACCCCAAGGGAGCAGCCGCTGCCACGCTGCTCCTCAGACACAGGCTTGAGTTCTACGGAGAAAAATACCCACTCGGCACTTTGGCAGTATTTCCACAGTAGAGATGCCAGAGCCAACTTCCAGAGAAGGGCTGGGGAAGATGCGAGCTGGGTCAAGAGATGACAGAGAAAATGGCTTGCACTGAAGTTTTGGGAGGACGAACACAAGAGAGAAGCCTGAGCCAACCCTGGTTCTGCCCGTTAACCTTCCAGGCAGGTAGAAACACTGTGAAGAGCAGATACAGAACACAATGAACAAGAAAAAAATCTTGATCAAGGATTAACACGAACATGTGTCAACAGATAGTGTAGGTACGTGCTCAGTGGAACACAGACTGGAAAATGGTAGGTGCTTTTGGTGACATGGCATGCCTCAGGTCCCTTTTTTGTTGCCAAGAACTCTACAAAACACACCCCCCCCTTCCCTCCCATGCCCAAGCATTCTCCAGCTATATCCAGCTTTGACCAATTTCATGTTTCTTCAAAGAGTGTTCACACAACACTGTTCAGCAGCAGTTTCTAAAGCAGCCAAATCTGATACAGAAAAAGTTTGCAGTTGCAGTCTTTTGGTAGAGCTGGAGATATGGCCCTTTCGGGGAGACTTGTTTGACCTACAGTATATGGAAACATGACCATCCACCATATTTGTTTTCAGAGCATCCTGGTTCACACAGGTCACTAGGAAGTGTGTATTACATCCCACAGTTGTTGGGCTCATCTTGAAGAATTGCACCAGATGGCAGCTCTGAAGCAAACCAGTTCAATTCATTTACTCCATCCCCATCTTTTTGCAGCAATGCACTGATGCATATCCAAGTAGAGCTTGACATTGATTAATCACTTCAAATGTTGATGCCAGAGAATTTGGGGATTGTTGCTAGTGAAGTTGTCAGATTTTCTTCTTAAGCAATCTAGAAAGGGCTACGCCGCCTGTTCAGCAGTCCATGTTTTCACCAGCTTTCCTTAATTTACATGGAGAAACACATCTATTTCCATACATAGCATGTCAACAGCATTTTTGAAGGCAACAAAATAAGTTTCAGACCAACAAAACTATTCAGGTATAACTCCAATTTTAATTGCCAAGCTAACTTCTAGCTCCTACATTCAATGCAAGGATCAAAAACTACAAGTTTGAGAGTAGAAGTTTATTCTATCCACAGTTTCTGATCGTTTTGGCAGCTGTCAAAAGGTAACTTCCAAAATCTGCTCGTTTTTACTATGTTGCAGTTCCAGCTGAACTTCATGGACTCTCTTAATAGCTATCAACATCTTTCAAACCCAGTTCTTTGGCAACAGTTATACATAGCATTGTGCGTATATAAAGAGCTTATAATAAAACTTCTTTTACATTCTACTTGTCTTAACCTTCACAGAAGTATTAAAGTGCTCAATCAACTCTGAACAAACTCTCCTTCCCTAGTTAGCCTACTTCCTGGAAACACCTGCACTTAAGTCAGCAAAACCAGAAGCAATCAAGAAGAGAAAAGGTACTTTTATGTAAAAAAAAAAAAAATCCTCTGCAGGATTGTTACAACCCCTTATGAGACAAGAGGCCTCGAGTCTCACTTCTCCCTTCTACCCATATATTGACACATGGATCCAAATGTTCAACCAGTCTAAGCCAACACAACTCCTTTTTCCCGAGTTGTGCTGATTTCCCATCAGTTGATTCTTTGGCCGCTGACTTCTATCAAAAGAGAACCTGGCGAAACAGAATCCTATTGATGCTACAAAGAAAATATGAATACTGACGTCATACTGGTAAAGCAAGAGCAATAAAAGGTATAAACAAGAGTTGTGATGGATATTTAACCCCTCTAAGCTATTTGGATTTTAAATTATCTGTTATCAACATTTGACACTATCTGAAATCAATGCTTTCAAGGAGGTTTTAATGGTGACATTTTTAGTCCTAAGTAGGGGTATGGAAGGTACATCTCAAAACTATTTCCTCTGGCAAGACCTGCATGCCAGTTCACCCCAACATGCTCTGTGCTGGAGGAAACTTCACCCAGGGCCTCTGCTCTTCCCTTCCTTCAGCCACAGCATCCACAATATGATTTAAACCAGCCCACAGGGTGACTTCTTCCTGCAAGAGCTGAAACACCAGAAATGCAACCCCAGGACAGGTGCATTTAATAGCTGACTCAACCACAGGACGATGCTTTTCATTCTACCTTTGGTTAAATCTTTTGACATCCGTGGGAAAAGCATGTTATTTAAGCATCAGACCTTTGCACTCCCTGTCTTACAACAGGTACTGAACTGTTTGCTGTCACCTGCTCTTTTCCTGTTGACTGAAGATCAGACATACTTTTAGAACCTCTGCCTTTGCACTGCCCTGAAATCCTGTTAGCTTTTTGCCCTATTTCTGCATGTAGACCCTAGTAACAGCTATTAGCAATCTCACCACAGAAATGACTCAAAAGCCAGGAAATATTGAAGAAGGTGGTCAGAAGCCACATGCAGATTTATACCTGCTGTCACACCACTTATCAGACACGGCACGAGCTACCCCACTGCCTCCAAGACTGGCTGAAAGACAGATGCGTGGCGTTACCTGCTTTGATGTACTGGGGTGGTCATCCTGACCCTGAGACTTCTCAGCAGTCCCACAAGAGTTGGTTGATGGAACAGGAAGGTCATGCTTTCAAGGTCAGGCAACATTGTTTTCTTTGCTAAGCTGAGGGCTTTCCCCTGCAATTGCTCAGGGATATATAAATCATAGTCATGTTCTTGGGAACACTAACTGCTCTCCTCCATCAAGTATCAATACCAAGATGAAGGGTTTCATAAGAGTTTGATAAGAAAATAAAAATTTAGGTGTTCATACATGTTTTAAAGCCACAGACAGCTACATTAAGATAAAATACCATCTGATATTTAGTTCAAATACACCAAATCTTCAGCTGCTTGAGTCTGGCTTAGTTTCAGCATAGAAGCTTTTTACCCAATGCCTTCCTCGCTCATTACAAGAGCTGGCCTTCCTCATCATGAAGAGGAACACACAACGAGTAGGGCATGTGCTGATAAGAACTCTGCACCATTTACTGGGCAAGCAACTGGTAAGAAACACTTCTCTGTGCTAATAATATATTTGCATTTCTATTTGTATTACTCTTCTTCCCTCATTTCTATTGTTTTGAAAGTTTGTTTTCTTCAGAGGTCCACATTTTTCTTAACACTTTACCTGTGGTCTGTAGTGTGCAGCAAAGGGCAAGCACTGAACTAAAGGGCAGCTTGTTTCACAGTACTCCAAATAAGAAAACTGACCATAGTACTAGCAAAATTAAATAAACTGAAATATAAAAGACAGCAGAGGTTAGATTCATCCAGAAATATAATATAATGTCTGGGATTGGGGAAAACTGGAGATTAGCTACAAAACAGAAACAATGAAATGACCAACAAATATTGATTAGGCGAAAGAAGAAAACTTTCATTGCATGCTGTACATTAAAATTAAATCAAAAATTCACATGTTGGAGCATCAAGACAGAATGACGAAGGTCTCAAGCCATGGGAAGAAGAAAGCAAAGGTACACCTTGAATAAAGCAGCACATGAACAAAAACAGTAACTGAGCAGCTTCAAAAGGAAAAAAGTGACCATATCTCAAATGAGAAAAAGCAGCACTGAAGCAGAGAACAAGTATATGGTCAAGACATCACGGGTAACACTGACTGCACAAAACACTTGTGATATTTTGAATGAATCAGGCCTATTTGTATATCTATGCAAAATATATACACAAATCCATATGTATATATGTACACATAGGCACTACTGTACATATGTATATGCAATCATTAACGCAACTGCCCTTTGACAAGTTTCAGCATCTGACTCTGGGTGCAAGCAAGAATGTTGCAGTTGTGCAAAACTACACTTCTGTATTTGATTACTGAGAAGTAATGGTAGAAAGATCCAAAATTATTCCTAAGTAGCTTAGACCCAGATGAGGTTTCATCAACACCATGCGAGCCCAACCTCTGAACATTTCCAGCTCATTTGTAGGAATTAAATATTCATACAAAAGCTGTGGATCGTATCAGTAAAAATTATATCTGTTTCCAACCCTGCTAATCTGAAGAGATGGCCAGACATCTTTCCTGACATCAGTGGTTTAACATGAGGCCATCCCAACCAGAATACCGATTCGGGAATACTGAATGCACCAGGAAATTTAATTCAAAGGCCAGAACAGGACTGTCACTCTGTAAAAGAAGGGCCAGTTGCTGTCCTTATAGTTTTTAGGAAGAAAGGGACATGGTGTACAAAAAAGCCACCCCAAGATTCCTCCCACCCCTCAAACAAGGGAACACGTGACCACTCTGAGGACGCATGCTCCAACCGTACAGACATGCTGATCTTTGGGGTTTCCAGTTTTGGGATGTGGAAAGTAGCATTTCCATAAAGCTTGCTTGCCTCACAGCTCCAAAGAGCATCGGCCTCCTAAGTCCAAGGCTGTTTTGGTCTGACACTTTAACGCTCAATTGGTCTTTGATATGTGTGCATTACCAATGCCATATTAGAGCAGAAAGAAAGTGATGAAAGAAAGAACTGCAGATAGATTGTTCTATGCCTCGGCAAAGCCGCCTTCCAACTCCAAAAGAACTGTCCTCGCTGCTCCATGTGCGGAGGACCCCATTTAATGCTCTGCATCCATAGCATCCAAGTACTTGGCTTCAATGATCCTAGGGAGCAGGTTATACCTAAGATTGAACCAGAGAGATAGCGTTAGTGCTTGTGTTTATTCGTGTAACATTTTGTTTGTCTGTCCCGTGACTCTCAGTTGAGTTTGTCTATGGCCATGCATACAACAGACGCACCCAGCTGAAAGGGAGATGAAATGGGAGAAAGTAAGAAAAGCCAGTCCTGCAAGCAAACACAGCATTTTTAGGAATAACAGTGTAGAGCTCCTCATTGATGCCTCCTCATTTCTGTTGAGGAGGAAAGAAAATATCCTCATCCTCACAGAAGGAAAGTCACTTTCCTAGAGCACTCTGTCACCACAAAGTCTTAAAGGTGCTAAAAATGTACCATCTCACCTGACCCACAGCTGTGGTCCTAGTTTGTGCTGGGGAGGCAGGCCATAGCTTCCTGCTGCCTCCATTTTGCTAGTGGATGGGTTACTTTGCCAAGAATCACCATTTACTTCTACTTTCTTCACAACTTTCCCTGTAGTTTTCCAACACACAAACTCCACCTGATACAGCCTTAGACTCATTACAACATCCGAGACCTCACAGGAGAAATCCTCCTCCAAATTTACAGGGCTGGCTCAAAGACCTGCATACGAGAGTTATTTGTCTTTGAGAGCTGGGATACTTGGAGAACTGAGGAAGTTCTCCTTTCAGCTCTCCCACAAAGAAGCTTTAACAGACAACCCAGAAGCTTTGGTCTTTAGAGAAGCACCAAATACATCAGTAAAACTTGAGACCATGGCAAGAGGCTAAGCAGGGCTGTTACATTCATTCCTCCAGCTGCTGGTAAGGCTCCATTCCTACTAGGTCTCTGGATTCTCCATTGGATCATGGAGACAGTGATTCCCTTACTTTTGGGGTTTAGTTTTTTTTTATTTGTTTGCAAGAACAACCTCATGAATTAATGTTATTTGGGTGAGAAAAGCAAGGCACTGTTAACAATATGCTCTGAAGTTGCTCTCATTAAATTCTACTGCATGTTTAGTTTGACACTTTTCCTTGCTTAACAAGGAAGCTGTTCTTCAGCTGTTAATATAAGGCACAAAGCACTAGGAAGCCAGTTTAACACTTGGAAGGGCCTTTTCAATAGCTATGCAAGAGGTCCCAAACAGCTCTTACTACTGAGAAGTACCAGGATCTTCTTAAATAGACCCGTCATGAAATAAAATGCTTGAGAGTCATGGGAGCACAGATAAGCATCACAGAGAACTTGGAAAGAAGATTCTTCCTCTCTAAGCAGCCTTAACCTCAGTAGTTCCCAGAGAGGGATCAGAGTGTTACCAAAAATGAGTCACCCCAAAGATGTCAATCAAAGCCAGGAACTAGGGATACCCAAAGAGATTATATTTTCTCCCAGCAGGCTGCTCTCCACTGCAATAGTGAGAAGCCATTGAAATCCATTATCTTTCACATTAACACTACACCAGTGGAAAGAGATGGTCCCTCACCACTGACAATGCAAATCATGTGTCTAATGCTGGCAGACAGATGGAAACATGGCTTTGAGACAGACAAATAACATGGCTGGTTTTCTGGATGGGACACTGAGCCATAACTCACTCATCCAGGTTTGATTCTTGACTTTGACCACTGGCTACTCTCCCATCTCCTCTTCCTCCTTTCATTTCTTGAAAAAATAACACACAGCTCATCTATTTAGAGTGCCAAACCTTTGTGAAAGTCATTGTTAACCACAGAGCTCATGCATCATGGTGCTGCCTTCTCAGCCAGAGCCCACAGAAATCAGAGAAAGTAAAGAGGTGGTAGATGCCCCATCCCTGGAAACACCCCAGGTCAGGCTGGACAGGGCTCTGAGCAACCTGATTTAGTTGAAGATGCCCCTGCTCATTGCAGGGGGTTGGACTAGATGGCCTTTAAAAGGTCCCTTCCAACCCAGACTATTCTATGATTCTCTGAAAGCCAAGGGCAAATTTCTGCAGCACCATGTTCCCCTTAGCAGTGGGGCTGATTATCCAGCTACTAGAAAAAACTGCTCTGAAAAGAGAAATGACTTAGCAACAGAGCTTGTATAAGATGAAGGTATCTTTTTTACTGAAAAGAAGGTATATTTGCATCCCTAAATTATCTAGTTCTTATTACAGAATCAGGTTCTTTGACACAGCACTCTCTCCACACTAATTTAGCTTATTACACTACGTCCAATACTTGAACATTTAGCAAAAAGTGTCCCATGTTTTCTTTCCTGTACTGAGCTGCTCGGTGCGGAGACTTGCAAGTCCCACAAGAGTCAATCATCCAGCACTGCACACAGTTGAAGTATTTGCCAGCCACTTCACCAGTCATCCAAAGTGACACCTACATGAAGGGTGGGTGAAAGACTCTTACCATAGGAACAATAACTTCAGTGTTTTCCAAGGTTTGTTTACCTTTAAAAGTCCAACCCAAATAGCTCTAACCTGATCCTGGTGAAAGCTGTGGTAGTTTTAACATTTGCTTTTGTTTTAGCAAGAACTGGACCCATCTTTATCACCCACGAGAAACACCTCAATAGCTGCCTTGGCAGATTATCACATTGGTAGCCCTGAACTTTGAGATCAGAGAGAAAATCTCCAAGACTGCAAGCTCAAAGACAACCAGATATCTCTGGATGCCATGCTGGCCTAAAACTTATCAAGTGGACTGGAAACAGATCTGTTCCTTCCAAGATCTTATTATGGCTTCTCATTACATCCAAAGGATGGAGAGCATGAATGATTTAACTGGAGAATTATGGACAGTCACTGTTAATGAACATTAAAGAAGAAATTAGTTAAATTTCTCAATGATTCCTTCTCAAGACTGGAAGATATTGTGGTGTCCTCCCAGTTTTAAAGGGACATTTTAAGACTAAATGTGGCCAGTTTAACGTAACTGATCGTTGGCAATGGCATTCAGCAGTACAGGAGGTCTGTAAAGATGGATAAGAGAGAAGGATTCCTCTTAGGAAAAGTTTCTAGTTCTGCTGTGAGCGTAGGCCTTAGGAAAACAAATTGCAAAGCAATACAGAACATTATCAAATACCTAGAAGGAAGACTCAGACTACAGCTTCTCAGGAAGATCAAGCATCTCATAGGTACTGCAAAAGGAGGCTTATTTGCCTCTCTACGAGCTGGAAGAAGAGTACCTGCCAGCCCAGAACCCTTTGCACAACACCCAATACCAGTGAAATCACAGGCACTTGGCACTACTCCTCCTCAAGCCTGAGCAGCTGGTGAAGAACAGGTCACCATCACCCACTTCCAGGATTTGGCTACTCAGGTAAGTACCAGATGCCCTTCTAGACTACTCAGACTTCCTGCGGTCCAAGCCTGAAGACAAAAGGCATAGGACACAGAAAAAAAGGCAGCTTTGTACCTGATTGGGATCATCCCTATCATGATGAGCGGGAAGATCATCTTCATGTAGGGCAATGGTGACATGCCGAAACCACAGAGGATGAGGAGCTGCAGGACCTGCAAGCCGGTAAAATAGTGGATCTTCCTCTGGGGCACTCTGCGGATGTAATGTGTCGGAGGATAAGCCGTCTGGGAAGAGAAGAATTACACGTTAGACATGCAATGACCTGGACTCGGGCTGCAGAATGTGGCACAGGCTTTTGAACACAACAGCTTTAAGGAAGTCATCAACCTATACACACACAGAGTGCATCATCCGAGCCCTTAACAGGTTCAACAGCTGAATGCAGGACCTGCAGGGTTAAAGCAAGGGCCTTAGACCACAGCGTTGGCAACAACATGCAGAAGATGACTGAGCACTAGAAAGCTGGAGAAAAGACACACCACACAGCTAAGATTGCCTTTGGGAACATCTGGAGTGCAATAAAATATCTTGATAAGTACAGTAATGAGATTCCCCTGAGCAGGATTATCAGGGCTTTGCAGCAATATGTGAAGTGCCTGTAGAGGTGTGCAGGGGGTGACGATAAGCAGATGCATTTGGGTGTCATTACTGCTGGATGGTTTCTCCACCTGAAACCCAGCTCCTCATTATTTTATAGCCTTCTGTTCTCTGCTGACCAGACTCCATGCTTGCCCCTGGTAGTCCTATTTCTTGGCTGAACCCCTGTAAGGGAAGACCAGGAGAAGAGACTGGGGAGGTGTGGGAAGAGGCTGTACTCAGACTGCAGTGATTTTATCAACTCATATATCCTATTCATTTTTGAGAAAGGAAAAAAGTGACATTAATAGGCTAAATATCACTCGTGGTTTCTTTTGACAGTTACTTGCTCATGTCTGAGCACAGGCTTTGACTCATTGTCTATACATCAATGAAGAGTATGAGCGACTGTCTGCTGGCACTGATACAGACTCAATGGATTTCAGATTGTGCCATGACTCATTAAAAGCTTTCCAGAAAAGGGAGATCTCCATATTTGAGAATACTTTTTAATTTTCCAAACCAAAGCTTGGAAAATTCCACACATAATTTGTACTAAAACCAGAAGTAATATTCCACATACATCAGTGACTACTCAATCCTCATTCAAAAATTGACATGACAAATGTAATCTTTACCCAGATTTCACAGTTTTAACCTCTGGGATGTAATATTAGAGATCAGAATAGATTAGCAGAGATGAGAGCCAAATGTTGGGCTTAAGCCCTTGACCCTTGTTACATAAGGGGAGGTGAGCTGGAGACTCACTATTGCTCCCAGGTACTGCCTACACTGCAAACTCACACCTTCCTAGCACTTGTGAGAGAGATGGCTTGAAAACACATCTTCCAGATTTGTTTTCATCCCACATCAGAAGGGTTTCAATAATGCAAGTAATTTCATTCCAAGTTTAAAATCCTATCTTGTGGTATTTCGTACAAGTCAAAATGACAGTATAAAATATAGCAGAAAATTACCGGTTCTGAAGCTTTGTTGGGGAAAATCAGAGATCACAATTTACTGACATTATGCATGTGCTTTTCAATATTTTTATTATTTTTAAAATGCATGTACTCTGCAGCTGACATATCACAGTTTAAAACTTATGAACAGCCTACATTCAGTGAGCAACAGTTTGTGCAACTGTTTTTTTTAAAGAGGCATTGTTCGAATGTGTTTTTGGTTTGTACTCCACACAGTTTAAGGGGTATCTTCACTAGCAGCAGCTGCTCTGGCTTCATTCATGCACCCATTTTTGCCTTCTGGAGATAGGGGCTCCACAGCAATTCTTAGCAGACTGAAAGAAGGATTCTATCAGAGACATTGCTCTGCACAAGAAAGCTCAAAAGTTTGTGGCAGGGAAAGGCAATGCAGAAAGCAATTTATGCAGAATTTGAAAGACAGAAAAAATGCAGTGCAGTTCTATGAACAATTCAGCTACCACCTTTTTTTAACCCAACAATAACCATGCCACTTTTGTTATCTGACACTGCATTATGCTCCCGCTCATTTGTCCACTTTAATGCAAAAGACTTCTATTGCTCACATCTCAATGGCAGCCAAACTAAAGACATCAAGTTTTCACTCCCTCTTTGCAGACAAAGGTGAAAGGGATATGCAAAGTGCAGGCTGGAGCTGGAAATCAGTCTCCTGAGAACATGGGTTTTGGAGGTAACTCCATTCCCAACACCAGTAGCTTTCCATCAGTTAGCTCCTGGCACAGTTTGGTGCTAAAGTTGTAAATACAATTTCCTTCTTGTGTTCCACCAGGACAGTGCCCCAGTCTGTGTACCTGTTCTTTGAGCAGGAGAGCCACCCTTTCAAAGAGCTGGTTCCCATCAATGGAGGTCAATGCGATGTACAGGAAGAGGCCATAGAGGACTGGCTTTGGGATCCACTGGAGAGGGAAAGGAAGGAGCAGAAGCGAGAGGCCAACCAAGAAGTTTGCCACTAGACTTGTCAGGCGGGTCTCCTTCACACTTACAATCCTGAAACCAAGAAAACAGGGGTTAGGGGAGTAGGATAATATCCCAGTATCCATATAAGCTTATTGCTGGGGCTCACTATTCCCCATAGGTGCGGGACACGTGCCGCTTGGGAAAGGAAACTCATCTCCACTGCACTGAGATCAGCACTTCTGGCCCCATGCTGACACTGAGAAGGCAGAGCTCTGCTGGATCCAGGCCAGGCACTTAATCCACAGCTCAAACAGAGCAGCTGGAAAAATGCCAAATTCCCCTTCTGCAAAGCTCCACAGATCCCATCCTGAACTAAATTGCCCTCTAAACTAATTCTGTTTAGCACATTCCAAAAAAAACCCAGGCAAGAATCCTCCTTCTGGGCAGTAATCCTTTCCTCGATTTACCCAGCGCATATGCAATTGGCTTTTATCCAAAAGAAAACTCATTGACTTCTACGGGAACTAATGAACCTCTTGTAAAAAAAAAAAAGTCTGCACACTCTTGACTGCGAGTCAGCATTTTTGATGTATACGAGGATCTCCTTGTTTATATGGAAGGGAATGCTGAGAGCCCTACGCAGGGAGCTAGAAATTTAATTCTGCTGTTGATAATAGCAGTTGCACTGCAAATCGCCGATTACAATGCAAAACATGTAATTAATTAATGCAAATTTTCCAGAGCTGACAGACCACAGATTGATGGGGGTTTTTTTATGGGGAAGAGATTGACAAGAAAGCATGCAGAAACTTTCAGAGACTACTTGGGGGGTGAGGAGAAGTTGCTTTTTTTTTTTTTACCACTTGAACTAAATCTGTGGTCATCTCATTCTAGTTTAAAAAAAACAACAACAAACCAGAAACAATAGGAGGAAAGAAAACCCTCATCTTCCAAAACTACTTATAAATAGAGAAGAGGGGGATTCCTAACACAACTTTTTTTGAGAAGATAAATCCACCAATTCAGCGGATAAGCTAGTGAGTAAAAGCCCCTGCTATCAGGAGAAATTCTTGTTGACAGTCTCTTTTGATGTCATTTGGTAGCCTCATTCCCTGGATGGGAGACATCATATTCCAAATTAACCCTGTACACAAAATACTCTGGGGATTAACACAAGAGCCAACCACAAGATCTATCAAAACACACTTCCCTCTTTACATACACACTACTAGGACAGAAGGTATTACGAAGTCCCAAAGAAGATTGCTTTGTAGTGAATTCTTTCAGTATTAAGTTTTTGAGAGTCTTGCTTATAAGTAAGATCAGGTTGAACTTCAAATCCATTTATACATTCAAGAGCATGATGAAGCTGTGGGGATGAAGGACCCTTCCACACAGAGAGAAGGAAAGGGTAACAGCCTAAGGCTTGCCCTCAGGATTTGGATAACATGGCAGAATTAACATGAGTGGTTGAGAGTCCTAAGAAACAACAGGTATCATAAACAGTACACAAAGGCCTGAGGACAAGTCTTGAATTCCTTGGTGAATAACAGGGCAGGTCATACATATTACCCAGGATTACTAAGAGAGAATGCGCAGAAGAGATGCAGGAGGTGTTAACCTCTAAGTAACCTCTCCTCCTCTGACTACATTTAAACAGCAGAAACTACAGCTTTCCTCCTTCCAAATAGATTTTGTTCAGATCCTCTTTGCAAGTCTTCAGTGTCAAGAGGTCCCTGCCAATGCCTAGAGAAGCCAAGGGAGAGTAGAGCACTTCACTGTTATCTGCAGACTGCTCTTGCCAGCCCTGGAAGAACTGGGCCATCACCTAGGTGGATCCAGTTTGGCACCCTTTTCATTGCCTCCAGGTCTGGATCACCACAGAACAGAAGTCTCCAAGATGACAGAGCCAAGCAGCTTAGAGTGCAACCATAAGTGCTATTCAGAGTAATTTGATGGTCGTATAAGGAGTGGTCAGACTACTTCAGAGCTTCCAGAACCACTACGAGCCTCTCGAGTGGCCCAGTAAAGCAGGAATGAAAGGATGCACTAACTGATTTAGCCTCATTCAGGTACAGCAAGAGCTCCCTTGGCTTCGTCACCGGGCAAGTTACAGAGGAAGCATTTCTGCTATATCAGGCAAAGATCTAATCCACTGTTACAAATGCTCGTGACCTGCAAGCGTCAGTCCAAGCACGCACAAGTCCACTAGGTTCCTTGCAAGTGAAGTCATGCAAACCAAAGAGCTCAGGATCAAAATTAGATACAAAGCCACCACGTTTCAGTCAGATGCAAGTCTGCAAGTACAGAACAGCTCAGAGCAGCAGTCCTTTGGTAATGGATTTTTTAAATTAATGAAATTTTCCGCTGTCATCTCTTGGGGATGCAGCGATCACTGCCCTGAAGAGTGTTTGATCACATACAAGATGTGCTGCAACTACTACTGTCAGCTCCTGCTAATGCTACTTTAACTATGCTCTGATAAGAAATTCCAAACTACTTTAAGTTGCTCATAATTGTCCAAACTTAATATCTTTAAAACTGAAGTTTCCAGCCTCAAATTGGTCTTTTGCCAATCCCTAGCACTTCTCTTATTTCCAGGGTAAGGACATCAAGAACAGTCACATTAAGTCAACAGAAGAACTCCAGTAATTTGCTTGTGTTCAGAATCTGGTTTGTCCCTTGAGGAAACAGCTCCAGAAAGCCTGTGCTGCAATGGAAGTGAAGTAATTAATGGAAATTAAAGAGCATAATCCAGGCTCATTTCTCCAGAATCCTTTACATATGGCTAGCACAGGATTAGCCATTCCCAACCTCCTCCACATGAGTAATGAGAGTTTATTTGCAGATTGCCACATGAAACTCAAGTGGTTACTCCACAGGGGAGAAGAAAATTTTGCTTTCATTGGACAGATATTTATTCTTGTTTATATCACCATTCTCACCAAGAGCTTTGATTCAAGTGCAGGAAAAGAGCCTGCCAAGGGAGCCAGCACTGAAAGAACTCCTGATTTTCTAACTCGGCTTCAGTACATTTCTCTATCAGCAGAACTGGCTAAGAGGAAAAGAAAGTAATGACAACAACATCGCTCAGAGTCTCCTGTTAATAGCTCGGTGCTTTGCAGAGAACAAAAAGCTTCAGTCTCAGAGGGAGTTCAGATAACTAGGAAATCCTCATTCCCTTCTTCACTCCCAATATCCAGTTCACAGCACTCATTTATGTACCTATTTGCCTCTAGCAGAGGAAGAGCTGTGCCGCAAGGGAACACTCTTAGTGAGATCAGGGCATCCCTCAGTCCTTTTTAGGATACTCACTGGAGCCATATCTAGGTTAGCATGGCCAAAGAGAAGTTTCATGCTCTTTTAGGGCAGCTGCGTGAAGGATCAGAGGACAAGGGCAGGAGGTAGTTCTTAATTCAGGCAAGGAACTGGACTGCGTCAGGGAGAAGCCAGAGCGCAGAATAAAGACAGTGGGTGGCAAAACAAGAAAAAGACAACCAGGTATTAAAATTGACAACAGAATACAGAGGAGGGAGGCGTGGCGCATGGTTACAAAGTGTAAATTCTGCATGTCACAAAGAAATGGAAAGCAGAGGTATCCCAGAGCAGATCATGGACACCAGGTGCAAGGGCATAGATTAAAATCCTACAGAACTCAAATTACCAAATTGCTTTTTTTTTTTTTTGAAATAGGGTTTAACATTTATTCAAGACAGATAGAGCTGTGGGAATAAATATTACCAGCACATACTAATGGGAATACGAGCCCATGTGACTGTTTTCCCAAGAAAGGTCTATAAAAGTGTTGCAGGGAGAGGCAGGACTCATCAATTTCCAGATGTGGAAGATGAAATTTGTTCTATCACAGACCCAAAAAGCAGCTGTGCCATGTTGGGCTGGGCCTGCTGGCACCAAGAACAGCATGAAGGCAAGACTGAAATTAAAAGACAGACCCACTCTGTCCCCCAAAGCAAATGACTGCTTAGCCTCATTTTTGATAAATGGCAATTCAGAAAATGGAAACCAAGACAGGATAATTAAAACTAATGGCATGTGAGTGGAAACTACCACTTCTGAGGTAAAAGCCCTCACCTGTAACATACTGAGATCAAACAGACCAGATAATCTCTGTTCTGGAGCAGGTTTCAGGAGAGATTGGGTTAATTTTTTTTAAAAATAGGTCTCAGATAAGAGTCTGTTGGACAACTCAGAACAGCAAAAAATGCTGGTTGCAAATAGAAAGCCATGACCGGGGCATGGCTTCACAGTTGCTTTTGCTTAAAAACAAGAGAATTTAAATAAGCATCTCGCCTTCCCGAAACGTGGCAGAAGATGCTATGGGAGCTCTGAAATAATGCTGCATTTTTCCTGCCCTTTGTAATAACCACCAGACAGGTTTCAGGCAATGAATCAGACTGGATTTTTTCTGGTGAAGACATGTGGAAAGATCTGGCCAAAGCATCTCCTCAGCTTTCCACAAGGATAAGTCTGAAAAGGCCTTGGCTGACTCTTCCAGAAGACAATTTGCACCGCCTTGGGTGGAATCCCTGCAGGCTGCTGCCAGCCACTGATGAGAGGGCAAATTTGTGACTGTCCTAAAACAGGCACTTTGGTGAAGGGGCATGAAGCAGGGTCACAGGCCATGCTGGCTGGGGTGGCTTCGTTTGGTGCATCTCCCCTCCTCCTTCATATCCTGCAGGTCTTCAAGACAGCTAACTCCCCAACCACATAACCCACCGTACCCAAAGGATTAGGAAACCACAAATGAAACCAAAGATCCAAAACAGCTCCGCGGCTCCTACTCACGTCTCATAGATGTGTCCGTTTTCAACCCTCTCCTCCACGTAGGCCAGGGCACGGACATGCATCGGGGAGTGAGGGAAGGCAGCATGGATCCACGGGAGGCCGAAGACTGACAGCCCCGTATTAATCAGAGCAACAAGCAGGAGGTCCCAGTGATAAGCTGTTCCCTTCACCAACCTGAAATGAGGTTTTTGTTGACAGTAATTACACTTGGTGCAAACTGTAACAGGCTGTTCCTGCTGAACCCCAGCTCAAATACTAAATACCAAAGTGCATGCACAGAGTGATTTCACACTCCTCCTGCTTTACAGCCTGCGTTCCACGAACACGAAAGGTAATGAAACTCAATAGTTTGCTCCCAAAGCAGTCATCTCCTGGAAAGAACAATGCTGAACAGAAAGGCAACCCGCTGAAATAACAGCCCATGAAAATTTCATCAGCATTTTGCCACTACGTTTATTGCAGAGTCCACTCAAAATACACACATGTACCTGCTAGCAGAGTTCACGTGGGGAGTGGTTAGAAACCTGGGCATGGGTTGCCAAACTACTGACACTGAAGTTTCCCACTCATCTTGTTTTTAAATCTGATCTCTCTCCTTCCCCACAAACAGAACATGTGTTCTGTGTGCTGCAGTAATCTCCTAATTATGTAATTGCTACTGCATGATAAGAAAAATGGGACATGAATTCATTAAGATTCAGCTCCTCCTTTAGTAGTCAGCCAAGGAGATATGTTCCTAACTTCAGTGAAAGTAGGGTAGCCTCCCCATTTTGTTTGTTAGGGGAGGGGGAAACTGGCAGCCTTCAAGGAAGCTGGCCAATTTACATTCACTTTGCAAGGACTACACAGAGAGCAACTGAACTCACATCTAGTTTAACCTTGCCATTTTTGCACAGTCTGCCTCTTTCCTGAATATACCCATCTGGTACCAACTGCTCAGATACTGCAAGTAAAATTTAGAAAAAGGCTGGGGAAGGATTCAGCTCTCAGACTTCGATACCTAACTTAAAGGTCTATAGCTGTGTTTCTGCCTGGGCATCAGAGCAGACAGCAGTTGCCACCCTGACACAACAGAAGGGATCAGCTGAATTGTTCTCCAGGCACCATCAACTGGAAAGGGAACACCATTTAGGTGTCTTAATGCCACCCAAGCAAGCTCCATTCAATACCTACGCAGAGACTTGGAGCTGTCCAAGATGCTCTAGGACACGAGATGCATGGAGCTTAGAAGACATGACCCAGCACACGAAGATCTATGCCTAATCTCTATCTCAGAGCAGCAGATGCCATTGTTTGGGCAGCAGAAATCTTGGGTGGGGTTCAGTTTTTGGAACAAAACAACTTGTCCCACTGGAAGTGCTCACCTCCATTGACTGAGGAGGCCACAGGGTGACTAGGTCAGGTAGATGTCTACATTGCAATGCCTCTGAGGCTGGAAGGTGCTGGCAGGAAGGGTGGGATTGTAAACACATTTCCTGTGTTGGCTCACCACTTGAAAGCACTACCCCTGCTCATGTGCTGCTTTCTCAGAGCAAAGGCATCTCCAGCATCCCCAGTGTTATCGTTTGATTGTCCTGTCTGCCCTTTTCAGAGAGCTTTTTATGTACAAAGGCCATACATCTAACAGCAGCATCATTTTAGTCCCCTTGGAACACTGGTCTCTGCAGTCTTGCAGAACTCTGTATGGTCACCTGCTATGACCAACGGATAGGCTCCACTGAGCTTGTCTAGCTTAACATACATAAAGAGATCTAGATGCATTATCTTAGGTTATTTTCATAGTGCCTAGCCAGCCTAGTATTCCTTGGACTGTCCCATAAGCTTGCTGTGATTATTCTTTACTAAAAGCACATCAGTGTATTTTTAGGCAAGCATCATCCTTTCCATTTTTTTTTTCTACATGAGGAAATGCATTTGGTAAGACGAACAGCACATTCTCCATTTGGCTGGTATAGACGATGGTATTTTTATTCTGTGATGGTATCACAAACAGAAGGTGTCAAATCCTAGTTTTTCCATCTCTAAAAACCCATGCCCTGATACCTGATCAGCATAAGCTCAGCCCTGTAACAAAGCATTATGAAAAACACTATAAAGAACTCCAAAGAATATTTTACATTCTTTAAAGTTACCCTAGTGGAAAACACCAAAAGTTTAGAAGAAACTCGTATTAGGAAATAGATGACCCACTTACATTACATATTTATGCAACACTTCAAGTAAAGGGATATAATAAAGATAAGAGGAAAAAAATCAAGTGGTCAAAACCAAATTAGTATAACCGAATTTGAGCTTGTCTTCTCTCCCCTAATTCAGTGTCACTCCAGCTACAACATAGAGAATGCTAATGCATGTTATACAAGGAGAGAACCCTCCCACGCATTACATTAGCAAAAAATCCTCTGAGACTTGGTGGTTTCCCTGGAAAAAGTCATACACGTTCATTCTTGATATCATATCTGATTGCAGTTGGCACAAAAACAGAGGGATATTTTAACAGTGCAACATCTCAACTCAAGTTTACACATAAATCAGACCTATCGGACAATAGACATACTGCTTTACTTCACTTCCATCTTTTCAATCAGAGACTAAACAGCTCCAAACACGTTCTTTGTGACGCTCAACTACAGCATATCATGCAAAAACATTTGTGCAGGTCATTGACTTTTCATTTTCAAAAAATTCTCTACACTGCAAGAGCAGTTCAAGTGTCCATATGCGTCAGACACTCCCTAAGTATCTAGAGGTACATCCACAAGAACTCAAGCCATACAAAATGTCTACATAACATTCACACATGGGCATAGAAACAGGCTGAGGTGATGAGCACATGGATACTTTGCATTTTTTATTTACTGACACAAAACTGTGTTTTGGGGATAGGGAGGACTTAAGCAGTAGAGTTACTTTCATCTGTGACAACAGAAGTTCTGAAGAACACGTCACAGAATCTTTGAGTTGGAAGGGATCTTTAAAGGCCATCTAATCCATCCCCCTGCCATGAGCAGGGACATCTTCAACTAGAGCAGGTTTCTCAGAGCCCCATCCAACCTGACCTGGGATGTTTCCAGGGATGGGGCATCTACCACCTCTCTGGGCAGCCTGGGCCAGGGTTTTACCACCCTCATCGGGAAAAATTGCTTCCTTGGATCTAGTCTGCATCTGCCCTCTTTTAGTTTAAAACCATCACTCCTTGTCCTATCGCAACAGGCCCCACTAAAAAGTCTGTCCCCATCTTTCCTAGAGGCCCCCTTTAACCTAGCAGCTGCAATAAGGTCTCCCCAGAGCCTTCTCTGCTCCAGGCTGAACAACCCCAACTCTCTCAGCCTGTCCTCATAGGAGAGCTGTTCCATCCCCCCGAGCATTTTTGTGGCCTCCTCTGGACCCGCTCCAACAGGTCCTGAATATCTTTTCTGATATTCAGACAAGCTTTAGACAAGTATTGCTGCAAAGAGGCTTGAGGACTTCCCTCCACAGAAGAAGAGTACCACCAAAAGCATTACCTGTTCTCTGGGGCATTTGTAAGCGATGCCACGATGTTCTGCTCTATGAAGAAGAGCATTGACAGGAGGAAACCCAGCCCCATGGCACTCATCACTGACCCAATGGAGAGGGACTGGACTGGCGCCAGCACGAACAAGCTCTCAGATGGGTTGTAGTTAAATTTGGACACTGGAAGGAGGAAGGGAATAATGTTAGGGGGCACCTTCTTGTCCAACCATCCATATGGACTCAAGTAATGTTTTACCCACACCACGAACTATTGGGAACCAATGCAGCAGCCCAGGCATGACGCTCTGGCATGTGGGAGCCAGAAGGCCATACAAGACAGACTCATCTGGCTGTTTCAGTTTATTTTTTCCCCTCCATCCTCTTCAAAGTTGGCTGCCATCCTGATTTGACAGATTACTGCTAGTTCTAGTGAGGCATTATATATATTTGAGCAAAACAAAAGAATGAAACTTGTTTTCCACAGATGCGAGGTGTTTTTAGATTAGAAAACCTTACTTCCAGCTAGCAGTATATTCCTCCTCCTCAGCTAATCAACTGACAGAGGTGGTTTAAAACTTCCTCATATCCAACAAGCCATACAAGACATTTTAGTATAAAATGTCCCTAATTTCCTGCCATCGGAAGAAATCCATGGCTAGGGATAAATCACACATGAATTACAAAATGACATGTGGCCAACTGGATGGAATGTCCATCACAGAAAAAAGCCATTTCTTATTTGTTTCCATACATTTCCTCACATCACCCACCCACGTCACCACAGGACAATGCAATTCCTGTCCCCATTATCACTTCCTGATATGGAAAAGCTGATCTATTTGGCCAATGAATGGTGTCTCATTTTTAGATTTCCTTGTGTAACTTAGAACTGTCCAGATGCTCTGCACCATTTCACCTAAATTAGGAAAACGTCAACTGGAGACAAAGACAACAGACTGGGATCATCAACTCTACATCTGTATGACTGGCAACAACCCTTCCTGCCTGCTAATTACTCTGTGCTTTGTTCTTTGCCAGAAATTGTTGATCCTCTTAAAGTATGTATCTCTTACAGGAAAGTTACATTGAAATGAAAAGCTCACTGGAATAATTTATCTAGAGAAAAAACTTCACTCAGCCTCATTTGATTAGGTTTTTGAATTAATTAAATATAATATTGAGGAACTCTGAGCTCTTGGGGTGGTGGGAGGTACATACAGTATTTTTGAAATTATATGGATGAACTTTGCTATTTTTTAGCAAAATCTTCCTAGGATTTACTTTTGCTTTTTCAGATACCCTAAATAGCTTCCACCAGTATTCCAGAGAATAAAAATATAACTTACTTTCAATTTCCTTGAAGATATAGGAACCCACAACAGAGAAAGTCAGAACTGAAATCGGTAAGGCACAGTCAGACAGAATTTCACGTACTCTCGCATGCAAATACGGGCTGCAATATAAAGACAAAAAATTTCCATCAACACCACACTAGGGACGATTGCCCAATACAGATAACATTAGGCATTAACAAGTGAAAATTCAGTCCCATCTTGCAATTCTAAAGAGATACTTGGAGTGCAGAATTAGCCTTTAATTCAGACCTAAATCCTCAGGTATCTATAGCCTTTGAAGGTTGATGAATGCATAAGCAAAACCCATAAACAAACAAGAACAAGATGCAAGCTAGAAAAAAAGTCCTCCAAGCGCTGATTTGTGTCTCATTTCTACTTTAGTTTAATGGCTTACTCAAGCATTTCAAATGAGTTTTATGGGCAATAGGAGTAAAACTCAAGTTACAGCTGAGCATTTGACAACCAAGAGCACACTGAAGGTACATTTGCAGTAGACCTTCCAGCACCATCAGGGATTTTTGCCTATTTGGGGAGTGTTACAGGCGTTCCAACATGAAATACATGGTTCACCCAAAGCTTTCTAAAAATCACTTGCGACGCCAAACCAAATACGGAAGGGCATCATCTAGTGACTGAACATTTTGTTGTGCTGCTAACATTTTCCAAGTGGCTAGCCAAGTTCATCTCTGGCTTTAGCTTCCACTGCCACTAATGGAAGAATTCCACCCGATTTTTCAGGGTTACAAAATGAAGATCTAAACCATTAGCGATTCCTCACAGATAATACAAAATAATCAGTAGTCTGAGCTCTAAGACTGAAGTAACTCACCTTTTCTTAAACTGATAGAGCGTATGACCAAGCCAAAGGGTACCCAACATCAACATGAGACTAAGGACGGCAGTTTCACGTCCATAATGCACATCATGCGTGCCTGTTTGATTCTCTAGGGACATGGATCTGCTCACTGATGAATTCATCAAGAAGGTGGTATTGATGCCGAGGCTTGGAATAGCATCAGTTCGTGCTTTTTCCAAGTAACTGTCTCCTGTGCGCCCATGGTAGTAATATTTCTTAAAAACTGTACAAACAACCAACAGGCAAGCATTAGGATAGGGTTGTGACAAACAAATCAAGTAAAAATAAAGTGGCTCATTCTTGCTTGATCATGCAGTATTAACGTTACACTTCACTAGATTAGTAGCTCTACCCCTCAAACCAGTGCAAAGAAATCAGGAGAGCAGCTTCTCTTATAAAGACAGTGCTTTACAAATTTATTTTAACAGCTGAAAGTTAAACTGATCTGAAGGAACACATATGAACTGTAAGGATTTCCAGTGCTAATTATTTATGTGATTTTGTTCCTAGCACTGGAATTACTGCTCTTAAAAATATATATATATATATATATACACACACACATATCCCTACTTACAGCAGCCTGGTAAACAAATTCCATCAGGATCTCTGAAAAACATTAAGAGCAACCAAGCTGCACAGATCCTGAAGTGGGCTACAAAGTGTACAGTAATTTTTCCTCCAAGGCTGGTCCAGATTTTAAAGAGAAATGTTGATGATATGCAAAACCTTGCTGAACATTTACATTTATACTGCAAATTGAAATAAGAGTTACACAGCACCTGAAGTAAACCTGTACAAGTGAAACACCCAGTAATGCCTCTGGAACTGTCCATAAATGTATTAGGTTAGGTCCATTTATATACGTACTTAAGTTGTAAATACACTCTTGCTCTGAGCATTTAGACAGCTGTGTTCCCATTTCTATGGCAATGTCTGGCTTCAAGCATGTAAACGTGGTGTTGGGATGATTTCACCTCTTTTGGGAACAAGAGCCTGAGGTGCCACAAGGAGCAAGTAAAAACAGAAGATGGGAACTGGGCTTTGCAGCCTTGATGCTCCCATGTTATGTGATCGGATGGCAGCAGGCAGCACCTGCTCTCCCCCCATACCAATGGGGAGGTACAGGAGGATGGAAACCACCATGTCAGAGCTTTGCAGTCCCCTCTACCTTTCTTTGCTTTAGTAAAAGTATCACTTCAAGCTTTGCATAAGTAACCTCAAAAATTAAGGGCAAGACCATCCTCTTTAGGCAAAATCACAACATTCTGAAGCTTAGGCTACACTGCTCCTCACAATATTTTCCACCACCCCCAAATAATCAGGTTTCTGAAAACCCCAAGCACCGCAGCTTTTTCATCTGCAGCAGCTACAGGGACAACAGGCAAAACAGACTAATTCTAAATGTTTGAAAGCTAGCAAAACAAACTGTAAAAATTCTTGAAAACACAATTGATATTTGGAACCACCTTGAATTTGGCCAAAGCACAGTTTGTAAAATGTGAACCCTAATGTAAAATGCCCAAAGTTTAACTGTGCTGCTGTTTCACCAGTGGTAATAAACCTTCTTGTATCACCTTTACGTATTAAAAGGAGTCTGGGCATTTGACAGATGGATGGAGTCAATAAGGCAGGAAGGTCACAAGAGAAAAAACCTAGTTACTTCACATTCAATACTTCTGTACATAAATTTAAAGATAATAGAAAGTTTACAGGTCAAGATTTAACCTTTCAATTTGCTCTCAGTAGCAGCCAGAAATTAAGAGATCATTGCACTTTTAAAGCACAAGAAGGGTTCCTCTAGTAAGGAGCAATCTCATTACAACCTCCGTTAGAACGGCATATTCTGCATCGCGTGCTACGGAAGAGGCTCTGCTATCATTTCCTCCCTCCATCCTCACAGCTGTGTCCAGCCCAGGCAGGACACCCACCTCTGCTTTGCAAACAGGTAAACTGAGGCACAGAGCACTGCCATGACCTGCACACCAGCACAGAACAGGTTGCTGGAAGATTTGCAGTTTCCACCTCTGAACATTAAAGGACACTTTTGTCATAACAAAAATCATTATGGAAGTATTTCCTGGGGATTAGCAGCTGGCCGGGGCTAAAAGCCTGTTCACCATCTCAGCTGACCTTAAGCATTTCTAAGTCCTAGAGACACGGACAATTACTGAGCATATGATAAACCGACAGCACGTGCAACCCAGCAACTATGCAGACTGTATTTGCATGCAAGTTAGACTTGGACTTGAACAAATAAGAAACAAGTTAGTTTTTTGGGGGTCGTGTGGATTTTCTCGATTTCCCCATACTTGGTTATACTGCAATAATATGTTTAGGGCTAAGCACATCTTTGATGTGCTGTGTTCAGCCTGACTACATCTATGTACCTCTCAGGCTGCAATTCAATTTGCAGCCACCTCAAAACCAGGTAGGATTGCTCCACTCAGTCCTGGATACAGAGGAAGAAACTTTGACTTTACTCTTGTATTTTAAGTTAAATACATTTAGTTAAAGCAATGAGAACATGCCAAGATGGCTAGTGGAGGCCTTTGTCCCGCACCACAGACTTGCTATAAAGTATTTGATTCCTGCAAACGCATAGTTCGTTTTTATAAGAGCTGAGCAAATCTTGTTGCCCACATTCAGAGAGAGCAGCAAAGCAGGTGGTGCCCTCGCTGAAACAGAGCCGTTCTCAAGCGTAGTGCATGCTCAAGTTCCCTCCAACAACATTAACTTGCTTTGTTTGCTTCAGCCAGTTCACCGCCATTTCCTGCAGAGTGCAGATGTCAAGATCAAACAAACACAGCTTCAGTGGCTGGGCCACATGGCAAAAACAAAGTGTCACCGGGATAGCGTGAATGCACATGGCTTGATTCCTCTGTACAGTAATTGCATCCCTCCCCCCTTCTTTCCTGCACATGTACGTGTACCCTGCAAAAAAATCAAGGCTATGAACAGACTGAGGAAATCATATCTGAGCAAGAGCAGCATGTCCCCTGGCACTCAGGAAGCCCAAAGCTGCTGTCAGCTGGCTAGCCATTACCAGGA
The DNA here is from genome assembly GCF_964289735.1 of Phaethon aethereus. Classification (NCBI taxonomy): domain Eukaryota; kingdom Metazoa; phylum Chordata; class Aves; order Phaethontiformes; family Phaethontidae; genus Phaethon; species Phaethon aethereus. The sequence continues at coordinate 82,568,717 of NC_138578.1, forward strand.
CACATTTAACAGCATGGAGAAGGTTCTTTCCCTGCTTAACTGCTCAACCGAAGTTTTGAGGGGGAGATGGCAGCAGCAACCTCCTACAAAACAGGAGGGGAGGAAGAAAGATGAGCATGCAGCCATGAGCTGCGCTGGTGTCATGTGTTTAAATATGAACACTGAGAGGGTTAGGGATAAAGCCTGTGCCTGCCAGCATCAGCACCCTTCTGCATCTGGGAACATGGCTGAACCTGGGGTCCCATCTGTTGGTGCACCAAACAGTCCCAGATGCAGCTCAAGCCAACATGAGCTGGCAAACAAGCAGAGTGTTGGTTTGATTTTATTACCATTGTTCCTATAAACTCAGCCCTTCAAGTACAAGGAATAATTTAACTAACTAATTACACTAATTAACTACCAGGATCCTCTATCCCCACTGCAATACTCTGAGGTATTGCTTGCATATTCCTGAAAGTCTGGCAGCTGAGATCAATGGATGCTTTCTGTACCTTTAACCTGCACCTCATTCCCCTGCTATGGGAAACCAGCTTCTCCTTCACCAGCTTTATCTAAGCAGGATGTTTGAAAGATGCCGGCGTTCTACTGAGAAAACAACAACTCTGATTGCACAATCAAAGCATATGCCCAAGGATACAAATTAAGGATTCCCAATGAAGCGAGAAATTATCTCACTTCAAATTGCTTTGCAGTGTCAAACCTGCCCTTTGAAGGTGTTCCCCTTGCATGCAAGATACCATAATGAGCCAAGCCTGAGAATCTTGAAAACAAGGGATGTGCGCAATGCGCTTAGGTATGTCCTGAAGGATTTCAAAGGATAGCCCAAACTTAGGGCTGTTGGACAATAGGTCATTAAAAACAACAAGGAATGCAGACTTGGCCAACTCCTCACTGGAGTGGAACAGAACGGATGCCATTCACATGGCATTTCTGCTAGCATCTTTCACCTTCACAAACACCTTCTACCAAGCCTGATCAGGAGGAAGAAAGATGCCAAAGAAATCTGTTAAACCCCAAGGCTGTTCATGGATACTCACCTAGAACTTAACCCAGAAGTGGGGACCAAAGTGGCTGGAAAGGGCAGAATAGCTTTAGGAGCATGCTGAAAGGCACTGCAATCCTTATGTTGGGCTTCAGAGCTCACATGAGAATGGGCAATCTAAACCCATCTTTCAACTACTCCATGTAGTTTTAATAACATAACAAGGAAAGAGGTCTAGATACACTGCATTCAAATTGGACTTTTTTTTACCAGGATCAGAGACTGGTATCAGGGGAAGACTTTCACAGCAACATTAATATGATTCTCCATTTGTTAAGACACTAATTCTATCTCAGAAAACTGAAATTTGAGATGATAGAAATTCTGCATATCCAGGTAAACTGCTGACACAGGGCTGTTTCAATCTTACACACTTTTTTCCTGAAGACCCTGAATGAACATGGAACAAGCAAACATCATGCATATTTGCAGCCTTGTATTTCCCTTTGACAAGGAAGCAAAGCAGAGATCTGCACTGAAAAGCACTGTTGCAAAACTTACCTTTAATAATGCCTTTGAAAGCATCAAGCACAAACGTGATGGATATAAAAAGTGCAATTATTTCTTCTGTTGACCTGTGAAAAAATCCCAGGAATTATTATAGCCATTATCAAAGTCTGCATTCAACTCCATTCAAAGGAAAATCAGCATATTCATGCATTTACATGAAAATATACCAGTTTTAGTTAGACTCCAACTCAGGAAACAAAACCCAGTGAATCTTTAAAAGCTTCTTTCAAGATGGAACAATAAGCTGAAATGATACTAGCCTCATCTCACAAAATACATTTTGTGGCAAGTTTGTAATTAAGGAGCTTGTGGAATGTATAATTTTTCCATTTGCTGAGTAATCTGATCAAAATATGACTTCTTGAGAATAGCTACCTTTTAAAGAGCTTCATCAGAAGACTTAAATTAAAGAGGGAGTACATCACAAGGAAAAAGCTGTTCCACAGCCCAATCCAGGCATAGAAAGCACTGAAATCCAAGTTGTAGTCGTCACAGATTCCTTGGATGACTGCAAAAATGAAGCATTCATGTGTCAGATTAAACTTCCGTCATTACAACCCCGTGATTCCCATTTGCTTGATGGCAAAAAGAACCAACGCACTTACAGCAGATAGCATTAAAACCCTGTTCTTACACTCCTGTATTATGAATACTGGACCAGCCCAAATCATTCTCCTCTTTCCCTTTTTCTCCACTAGAAACAGGGAGAAGCACTTGGAAAACTTTCTGCCATACAGCTCAAAAGCATCTCCCCTAAGGATAAAGGCCACAAAAACAGCCTTTGGAATTCGCTCTCGCTGACATTTCAGGGTACTGTTGAGCAAGGAATCTCATACATGCTTTTGCACCATGTTACCTCAGTCACTGCATTGTAGACAAAACCTAACATCTTAAACCTTTCAAGCTAGTCATAGCCCATCTGATTGCTCCTACAGATGTGGAGTTTGCTCCTTTACACCTCTGGCTCAATAATATCCGCTTGCAGTCACAACTGGAAAGCTATTGATCACCCCTTAAAAGACCAATTAAAAAACCCAAAAAACTTTATCTCAGGCACTTATCCTCAAGTTGGTTAAATGCAGCCACATGAGAAAACCATCAGATGAAGATTTCTTCCTTGAAGCAGAAAAAATGCTTATTCTCACAAAATGTTTTTTTCTATGCAAGATGATTCCTTTAGAAACCAACTTTTAACTAAACTTGAATCAAATTCCTCCCCTCTCCCTTAGCACCAGAAGCAGCTCTTTAGTATTGATTAAACAAATGCAACTAAAGCTCCAACAGGATTGCAAGGTTCTTGTACAAAGTCCCATTCCCATTGCAATCACATCAGTCCCCCAATGCACACGTTTAATAGACTTACCATTAATGTAGAGTGCTAAAGGAGCCGTAGTTAGGAGTACAACTAGAGGTTGCCCCGAAAAGAGTGCGTAAAGCAGCCCTCCAATACATTGGCCGACGATTGTCTTCTGCACATCTACGAGTAATTAGGAAGGATTGAAACAAAGAGGGTTTTAACCATCATCTCCCTGACCAGGGAACATTCACAGGGCATAGAAGCCAACTGCTAACGAGTAAGAGCAATGTTTAGAGGGTATAGGGGTAAGACATTGTGAAAGTAAGAAGTGACCCTTTGCCAGCAAACTTGTACCAATAATTTGGAATGCCATCAGGTTTCCCAACATTGAATTATAAAAATTGAGCAGGCTTTTTTGTTTGATTTGGCTTCTTTTGGGGGGGAGGTGGTAGTTGTGCTTCTTTTTTTAAAAATTATTTTTTAATTTTATATAGCTATGAAAACATAACAAGTGTTTTTGGAGGCCTTCAGGACACTATTTCAGCTAAGACTCCCAGGAAATGTAATAGCAGTATGAACTGCTTCAGGGCCACAACTGGGATAGAGCAAAGCATTGTCTGCTATACCAGTAGTTTGGACACCGGCAATCAAATTCAGTTCAAAAGCACAGGAGCTTGTACTAGGAAAAGTGTGCATAAACAATTATGAAGTGAGCATCATTTAAACATACAGTAGTCTATATCTGTACCAGTCAAAGTACCCAAAGTAGTGTTCAACTTTTCCAGTCTTGAGAAAAGTCATGAACATAACATTACAAAAAGCCTTCAGTGGTGTTTGTTTTTTGTTTTAAATAAAAACTATCAAAACTTTCTGTGACCAGAGCTACTCAGTTTGAATACGTGGAATCCTATAACAGATACACAAAACTGATAAATTTACCAATAGCTCCTCTGGTATTTTCATCATTGAGTGACCCAAATGCAATGGATGGAAGGAGGCAGGCAAAATACAGAAAGATCATAGTCGTGATGTATTTTCCTATAGCTTTGTTGTTTCCAATAACACCTAGTGTAAAACATAACAAGTCATGTTAGTAGGGCCCATTTGTAAAGCATTGAAACCATACTCAAATCAGCCATATGTACTATTCTTTTCATGTTGAAAGGCAGAAGTAGAAATTCAGTCCACACTTTGTCTTAAACATATAGGTAGGTCTTTAACATTTGATTTTGCACAACCATGCACTTTTGATCACCTGGGATCAGAATTAGAAGCACCAACATGCCACCAGACTGCTTCAACAGACGTTTCTGGCATGGCCAAAACAGGAAACACTGGAAGCCTTTTGTTCAGTATTGCCAGCTCCAAAAGCTTGGAAGAGGATGAAAGCAGAAACGGTAAGTTTAGGGTTTATAAACCCCCCACGCCCTGCCTTTTTAATACCAACTTTATAGGTATTCTGGACTATGCCCCTAATGAGCTTCATGATGATCACTCGTCTTCACAACTCCTAATGCCTTGGGCAGGAAAACATGAAGCACTTCATTTTTCCCCAGGCAGAAAACTGAGGTTATAGGCTTGAATCAATAATATGCTATGCTGAGCCAATTAGTGCTAGCAGACTTACAAAAACAAATAGCACAAGAGGTCAGGAATGCGTACATTGAGAATTTTGCTTTTAAAAAAGCCCTTCTGAAAGAAGGGTTTCTTTCTTTTCCATCCACTCATCCCCTCTCATCTCCATCGGAAAAAACACACCAGGCCAAAACAAAAGCAGCCAGAAAGAGAATTAAAGTGTCATAATATGAATTTAAGGGCCTCTGAAGTAGCTTCCCTTCCCTTTCCTGTTTTCAGGCTGACGTCCATCCCCAACGAGCTCATATCACACAAGAGAACCCCAATGAGCTCATATCACACAAGAGAAAGGCTGAGAGATGACAACAGCTGATACTGCTCAAGGAGAACATAAGTTTTGCCACAGAACAGCCTTTTCAGAGAGGATACACAAAAGAGCCTTTTCAAAGAAAACCTTGAAGCAGCCTTCAACCTGCCTGTGTCACCATCCTTGATGACGCTCCTGTTGCAAGACACTTGGACAAGCTCGGAGTTGCCCAATTCACCTTTCTGGAAGCCTCCTGAGCAGTAATCTCACACACAGGCATCGATCCCTAAGCTCCTAAATGCCCATCTAGGCCTTTTCTAGAATCAGTCCCATGCTGAGGGAGCTACAAGCCAATGAGTTGAATCAGAGAAGGGAGCTCTCTGCATTAGAGGTTGTTGGTGCCACACTGAGAAAATCTGACATTGCCACAACAGACTGTGTCACAGGAATCAAAAGCAATCACTCAGTGACTTTAGGATCGTATATAACATCTGTTTTCTGTACCATTTGCAATGCAGAGATAAGGACAGAAGGAGAATGCAAAAACCAAAAATCAAAGATGGTGTGTAATGAACAGGCAGCTGCATGAATAAAGGACACCTTGTCATGGTTCCCGTTTTCAGACACTAGAGGAACAGACATAAATAGGACTTCTGATGCACAGCATCCTCAAAAAAGGGGTAGGGGCTGAAACTTGACAAGAGACATCTCAAGCATGCAAATATGAGCATGACCTTCCAGTAGTCATATGACCAGCTGTTTCAAGGCAGATTCCTTTCAATTTAGAATTGTGAAGATTTAGAAACCACAGACCACATTCCTGACCACTCTTGGCAACCAAAGGGTCTGAAGTTTTCTTCTTGCAGATGAAGCTTTTTCATGTGATCTTGAGTCCAACAGCTGCAGGCTCCTACCTCACACTCCCAAGTACTCAAGACCTTTAAAGAAAAGGAAAGACTTGGCAGGGCAAACATTGGACCGAGTGGTAGAGATGGTTACAGCAGTTCAGAGGACTCTGCACTACTCCAGAACACTGCTTTTTAGACAAGAGAGTCTTTATAGTGTGAAAGGTCAGAAGCAACAATTCTTTAAAGCTTTGAAAACATTCATAGAAAGATAGGCAACCAGGAGCAGAGAAGCAAGTAATGAAAAAAGTTCATTTTCTGAGAAAGCTACAGAAGAGATGAGGTGCTTTCTAGAAAAACTTTTAGGTAGATAAACTGTAGTATGAAAGGGCCTAAGGAAGGAAGAAGTTTTGAAAAGCATCACAAAAGCTCATGCATGGTTTTTAGTTTCAGCTTCAATCCTTGCAAAGCAAGCAGGAGTTCTTGCTCATTATGGAGGTCCTTATGGCACATCATGGCTGGGTCTAACACTTCCAGTACAAAGCAGTACTTTTAGTCCATGATCAGCCACATGAGACCCAAAGAGCAAAGAATCCCTACTGGTGGGCAGCAAAATTCACTTCTTAATGGAGACAACTACATCAGATTAAACATACCCTTTCACAAATATTATTAATCACTCCTTAATTGCAGTTAAAATCATGAGCAAATACTGCCTCTTTGTACAGGTTCACCTGAGAGAAGCACTAAAAATCCAGTGTTAACCACAATTTACCTTTTGCTTTTTTAAAGTCAACATCTGGCTAAATATTTTCAGGGTCTATTTGCAACACAGGGACTGACATTACTTCATTTAAAAGAAGGTGGGCTGCGTTATGATGGCGTTTCAGCTGCAGCAGGCTCATAAAGCCATTGAAAAATGTGTCACTCCAACTGCATAATGTAAATTTGTAGCAGAAAAATCAACTCTCAGTCCAGCTGGAAAATTTGAGCAGCTGACTATTACAGAAGCAATCCCTTGAAATTAAGGTACATCTACACATTGAAATGGGAAGCAATTATGTTCATCAACATGACAGTTCTATTTTACTTGCTTCAATTTCTGAAATGTCATAGGTTTTTAAAGACAAGGTTAGACTTTCAGAGAAAACTGCAGCATTGCTGGCCTCACTTTGCTTTGTATTCTGCATCAATAAGTTCATGACCAAGAGACCCAGAGACTGGGACTAGAGCTCCTTAAGTCTACTAATTATACATTTACTGAATCAAAATAGACACAGATGGACGTTCTATGAAGTGTCTGACTACTAATGTTCTTCTCGATTCTCTGAAATATCCAACACAAAACAAGTTTAATTATACCAATCCACAGCACAGCAGCAAGGATGTCTCTATTAAAGCCCTGATTTAAAAAAAAAACAAAAACACCTTTCAGCAGTAAAAAGCACACAGTAAGGATATCTGTTTGTAGGTTTTGAGCCATAAAAACTCAAAGCTTTACTAGCTTCTGCTAATGCCCTCAAGCTGGGCTTTCACTTATGTTAGTAGCTGCTGGACTCTGCTCAATTTTCTGAAGATGAACAGAAGATTAATCTTCCCTAAAGTCCTGTGAAGAGTAAGTCACCATACCAGCGAGACTAAGAACTTAGCTGGAAAAGGAAATCTACTCTTCCTAATTTTTGAGCAGAGAAGCCAAGCATATGCTCAGACTAGAGAAGCATGAAGAAACAAATCAAGGACTCAGACCTTTCCCTTCTCTTGTTTCTTTCAGCCTATTGCCCATGAAGTACTAATCTCTAGGAAGGAAACACCCACAGACAAAACAAGGTGATTTTTTTTCCATCTCTAATGCATTCCCATCCACCGCTGACAAAGAGAGACTTCAAAAGCATCATAGCTGCAAAACCAGGTCACAATGCCCCAAAGCATCCAACGAGTCAGTCTTTAAGTGGCTGTTGAACTTTTATACTCAGGTGATATTTAGCAATGAAGGGCTGCAGAGTGACACAGGAGCTATCCCATCATCTAACCTAGGGCAGCAAAGGCACTGAAGAGAAGGGAAAAAACACTTATCTGCAATCCCTTTATTTTTCCTCCTCCCTCAAGAATTCAGTACTGCTGAACAAGGTGGCCAGTGCAAGCAGGTGGGAAAGTCAACAAAGATTTGGCACATGCCACAGCCAATCCACAGTCAACATTTTCACAAGTTTAAGCTCCGTGCTATCTTAGACAACCAGCAAGACAAAACTTCCCTTTCAAATGCTGTTTTTCCAGTGCCTTCAAGACTTGCTTCTAAGCATGCTTGCATTACAGGGAGCTTTGGAGATCTCCCTCCTGCAAAGCACCACCACCAAAGCCCGAGGACGCTGCCAGCAGATGCGCTCGCCTTACTCTCAGGAGCTGGTTAGGGACCCTCTGCAGGACCAAGGACAGGGAGGAATCCACATCTCCAGCTGAACTATGCACCCACCACAGCCCTGTGCCAAGGACACAGGTCAAGGAAAACAGGGGGAAACAGAATAAATTTCAGGTCTCCTCTCTTCCCAAGAGGAGAAGGGATACGGCAGAACACAGCCTCAAAGCTCACCATAAAAACCTCAAGCACCTCAAATTTCACCCCCAGGGCACTCCAGACACTATATTTGTAGGTGTTTATTTTTCTGTGTTGTACCAGAAAACACACACTGAAGAATAAGGGTAGCAACTTCAAGGGGCTTCAGGAAACTTGTTGCTGAGCCCTGGCAGAATTCCCTCCTTCACTCAAACTAGCATCAAAATAAAAAAATTTCAGGAAGCTCCTATGGTTTGACTGAATCTTAGAATAATAGTATTGATACACACATGTTTTGAGCCTATCTGACTAGATCAGGATGAAGTCCTGTACAAACTTTAAGAAAGCAGAATCCCATAAACAGAAGTTGTAATCATTAAGAGACTACATGCCAAATTGCGTTAATCCTAACTTTCTTTTAAAGTTACACATGTTCATAGGCTCAGCATAATCCAGCTGTTCGTCTTCAGATGCTCCTCTGCTGGAAAACACCTATTACAAGCCATCCATATCACTAAAGTCCTGGACCAAAAGTTTAGAATACTGTTCCTTGATCCTTGCTTGTTCAGTAAAACGCACAAGACTTCACAATCCAAAGCAGACCTAAAGTTGACAAATTCCTAATCTGGAGGGAAAAAGAGAGAAAAAGAGAAGGATGATTCCTTTCTTTCATTTCCCAAATCATGATGGTTAAGAATATTTTAATGGCCAGCTTTCTGCAGTGTGTGAAGACCAATCCCACAAAAGTCCAACCGACAAAACACTTGCTGGTCCTAAAAAGCCTTATTTATCACCCTGCCCTTAATCAGTTTATCTGTCTAAACCAAAACCCCAGGATGCTTCTCAGATTGAGGATTTAGAGACTCCAACCATTCAAAAAAGGCATCTTCATAATTCAGAGTTCTTTGATGATACACGTGCAGTTGTCTGGAGTGCAGATACTTGGATAGCCCAAATCCCCAATGTTCTGGTACACTGCTGCTTTGAGATGGTCCAGGAATTTCACATTCCTGATCACCTTCAGTCTTGGTGGTTTATGGCAGATGCTTTCTGCTCCATCTGGTTTTCATTCCACACAGATCCTTAAAGAATTCAGCCTAATTTCTGGTTTCTGGGAAGAAATGGCACATACTAATACACATAGGTTTTAAAAAAAAATCCTCTATTCCCCATATTGTATTTGAAAGAGCACAACTGCTCCTAAGGTGAGTACTTCACATTTGAGCTGCTGTAGTTCTTGAGTTTCACTTGGCTTCTTTCTGCATCTTCCACTCTCCAGAAACTGTATAACAATGCACTGACACTTTTTAACATATACTTGCATTTTATACCAAAACGATTTTTCTGGAATAATTGTAATGCTGGATTGTCATTATGATAGCATTTCATCATTCAGGACAGGTGCAGCCAAAGGGAACAATTCTTTCAAGCTAGTCAATCCCAGCACCTTCTTTAGGCCAAGCCTGATCTGCTATGTACATCAGTTCATGGAAAGTTTGCAGACCTGGCTATAGCCCCTGACCCAGGGCTGAGAGGCAGCATGCGGAGATTAATTTGGATGCAGAGCCAGAACAGGGACCCCGAAATGGATTTCCAAATCTGCTGACAACCAAAGTTGGCTGCAGGACCATCAGATGATGCTTTTCTGCCTGTGAATCTGCTGTGCTCAGGACGCTGACAGCCACAGCAGACACTGCTCTGTCTTGAGATGCATGTGGGTCTTCACAAGGTGCTTCTGTAGCACTTTCCTTCTGAAATTTATAATGAAAAATTAGACTTTGACAGCCCTACAAAGCAACAGCTATAGAGATGAAGTGCCCTGAATCCATTCCAGAGGTTTTCAGATTGGGAGCTTAAGTCCTCTGCCAGATCTGGTGCTGTGGCAGACCGACGCGCAGACATTTTTCTTAAACACTTCTTGGTGCAGAGGCCTGCAGAGCAGAGCTACGGCACAGGTACAGTGGTAGATATCACCCGGCTAGACCGGTTTCGGAGCACAAAGGCGAGATGCAGGGAGTTGTGAATCGACTCAGCTTCATCTCACCTTGACAGATCCTTATCTATGCAGAGATGACTTGGGGGGAGCTACAAAAAACAGCTGAGCCAGGGGTTGCCTGAACACTGCATCATGATAAGAACCAAAACCTGAATGGAGCCTTAAGTACGGCACTTGATGAGGGTACCGGACAACCAACAACCCCCCCAAGCATGCCAGACACAACACTGCAGCATGGGCACTAAGGACATGCTGTTTCCTCGGGCAACCGGAGTGAAAAAGACAGGACTAAGAAGTATGAAAGGTGGTGCTCACAGTGGCTGGGGGGACCCCACCACCGAGGAACAAGAATCAAGAAGACCAATGGGACACTGCTGGATCCATGGGTGATGATATCTTCTTTGTCTCTCTCTCTCCTCATCTCTTTGTGAAAGACGTGTTGCACGGGACTTGTTGGTCTAGTTGGATTGTTTAGTTAGAGTAGTTGCCATTGAGTTATTCCATAGAACCTCATGCCTTGCATTTTTTGTACTATTAAATTCTTAAATTGGTTAGCTGGTGTCATTTCACCTTAATTCAGTCCAGGGGGATCACAAACATGGTCGTTGGTCCCAAGGGGAGTGAGGTAGTCCTAAACAGCTCCTTTTGCACTGCAACAGGTGCCAGCGATGCACATGTGAAAATTTTTTTTTTCCTGTTTTATGAAACTCCTTGCTGCTACTCTGAAAATAGTTTCTTGCCCCTCCTCCTCATCAACATACCCTCAAATACCAGAGAATATAGCATTAGCTTGACTTCAGAGCCTGCCCTCCTATAACTCCAAGCCTCCTGAAAATAACATCCAGCAGTTACAAAGCACCTGAAGAAAGCATCCAGCAGTCAACCACCATGCTAAGCCAACATCTCATCCCATTTTATTCTTCCCAGCAGAGCAGATACCACTAACTGCAAAATGCATCATGGTAGATGAAGCATTCCTAGTCAATAAAGCTGAATCTTTGTGGGAAATAACTACTTGGCAAGTCCACAGACACCTTCTTCAGCTGAGCAGCCAACAGCTGATTGTTACATTCTTCTGTTCGTGGTAACCATCCTTCTTGAAATGTAGCAGAGGACATACATCCATACCCTGCCCATGCTTGCTCTCAAGCTTAAGCTTCTGCGGAAGGTGGCTTCGCACTAGGATACTTGTCTGCAAAATGAGGCTCAGGTGCATATCTTATTTTCTTATACCAACTCCAACGCATCTTATGCCAAGATACCCCTCAGCAGAGGTGCAGCAGGGAGGGCTGGGATGCTGTGGCTTGAGCTAAGGAGGACTTAACAGCAGGAAGGTGTCTGATAAAGCTGAGATTCTCTCTGCCTACACTCTGCATCTTTATTTTACACAACTTTTGGGGGTTTGATACTTGAATATATTAACCAAGTCCCCAGTAAGCTGTAAGAAACTGAATATGTTTTGATGTCAGTGTCAGGCTGTGGTTCTGTAATTATGGTTTGCCCTGAAGACTTTTCACAGCCTTTAAGAGTCTCTGAAAGTAAAAGTTTGAAAGTGAAAAGGGAGAAAGTGACACTTAAAATCAAGAAGGCCATTGTGGGAGCTATATGAAGCCTGAAACCTGAGGCTCAGTGTAAACACTATATTGCTGCCCCTGTGATCAGGCTACAGCAAACAAGCTATATCCTGTTTTTAAAAGCACTGATCTGAAGTTACTGCAACTCAGATGTTGTTTAAGCATTCTCAACTCCCACAGCATCACCATAATTGCTATTGATGCTGGCTTGCAAAGACAGCAGAAAGGGCCTATTAGGCCAGTGCTGACTAATTAGGTTGCAATGAGTTGATCTGTGTCTACACACAACAATAATCAATCCATTTAATCACCTCATTGCTTAATAAAAATTACTTATCTACATACAGCTAGCATCTTCATTAAGGGAAAACTGCAAGATTCCCATCTATAGTGTGCCACACTGCCTAATCACAGGCTTTTGTCACAATATCCTTTTAAATAAGAAATAAGAGAGCTATTGCATGTATCAAAGAACACATTCAATGCACACTGTAAACAGGACATCGCATCACAAAAATTCAAAATCAGGCCAATGCTTTCATAAACATTGGCCAACATACCGTCAGTGAAGTCCAAAGCGTACACTGGAAATCTTCGTGCAATGTCATCAGAAATCCCCTTGCCAACATTGAGAAACTCATGCAACTAAAGAAAGGAAGGAAGTGCTGTGTCAGTTTAAAGGCTCACGTATTGTTAAAGAGATTAACCTCCTTATTCAATACCAATAGGAGCAAAACTGGTAATTTTGAATAGGGCATTCAAATCGGATTTTGTAACGACAATAAAAATAAACTCTTTGCACTTCAATTTGTATTCTCAAAAGCATTGTAAAAGAGAAAATCCCCCAGACCACCCTGTTTTCCTCCCTTCCTTCCCTCTTCTCCCTCCCATTCATATCTCCATCCCTGCTTTGCAGGTGAGGGAGCTGATACAGCTCAATATGACCCACCGAAAACACCCTGACCAACAGCAGGATTAGACTTTTGGTACCCTGGGGTTAAACATCAGGTCAGAGAGGTCTTTCCCATCCCTCTAGCCAGTTTCTTTTTCTTTAGATGCCACCACAAAAAAAACCTTTTCCACCAAATCCATGCGAAGTCTCTGAAAGAGGATCCCCAGCAAGTGATCCCTTACTTGGCATTGCCATGGGAAAGGGAGACCACAAATAGATGTAGTAAGAGAAGTAAGACTGTCTACACCTCAGACTCCATCAAAAGGGAACAAGCTTGAATAACTTTGCGTAACCAAGCCATAATTTCTGCCCATTAAAAGACAGTAAGGTCATTGTGAAAAGGTTCCAAAAATCCAACATGTTCTCTTTCAATTCTGGTTTGGGGGCCTGAAAGGTGCAATATGATTGTTTATAAGATCTGATGCTCACCACAGGCAACAAGGAGCTTTTTCAGAAATATGTGACAGCTGCTATTGGCTTACAGCCTCCCGATTCTCAACTACATCCTTACAGAAAGCACATGGAAAGCGTCAGAGTAGGCAACACTTGCAAATGAGGCACCTGTCAGATTTTTCCTGTTATCCTCAACTCACAGTACACGTACTACTCTGAAAAATAAAGTGCACCTTTATACAGTGCTAATTACCCCAGTTGTCTCATCTAAAGCATTTTATATGTTTGTCGCAGAACTAGACACAGAAGACTTACAGCCTCTGCTAAGGAGCGTGTGCATGTGTGTGTGAAATCACAGATCCAAAATTTACACTAACAGATCATCTCAAAACAGCGTGGATGTCTTCCTTTGGCTGGTTTATGTAAAACTGATAAAAACTGCTGCTTTAGAAAGGGCTTGGCACTACAGTGCTCATTTAACAGACTACACACAACTTTGCCTTTTCTCATGGGACTCGCCTACTTTGCAGCACCTGGAAGATCAGAGCCATAAGTAAAACGCAACAAGGAAACCTCTCCTTTAGAAGTAATACACTGGGCACGGCCAGGTTTGAGGTGCAAAAGATAGAAGCTGGACCAGTGCCTTTACCAGTGACTGTCACATCTCATATTTCAGCTACTTAAGTCAATTTGCCAACGCATCTGTATTACTATAGAACAGTTTCAACTCTCTAACCTGAAAAAAATCAAGATGAAAAGATGGCAGACACCAGCATAACATCTGCATTTTAAGCATTTCCAAAAAAACTATGAGCTTAAACCATATTTGGAAGCATATTTGGACATCAAAGCCATATGCACTTGAAAAACAATTTAATTTTTCCCCCCTAGAAATACATTCCTGAAGGCACGAGTCAGCCAGATAATCACAATAGCTTTAATGACTAATATGTTTACTTGTCTTGCTGCAGTGAGTACGGGAAAAACGATGCTATGGGTATCTCATCTTCTGAGGAAGAAGCCACATGCTTGCTGCTGGCCTGGGGCTGAGCATGGGGTGGGGAGGGAAGGGGCACTCATGCACATTGCTTGTCTGTAGGCAGCAGTAACCGTGCAGATGAGAAAAGCACTGCTTAAGTTCTTGTCCCACAAGGCACACAGGCAAATTTGAGAGAAAGGGAGTCAACGGGTTATATTTAAGACCCCTGATCCCCCCATGCATTTATTTCTTGCACATGTACAAGTTTAGCCTAGGGTGGGGCATGGGGATGTCAAGCTAAGCCTCATCAGTGGCTAGATATGGGGAAAGTTGTTTCTTCCATATGGCTAACCCTCCTCTTAGCTTTCCTCTCTGCTCTACTAACCTCATACTCAACATGGGTTGTACTGAGGAGCTAAAAGACCAAATTTACTGACCTCTGAAGTTACTGCCCTTTTTTGCTTTACTTTTATCCCCCAACCTATCCATCATGCACGTCACTGCCTAACTCTAATCCAGACATGTGTCAGTCTGGCTTTTGCCTCCTGCCATCTTCTGAGCTTGAACCTTGTGAGTTTTTTTGAAAAAATCTCAGGAAAGACAAGTGCTGACACTTCATTCTTGCCATTTTTGATCTGCTTCCTCATATACTCCAGTGCTGGGAATTTCATGCACTGCCATTCCCTGCTGCTTCCTCCTTCGACGGGTCAAGTTTGGCTGACCCACTAGCTTTCCACTCCCAATCACAGCAGCACCTCTCTCATGGCCCTGTCATCTTTTTGATTTAACATGCTGATACTAGGTGGCTTTATCCAGGAGGCCAGAGCTGCATCCCCCAACCAAAACCAAGCTTAAGGCTTATTAGCCTTTAGGAACCTGCAGCTTAGGTACCCAGCACAAAGTCCTCCTTCAGGCTCCTATCCTTCTCTTCTGCAAGTCTTTCCAGTGCTTTCCCTGTGTTGCTCCTAATACACAAGGGAGTAAAGAACAGCAATAAGGAACACAGAAAAATCCTAGACTAGGTTAATTAATTTTCTACTTTCCATTTCACAAAACTCTCCAAGTCTCTTGCCATGAACAGCCACTGTTTGGGTTAGAGGCTAAATCAGCACTATGAATTACACAGTCAAACAGAAAATACCTGCTCCACACACCACTGACCCTTTCTCAGTCTTCCCCTAAAGTACTGGGGGCTGCATGGCTATTTTACACAGACCAGGAACACACACTATCATCCCTCCTGTCGATGCTGAGGTGACATAGCCCAGCCCTCTCAGCAAATGCACACAGGTATCAAATGGACACAAAATCACAGCTGAAAAGCATTACAACTGTTAGGGGCTCCTCCATGAACAAAATCAGTTAGATGCCTCAGTAAACAAGAGGATTTCAGGCTGACTTAATTATGACTGAGTATGTAGCCTTGCCTAAATAATCAGAGATGAGCCAAAGCAAACTGACTGTGCTGTAGGCACAGCATGGTATGCAACTGTCATGTCTCCTTCAGTATTTTAGCACAGGTAAAAACAAGCACTTCCAAAAATCCCACTCACACACAGAGCATTTGAGGCCCATTTCTCTCCCATCACTGCAAGACGGAGGGAAGAAGGGAGGCAGGAGGCAGATTTTTGTGCTACAGGAGACTTTACCCTCCTGGCCCCTCCTGAGGGCTCATTTGTCATAAATACAGTGGCTCTGGGTTAGGGTATTTATTTCACCGGGGGTGGCTCACAGGTTGAAATTACACCCCTGGTCTCCTATGAGTTTCTGCTCATATTAAATGCTTCCTTTCTAGAAGGCTATTGCACAGGGCAGGCAGAGGGGGAGGAGATGCTGCTGAGGATGGCTCTCATAGGAACTGAGGAATGCAGGCTATGATCTCAAATCAGCCTCACTTCTCCAGACAAATCTTTGCTTGCCAGGAAGCCTCCATCCCAGCTTCTAAGTTCTATGCTGGCAAGGCAGGGTAGGAGACAGCTTCTTCCAAGAGACATGAGGAAGCAGTTACAACTACACAGGCTGTATCTCCTGAGAGATGAAGGACAAAACATTTTAACAACAACAATTTACCAAATCCAGACCAAGAATGGGCAATGCCAAGAGCAAGTGCTAAAGAAACTAGCATCACTATCTACAGCACAGGCTCAGAGCCATTGAAAGCCTGCCTGGCCAAGGCTGCTTGCCCAGCAAGGCAGGTAGGAACCACCACTTCTTGAGGCCAACATCTAACAAGCTCAGTGTTGCATCCAACCCTCCTGTTCACCAAACCAGAGAGCAGAAAATCCTCTACAGACATTTAAAAAGGGCTAGTTTTAGCAGAAAACAGAGCTAGACGCTTCAACTGCTCTACCAAAAAACCCTATGAAAGACCAAGTGCAAAGGGTTAAATCTACTTTACCTAAATTACATTACTGTAACTACTCCAAATACCACCACTCCGGATGACCGAGGTTTAAAGAGGGTTTCAGGACCTGTTCTGCAAGCTTAGGAGCAGATACAGGGTCTTGCAAAGTTCAAAGTGCTACCTATAAGCAACAGGGTTCTGCAGGAAAAACATGAGCTTTGCTCATTTCCAGATGTGCTGATCAAAACCCCTTATGTCTATTCCAGGAAAAAAAGTGGTAAGTTAACCAGCTTCTACGCCATAGGCAACCCAAAGTTTTAAAGTTACTTGTAATTCAGGGACAGAAGCAGCAAACTAAAGTTTGTTTTTCAGGTATTCTGTCTGGTTAAAGAATGAATTTCTGAACAGAAAAGCAAAGGGATGACCAATACACAGGAAATACCAGAAAAGAAAGCCGAGTTACTGCATTTCCCTCAAACTTTAAAGTACAAAGCAAGTAACATTTTACAGAGCTACAGATCAAACAGTGAGAAGTCAGGCCAAACACTGACAGGCAACCTTTGAGTGAAATTACCACTCAGGGATGGCCAAGAAATCTTTTGGCTGTGGGAAAGACAAGCAGCAGCTTCTTCAGAGACTTCTGATTGTAAGGATTAAGTACCTTGGACCGACAACGCACAGTGATCCGTTAATCCCGCCCTTGACTAAGCATCTGGAATCAAAGTCCTGTAACCATTTCAACCCCCTACCACTCTGCATCCCTTCAACACCTGCCTCTTTGAAGTGGTTTTCTTTTTTTTTTTTTAGATTTACAGCAGGAGCTGAAAAAGATAGACATACACACAGCAACCATTTGTAGAAACCTCAGTGCTAAGAGCTTGCTAGGAATGGATACAAGCAGCACAGGTGTTTCATCCCCCTACTCAAACACCCTTGCATTTATGCATTTGGACACCACTGAAGCAAGGGCATGGTAGATGTTGGCCAGCCTTACCTTGAGTGGTTTAGGACCATGCGACTTGTGCCCATCGCTCATTGCTGAAGGTCTCTGATTCACCACCGTCAACAAGTGGCGTTGGTGGACTAAGGCTTCCTTGAACTCCTCTTCGGTTTTGGTTTCTAGGAGTTTCTGCCGAAAGGTTATGTCTGAAAACATCGTGGCAAAGGTCCTGCCCACTTCTGTGGCAGTTTTGGTACTTTTCTGAGGAGGGAGGGCGGAGGGGAGGGGAGGAAAGACAGAAAAAACTTGTAAAACTATTTTTGTTCACTTCTGAAAGGTAAAACCACTGATTTGCCCCATGGGGCATCATCTGAAGAGCAACTGTCTGGCTTCCAGGACCCCAGAGACACCTGACTGAGAAGGGTACATGTGGAAGCTGTTGCAGACTAACACACCAACCACAATAGAATCCTGTGAAGGCATCGACATACAAGCCCTAACCAGAAGCACTGATCAGTCTCACTTGATCAACTTCCCAGGACTCGAACCAAAGCTGAATCACGCATTTTATTCCCAGTCTCCCTTCAAGGCTGCTAAGACTGAAAAATAAGAATCCTTGCTATCCTACAGCATCTCAGCATTACTGCTACTGGGTCAGAAAGATGCTGTAGTCAAGGTTCCTGCAGGTAGAAGTGTCCTGATGCCTTTTCTGGAAGACTGAGATTATCGTGCACATCTGCTTCATCGGCTTCCTATTTTCTGGGCATTAAAACTCAATTCAGTTGGCTTCTCTGGGGAAATTCTGGCAGCACAAGTGGAGACTTAGAGCTGTCAGATAAAGTAACTACTGGCATGGAGGAAAGCATAGGAAAGAAGCAGCTGAGCACGCACACAAACAGCACTATCTTCACTAAATGCTTGAAAGGGATGGGAGATTTGCAAACATGAAAAAGAAACAAGCGCCTATTTGCAAGCTTTAACATTTCTGTAAGCCACAGGCTTGATCTTTGAGGGTCCAGCTTCAACTGTATCCAAGCCTGCTTTCCTATTGCTCCAAGCACCTTGGAAATTAGATACAAAAGGAACAGTAAAGGAGACAGAGCTCCCTGTCCCTGCACAAATCCACCAAATCCAAGCTCTACAAACCTTGACCCGCTCAACTGTTTGTACCACTTTGGTCAGGACAGATAAGATACTTACCAAGGCAAAGTTATGTAGAACCACAGCTCATTAAGAGCTCCTTTTGATGCAAAGTTTTAACCCACTCGCTTTAGCTACACTCAACACTCATCATGCAGCAACTGCTAGGGACACCCAAACAACCACCTGCCTTTGGCCAGCCTCCAAACTCCTCACATGACTGTGAAAAGTAGCAGTGAGCGTATGCTATTGATCTGAATTAGTTCTCATGATAACAAAGCAGACCAACAATTTCTTCATGAACGCAACCAAATAATTCAGTGTCGCTTGATGCAGAGCCATGGACATGTGGGTGGCACTGCACTAGTCCCAAAGTCATCACTAACACTATACTTGCTCCATCACTCACACTGCCCTGCCTCCACCTCTCCTCCATCACCCTTTCCATCACAGGGAATATCACTTCAGACATGCTTGCTAGGACATGTTCAATTTAAGTTTCTAGGGAAAGGTTTGGATTTAAGTGAAGATAATCTGCTCTGGAAGTTGCTTTTAGAGCTTGTAAGCTTAGTCCTTTCAGACTGAACCAGCCTGGATTTACCATCACAGGGGAGGCTTCTCCTTTCACCTCTAAGAAGCAGCGGCCCTTGGGCTGCATGCTGCAAGGGCTTACTTCAAGCTGCCCAATGCTGCTCCCTTTCTTTGCTTTCCCAGAGAGAGATGAATGGTTTTGAGGAAGAGCACGGAGATTTGCAAGAGAACGCAAGTTTTTTCCATCCTCTATATTAGAGAAGGCCAAGAATCTGGATTCTTCAGCACAACAGATGCCCATTTTCTGAGCTTTTTTTTTTCTTCCTCCCCAAGCAAGGCTCATTTAATCTGTTACTGTCAGCAGGTTAATTATTTTAACTGCTGTACCAGAAATGCGTACTTAGAGCTGGCTAGCTAAACTCATTTAAAATAAAAAGCATATTGGCAACTGCAGCTCTGCTTGGCCTCCACTCCCTTTCCTTAATTTGATGCTGTCCAGTGGAATTGCAAGCTTTCAGGATGCAAGCGGATGCAGAGCTGTTTGCTGGGTGCTTTGCACGTAGCTGGCCGGAGATAAGCAAACTGCCATACAATGAAAGAGAGATCAATGCAATTGCACATGGGTTCAGTTGTTTGCCTGCTGCTTTTCATAAGCAACATCAATATGTTTTCAGCCTGTTGGGTTTGAGATTTATGCCAAAAGCATTGAACTGCTCAGTTGGGAAAGATCTGCCAGAAAACCTGGGAAATAAGGAAACACCAGTATTTCCATTTAAACAAGGGGAGGGGAGGGAAGACAAACCAGACTAGAAGGTCCCAAGGTCACACAGATAGCATCGAAGAGCAGGAAATTGAATCAGGATATGTCCTGTTACAGACAAGGTCCCCAACCTCTCCAGCACCTCCCAGAGCACAGACCTAGTAGCCACAAGGTGTAAACAGCCCACTTAAGTGTGAAAAGGTCTTGAGCTTTGAACTGTTCAACCATTAGCTAGAAGAGCACACCATCTTGATCAAGCCAGTGCTTTCCAGGAAGGCAGGACAGTGATCCCCAATTAGACCTTGGTGCTGCCCCTGCCCCACCCCGTGATATTGCAATAAATGTGTACTACTATGCCGTTTGTTAGTCTTGTCTACACCAAGGAAGCAGTAACTACACCTAAGCAAGCTTTACCCTTGCTGCTTCGAGTGCCAAAAGCTATGAAAACACATCACAAAAGGACCTCAGGACAGTCTGACCTTGCAAGCACCCCAGCTCCCAAATAGCCTGGTCCATACCTGCAATAGAGCTCACAAAACTCCATTTTTCTCTTAGTTACATCAGTCCATCTACAACTGCTGCAGCCACATCTGCAGTGTAACTGTCAGTCCCATCAAGGGAGTTTGCCAGGAAGCAACAGAGACCTCTGCGGTGGGGCATCAGCTGCAGACTTGCAAGAGCCCTTCACAAGCATGGCTTTAGCCAGGAACAGTATTCTTATCTCTAAAATTAGTACCTAAACTGGTAAAGCTGGAGGGGGGGAATCTGTGGAGTAATGCATGCATCACAGCTGTAGCTATAGCAAAAAGTCTATAGAGTCTACAGACACACTTGATCTGTAGATCACTTGATGTGATGAGGACACAGCTGACTATTCTACCCCTCACAGACACAGCAGGAACCATCTTGACAACTGCTGAGAAGATATCAGGCCTTTTCACATCCCCTTATGTTTTAAAAATAATATGTTGTCATTTAACCTAGGAGACCAAGGAAAAGCAGTCTTGGGAGACCCCTCTGAAGCACCAGAGCAAGCATGAGAGCAATACTCACCATTTTAGGAGGAGCCAGGACTAATATCACAAATCTTACTTCACAGGAGTTTTCACCCCAATTTTGAGGCCTCTCCAGGCGGCTGATGCAAACGTGACGTCGCTGAAGGGACTTTATAGTGCAACTGTCAAGGAAGATGGCATTGTCATACATGACACTATGACACATGGCATGCGCTGTCCTGGTGCGCAAGATTTATAAACACACATTGCAACTTTGAGAAACATCAGTTGTGAAAGCGTCACTTCTGAAGTCTTAAACAGTGACTTTAAGTTACTGCTAGCCCAGTTCTGGTAACTGTTTTGCAAAATTTGACATCCATGTTTTTATAGGAAATAGCTTTCAGGATTTCAAGGTGTATTCTCCCTCTTCTCCCATCTGCTTTTTAATAGCCAAAAAACCCCAAATATCAAAAGATAGAGAGTGCAACATACCGAGTACTTGCAATGTTACAGAAACTTCTACAAAAAAGCCCTCTTAGAAAGAAACCAACACCTACATTATTGGAAAGCAGTTTACACTTCATTTCATTTCACCTCATCTCCCAAAGTGCTGTTGGAAACCCTAAGGCAAGGTGCCAAACCAACGTATTTCTACTCAGGCAGATCTCTGTTTGAATGGCTTTCCCTATTTACTCTCAGCTGTTACTTTTCCCCTCTCTGGTACAGGTGCGTTACAGAAACCAAGCTAACCTCCTTGCTCAAGATCCTGAGAGGCTGCAGCAGGCAGAATTACTGCTCAGAGGGAAACCCTTGGCTGCAATCCAGCCGGCCCTGCTGGGCACATGATGGCTGTTTGACTGCCATAACACAGACTAGCAACAAGCTGTTTGAAATAAACACAGAGATCATCTTTGTAAGCCATGAAAGACAAGGTCTGTCTCCACCCCAGGATATTTAAATGGGGCTGCGATGTGGGTAGCCATCATTTTTTTCTTCTGGAAAACTCTGCGAAAGCAGCAAAGTAGCTTGGTGCAGTTGCAGAAAGCTGCTAACACCAACCTGGACTACAGCTCTCCTGTTCCCGTTAAAGGCACCTACTACTTCTCAACTCTTCTGAAAAGCACTGGTGAAATATATACACAAGGCTTGCTATTGACAATGAAAGAGGTATGGAAATGTGTTGTCCTACCTCGCAGTGATTTCTTATTTTTTTCCCTTTTTCCTAAGTCAAAGCTACTTTGACTGCTTGCTCCCTTTTATTTATCTAGCAAGCACCTATTCACAGTCCTCTGTGTTAGGAAGGTCCATCTCTCCTTTAACTTCTCTTCCATAATCCTAGCCCATTTCTTTCCTTTTAACATATATTCTCACACCGATGCACCCTGAAGATTGTTCCAGTAACGTCTCCCGAAGATCTTTGGCTGGAGATGTACTAGTCAGGAGCACATTATATTTTCTATCAAGTTCTGAATAACTTGCATTAAAGAAGTCACACCACCAAGTATTTTCTTATTGAATTTGACTTCCTGATCACAGGGTGGAAGCAGCCTACTTGCACATATTAATCTGACAAAGGCACTTGTCTGAGAGCAACCAAACAGCTTAATTAGCACAATATAGGTCATGAGTAAGATGACAGTGTTTCATTTATTTCCTAACTCCCCTCCACCACAGCCCCTTGTCCTTTTCATACTCGAAGAAGGTTTAGAAGAGAAAGATCAAGGCAGATCCTAAGGTTAAGAATAAATCTCTTCTAAAGCAATAGATAAATAGTAATAGCAAACTATCTTCTCAACTAAATCCGTAATTTGGATCTGCAACAATCCTTGTCCTTCTCTCCCAAGGGATCAAATGAGCCCAGACAACAGTGGTTTTCACAAGCAAATGAAAGCCCTCTGTAGCAGTCTTGCTGTGGCTGGACAGCACACAAGCCTCCTTGGGTTACAGTTCAACAAGCCAATGGGGAAGATACAGGAACTCCAGTCTTCAGACTAACAAGAGAACCTTCAAGTGGTTCAACACTTTCAGTTCTCTCACCTTCATCCACCTGAACTAGCCACCAACAGCTAATAACATTATTATAATATCACTCTTATTTTGAGCTCTGTTCTCAGCATTTTCACACCTCAGCTCTTGAGCTCATCAATTAATTTGGTTTGTAAAGGAAGGCTTTTTGGCCGTTTTGAAACATCATTTCCATTCCGGAGATGGCCAGAAGCACATATCAGATACTTATTGCTTACAGCTATACTAACGCTTTCCAGACATCACCCCTTTCCTACCCTAACAAGCAGCACCTGACCTAGCAAGAAACTACTGAAGTACAAAAGTATGGCCAGAGAAGACTTATTACAGGGCAAGAGCTGATCACGCCAGCACACGCCCCAGTGCCTGAAGTGGGGCAGGATATTAAGGCATGCACAAGAACATAAGTTTGTATGTGTTGTGGAGGTGCAAGTTACCAGCCATCTCAGCAATGCTGCTCAGCAGTACCTCCTTGTGTGCTCCTACCCCATTTGAGTAAATCCAAGAACTGAAACATCCCAAAAACAGAATTTCAACTTGCTTCTATCCAAGGCAGGAAAGCCAACGTGCAAGAGCCCTGCTCCCCTAGCTGCAATACGTGAAGTCATGTTGCACTATAGCAAGTTATCTGGAAAAATCTATTATATAGTGCAATACTTAAGCAAGCCACATGCTCTTCTGTAACTAGTTTTCTCCCTGAAGTAACAGGGAGTTATGTTTCAGCTCCAGTAACTTGTCTATAAGGCTGTGCTTTCCAGAGATGACAGTCCTGCCAACAGTGCCAGTCCACAGGGCTACAACATCACTTCAGCTCAAGAACTTTTTGGGTATGGAGGGAAATCTTGACTCTAAAAGGTTGTTCTGGGTTATCGGATTGCTTTCACACACAAGCTAATTTTCCTGGAAGCCATACCAAAACTTTGTGTGTCTCTAAATCAGGAGTCCACTGCTTTCTTACCTTAAGGGACTGAGAAAGCGTGCAACAAGATGATCTTGGAACTCTTAGGCAGTACTAGAAAATTTAGCAACAGTGAGCACATTCACAAGACATCAAGAAACCCACTGTCATCATTACCCATTTTTATCTGAAATAGTTTTATCCACAGTGCTGGAGTTTGAGACTTCTCACACCTATGAGACAGTTTCTTCCAACTTTTCTGTAAAGAGTTCTATTGAACTGACACACGCATCTGAATCCCAGTATCACACCAGTAAAACTGAGACACTGAAGAATTTCCAACCTAATTTAGGTCAATGCATGGACACAATTCAGTTCAATAATACCTTTACAAATCAGGCTGAGTTCATTTAGTAAGGGTAAATCAGGGTAAAAACAGATTCAAACCGGTGCCACAGGTGGTCTGATGCACCCCAGTATTGCTGCACAGAAGGGAGAAACAGTGCTGTTGTACAGAATGCAGCCTCATCTGCACTGAGTCTGGTCTTGCCCTGTTATATCCATTTATTTGGGGGGAAAGAAAATTATCTCAGTACTTCTAGAGCAAGGCCAAGTCACTTCTGCCCATGCATCATTCAGCATCTCAAGATTTTCTTCAAGTTTAAGCCATTATTTAGCTGACTCAAATCCTATTCCCTGGTGTAGCACTTAGAGCTCCCACTTTTGTTTTAATTACAGAATCCAGATACAAATAATGCAAACCAAAACTGCAGTCCCTACTAGACTTGTGCAAATATTTGTAAAGGACAAAAAAAAAAATATTTGGCTCACATGGAGAAGTCCCAGTTATACAAGACTACAGGTAAAAATTAGTGTAGTTCAGGCCAAGAGGAAAGTAACTTTCAAAATGAAGCAACTTTTTTTCAAGTAGCACTTAAGTAAATTCCCACTAAGAAGAAAAAAAATAATCCCCAAAACCTGAGAACTAGCATGACATTTTCAGCTGACTCTAAATCAAGTCTGGTTTGGCCAAAGCCTCCAAGTTCCCTTTTGGTTTGGGTTGAGCTAAATTTGTTTCTCCTTTGGTTTGGCCAGAAAGCTGAAAAATCTATTTTCACCCAGTATTAGTCACACAAGGAATGCTGGGCTATGATTTAATGAGATGCCAGGTTGTGTTCTCAGCAATTTTATCTTGATCCTCCAATAATTGAGCTCATAAAAAGGGCATTTAAATTACAGCAGACATTCTTGCTTCGCTGTTGTCCTCTCTTTCCAGGCTGCATATCTTAGGGGCGCTGAGCGTGGCACTCTGATGGTGAGAACTGGCAATGCTCCACCGAAATCACTGATACACCGGAGTCACACGCGCCACAGGTCTGCCCCACACCCAAGATGTTATCAGAGTAATAACACATTTCTCAACCAAATCATAAAAAGGGTCAAACTATGGAGACCCAAGAGAAACAGAAACCCTCTTTAAACAGGGCAAAAAAGGAAGTCAATTCAGAAGCAAATTATCCTCTGCAGTAAGAAAAAGTGCCCAGCAGAGGTAATCAGCTAGCCAGCCTTTTCCTGTCCCGATGCAGAACAACAATGACACTTCTTGTTCTCATCCACAGCAAATAAATCTTCCTCTGCAGAGCAGCTCCAGGCACAAGCTTTCAGAAACCAGAATTTGCAAGCGAGGAATGAAGCTGTGACCAGCAAGCCAGCTCACCCACAGCTTGGCGCACAGGGTTGTTTCAGCAACAAAGTCACTCCAAGCTGGATATCGTTTTGGACTGGTAAATGCACTTTGCTGGGTGCCAGAAAGACCCATCCTCTCTAGCAGTTAATCTCTTTAAGAGAAAGTATTTCCTACAGGTCAATGCATAAGGAGACATCTCCCCCTCCCTGTACACATGCTGCAGGCACTGAAACGAGTCCTCCTTCTCTTTAACAGATTTCCTTCGGGATCCAAATTCCTAATGAAGGGTTTGAATTTGAGAACTCCTTTTCATAACACAGCACCTGCAAGAGTTTCAGCTCTCCAGCATAACCTGGGACAGCCCAACAAGGGTGGCTAGGCACTTAAAAGAAAATTAATCAGCTCTTTGAACCCAGAGAACACTTGAGAGATGATGATTGTAAATTTTGGAGAAGCAGCTCTTGTTTACAAGACTCCAAATCTTGTAATCGTTCCTCTAAAGGATAATATTTGTTTTAAACAGTTGAACTCTTTAAATTTCCCAGAGCATTCCCATTTTGCTCTTTGAAAGAAGGGGCAGTATTCTGAGGAATACACAGTAACTGAAGCATCTCTATTTGAAATCTATTCAACAGCTAAATCAGAAGCAACATAGCTTTTCTATAAACCCACAAACCTCTGGGTCTGGACAAATCCTCAAACACGTAAAATAGGTTTTCCATTACTTTTGTTGGGCGATCCATTAGTAACATACTTCACACAACCATCAGTTATATATTAAATCTGAGAAATTACTGCTCTTAACTTTGCTCTATTTGAACAGCAGTCTTGCTTGATATCCAAAATAACCTAACAATACCTGTTTCTGAAAGGCTACCTGGGTTTTTCTGAGTTAAACTCCTCCACAGGAATCATTGCAATGACACACTATATCGGAGTAAGCAATTTTATAACAACACAGAGCACACAACCCACTAAACCACTCTGCTTGTAGAGAGGCTTTTTTCCCTCTGCTTTGCCTGTTAAAACAGCATTAGCAAATCAGTTGAATGCACTGAAAATAAGTCCTTCACCAATCCATGTGCCTTATCAATGCAGCCAAAGGAAATGGCTCTTCAACTACTCAATCCAGACTACAAAGCAGCTTGCTTCCATGTTTTTCTAAGGATTCAGCTTTAGAAGAAAGCAATTATATCTATCTCCTGGCAAGAATAATATAGCCTGGAAGATGTGATGCCTGGGGAATTCCACCCAATTCAGGGAGCATTTGTTCAATAACACACACAGCTGGTGTTTCTCCTAGAAGGACACGAAGGACAGAGATCCACCAGCAGTCAGTTAACAGTTGTTTTAACATCCTTAACATTAGGTATTCTTCACTCTAAGGGAAGAAGAAAAAAAGGCATTTACCTCTCCATTTGTCACAGTGAAAGAAGCAATTAGGTGTGACAGAACTGTGCTTGTGATGAGAGCCACTTCTCCATATACTCTCCATTGGATAAGGGCAGGGGAGGGGCCTTCCCTGGGCTTTTTGAGCCACAAAAGTGTGCAACACCAAAACCAACAACTTTCACAGGGGCTTGTTGCCCACCTTTCCTGATCCAGACATGCAAAGCATCCAGTTACCCCCTCCAGACCTGCATCATGGTACGCCTGCATGGTTCACGAGGAACTGAGTACCTTCCTGGCAGTACATCTACCTGCTGCAGTCATTGCATGCTGGAGGGGTACCAAAGTACCTCTCTAAGCTCCTAACAGCAGAGCTTCCTTATTATGCTAAATAACTGAATAAGTCTGAGGATAATAGTTCAGCATTCCCCATTTTGGGACAGGTCTGGCTATCCTTCATCCCAAGATCTCTAATGAAACAATCAACCAGCAGTTTCACAGTGAAGCAGCAAGAAATCTCCACGCCAGTTTGTATCTTGCTGTTCTGGCAAATACTACGAATAGGAAAAAGAAAGTTATGTCCATGGTTTCTAAGGTACGAGATCATGTCCTTGACTGATGAAGCTAATCTGTAACTCTGAAGATTTGCTTTCTAGTTAGAAAACCATTGTGTACACAAATACCTAGCAACCTACTTTCTTTTAGAGCTGAAGACAGCTGGTTAGTGGGGCATGCAGTACTGTGCTACTCTCCGCTACACAAAATTTTAATGAAGAAGTCTCAAGGTTTCCATAAGCTTACGTGCCCTGGGTATGGTTTAAGCAAGATCACGTTTTGGTCACTCTTGACAAAAAGCAGCCCTAAAGCCTGTTGTGAATCGGAAACCAGTTGTTTTCCTGGACTTCAGTGGAACATTCAAACCTTGAGATCTTCAATTCCTCAACAGTTTGTTCTGTCATGTGGCTATAGCCCAGATCCATATGGTACATCTGACCTTGCTGGATGTTCAGTAGACCTGAAACTGTCAGGAAAGCACCGATTCCAACAGAAGCAGAAGAGCTATTCCACCCTAGGTTTTCCCCATCGCTCTTCCCACTAAGGATAAGTCAGATAAGAAAAAGCAGCCCTCTCTCCAGCACAGAAGAGGCAGTGAACCAAATTTTTGCGTCCCTTCGGAACGCTTTTTTGTAGCCAGGCTCTGTGCAATGCAATGAAAGTTCTACACAAGTTTTTTCTTTCTGACTCTAAGCTAATTTCAGCTTTAATATTCCCCCTTGAAATCAATGCAGAAGCAACACTACCAAAACCGTACCTTTGAGCTGCTCTTCCTCATTAATATAATCCTATGATGATACTCAAGCCTATCTCTAGGAATAAAAAGATAAAATGCACAAAAAACAGCAGTGCTGATTTAAAATTTAGCAAAGAGTATAGACTATATGCAAGGATAAAAAACCAGCAGATATCTTAAAGGTTCTTCCCACTCATACGGAAAATTTTTCCCATCAACAAATTCCTTTTACTTCAGAGTTTTGGAAGTTGTTTTGCAATCCGACTTCAAGAAAAATGTAAGATCTAAAAATATGGTTCACAATCTGTTGCACAATAGCTACAGCAGAAATACAGTGCAATAATTAGATAATTGCAGTTAATAACTCATCACTGCTTTCCCACCACTTTCTTCTCCCTCTTTAGCGTAACAAAAGGAAGAAACAAGGAAAGTTTTGCACAAGACACCTTCAGGCTGTAAGCTTATTTTTCAAATCATGTCTTGTCATGGAAGCTAGTATTAATCACATGGATGCATTTAAAGCTTTGGCACACTTTCTACAGAAAGGCTGAACCTACCCTTTCCAGTTTCATGTATATAGTCGCAGCATTTGTATCATGGCCTCTAGAAATGCTTTGTTAAGTCAATGTTCTCCAAAGCCCTCCATAAAGCCACGTCACATGCCACGGTAGAAACTGCCACCCTCTACCCTTCCTAGAGTAGGATTTACATATCCTTATTGCCACTACGCTACCTGTGGCATCCAAAGTGGAAAAAAACTGTCAAAAGCTCTTTTGCTTGATCAACACAGAAAGACAGTTTTACTATGTGAACAAATCATCTTCTTTGTGCAAGCTGCTCTGTACATGCCATGTGTAAGAGTAGAGCTGACAGTAGCACATGCAGCACAGTCATTATCCAGTTCACTTATTTCACAGAACAGAGCCCTGATATGCAATAATTACCTTTTTACATAGAGACCACATCTTTCTTTCATGAGATTAGAAACAAGGGGAGGGGTAGTGTTTATTGGTGAGTTTTTTTGGCTATTTAGTGGTTATGGGTTTTTTGGGGGTTTTTTCATCATCTATGTCCAAGGCAGAATACTATTCCTTTTTTCCAGCCATAAGCAGAGAAGAACTGCTAGTACAAGGAAAGCTACTGTGACAGTTGTCCTACCAAAGTAGCTGTGAAGGCTAAAAATGTATGCACACATTCCCCAAGCCTTTAGGCACCTATCCAACATGTCCTAGTAATTTCTCTCGGAATTAACATGTTTCTTGACAACTTGACTTAGAGACTGCATATGCAAAAAGCAACAGATAAATCAAATTGCATTGCTTTTGTTGACTTGGTGACCCAGGTTCTGGCCTTCCACTGAAGGGACAGTTTGGTTCACCCAACATGCTTGACCGAGACAATAATTTCAAAACCAAGTCTTCGTCAAGTGGAAGCTGGGGTAAAGTCACCGTGTCTCATAAATCCCAGGTAACAGAGTCCTTATTGTCTTAAGGGTCTCCTCCAATGTTTAGCAGTGTTGACAATTAATCAGCATCTGAATTGTCGAAGTAGTTAGGCTCTAAATAGTGTCGGAATTTCTGACTTCAATTTTCAGTTACAAAGTTTAGATGTTTTCAAAGGACCCAAGAAATCTTTTGGTACAAGTTCCCAGACTTTGGCAGGCAAAGTAGTCCATGAAGCAGCTTGCTGGTCCCTTTCAGACGTTCCTGTCATTAACATTTCTCAGTAATTAGCATTTTCTGGCTCAAGATTTTTTTCAGCATTCTTAGCTTGTTAACACCAGATTTCGAGAGCTTTCAAGAGCTTAATGCCCTATAGAGACTGTGGTCATCTCTGCCCAGGCTACTCCTTGCTTATTTGCAAAGAGGAGCAGCCCAATGCGAGGCTGAGATCCCACAGACTAGGATGGGTGGGGAAGGCATCACCATCTTAACTTCCAAGGGCACATGCTGCACCACTTTTCTTCCCAGCCGTGGGAAGAGTTACAAGTTGTGAGCAGCCAGTGGATTCTGCTGATCTAACCCAGGTACTTACATGATACAGAGCCAGGACTGCTGATACTGCACCCCTGTGACTGTTGCTGTGACCCCTTGAATTGTATCTGATAAGAGGTGAACTAGGAAAAGAAAAGAGGAAAACATTACAGGCTGTCCATGTTTGGTTTGCAGCTGCAAATAACATTTCCTTTCAAATGGAAGCTGAGTACTAATACCAAACATACTTGTATATCTGCACAGTGGATTGAGGCAAGGGTGGGGGGGATGACAGAGAAAGATGGAAACAACTGTCCCGATGCTTTTGAATTCTGTTCTTAAACTATTTACAGCTTGGAAAGGCAGCTGCTTTCTCCTCCCAACATCAACCTACTGCAATATTAGGTTATTAGATTAGCATTATTCACCACACACAGATAGGACTGGAAGAGGCATTGTCTTCCAAATCCCCTGCCCTCTCTCCCCCTCTTCCTAATTGCTGTTCTCATATTATTTTATGGCACTGTGGAATTTTTCTTTATTGGCAGAAAGCCTAAAGAGATTATAAATGCAAAGCTCTAAGACAGGTAGCAAGAAGTAACCAAAGCATGAACATGCTTACTACATGCTCAGGACTTGACATATCTGTTAAACAAATTCACTCAGGCTGTGACAGTTACATTTGAGGTGCGATGTACATGTTTGTATATTCATTCCTGTTGACTCTGAAACATCATGGGTGCCTACAGAGAAACAATGCTTAGTTAAGCTTCTTTACATCTTGAGCTAAAAAGGTAGCACTTTAGACTATGCTATGACATTTACTGATAGCTTAAGGTAATATGTGAACCAACAATGTTGGCTAGGGCTACCCTAGTTGAGTTTCTGGAGGAAAGCAAAGTGCCTCTTGTCCCTTCCAGTGGGCTGGGAGAAATGCAAAGGCTCAGCCCTCCCAACCAATTACTCATCCAAAGCAAGCAAAATTCCCTGGCCTGTGTGAATTCAGATGGAGAATCACAAGGCAAAGGAGCCATTTCTGAAGAGACATCATCAAGTATCTCTTTGCTGAAGAGCATCGGACACTTGTCTGAGAAAAAACACACCTAAGGGGTCCAAACAGACAAGACACTCCAGTGCTGTAGACTTCGTACCCCAGAGAACACCACTATGTGTCATCTTAATGAAACAGGGGCAGGACTGCACCAAAACATAAAAACCCTGGAGACATGAGACCCTTCAAACTGAGTCACATGGAAAAATAAACGCCCAGTGTCACATGCAACATGCAAGTCTGGGGACCATGCAGTGAGTGTTCAATGCACCACCAATGGAAAGGATGATTTTAACTGTAACCTGCAGGCAAAAGCAAATCAAGAGTTGATTACCATTCCCTTCTCGTGGGGTCCCTGAATCTGTGAATAAAGTGCTCATGATTTTTTCAAAATTGCAACTTGGCTCCATGTTCTCAGGATCTTCAGCAAAGTGTTTCAGCATCTCTCGAAGAACATCATCCAAGGAGGTGGCTGTTTCATCAAGGATGATGCTGGCTCTGGCCAAGAATCCATCCAGGTCTCGGTGGGCTCTAACTTCCTCCTCAAAATTCTTTAATTTCAGGTACTGTGTTAAGAAGAGGTCAAAGTGTTAGACAGCTATATGTAATACCTAACAGCAAAGGCCTACGACCTGCATGGTTCACAGGCAGTTTTGCTGAGGTTACTGCCATCCAGCCAGTGATTCTGGAATCACTTTGACCATTCAGATCACATTACAGAAAAAAAGGAGTTTTATGCATTGATGCATATGTATTAGTGCACTGAAGGTTTGAATTTTCAAGGCTTATCCTAACAGAGTGCCCATAGGTGAATGCCTAGACATTTATATCCTGACATAGAAAGCAGAATTAAAAAAATTAGGGTTTTCTTGCTTAGGATAAAGCACATAAGTTAGCCTAAAAGCAAAAGTACTTAACGTAGCATTTATAATCCTCTTTAGGTTTAAATAATTCAAGATGCTCGCAGTAACATGGGAAAAGTTATTTGGAAGAAACGGACTCTGAGCTCAGCAGCAGGAAAAATTACCAGCATGCACCTCAGGGCAACCTAAACCAGTTCTTCTCAAACTGGGAACTGTCTCTCCCTTGTGCTCCACTTAGGGAGCCTGAAATGGGAGATGGGGAATGACATCTGACTCATGATCTTTTTTGACATTTCCTAAATTTCTACAGTTTTCACTCCCATAGAAGTTTTATTCCTTTGTGCATAATGGTTAGCTTTGAATCAATGTGTGATGGGGTGGGGGGACAGGGACAGCAGACAGAAGCTGATACTGTCTCAACTCTCTGCTAGTTCCCTCTGCTGTCCCAAACTTGTTGGCCTGGAGATGAAAGAAACAGCCATGTTGTATTACAGAACCTCAACTCCTTTCTGTATTTTTCATCTGTGAAGTTCGTGTTGTTCCCATTTCAGAGTCCTTGGAAATCCACACACAGTTAGCACTTACAGTACCGGTCAAGAAGCGCTAACAGTCATAGAATAGAATCACAGAACGGTTTGGGTTGGAAGGGACCTTTAAAGGTCATCTAGTTCCAACCCCCTGCCATAGGCAGGGACACCTTCCACTAGACCAGGTTGCTCAGAGCCCCATCCAACCTGGCCTTGAACAGTTCCAGGGATGGGGCATCCACAGCTTCTCTGTGCAACCTGTTCCAGTGTCTGACCAACCTCATAGTGAGGAATGCTTTCCTTATATCTAAATTTAACTCTCAGTTTACAGCTGTTACCCCTTGTCCTATCACTACACACCAATGTCCTGTCCTCTCCTTCAACAGCTTAAGACTGAGTGAGGAAATGGGAACTGCTCTTTGTTATATGGATCTTCCTTCTGACAGGAAGCCACCCAGGCTTGAATTCATGATGTTGAGGACCAGATTGTCAAGAAGCATTTAAACCCTCAGTTTGCCTTAAGCTCAGCAAGAATCAAGCTCTGAATTGCTTTTACAAATATGATGCCAAGTTGCCTCCCCAACCAGGACCTTGGCACATTCTCCCCCAAGTTACTGGACCACCCCAGAGCTCAACTCATGGATCCCCTCCTCTCACACATAACCTCTTTACCTTTTCCATTTATAGCCCAGACAGGGGGGAAAAAAAAAATGCTAACTTGTCACAAATTACTGTAATTATCACAGCAACTATCAAGTTGTCAGTACACATCCATTGCAATTAGCACTGTTTTACTTTGCATCAATCACTCCTTACACAGCATCCTTAAGAGGGAAGATTCTCTGAAGGATTTCAGCTCCCACCCCCAAGGCTTTGTTACCATCTGCTCTTAGGAGACAGTGACACAGCTACATTACAACACCACCTAGAAGAGACTGTACAAGTGCAAGTGGCCAAGTCAGTCTCAAATTATCACTGCATTAGAGCAGGTTAAAACACCTACCACCATCTGTAACACTGGTGTTCATGGAGCGACCATATGACCAGCAACCACCTCCCAAAGGTAACTTATTTCAGCTTGTCTGGCATATAGTGTTCAACCTATGAAGTAGGTTCAAACAGCAAAGAGGCCAAATGGTCTAGATAGAGTTTAACAAGGTGGATGTCAGAGGAGGTACCAATGGAGACATGGGAAAGGTTAAGAGCATCAGGAGCACCACAGTGTCAAGAAGCTTTCAAAAAAAGCAACAGTGGCTTCATGTCACCAGCTTCTCCCGTGTATGAGAGAAGCCACCAGAAGGAAAACAGTGAAAGGAGGAAGTTGGGGGATAGCTGAGGGCCAGCAGAAATGAATCAAAGGCTATTATCTGCCCACACTATCTCAATCAACACTGATCCTCCAACAGGCTGCTCAGGACAGCATCTTTTGCTTGTTGTGGCAGGACAGCACTGTCAGCAGCTTACTGCAAGTCATAAGGGTTCACTCCAGCTCTGCCAGAGGCTTCAGGCAATGCCTTGGGTAAATAATTTTCCATGCCTCGGTCCTGCTTTATTCCCCTGCTCCTTTACAGGAAATAGGGGTAATACCCATCCTTCTTATCACTCCTGTAACATTGGGAAAGATACACACATCAACCATTGCAAGCCAACTAGCCTCCCTGAGGCAAACCAAGATCAAATTAGTGGAAGCAATGCCTCAGATAGCTCAAACAGAACTGTTCCAAGTCAGGACACCCAGTGGTTTCAGGAGAGATTAATGATTGTTCCTTCACAAATATTTTTAGCTATAGTCAAGTCACACCAGGATACCTGATGCTAGAAACTGCTTAGCAAGAAACCCAAGACAGCTACCCAATAGCCGTTTTAATAGCACTGAGTATCCTTGATTGTAAAGCTGCACATTGCATCATGGCAAGAACAGAGGCTGTTGTGCCAAAGAAGGGTGAACACATTGAAACAGCCTCCCTGGACTTCAGGCAGGTGTCTTGGCCAAAGTCACACACTCCATCTGTGCATAGAAGAGCTCTCAAAACTCATCAAGAAGGCCCAAAATGCAGATTCTTTGCTGGGCGGCTGCTCTGGAGACCACCTCCACTTACAGGCACTGCAAGAAGCTTACAACAAGGGGCATCTGAAAAACATGTTGTCTTCAGCAGAGCTCCACCTGTGCTGTTGCTATGGTCACTTGGGCCAATTTCTTCAGAAACACACCCTGAGGGTGATTAAATAATTCAAACCATGTCAAGAAGCTTCTCCTTATTTTTGCTTACCAAGTGCCATGCCAGAGAGCAACCTGCCTGAGATACTGATTGCCCTTCCAGCACTGCTGAAGGGGCAGGAGAACCACAGGCTACCACCAGAGACAGGGACAACATAGCAGGGAAACATCTCCAGACAAAGCTTCTGACCTGACCACTTTTCTGCTAGTGATTCCCCCTTCGCAGACACTTGGAGCCATCTCCTCCATGATTCAGGTCCCAGTTTCCTTTGCATTTTAAGCACAAAATTTCCACTTGTGCTCCTTGGAGGCAAAAACTGGGAATAGTATCTTTTCTCAAGCCCTGCTAAAGTATACTAGCTCTTTGGTATTTGTTGCTCAACAGGACACTTAAATGCTCAAGCACGAACTATAGGCAAGAAAAGCAGGAATCCTACAGCTCTGAAAAGGAAAGTAAAATAGAAGAGACACTTACGTCTTTGCAGTTTCCAACTATTTCTTATCAGAGCCAGATCCTGCATTTGGGCTTAGAATTTGCCCTTTAAGTGATTAAGTTCTTAGGTTACTTTCAGTCAAGTGAATACAACTCAGAGAACCTTGGCACTAGTATTAGACAAGACAAATTATTGACAAAGACATTTCCATCCTGGAGCATAGAATAGCTTATTTTAACTTCTATGACTTCATATCAATGTTGACTTTTTTGGTCACTTTGTTTTGGTGGTTTGTTTTGGTTTTTTGTGTGTGGTTTTTTTTTTAAACTTGGGGATAAGGTTTCTTCTACTGAAGCTATTACCCATTTTCCTCCCCCTACTAATTCAGCCTTCTGAAACATTTTCAGCATTTGAGCTGTCTTAGAGGCCTAAAGCAAAGCAGAGTTAGAGAGCTCTCTGGGATTCCCTAAAAAGCCCCCAAGGCTTTACTACATAGATTTAAGAACCCAAGTTACAACCTGGAATATATGATTTACCAGGATCAGTGATGGTACAAGTTTTCACGCAAACACCCAGCCCCTCCAACCAGCAGATGAAGCAAGAATCAAGACAACTTAAAGCACCGTGAGCCATGCCTCACAGCCCCAAAGACCAAGACTTCATATGGTATTTAATATCAACCCACTTCCTCTCTGCATACTTTGTGTACTTTCATAGTCAGTGGTTTGTAGTAATACAGCCTATATGAGTTTTTTTTGCATTTTCACCTTATCATCATTGAGTTACGGTCTCAAAAGCAAGTGTAAACTAAACGTTGTTTCCTAATCGTCCTCCTAGACTGCATGTTTCCAGGGAATTCACTCCTGCTGAACCTCGTGAAGGCAGATCTGATTAGCTGGAATAAACAGGAAACCAAATCACAGCAATGTCTATTGGGTGTTTCTGCTTTCAGCTCAAGAGGAGCTCAGCAGCCTGAGTCTCTATGGTGTATGCTTGGATCCCTTTGCGGGCAGCTGCAGAAAAGAGAGTGATGAATTAACATGTCAAGGAATTGTCTGGGACAAAAAGCAGTGGAACAATCAGAATTAGAGAAATTGTTTGGAGAATGAGCAGCACATGGCTTTTTAGGTTTAAAGACAGACAGAGGAATTCAAGGAAAGAGGCATTAATATGCTATCTGCTTGGGGCAGTAAAAACCACCTCCCCACTCCCAGAGTGTTTCAGGATCCTTTTCTCTGCTTTTAAATAATGAAAAAAATAAATTGATCACACAGCATTCCTACTTACCTTCCTTGATGTGTGCAGTAACACACAGCCAGCACTTTCATTTTCAGCTGGAAAGGGAAAAAAGAAATAAAATCAGAAAAGTCTTACTATCAGAAGGTACCTGACAGGCAGCAGAAACCAAGCAGAAGACTCAGAATGAGGTGAAGTATTGCTCTCTTGGCAGAGGATGATCTCTAGAGAAAAGCAGAGATTCAATTTTTACAACATTTCCCATTTTGGAAGTGTAAAGTGTAGAAGCAGCCTTTGGCATTATCTGATCAGTTAGGGTTTGTGTCTTGCAGCTTTTTTGTTTTTACAGATTCCCTATGTATTTTTACCCTTCACCCCTCCCTTCCCTCCCCCCCCCAAAAATCTAACTCCTAATCCTTTAGGTAATCATTTAATCCCATGCCTCGTTGTTTGATAGATTGAGGCTAAGATTGCATGAGTCACACTCGTTTGGAAACCATTCTTGTCCTCGTTAAAGAGTCAACAATAACACCCAGGCACTTCCAAGGGAGCAGGCTGCGAGAGATCACACGCAGTGACTCGAAGATGAGCACATTAATGTCCTGTCAACTCACCACGCTGCCTCCATAAATCTAAGTGTAAAGCAACAGAGCTCTTGGGAAAGAGAACTGCTGTTTAGAGACTATTAAATGTCACTTAATATGCAGCTGAGCTACAGGGATGGGGATACCCAAGAAGTTCCCACTTCAAACTTCCAAGCACCAACGTTAACATTTTTTTAGGGTGTCTGTGAAGCAATTTTTGGGTATAAGCTAAAAAACATAAATAAACCCCATTTGTTTTTGCCACAAGCCCACTCCATACTGCTTGCATCTAAGGCAGCGTCTCTGTAACATCACTAGTACCACAGGTACAGCCTATGCATCCTTCGAGGATCTCATCTTCACACTCTCCACCCCCCTCAACCCCCCCCAGACTGACCCACTACCAAAATTATACATGAAACGCATGAGCAGTTTTCATTCAAATGAGCCTAGTGACAGCATGGAAAAAAACCACTGAAGATCAAAAACCTTTCCAGAAGCCAATCTGTGGAAAAGTACAGAGATAGAACACAGTGACAGCTATTCAGACAAGTTTTTTTGCTTCCTTTCCAGATCTGGACTTTGAAATCCTAACCTATAAGAACTGCTGCAATCCCATTTCACAGGCTGACCACACACAGAGGCACCTTCAAGCCCAGCCCTGCTACAGTCCAAAAAATAAGCTGACTTGAGGATGCAATTGAGCTGCGTACACATGAAAACACTAGAAATCCAAAAAAAGTAATGATTTCTTGCACAGAGAAAGCTGCTTTAACCAAAACCATCTCTGATCAAACTGGAATTTAAGTCAAGTCCACGGTGGGGTTAAAAGGCTGCAACTCAAACTGGGAGCAGAGTTTACCGCAGTGGAGAAGAGGGAAAGGATTGCCTTCATCTCCCACTAAACAAAATAAGATGGTTCAGAGGCTTTGGTTACATCACCCAGGTTCTCCCAAAGTTCGCTTGGATGCTGTACGTGTGATTGAAAACATCACTTACTAGACAAGTCTCTTGGTGCAACAGTCCTAATTATTACTGCTTTTGACACATCTTTTGGAAAACGCAAGCTGTTTCATCTAAAAAATGCTATTTATTATTAAAAAGCAAGCACCCAAATAAACCAGAAACATCAAGCCTTTTCCCCAGGCTCTTACTTTTGTAGTTCTCCAATGCTCAGTCACTCAACTTACAGCCTAATTACATATGCAAAAGTACACTGGAAGATTTGGAAGCCATAAATATTCACTGAGGAGAAAACATGTTTTGGTTTTTCAGCTCTTACAAGAAACAGTTCTAGAGAGACAAAAAATACCCACAACTCTGAACAATAGCGAGCACATGCTAAAAAGATATCTGCATATCTGCAGTCTGTCCTTACAGATGCATACAAACACAACAGAAATTCATGCTGTCCTTTTATCATGCAGCAACTCTTGGTTCCTCTTATTAGTCTCAAGCATGTATCAATCTTGGCCGCTGACAGGTCTCTCAGGTACTTGCCTCAGATGAGCACCGAGTGCCCCTTTATCAACACAAGCAAAAGCATCTAATTACATCTGTTGGACCAGAGCCTTTCAAACTTCTCAAAAAAAGCTGTTCTGGGTATGGAGGTGATGCTTTGGAAGGCCCAGAGACTCATTCATCATTTCATCCGAGCAACATGCCACTTGGACTTGATCCAGGAAAAGGAGACAGACTGATATGGCCAGCCCAGTTTTGGGTTGTTACCTTAAAGGCCCACTGGAGTGCTATAACATTACTCAGGGATAGTAGCAAATCCACTGGAATATGAAAAATGGGAGGAAAAGCACACCAGACACTTCCCAAGCACACTTCTGCCTGGCTCGTGAGCCACCCATTTACTTACTGTGGGGGAACCCACTAGGCAACGGGGGATAAAACCCTGCATGAGGTCATCTGTGACACATCCATCAGGAGATAGCTTGGCTAAAGCCCAAGATCAGCCACCACCAGCCTGCCACCTGTTTTCTCCTCCATGGCACTATCACTACTTCTCTCCAGTTATGGAGGGGCTGGAAAAATGCAACACCTTTGACCGTTGCACCTCCATAGAGAAGCCCTTCACGGGGACAAAATGGATACAGAAAACCATGGATTCATCCTCTACTGACAAGGAAAAAACTATCCATCAATCAGTCGTGTCTTACTACCAGGAGCAATAACTAGATTTCACACCCGAGTGTCAGGATTAAGCATACTTAATCCTGAAATTAAGGATTTCTTCTACACAAAGAAGAGGTCAGGGCCACACAAAATTTTCATTTCTATTCATGTAGTCCTCCTTGCTGGACAACGCAGGCTGCAAAAGTCTATTTTAGGCAAGCTAGCTAGCGGGCATTATTGTCTGTGTCCTCACACATAGTTAAAGGAGAGCTGCCAGGGGTGGCCGACCTTATCTGTTAGGCTGTGCTCCAGGTTCTGCCCAGGGGAAAACCAAAAAGCCAGCAACGCATCTCCGACATCCCCTGGCAGCCACATCAAGGCAACACACATATCCCGAATTTCTAGGATGCATGCACACAAGCACGCAGCATTACTGGATACGCTACAAGCAATTCATTGGGAGTTCACTTCAGTTTTAGCAACACTGATGAATTGCCAACATCAGACTCACACTTGTGGCCTCGTGTCAGCACATTCAGAGCCCTGCCAGGGCACTGTGGCATTCCTCCATTTTTTATTTCCCACCACTTGCAGAAGAACAGGACCCATCCAGCTTCTCAACATGAAGATTTAATACTTGGAAGCAAGAAATGCAGCAGGAAATTTATTTGCTACGCTCCAAAGCGGTTTCATACCAGCTGCCCTTTACATAACATCCCTGATGGCAACCCAGAGAAATGAAATCCCCTACTTGCTTCCCTTCCACCCCCCTGTTTAGATAATTACATCTTCTATGCAAAGATAGCCTTGAAAACAAACCCATGAAAGTCACATGCTAAAGTTTAAGGCTTTTCACCTTTCACCATAAGAGATGTCCTTTCACTTAAGATCCCCTTTCCATCCCTTCCCTTGTCCAGGTTCCCCAGTGCTGCCCTTCACACCTGAGAAGACTCAAAAGTCTTTGGAGTGAAGCTACCAGTGGATGCCTGCAGCATCTTAAGACCATATTCTTTGTGATAAAGGAGTGGAAACTGGAGAGCAGGAACTTTTTGGCTGTGCAGGTGTCAGTGCACATTAGTTTAAATCTATGTGCACTCTCCAGTGCATCTACGTGGTAAACATGCTAATAAATCAGAGCAGAATACTACAATAGCACTTCCATGGTTTTCCTCAGAAAAATATCAAGGATCTGGTGTAAAAGGAAATATTTAATGTTGGGGAGGTTTTGTTATTAAAAAAGTTATTTTATCTGGGCTTTCTTCAGGGGTCTGAGCAAATCTAAGCCTCAACCACTTGTGTTGAACTACATTGCAAACAGCAAAAACACTGTTCTGCTTTTAGAATCTGTTGCCTTAAAAAAAATAAAATAAAACCAGATCAGCACATGGCCTGTTAGGAACAGCGGAGAGTTCTCTAACTCGCCACTGGCAGTGAGGGATTGCACAAGCAGGATCTCAAGGGGATCCTCTGCTTTCCTGTCCCGCCATAACTGTGCCAAGTCTGGACTCATCCCCATCAGACTTGAATAATTTTGGTTAAGTGTTGTTACAATAAATAATTGTGCCCCAACCATCCCACATTCCCACGATAGGGTGGTGGGCCAAGCTGTAGCAGAAAGCCTAAAATCAGTTGGGTTCATCCCTCTTAAACCAATGCCCAGGCTAAAGGCGGGTGGGAACAAGCACCTAGCTGCAAGTTTCTGGAGCAGGCTGGAAAGGAGCAGGCAGGGTGGGGAGGAAAACCTCACCTGAGTAATGCTCAGCACAGACGTCGCAATGGCTGGGCAGGGGCAAGACTATCGCCTCGCACTCCTCGCTGGCCATTGTGGAGGAATTGGAAGGAGAGGTAGACAGCACAGACAGACTGACCAGGGACAAGATAAGAGTGCCAAGTGCTGTGTCAGTTGTCACGCCCCCCAATTCCTCAGACATGCATGCACTACAAAAGCTAAATCTTTCTTAAAAAAGCAGCAATAGGTTTTGTCATTAAGTTTGAGGCAGGGGAATGGTGTGTTTCTCCATGCCAACTGGAGGGACAGAGTGCTCAAATACTGGGGGAAGCTGCCCCGAAGCAAACCCAAAGGTGAAGCACCTAAAAGGGAAAACGTTGCCTTTGTGCAGAACCACCCGTGCTACCCAAACCCCCTCGCACCTCCCTTGGCTTCGTAAGCACTGCTTTGAAAACAGCCTCGTCAGGAAATTCGGAGGGAGGCCATCCCGTTCCCCCCCGCGACACAATTGGTGTATCCACTTTCCATTAGAGTATAGGAAGCTTCGGGAGCCCAACATCCCACGCTGACATCAAACTGCTAAAACAGGAGTTATCAGATGGAACACGTGGGTCAGCATTGTGCCTCGAGACATAAAAAGGACCTTGGTATTAATGTGAGGAAATGTGACCATTGTGTGCAGAATGATACCCATTCAGGCCCAGACCACTTGTCTCTGGACGCTACTCTCTCTGGAATATCCTTGGCGCCAGTATCTAGCGTTTCTCCTCGTCTCCTTAAAGAAAAAAGTC
The DNA here is from genome assembly GCF_964289735.1 of Phaethon aethereus. Classification (NCBI taxonomy): domain Eukaryota; kingdom Metazoa; phylum Chordata; class Aves; order Phaethontiformes; family Phaethontidae; genus Phaethon; species Phaethon aethereus. Next base: position 82,610,268 of record NC_138578.1, read on the forward strand.
ATTTCGGCAGGGGCTGGGTCATGAGTTAGAGCACCGTGTTTTGCTCGGCGGGCGCGCACGTGCGTGCCTCTGGAGCGGATTACAGGAAACTGTTGATTCTCCGTATCTAGGAATGATCAATTGTCCAGAGGGTGGAACAGGCTTTAATTTCTTGTGAAGCGTAAATCATGTTCCGTTATTTCCCCCACACACCCCGGCAAAGCCACATCCTGCTTTCCGATTGGCTTTTTGCTGCCACCAGGATTTTGCCTTCCTCCCTCCGAGAACTGCTTCGGGCACCTCTCTGCAGTTAAAACCACCGACAGGAGCATCAGCTGTAAGTGGCAATGCATACTACAGAAATTGAGCCACTACAGCTCCATAAGTCCCTGATAAATTGTGCCTAAATTTAGGAAAAAATCCTGTGCAAACCCCTCTATTGCAGTCTGGGGAAAGCAGAAGAAGAATTGTTTTAAAACTCCAAGTTGCAAGAACAAGGTCCAAATGATGAAAATATTTCCCTGGCTGATTTAAGGGAGCTGCCAAGCAGGTAAGAATGCTGTGACTGATGGCAAGGCTGCGGCCCCACACGCTTTGCAGACCCACTGCGACAAGTGAGGCTTGCATTGCCTGTCCACTACCTTTAAGGCTCAACCTCCACCAAATTGCTGTATTCATTTGCAGGGATTTATTTCCAAGCATGCTGCAGATAAAGCAGCAACTGGTTGAATCCCTTAATTCAGTGTTTCTGCAACAGGCTGAAGGGATGCAGGTACATACACCTGCAGCCCAGGCTCCAGAGGGATTTATGGAAGATATCACGTATCAAATACAAAAAGAGGCAGTCAAATTCACATCTAGAGAGCACTAAGGCAGAAGAGTTAATACACTTCTAGCTAAGTGAGAGAATAGGAAAACAGTTGTAAAGCTATGCATGAGCCTGCAAGCCACTAGACAGCTAACCTGGTAGCTATGAACTAAGCAGGGCTGGAGATGAAAGAGGTCTCCCCACTGCACACCAAAATCACTGATGCTCCTCATCCTCTCTGGCACAAATTCCCAGGGGACAGAGCATCAAGCTGGATTCTTCCACCTGCAACACAGGAAAGGCAACATGCCTGCTCCTGTGGTGGGGGCTCCCTCTCCAACCTCAGGGAAAAGGGACTTCATTTGGGACAGGAATGCAGTACTGACTCCTGCAAAAACACACACAGCAGGGCACAGACCTAACATTATACTTCTATACTTTTATTGTGACTTAACTAGAAGTCTCAGTCTCTCTAAAAACCATCCTGATCTTCCCCCCAAAACACAGATCCCAGGTCCAAAAGCATCCGGCTTTAAAGACCCACCTTCATGTTAGAGCTACCAATGTTTGCCACTGAAACCCAAGCTGCAAGGATGAGAGGCAGAAGAGACTAAAAAAAAAAAAAATCTTTTCATCAGCTACCACAAGGAAGCAATAAAGCACACAGGAGAAAGGACCCAAGTGTTAAGACTGAGAAGCATTTTAGTGCCTAGGCATCTGCACTGATTTGGGCTCAATATTCCATGCAACAGCAGCCAGTATTAACTAAAAATGAGATAGACCATACTTTAAACCCTAGATTTCTTCAAGCTATCCTGTTTTATACACATCTGTGTGCACAGCCCAGCATTTTATGACAATGGTTAATTGTCAGAGTTTTATGGGCGATGCTATGTTTTGTTGGCTCAACGTTTAATCCCACGCAGTGATCTTTTTAAAAAGAGAATTACAGTAAAGTGCATCCAATTATGCGCATAGCAAGCCGTACATCCATCATATGGAGATTAACAGGTCGACAGGATGATGGCAGAGCTGTCACCGCATCTGTAATTCCAATTACATCGCCTGCCAGCACCCAGGCTCCGGGGTACCAACTTATCCCCTCCCCAGATGGGATTTCTTTGGATCTTTTAGCCTTACACTAAGGTGAGCAGCAACCTCACAGCAGCTCACCAGAAAAGGTCTCCAGCAAGAGAGAATTTGGACATCACATTCAGCCAAGAGACCAAACTGTGACAACCAGAACAGGCATACAGAGGCTCAGCTATCACAGAGCAGCTATTTATCTTGTTTCAAGTCACCTCAGAGGTTTTTCCAGCTGGAGATTGAGCAAATGTATTTTATGCAGCAAATGCATCTGACACTAGGGAGCAAATGAACACAGGCAGCACTGGAGAGCCCTCTTTGCAAGAGATGGCCCATGGTCAGTCCATTTCTGGCCAGGCAGCAACTGCCCACGCCCCAGCAAGTGTTGCAATGGGTTGCAGGACACAAGAGGGCAATATCGAGCCCTCTGGCACGGGGAGGCCTTCCAGCCCAAAGGTTTCACCTGACTTGGAGAAAGCACGAAAATGAGATGGGGACAGAAAGATGTCATTCCCACACCTGTTTTTCCACTGTGTTTAAAGAGCCCCAGAGGATCTTGTAGGATCCTGGAGCACTAGCTGCCTTGGGAGTTGGAAATTAGGTGTTCGGGGGATATTGCATTATCTGGAAAAAACCTGCAATGTGTTTTTTTCTTTCTTTTCAGCTTGTCTTGCTGAAGACAAGCGCTGCAAGAGCTCAGCTCCACAGTTTCATTTCAGGAAAGCAAAGCCTAAATATAAAAGAAAATACCCAGAGAGCAGCAGCTATGCAAAGGCGTTTCTGAAGTGTCCCCTTGCAGAGTTGAACAAGGAGCAGTACTCCCAGATACACCTCAGCAAGGGCACAGTTAAACCTCTTTTCTGGAAAGAGCTTTGAAAGCTTGTGAAGAAGGATTTTTCTTTTCTGGGTCCAAAGGAGGCCACAAAAGTGATCAGAGGGATGGAACACCTCTCCTAGGAGGACAGGCTGAGAGTTGGAGTTTTTCAGCCTGGAGCAGAGAAGGCTCCGGGGAGACCTTACTGCAGCTGCCAGGGCTGAAAGGGGCTGATAAGAAAGATGGGGACAGACTTTTTAGCAGGGCCTGTAGCAACAGGACAAGGGGTGATGGTTTTAAACTAAAAGAGGGCAGATCTAGACTAGATCTAAGGAAGAAATTTTTCCCAGTGAGGGCGGTGAAACCCTGGCCCAGGTTGCCAGAGAGGTGGTGGATGCCCCATCCCTAGAAACATCCCAGGTCAGGTTGGACGGGGCTCTGAGCAACCTGATCCAGTTGAAGATGTCCCTGCTCATGGCAGAGGGTTGGACTGGATGGCCTTAAAAGGTCCCTTCCAACCCAAACCATTCTATTCTATTCTTCCAGTGTTTCAGGCTACTTTCATTAGCTGAAGAGCTTAAGGGGCTCATCTCAGCCACCTTCAGCCACCTGAAAAGTCAGCCCTCCAGGAGGATCAGCTATGCCCTCTGCAGCCAGAGACTGATTCAGTATGTGTAAAATCAACTCTGGAAGATGCTTCAGCAAAACCATCTCTGAGAAAGAGCTGACAGTAGCCTAGACGACTCAAAACCTGGAGTCTGAGGAATCCTATGCCTGATGCTCACAGAAGAACATGGATTTTGGCTTCCTGGACCACTTTTATGCTGTCATGGGGGGGGCAGGGGGGGGGGGGCAAATCTCACTTCACACCTACCCTTAGTGGAAGTCTGAACTTCAGTTCTGCCTGAAGCCTGTTTTTAAAACCTCCATCCTTGCATTTGAAAGGGGACTCCAGCACATCAGAAGTCCATTTTTCCTGAAAAATCTTAAACATCTCATCTGAAGAAAAAGGGTACAACTAATACCACCATCACAAACATCAGTGCTTGAGGGAAATAAGGAAGCCTTTTTTCGTCCTGTTTTGAATGTGAGGGAAAACACTTATAAAAACCCAGGAGGACACACAAGGAAAGTCAGCTTCATCAGATGCAGAAGAATCCACAGCACTTGCATTCCTCATCCCCAAACAATGCACCCCACGGCATTAAATCCAGACTTGTCATAGCAAAGTACAGTTCCCCTTAAATCTTTCAATTAAGATGGCATTTGTAAAATTGCAGGCTTGAAGTTTGCTAGATATGATTCCTAACTTAAAGTCACCACTCCAATTCAAAAAGCAGACTTCAAGATAGTCAAGATGTCCAGGTCATGCCTGTTCTGCATCACTGTTTCCAATAATTGCTCGCGATAAATTGGGATTTACTTGTAATCTAAAAATAATTTTGAGCAAATTTAAAGGACTTTCTGATACTGCGATGCCAAGTATAACACAGAGTCCTCGCATTTAATCTCCAAAACAGTCAGTGCCCACACAGGCAGGCTCCAGGCTGCCTCCAGCTGCTGAGACAAAATCCGGGCTGCTGCCATGTCCCAGAGGCTGCATTTTCCTAGGCATATACCACTAAAGGCAGGTTTTGCTAGCCCTCTTCCTTCACTATTTAGTACATGTGTTAGTGCTAAAATGGTGTGCTAGAGGCAAAAATCAACCTCTAGAGCGATTGAGGGATTTTATTCCTCAACAGCAAGCATTTTGGATACCTTCACAATTTCTGCTAACTAGGTTGTTTGGAGGTCCCCTCCACATTGCTCCCCATGTTGGGCAAAGTTTCTAAAGGTTGCTGGCGTGGCAGGGAGTACACAAAGAGCAGAGTTTGGGGCAGACATGTCCATCTGCAACATGGCTGCACAACCATCTCCTTTGTAGCCACTTGGCCTATACAAGCCAAGCCACCACTCAAAGCTGACACCACGGCTCCTCACGGGTGGAAGCCCCAGGGGTGCATTTTGCTGGTGGGTTCACCCCCAGCACCATGTTGCCAAACACTGTTGTCCCCCCCTGCATGAAGCTGCCTTGTAGCAGGCACAGACCCCACTAAAGCATATTTGGGGGAGCTTGGCACTCACCTGGAGAGGGTAGTCTGTATTTATAAACAAAGTATGACACACAACAGCAGTTGCCTGCACTGTAGACATAACTGTGTGCTGAGGGGGCCTTACCTCTATCCGGGATGTTTAACAGGGTGGTTTTCTCCTCATTTTTGCCCAGCACAGCAGGTGTACAGATTGCTTGCCTCTAGCCAGGATGATTAGACCCAAAAGGCACACATCCAACCCCAAAAGTCCCTCTACGCTCTTTCTTCCTTTACCAGCTGCTGTGGAGAACAGCAACTGACCCAGGGGATCCATGGCTCTGACTCACCTCCAGCATTCCAATCAAAAAACCTCCAAAAACCCCTTGGGAAGCCACAGAGCCATTTTCAAGTTATCTACAGGGACAACAGGCACCAAAAAAAAAAAAAGAATCTTGATTTCTCACTAGAAACATCTCTCATCCAGTGACCAGGCCACAGGGGTGAGAGCAACAGCAGGGCTGCAGGCCCCGAACACGAGGCCCTGCTTTAAAAAAAAGGAAGGAAAAAGGAGCCAGGTTGCTTCACATGGATGGCTGAAGACCCGCTTTATTGGGTTTTCCAAAGAAAAAAACACCAAAACTACAAAACCAAGCGACAAACCCATCGCTCCCAGTATTTGCAGCGAGGAACGACCGCGTCCCACAGCCCCGCCTCGGGGGCAGCACTCACCGGTGGCGTTCGGCGGCACCTCCAGGTTGACGTTGACGAAGAAGCGGATGCTGTCCCCCGAGACGATGGAGGAGTTCACCGCATCGAAGAGCTCCTCGCCCCCCGTCTCCTCCTTGGCCTCGCAGCCATCGTCCGTGTCGCACTTGAGGTACCCTGCCAACAACATGGGGAGGGCGGTTAGCAGGGCTGTGCTGGGGCCCGGAGTCCCCGGGGAGCAGGCGTACCCACCCATCATGGCTGCCGAGGGCTGCAGCAAGGCTTCGGCAGCGCCTGGGGCCTTGCAAGGGCCTTTTCTCATGCCCTCACCTGGTGAGGGCTGAAAATTATAAGCAATGGGCTCTGACACATTCTGGGTTGGCATCAGGTGTGCATCCAAAGGGCCGCTCCGGAGCCCAGACGGGTGACAGCACAGGCTTTGCGTGCCAGCCTGCTCACCAAGACAATGGCACAAGTGGCAAATCCCAGGGGGTACACCTCGCTCCTCTCAAATGAAACACCCAGGATGAAAATTCAGAGTGGACACTATAAGAACGCCAAGCAGCAACCCAGAAGCAAGAACTGTGCCACAGCCCCAGCCCACCCTAAACCCAACACGTTCATCCGCTCAAGTCCCAGCAGCACAGCCGTTTCACTTGCAATTCAGTAATTTGAAACTGAGAGGAGAGGAAGAGGGGAAAAAAAAAAAAGGTTTCCTGGGAGACACCTGATATGGACAGACAGACCTGCAGCTCCCCATGGGGCAGAGCAGCAGGTCACAGGAGGCAGCAGCACCGAGAAAGTGAGACAAGTTTCTTAATTACAGCGGACAACTCTTTAGCCTTTCACAACACTTCTAATTAGAGTTTAACCTAGCCTCATTCAACAGCAAGCTGGTTCACTGCAATGTTTTATTACGAAGCAGCTGGAGGACTCTTGTGGTGTGCTCATGTATCATGTTTAATTAGGAGAATTAGCGATATTATAGAATGTCAATTTTTACATTACCAGGATTATTCAGCAGCTTCTACCCATCTTCTGACAAGTCTTTTATGCCTAATTTGAAGCAGGAGGAATATATTTCATTAGCTTGCTTTAGGCACTACAGCAAAATGAAAAGGGGGAGCTTCAAGGCGGAAGCTTGAATAGAAACTAAAATATCGATGGCTTTTTTTTAAAGCCTCATATAAGCAAACGTAGAGGCAGCAGCAGCTGAAAGCAGTGCATGCAGTCTCGGAGGGATCTTGAGCCGACAGCTCGCCACCACAAAAAGCAAGCCCCAAGGAGGGAGACCACAAACAGGAACTTGGCGACGCAGGACAGGGGCTGCAGCGCTTCCTGCCACGGGCGGCGCGCCGACGGGCGCACATCCTGAGCGCTCGGCTCCTCCCCAGGAGGGCTGCAGGGGCTTCAAGCCTTCAGGTGACTTCGGAGCTGCTTATCTGAGGCATAGGAACCCCCCCCCAAAAAAACCCCAAACTTAGGTTAATCCCTCTCCTGATCTCTACTTCCTTCATTTACCTGCTCGACAGAAATAAATGTGAATCGGTCCTATCGGAATTGCTCCGAAGGCTTCAAAAAGCATACAGGTTGCTGCTGTCCCCATCCAGCCTGCCAGACAGCCAGCAAAACGTGCCAAGGGTGCAGTCCTCTGCTGCTGGGGGAGCTTTGGCAGCTGTTTCCATCCCTGCATGATGGAAACTAGTCCAGAGACAGACAGAAAGAAGCAAGTTGAGGAGAGCAAACACCCTGAACACAGTACCCAAAGTGTCATGGCACTGTGGGCACCATCAGGTATGAAACACAAGGGCTGGCAGATGTGCCAGGATTGTGGGGCAGCTTGTGTCCTGGCGTGAGGGGGTGGAAGGAGAACAGTCAGACAGGGTGCCTGCTGGCTTCTGAAATACTACAAAGCCCCATGCAAGAATCTCAACCCCAAATAAGGTGCCAAACTTGGGGTTTGGTTTCTCTGAAATATGCATGATGGACACCATAACCTCTCCTCAGCAAAGTAGAACACCCACCAGTGCTGACAGCTTCCCTCGTGCCAGGAGAGCTTGGGCCACCCTGCAAAGCAAAAATCAGCCTAGGCTACGATAAAATCCATGATCCTGGCTTTCCAGTCTCAGCCGTAGAGGACTGCAGACCCAAGGAAGTTGTAACAGGTTTGTGTTTCCTTCCCACTTGGTGCGTGAGATGGGAGGAACACGGAGCAGGGGGCAAGATGGTTTGAGCACACAGCTCACATAGTTGAGTTCTTCCCCACTCTCCTAATGCAATTAGGACACAAATGGTTAAAAGCCAGGCAAGGAAGACTATTCATTCACTTCCCAGGCTCATTGAAACTAGCTTGCTAAGAGCACAGCAGCCGTGTGCCCTGAAAGCAGAGAGGGCTGGAGACAGGAGAGAAGCAGCACAGGAGCTGGAAGAAGGGCAAGGGTGGAGTAAGATCAGAGGGTTGGGCAGAGGTCAGCACAGACTCTGGCAAGGGAAGCATCCTCTGTTCCTCCCTCTTTAGGGGAGGAAAGAGTAGAACAAAAGGCAGCTGAGCCTCGTGTCCCTTGGGCAAGGGACGGACAAAACACTCAGCTTGCAAATAATCCCAAACCTGGGCTGTACAGGAACTGCACTCCCGGGCAGGTGTCTGCTTTGTCACTAAGCCACCTCAAGGCTTCAAACCACTCCTGTTTTGAATCCTTCAGCCTATTAGTCTGCCAGGCATTTTAAAACGTAAGCAACTTACACCTGTCAAATGCCGGGTCACTTCTGGGTGAAGAGATGAGCTGTGTGCATGGCAGATGCACCTTCCCTTCCCTCTGAGCACTGCTCAATAGCTGTCTCCAGCCCTGGCAGCTGCTTCCCCACCATCACCTGATGATCACCAAGTGCCACCCCTGCTGTTTAAAGGGCAACAGATGCCACAAGCGACAGGAGATGCTGTTCAGCTCCTCTAAAAGTTGGATTGGTGTTTTGCAGAAGGTTAAAGCAGGATCTGGTGCGGCCGTTGCACAATTTGGGTAAATATCAATCAGGTTTCCATATGGAAGCACAGTCTCAGTAACACTTTGTAGCCTATGCTACGAGCAGTTGCTTCAGGGAGGTTAGACACCTTTGCATACTGCCTCAGATTGGCTGGAGAAGAGTTTAAGGTCTCAAAAATGGTGCTTCCCACCATCTCTATCACTGCACATTGTCACCTTCATATGAAGGTGCTTCAGCGAGTGCTGCCATGAGCTACATGAGAGGGTGAGTCAGACCTCTGAGCACAGGAAGTACCACTTCAGCCTGAAATATGGTCTAAAAGCACTAGAGAAAAGAGATTTCGCTGAGTAGGAGGCCAGAGTCAGGAACCGAGTTAAGGTTGGTTGAGAAGATCAGTGCCGCACTCATATACCTCACACCTTTTGCGGTCAGGACAATCCCCCTCAACACATCCTGCTGGATTCATCTCATAGCAAAAAGAAATGGAAAAGTATGTAAAGCGCACAAGGCCAAGGACAGCGGGCACCATCCTTCAGTGCTGCACTGACAAAATAAACTCCTCAGCCTGTGCAGCCATAAGTAGCAGATACCTTAACCCTAAGTCTTCCTGTACCTCAGCCTATCCTATGTAACATGAAAATAAGCTATCCCCCCATTTTATGTAGGTCCTGGGAAGAAAAATGGCAATTTCTCTAGCCATTCCATTCTAAAGCATCACCCCTTCCCCTGTAATTCATGCCTGGCCCAGGCCTGCCTTGCTGCAATATCTCAATAGGATTAAGAGAAGGCTGGGGATAGACATTACCTTCTCACAGACACTTCATCTCCCTGGTCCTGCTGCTATCAGCCTTCTCAAAACTCTGACAAGATGCTTGCCCTGAAGCTATTTTGCTTTTGAGCTGAGTTTTAAGAGCCCAGGTCTCTGTCGGGAAGAGCAGTGAATTGAGCAGCAGTCTGAGCTGGCATTACCTCTCCCTCCGCTGCCTTAATGGCACCTAGCAGCGGCGCCTAGGGTCATAGAATCAGAGCACTAGTTATCAGGAGTTACAGCTTCTGTCACATCATGTATGTTTACAGAATCATAGAATCACTTAGGTTGTGAAAGACATTTAAGATGCTCAAGTCCAAGAGTTAACCCAGCACCACCAAACCCACCACTAAACCACGCCCTTAAGCGCCACAGCTACACATCTTAAATACCTCCAGGGATGGTGACTCCACCACTGCCCTGGGCAGTCTGTTCCAAGGCTTGACAATCCTTTCAGTGAAGAAATTTTTCCTAATATCCAGTCTAAACCTCCCCTGGCGCAACTTGAGGCCATTTCCTCTCGTCCTGTCGCTGGTTACTTGGGAGAACAGACCAACCCCCACCTCACCACAACCCCCTTTCAGGTAGCTGTAGAGAGCAATGAGGGCTCCCCTCAGCCTCCTCTTCTCCAGACTAAACACCCCCAGTTCCCTCAGCTGCTCCTCATCAGACTTGTGCTCCAGACCCCTCACCAGCTCCGTCGCCCTTCTCTGGACACGCTCCAGCACCTCAACGTCCTTCTTGTCATGAGGGGCCCAACACTGAACACAGGATTCGAGGTGCGGCCTCACCAGTGCCCCGTACAGGGGCACGATCCCTGCCCTGCTCCTGCTGGCCACACTAGTGCTGATACAGGCCAGGACACTGTTGGCCTTCTTGGCCACCTGGGCACACTGCCGGCTCATGTTCAGCCGGCTGGCGACCAGCACCCCCAGCTCCCTTTCCGCCGGGCAGCTCTCCAGCCACTCCTCCCCAAGCCTGTAGCGGTGCATGGGGTTCTTGTGACCCAAGTGCAGGACCCAGCATTAAGCTTTTCTAGGGCTAAATTGCTCTGTGGCAGCAGCACCCACAGCCCAGGGGCTGCAGACTTCTCCAAGAAAGCCAAAATATTAATCATCAAACTATTTCTTGGGAGAAAAGCAGCTATATTAGTAACAACATCCCAGATTATGAGCCTTAATCCAGACAGCCCCAGCATAACCTCTCGATGTGGCTCAGAGGAGACAAAGCCAATCATGGCATTTTAATCAATATCTGCATCTGCAAGCACACACACTAACCAGGAGGCTAGGAGTGTAAATGCATCTACCCACACTTTGCTGCAGCCTCAGTTTACCATATCTAAGGAGGTTTTTGGGGGAGATTGGGCATTTTTCCTTCTAGTATTACCCAGATGTTGCACAGTTCTGAGCCTGTGCATGCTACATAGTTTTTTTTTTGTTTAGGCTACTACTGTTTTAGCAGAAGTTACATGGACGAGATAAGGTACATGTATGTACCTTGATATGTAGCTAGATTAGCAGGGCAAACAGGAAAGCCAAGATCAAACCTTGTCAAAAGTTACCGACCTCTGCCAAGTCTCTGCAAAGATTGCTGGCTTTATTTCTGAAGGACCACATATGCTATGTTAACACTCTGAACATTCAAAGCAGTTTTCTGGAAAGCACTGATTTTATCCTCAACTTCCAAGGTAGTCTACACTACAAGTCTGGAAAAGTGTTCTCCTTGATAGCACCTGTTTGCACAGCAATGCCTATTCCCTCAGCCAAATCCAAGCCCCAGCTTCCAGAATCACAGGGTGGCATCTGCTCTTCTTCAGAGGTGGTAGTTGCCCCTCCCACGAAATCTCTTCAAAAAGCCAGAAACATTAAAGTTACATTAAAAGGGTTCTTTTGAGGCCATATGATTGGCAATTCAACACTCTCAGCTAGCCACGCTACAAGCCTTCTCAGATTTCTCAAACAAGTTTTTAGGCACAGAAGGCAGCCAATTGCAGGACAGTTCTTTTTATGGGTTTTGCAAAACAAGCACTTGTGGTCACCTCACCAGAATGGAGGAGCAACAGTAGGCACTGTGCTCCTGCCCGATTCAGCAGCCTCAGACATTTTACCCTGGGAAAAGCAAAGGTTTCCTTTAACATCACTGCTTTAGATAACTTTGTCACCAATCCTGATCCATTCAGAACTGAAAGCCAATGGTTGGCCCAGCTCTTAGTGTTTCAAGCCGTAAACATCACACAGCCAAATAGCCAGCTCTGCTGCAGTCAGACAGTCAAGTGCAGGAATCGGAATAATTTGGGTTGGAAAGGACCTTTAAAGGTCATCTAGTCCAACACCCCTGCACTGAGCAGGGACATCTTCAACTAGATCAGGTTAGCAAGTTCTCATCTGAAAGAGCCCAAAAGCTATTTGCATCCACTTTCTCAGAAGAATTACAGGTCAAGTACAGAAGGACCACAGAAGCAATAATAATATATATTCAATTGCTATTAAAGGGAAAGGGGCATCAACCAGGACATAGACATTACCCTAAAATCAGGTCTGGATCTTTGAGCATCCCAGTGCTTACCTGTAATATAGTGTTAAGGAACTCAAGAGAGAGAATTAAGCCCTGTATCTACCTAAGAAGTAGTCATGATACTGGACATTACCTTCAAAAAGTCAGCTTAATCTGATTTTTTCACTTGTGTATTTTCAACTTGCTCTAACCAACAATACACACCTGATTTTCAAGAAAGGCATGCATTTTTAATTAACATGAGCCAGTAATCAGCCTGTGCTTTAAGCTATCAGAGTGCTTGCTTTGTTTCCTGAGTACTGCAGGCTTGCAGATTCACTGCGTCACTCAAAATACCCAAATCCTCAACATTAGGTGCAAAAGGAAACTCAATTAATATCGGAGCCTCCACCTCCATTGTGACCTTTACACTCTGCACAAAAATATGGACTCATGTTGCCTCAAAAGGTTAGATAACCTTACAGTTAGTTAATATTGGCAGGGATAAAGCAATCAAAGGATTCAGGAGAGACTAAGAAGAACTTTCTACAAGTGTTATCAGATCTCCAATCTGCACAGTATTCTAGAAAAAAATGGTTTAAACAGCATCCTCCTTCACACACTAACCAAAGCAAGCTTCTGCTCACAGCTCATACCGATTTCAGCATAATCACGTACTTACCAAAATAGCTCTCCTTTTTCAGACAGGGAGAGCACCATTGTATTGATAGAGCAGCATCTTTCAGGTAAATATTTGCCTAAACTTTGCATGTTCCTGCTGAGGTTAAACTTCAAATTTAGAGGGTTACTACTTGTTTTGAATCACAAGAGTCTGGAAAGCAGTCGTGACAAATTTCTTCCTAACAAATTACTCCATTTCACAGACAAGAACAATTGCAGTGCTGTGGCCACAGAGCAATACGCTCCGATGGCTGCCATCAAGTCACACTTTGCAAAGCTGTCTCCCACAAAATTAAAAATTTAAGCCATGCTGATTAAATAAAGCAGTTCTGCATACAACTGGATGCCTGCTAGAATTTTAAGCTTTTCCTTTGGTTCACAGTCAAGAGATTCCCTGGCAAGGCTCACTGTTTTTGTCCTAAGGAGATTTACCCATCGTGTGGCAGGCAGCCACGTGGACATGGTTTATGCCAGCCCAGAAGACAACTTGAGGGCAGTAGGGGTTGTCTGCAGACTGCGTTGTTGGACTGCTGATTGTTTGCTGCTAATTGTCACCTAATTGTCAAGAGTGGTCCAGCACTTACCTCCCACGCTTTTCTTAGAAGACATCCTTTATTAAGCCAAATATTATGGCTTGGCACAGGTACACTAATTATTTCTCTGGGGCACCTAGTCAGGATTTAGAGAAGTGTCCTCCAATCCCAGCCTCTCCATGGGTAGCTTAAGCAGCAGAAGAGCTGGGGAAGTGTTGGGTGATGCTTCTCGTCTCTTGAGCTGTCACTGGCAGCCCATCAGATATGGGTTTGCAGCCTTTTGGAGTAATGGCCACCTGCTATGGAGATGTCAATCCATTACTTAAGCTTTCAGAGTGCTTCAAGACCACAGATTAAACCACAATCTCCTCTTGTAAGAGGTAGAAAGTCTCTAGCAGGTAAGCCACAAAAGATCAGACCTGCATCCTTTAAGTAGCAGATCCCTCCACTACCGGCTGACCATAACTTCAGTTGCATATTTCCAACCCTACATCGAGTCAGTCTTTTGTCACGAAGAGCCAGATCGAAACTTAAAGCTTCCCCTGCCACTTCAGTAATAATTCATAACAGAACTGAAAGAACTGATCTGCTACCAAAAAAAACCAGCCACCCAAGCACTTTTGAATTAATTCCAGTATTGTATTTTGCAGCCAGATTTCTAGGAAATGTTGTGAATAATCCAAGTAATTCAGTGGGGCTTTGTTTTTATTTTTTGTTTTGTTTTCACAAAACACAGCAGCACATGGACTTTCAGTTCTGTACCAGAACCCACAGAAATCAGTAGTATTCATTTTCTTATAGGCCTCCTGACAGACAGTTCTCAGAAATAAAAGTCTGCAGGAGACCTGCAAGCCACCCCCTCGGGCTCTCCATAGGTAGCAGCAGCACATCTCTGGCCAGTAAACTGGGCATCTAGTCAGAGGAAACCCATTGTGAAAGGTTTTATTTCACAAAGACATTTCGATTAATCTCCTAGTTAGCCAAACAATTCCAAGACAGATAAAGGCAAATTTAAAAAAAGAAAAAACCAGCACACATTCCAAACTGAACTGCAAACTGAAAAACAAAACCAAGCAGATAAAATATATCCAAACATCCCAAGACAGACTGGGGCCCTGGGGCCCTTCAACACAACTGCAATTTATTATGCCAGAAAAACCAATTAATAAGTCAGAGGAGACCAAGCAGCAAGAGATTTACTCTGGAAGACAAAAATTTATGCTGCAATAGCTGTTGGGTCAGCTTTAAAACAACGCGACAATTCAGATACCCCAACACTGCGCTGGGACTCCTTCCTTCAGATTTTGCAAGAGGAACTAGAAAGCCTCTGGCTTTTTGTCTTATCAAGGAAAGTTCTTCAGTCAATTAAAAAGCTCATCATACACTGGCAGAATTTAATCACTTGCAGCTAATACCAATACCTTTAGAGCTGATCCACTTGTAGCTGGCACTGGATACTCCCCACCACCACCAAGGAGGGTGCAGGAGGCTGACAGCCAAGAGACAATGTGAGCTTGATGAGTCATTATTCTGAACATTGATTACCAAGCTGCATTTCATCAGGATGCCAATTATCTTCAGGTGTGGATTGGATCTACACAATCATCTCATTAGTCACTTAAATTTGCCAGGAAGAAAACTCATTTGACAAAACAACCTTGCTGAAGATTCAAGTGACTTAAACACACAGCCTGTCATGAGGCAGGTAGGGATACACCAAATATTACTGGGCCATGCCAGATTTTGTTCATTTGCTTGTGCAACAGGTTTGTTCCACAGACGTGGAATAACAATACAAGAATGAGTAAAAAGATGGATTTTCATCAGCAAGCTATGTCAGAGGACAACTATTAAAACTGACAATACGCATAGGTTGAAAACAGAACATGGTCAACAGTTGCCATCATACCTGCTGCCACCACACTCTCCATCAGAAACCTCTACCTGGGAAGGCACAAATTTATTTCCCGATTTTTCCTTCTTGATGTTGCCTGTACAGAGCAAGCTACTAAACAGATTTTTTTTTTCCCCCCCCAGCCATATTGCACGCATCTACCTTCTGCAATGCATTAAAGGCCACAAATGTGGCTTTCAGTCAAGTTTTTCCAGTAATAGGGAAAAACCAGAGTGTGCTGGAAACTGGAGCTTGTTGCAGCTAAAGACAGGGGCTCCTTTGATTAGCTTTCCAGATTTTTAGCCAGTTAAGAAGTTATCAAATAGGTTGGTATATGGTTGGGACCATAACAACTCTCTGAGCTTCCAGAATAGTCACATATTAACACCCATTCACTAGAAAAATCCTTCCTGGGCTTTCCTCAACTCCTCAGTAATTGAGAGCTACAAATTATTAAATACTTCAGTATGTGGGTTTTTTTGTTTGTTTCATTGTTTTTTGTTTTGTTTTGGTTTTTTTGAACAGTAAATATCCAGGAGATTCTTACAAAGCACTGCTTTGGTGCTGAAGCCAAGACTACCCTCACTACAACAGTTTAAATGTTGAGACTTCAGCTTAAATTTTAACATCATTACAGCTGCTATTGAGAACACAAGGCTAAGAAAAATCTTAGCTGGCCAGAGACAGTCTCTGAAAAAAGCCTCAGATATGGTCAGAAACAAAAACATCCTAATTACTAAGGATACAGAAAACCATACGTATATGCAAGATCTCAGGAGGAGATAAGGAAAAAAAACTCAACTGTGCAAAAAGCAATAGTATCAAAAGATGTTTCTCTACTGAAAAAGAGGGAAAGAGTAAGTGTTAAGGGAATCAAAAGAAGAGGTGGGGGTTTTTTTTTCTTTGCCCTCCGCAACATACAGCTTAGGGGATTCTTTTTTTTATTTTAAAGGTGGGGCAAGAGCATTTCTTGGTCTCCATAATGAACTGTCAGATCTGAACAAGTGGTGCCAAGAAAGAGCTTAATAATTACGTAGCTCTATTTCAAAACAAGCAGTTTTGAAACCACGTGAAAAGGTAACTTCTTTCTCTGTGGTTTCCTCTGGCCCCGATTATTTTTTTGGGTAAGTCTTCAAGAATCTGAGTGCATTAAGCTTCTGTACAGAGAGCCAAAGCACTGCCTCACAAAAGGATGTGTATATTCACACTGGCAACCCTGGGAGATGTGCCGTCCACGTATTCTGTGCAGAAACACACAAGCCCTCAGTTAAATCAAGCAGTAGAAGGTGACTCATCACTCAACAGCAACTGAACTTTTAAAAAAAGGTCAGTTTGTAAAGAGGAACAAGAATGACAGCAGATTTGAGCGTGAAATAACAAAGAAATCTACTGTATTTTCAATCACAATTAATACAGCATTCAATACTGCATGCAGGCTGAAGAGGAACTCCTAAGCAACCTTCCCTCCTTCCCCCAAGCCCCGCAGAAGCACAACAGCAAAGAAGCATACACAGTTTCATGAGGGCCTTAATTGTAGCTCTAAGGTGCCATCTCCTCAAGACAAAGGAGGAAGCTGAGTAATAACACAAATAGAGCAGAAATAAATGCTCACTGCCATGGCACCAGGTTGACAAAAAGGTGTATCTCATAGGAGAGCTTTGCACAGGGAATGCCACAGCTACAACCATGTGCTCTAAAAGCACCCAGAGATCTGCTTTTTTTTGTTTGGACAGTTCAAGGAAGACAAGACATGAGTCTTGGAAGGGGCATATAGAGCCTCTCCACATAAGGTGGTGGGACAGACAGCTGCGCTTGTGTCCCCTGGGGCAGGAGGGCTTGGGATGAAGCAGGTGGCTCCAGAAGGCAGCCACCTTCGTCCTTCCTCCAAAACCAGCATTTCTCCCTAAGCCCTTACGCCGCTGTCGTACAGGAGCTGGAGGCTTAGTCATCTCTCCAGGTCCCAACCTGGACCACCCTCTTACTTTCCCAGTCCTCAAGAGCCAACCACATCCCAAGGGGCCACAAGCAAGCCAGGTAAGGCAGGAGCAGGGCTACCCTGTCCTTGTGCCCCACATGCCCTCAGAAAACCTGCAAATACCAAAGAAATAAACCTCCCTGAGGTCAGGCATTGGTTTCTGTCCTTTTGCAACTCAATCCAGCCTTCTGAAAAGACCTCTTACTAGAGCCGAGAGTACTTGTTTCCAGTTTTATCCTTTTCCTCCTAGAAATTGGCTTCATGTAATTCTTTCAGAAAAGGTAAGCAAGACAGTGCCAAAGGAAGCGCTGTCAATAACAATGCTGGATCTACTGCTGCTGACATCTGGCAGACATTCAGCTTCCCCTTTCCTAAAGGCTTGCCCCCTTGGAACAAGAAAGATGACTCTTGTGATGGCAGCAAGCATCTACAGGCCTAAAGAGGTGGAACATTTTAGTCTTCTGCTCTCACCATTTGGAAGCCCTTGAATAGTCCAAACATCGCACCTTCGCAAGGGCAAGTGGCCCCAGGCCCTTAGAGACTACATCCTAAAGAGACTGGACTCTCAAGATGATCTCACTCTAACAACCCCCACACATGCTATTTCTCCAAAGCCGGGAGAGAAGTTGGGACTTCACTGCACTTCAAGTTTGGCTGTATGATAATTTGGCCCTTTATCAGTACAATATCCCTGAGAGCTTAGCTGCCTTTGTTGAGGCAGATAAAAGTTTCAAAACACTACAACTTAATCTTGCTTCAAAGAAAAAAAAAAAAATCTTAGAGAGCACTTTGCACTAAGAGATGCATTTACCAGAGCCATCCAACATATGCCCGATGCTCTTGGCAGGATGTCTCCAAAGGGATCTGACACCTACAAGTGATCTCCACTCCAGAAAAAGACAGAAAATACACCTGCCAGCCTGCTTTACAGGAAAACATCATGAAAGAACTTGAAAAACAAGGAGCCACCCAGAATAGCCACTGATGACAACGTGAAGATGATTTACTGCTTTGAATATCTAGAACATCTAGAGGTTTTAGAAACGCAGAGTCTGCTTCCAGTACCACATTACACAACCACCATGCAAGACTGTCTTTGCATGTTGCTTAAACCAAGTGGATTTTGTATCACCTGTTCAAGTTCTCAGCTAGCCCTGTAGTGCAGCTCTCCCTCCGTTAAGGCAATACTATGCATAAAGAAGTCAAATAATACTTGCCACTCTCTTCAAAGAAGTATCCATTTCTTGACATCGCTGCTGGTGGAGACTCTAAAAATACAGGAAAAAAAAGAACACAAGAATTATCAATCATCAAGAAGCTGAATGACTTCACCTTACTGCTAAACTCACTGTAAGACTGGATTACAGTAGAAAGCTAGTCCCAAAATACTGCAGGCATCAGATTTTCTGAATGTGGCAACTTTAACCTTTTGTTTATTGACTTCTGCATTTACCAGTATGTACTATACAGTCACTGCTTGAAAAAGTTAAGCAGTCTCAGGCATCCTGGGCTGGGACCACAAAACAGCAAGGCTAAAAGTCAGGACAAGCCTGATCATCTCAGTGACCTATGAAACCTGAACAAACACATCCAAAAATAATACAAGTTAAGCCTCTACAAGACTTATAAAAAAATACAAGCTACAATAAAATACAGGTTACAGCTTATACTCAGATAAAAAGATCCAGTTTAATTTAGAAAAAACAACTCAATTTAGACAAGAATGGGATTTCACATCCTATTCCACTGCTTCTAATCATTAGGATATGCCAAAACAGCGCTTGGCACTTGAAGATGAGCACCAGAACACTGTAGCCTTCCTTGGCGTGCTTGCTGAGCTGGGGACCTGCAGCAAACACCATCTGCACCAATGGGGTCTCATGAGGAAGCCACAAATGGGAAATGACACTGTTCAAGAGCAAACCCACAAACACAGCAGCACCAGGACAGAATCCCCATGATTCATTATGGAACATGCTTTATTTGTTAGTGAGTCAGTTTTGCAATTAACTGCTGGCAAACCAGGTATTTACCATGCAAAGGGATGTTCAAGCAGCATAGAAGCACCTGCTTTCAGGTGTGATCCAAGTCTGGTACCCAAGCCCAGCCTAGCTGTTTTTAATACTAACAGTATTTGACAGTTCAGACTGCATGAGCCAGAAGCACCAGCTTTTCTGTACAGGTGCATGGCCCGTTTTACAGAGTGCTAACAGAGCTCTGTATCAAGCCTTGAGCAAGATTCACCCAAGCAGTCCCTTAGAAATCAGCTACTAGATGCCGTGTCTTTATATGCTTCTTCCCAGCCAAAACGCAATCAGAAAGAGGAATAGATGTGCTCTGTCTTTCCCCACTTCATTAGGCTAATCAAACATTACCTACGCAAGCCTGGGATGAATTTGGGCCAACAAGGAAAGAGGTTTTGCCTGCTTTATTGTTCTACAGATTAGGCTTCCTGCTTTTCGTTTGAGGTATGAGACTGTTTCCCAAAGACCATTTCTGTACCCCATAACTTTTGGCTTATAAGTTAGGTGCTTCCCCCCCCCCCCTTCTTACAGTATGCCACTTTTTCAAGTATCATAATTCATCCTGGTCCACTGGGAGCCTTTGTGTGCCAGATGGATACAAGTCACACCACTGACGGCAGCACCTTCCAGCCCTAACACTTGTCGCAGCCTAGCGTGGCTCAGACCTTTGACTGCGGACAGCATTTGGCTGCACAAGTTCGTGGAGGGACACCCTGATTACCATTAAACAAAAAAAGAACAAAAACCCACAAAAACCAAACCACCACACAAACCCAAGGGCAATTCAAGTGTCTGGTCCAAGAGAGAAACACAATGTTCCAAGTTCATCCCAGAACAATGGCTTGGAAGAACAAACACAACGTGGCCAAGGGGCACCCATTACACAAGTCAATTGTTTCCCTCCACCTGGAAGGGAAGGAGAAGATCCATCCAGACTGATTAGCATGCTAATGATCAAAGGAAAATTTTTCAGAGAGGGTCTTATTGTGTCATGATTGCATTTACGTATTTCAGGAAAAAAATAAACAAAATAGGCCCGGTCAGACAGATTACCCAAGGAACCAACAATCCCACCAGGATGGTATATCAATTTCTCATTTTTATTATGGCTTCTGAGGGAGCCTGAAGCAACATGTTCATCCTTCACTAGGCAAAAATGGGACACCATTTGCTTTTTCTTTAACTGAACACAATTATTTCTATGGGTTGATAATGCCCAACGAGCAGGAATTCAGAGTTGGTTGCTTTCTTCATTAGAAATACCTTCTAGCTGCAGCGTTGCCTGGGTTGACGTCGCAC
Source organism: Phaethon aethereus (assembly GCF_964289735.1). NCBI lineage: Eukaryota > Metazoa > Chordata > Aves > Phaethontiformes > Phaethontidae > Phaethon > Phaethon aethereus. The sequence goes on from NC_138578.1 coordinate 82,630,424, forward strand.
CTTCATGGGAGACTCTGATTTGGTCGCTACTTGGACTAGGCATGAAAAGGGCAAGGCTGGGGTATTACAACAGGCAGTGCCATTTCATTAGGTGGCACTCGTTCCTCTGAGTCACTAATGAGCGATAGTCCCCTAGGCAACATGCTCAGGCAATTATGTTGGAGGTGCTGTTTTTTCAGATGAGTCATAAACCAGAGGTCTTAACCTTGTAATTAAAGATGCAATGGCACGTTTGGGAAAAAAGTCAGGCATTCACCCTACTATGTCCTGGCTAAAGTCCAGCCCTGGTAATTTGTCCCTACGTAATGCTGTCCCATAGCACCAACAGGATTCAGACTCCAAAACAGTCTTGTTGGAGCTGTTTGAAAAGTTGTCACAACCCCCACGGAAGGGGCTACGCACATTAACATCAGGAATGGTGTGTAACATGCCCAGGAGGTAAAAGGTGATGGGGCGTTTACACAAGTCCAGACACACACACAGAGCTATGGGACTAGCTTAAAGGTCAACGCATTAGCAGAAGTGGAGGTAGGAAGGGTAAACTGGGGGCTACATCATCTACATCTGAGACCCTAGAGAAAGCACATCCATGTAACTTTTTAACTCAGCAGAACAAAGGAGACAGATTTGGGAGAAAGGGCGATTAATATCTTTCCTGCGTACGCATCAGCCCCCTTCTTCCCATATTTCCTCATCAGTTTAGCACAAGCAAGCATAGCTTATGCTTATGGGATGCTAGCTAAGGGCAAGGCCAGCTAGACTGCACTTAAGTGCGTGCTCAATAGCAGTCAGCAAGGCAAACATAACAGCAGGCTCCACGTGCCTCTCCTTTTACAAGGCTTATGGGATTTTCATGTCCAAGGTCTCAGCTCCTTAGTCATGTTTTGCTGAAGAGAGGGGCAATGGGTTCAAGTTGTGTGGAACTGACAGCAAGACAGAGTCCTCTTTTCTCTAGCAATAAGGTATGTACCCACAGCCCGACACACACACACCTCCCAACATGCATTTCCTCTCCCCATCACCTCCGCTCTTGAAATTAAAAGAGCTCAATCAAGGGGCAGTTATAAAACGCTGCAGTAATCAATGCAGTTGTTTAGCTTAGGGAAGCCCAAGCAGGAATACGAGTCTCCAAATACATTAGAGATCAACATTACAATGCTCCAGTGTTTGCCTGAGGTTGCAGAAGTATTTCCATGACATATAAATCAGCCCCTGCACTAGAAGCCTTTCCAGGCTGCAGGAAGAGACCTACAGTCTGAGGAGCACTTTAGTACCACAGGGTGGGAGCTCCCCGTCTCCACAACAGCACACCACTTCCCTCAGATCCACCAAATCCATATCACTAGTTCTATTACCCCCAGGTATTCTTTCAGATTTCAGCAATAAAAAAAAAATCCAAGCAAAGTAATTTCAGCAAGACATAAGGTCAGGCTTCTAGAGACAAAGCTGGAAAGCATTACCCCAAGGAGCCAAGATGCACAATACAAATTCACTCCCATGCCTCCAGTATGTCTCGCCAAGAGGTCTATGTCCTCACTCTTCAGACTCTCTCAAACACCTACAAGGACAACCAGACTCTCCCTGTCCAAAGGCAGAAAAGGTGCCATCTTCCATCATCTGCCGAAAAGCATGTGGTATAGCTCTTCTAAAAATGAAGAACACTTCTTAAATTGTTAAGAGTTAACTTACTCCAGCAAATAAGTTTCTACTGCCACCCTACCTTATTCCCTACAGCAATCTGCTAGACAAGACTAAATTGGACAGGCATTAAAAGCGTCACCACTTAGCTTTTTCAAAGAAGAGCTTGTGTCTAGTTTCTCATCCCTTTACGAGCACTGTGAATTCAAAGGTGGAAGTGACAAGGTGAAGCACTGAAATGCTGCAAAGTGGAAAACAAAGCTTATTTCTCTAGACTTCGGGATACAGTTCAAGACTTCGGAAGTCACTGCCCTTTGACTTGAAGCTCTTGCAGTGACTTGAAGGGCCACCAAGGGGGAGGTATATGAAGTTTACTTCTTAACTGGTAGGACAATCAAGTTTGCTGTAGTTTAAGGTGCTTGGTATTAGAGCTAGGATGAATCAGATGATCTGCAGTGGGAAGTATCAGACCAGAAGTGGGTATACTTCCTGATTTCTTACATTCTTACCATTTTTACATTTGCATTTAACAAAAACAGACAAAACCCTACCATGCCATCCTCCATTATTAAATTCCTGTGGGAAACGTGTCTCCGATCTAATAACCCATTTTAACTCTCTTGTTTTAAGGTTAGTAAAAAGTTCTCTTGAGCCTTGCAATATTAGTGGATTACAAATAAAAGCACATTCTCTGGATACTTCAGTAACTCAATTACGATGTTCTGCTGCTGGCATCTTCCAAGTAAACAGCCCTCTGCAGCACAAGCCTTATATTGAACCAAAACACAGCTCTCTAACAAGTTTTCTACAAGTGGTACTTACAGACTTCAGCTTTTATGACTTTCCTCTAGTAAATGTCCTCAAGTTCTGCAGTCTTGATATTTAATTGGCGTTTACTTTCAGACAACACCATTTTGAAAGAGTTATTGGAAAGGTACTTTTTCATTTACAGGCCCTTTAATATTGGCTGCTCTTGGGTTGCCTCTGAACATAGGCAGCCTGGACATCTGGAGCATTTAATTACCCCGTAAGTACTGATAGGAAAACATTGGGTACCTTCAGCTTTTACTCAGGGTGTGCTCCAGTATCCCAATTTCCACCACCTTCTACAAACACTGCTTTGCTGAAACTAAGGGGCATTTCTGAAACTCATTAGCAAATGCAATGTCTTGCCTTACAGTCAATAAAGCAAAACCCTGGAGCCTCTGAGCAAGACATTACAACAACAACAACAACAAAATCACCTGTTCAGCTGAAAAAGCCTTTAGACTTTCCCAATTTCCTCCCAGGAGGAATTGTCAATTCTCAGCATGGCAGCCTGAACTGCCCAGTTATCTGAGGGAAAAAATAAATAAATTTACTTTCCAGGGCTTCAGCTTTGAAGCAAAGTTTAGGCCACTTCAAGCTGACTTCCAGGAGTTTGTCAATCAATGCTAAAAGCATCCATCACTACCATTAAATAGTTGGGCACCAGCTTCCCTACATAATGGGGAATGTTGCAAGTGGTCTCACTACCTCAAACAGATCCAGGGCCAAGTCCAGCTTGAACAAGTGTATTGTGTCATCTAAGGTTTAGATCTGTGGAAAGAGGACAAGACTATCCCTACCCAAGGCTCCACCAGACCTGGTTATTTAATATTAAACTCTGAGCTCGCTTCTTTGTTCTCTCCAGCCCACCATGAATTAACAAGACAAGGGAGTCTGCAGTAGCACAACTGATGAGGGAACTGCACCCCGGTTCATGCAATTTGGGGCAGGTGGAGAGCCTCAATTTATGTGTTTCAGATACCCAATAACCAAATAATGCTGCTCCCTTCCCTCCACCCAAAGTTGGCAGCAAACCAGACTTAAGAGAAAAACCACACACACAAGGAATAGCATCCTAAGGGAAACCTGCAGGAGAGAACTTTTTTTTTTTTTTAAAGTTATGTGGAGCATTGACTGAAATGAGCCTGCAACTGAGAGTTTAAAAGTCTCTGTATACAGCAGGAGCTCAACAGCAGGAGGACGAGGAAGCCTCAAGCTCCTTTTGTAACACAAAACTGCATTGCTGCAAAAGAACAGGGAAAGAGCTCAACAGGCAGCAAATCTGATCCCACCGAGTAGCTAATCGGGTCAAATTATATCAATATTGCAGGGCTGTCCCACATAGCATCACTTGTGCTCAGAACACACGAGATTTTGGCAGTTTTCAGGGAAGAACTAAGCAGCAAGTTCTCCTGGTGGAGACATTTGCTGCTAGTGATTTAAAACCATTCAAGTCAACAAGAATGAATGGACAGCAGCATGCAAAAAGCTATTTTGCCTTAAGTTACCTCTTCTCATTTCTATCTACATCTTAAGCAGCTGATCCTTTCCTATGGCCCCGCATACTTCAACTGGAAAACACTGGTGAAAGCACAGCTCATACTGGCACAGTCAGAGATGAGAAGCATGCCCCTATGCTGCTGTTCCGGGCATTAACAGTTGACATACAGGACAAGAGCTTGAGATTTTACCCGTGTTTGTCACACCTCTCTAGGTGTACAGAAAGATGAAAAAAACAAACCACACAAGTGAGCATTTCAAAACTAATCACTGTAATTCAAGGAAGTGTAAGATGAGTAAGGCATGCTTGTTAATACTTGGGCAGGAAAGTGCCCCATAAATACAGCGTATGAGCCTGTGGCAAGCCCAAACACAGGCCTTTCCCCAGAAAGCACTGATTTGCATCAATAAAGACAAAGGAAAATATAATAGAAAAAACTTAAAAGGGGTAAAAAGACCTTTTGTAAGTCACCAAATGGGAAATATTAGTACTGCTACATTCCAAGGAGTTTAGGCTTGAAGGGGTAAGAGTCAAGATCAACTAGAGGACTCTTCTTTACTACAGCTTTACAGCCTCACTCCCCGTGCGAGCACCACACATGCCTTCTCAGTGCAGACACATCCATCCATGTCTCATCCTGAGCAGAGGCTGAGAGGGATAAACCCTTCTTCCATGAGACACGCCAGAGCCCTATCCCCCCTCAACTTGCTCTTCATTCATCTTGGTGGCATAGCCACACGGAAGGGTTAAGCAGAGCCCCACAACATCCCCACGTGGCATGACTAGAGGGTTAATGCAGGCAGAGATGTGGTATACTTATACTGGATTTTTGTTGGAGACTTCTACCTAAACAGGTTGTTTAAACACATCTCCTGCATGGAAACACCTACAGGAAATCAACTTTTGAGATCTTGAAAACAACCTAGAAGACAGCCATGACCCAGGAAGATTTAAATCCACTCCAAAACTCTTCACCTTGGTAAGCTTTTAGAAGACTATAAAGTGTTGGCCAAAGCAGATGCCAAGAAGGAAGGTGCTTTTAAGTAGCCCAATACAGTGGCAAATTACTGCTCTAGCCAAGAGACTCAGAGCTGCAGGGACACAAGCTTTCTTTCCGTATGTGTAGACATGGCCAAGTCCTCTAGCAGTCTTTACAGGAGAGGATGTTTCCGCTGAAGAGCGATTCTTCAAAGTTATGCATATTTAACATACATAGAATTGCACAGATGTGTCACTTGTCTTCCCTGCCCCCCCTTCCAGCAGTATTTCTAAAGGATTTTCACCACCTCTTTGCTTCCTACAAGGGTTTTGTTTCCCAAAAAACCCCATTTTTAGGACTAAGAGGTCCAAATTGCCCCAAACTAAACATCTCTAACACACATAAGCACCCCGTTTCTGATTTTCGGAGGACGTGACACCAACCCTCTGACGTTTCCTAGGCTACACACCACAGTGCACCAGTCACCTGGGCATAAAGCTTTGCTCCATGGATCTATCTAAACAGTGTCCTCCATCACAGTGTGACCACCCTGAGATGCCAGTCCCCATCCAGGTGGAATACACGTTAGAGCTTCATGGCTCAGCAGGCACTAAAGTGTCAAATCAGGGATTATATGCAAGGAGCTGGACATTCTTCTAATGAAGAGAAATGGCATGAGGAGGTCTTAAATCACACCACGGTCACTCTGGTAAACGAAACCCCAGAACTAATTTCTACAGTGACTGGATGTGAAAACAGAAAGCATCACCCTGAAAGGATAACGCAGGAAGCATCCTCCTGCCTGCTCACTCCCAAACACACACCCACACACAAGCTCAGGGATCAGACATGTCTGCTTTCAAAGCATTTTCCTCACTGCATTGAACAATTTCCCTCTTCATCCCCTCCCTGGCTTCCTCCAGAACACCTATCGCAATAAAGCCATCTAATAAAAGATCACTTTCTGCAGCAGTGACAGCAACCAGAGCCCTCTCCCCCCAAAACACACCCATGCACGCTAAAGGTTGGTGTCAGCAGTGCTTGGATTTACCAGCAGCACCAAGCTGTCCAGGTTGACTCATCCCAGTTTAGCCCACCCGAGCAATTAATATCCGAGGGTGCCTCCCAGAGGTGAGCTGCAAGAGGAAGCGATCCTGTAAGTTGAGAGCTGTGCAGCTGCTTTGCTAACGGGATATCTTTTCCTCCTCCGCCAGGTTTCTTGGCCAGCGTTTCGTAGGTGAGCAGGACAAGCTGAGAAGTGGGGGAACGACGACACTTCGGGATTTGGCTGATGGACAGAGAATTTGGGCTATTTGCCTTTTTTCCCCAGGATGAAGGGAGATTTCATTTTGTTGGGCCCTCTAAAAAAAGTGATTTAAGACTTGCAAGGATTTCTTGCATAAGTGCTACATGGAGAGGAAAGAAAGCAAATACCTCCAGAGATCCCACAAGCTGGCAAAGGCCCAAGAACAGACCAGTAGACTTTTCCTGAAACATTTAAATAATTTAGAAAGCATTAACTCTTACTGACAGTTTTTCAGACAGCTCTTTTGCTTGCAGGGCCCTATCAAAAACCTCATAACTCTTAATTAAAAAAAAAAAAAATACTGCAGTGGCCCCAAGTCTTGGTCAAGATTGAATGTGGATTCATAAATGTGCCCGAGATATTTTTCTTTGCTGAAATGTTTTCCTTGTACAGGCAGGTCTTCCACCACCTGCCCCTTATCTGCAGCAGCAGCACTGTGTAAAACCTGCAAAAATGACTGAGAGACATCAACATTTCACTTGCTTGGGGCTATTCAGAGGAAGGGAGCTGTTCCCTCCCTGCAGTTGTTCAGTTGTGTTAAACACTGTAAAAATTAAGCACCTACAAGGTGTGAACTAGTAGCTCCAGAACTCTTGTTTGAGGCTAGGTAGAAGAGATGCTCCAGCACCACCAGTTTCACATTCTAGCATCACCCCAGGGTACCAGGATGTTTTGGAACACAAAGTGCATTACTATAAAGTTTTTATGCCTTATCTTATTGCCACCAAAATCAAAAACAGCTGCTAAAGAGGCAGCAGCCACTGGGCCAAGCTTTGCAGTGAAGTTAGTCCTGCACCCCTTCCCACCACCACCCCTCAAGAGGCATCTGGATGAAACAGGAAACCAGCTCCAATTCACCCAAAACCAGAAGTCAAGTCAAAACCAAGGTCTATACTGGAAACATGGGAAGACACAGAAGTAGAGCAGCGAACCCAGTCGCCCCATCACCAAACACATTTTCAGTTGTGGTTCCAAGCAAGACAGAAAAAAACCACTACAATCGCCTCCTGTCATTAAGGGTAAAAGCAGTCCAAAGGATACCGAAATGGCAGCCCAGCTGCCCTCCACAGCCCCAACCCTCCCCACAGAAACAGGGATTTCAAATCATGACAGGCTTGGCAGAATAACACAAATCACCCCATACAGTTTCTATGTCTATAGGAGCCACGAAACAGCAGCAAGAACACCACCACCACAGCAGCACCAGATGCTATTTTGCTGTCCATCATCAACTCAAAATAAAAATGCCTGAGTCCGGTGGAGAAATAATCACAAACTGACAATACATGATAGAGTGTTATTCATTAGGACATTGTTTATGGTTCGTCTACATGGCTTCCATGGCTACAGCAACAGGGACGGTGTTTGCTAGCATTTTAGACAGATTACATACATGCATTTTGTTTTGACTCAGCACTACTCTTTCCCCACGTGAAACATCAGTATGTAAAGCCTCACAGACAGGCTGTTAGAATGCTTTAGCATTAATTAGAGAAAATCCACAACAGGTAAGATCTCTTGTGCTCGTCTCCCCATGCATATCTTGAAACTAAATTCAGACCCTGAAAGACAGCGCTCTGGTTAATGTAAATTGAGTTCAAAAGGTATTCCTCCATCCTTAAACACAACAGCACAGAGACATCCGGCACAGAAAATAGATATCACCACCAAGCAGCAAAGCCCATCAAAAATACATCAAGTATTGCCTTACTTTAGTGAATTAAATAATAGAAGAGCTGGCAGAGCTGGTTTTCTAGATTTCCTGGCCAAATGCATCACCCAGCAACAGTAGTGGTTCGGTTTTGGGGTTGGTTTGTTGTTTGGATAGCTTTTTTCCTTTTCTTTTTTTTTTTTTTTTTTTTTTTTTTTTTAAGACCACAACTTACCTGCGCTACTTCTTTAATAGAGACGCTGTTCAAACAGCCTCCGCTCCCCTCCCGGTTGCTCCCCGAGCCACCGCACTTGTTCCCGAATGCCACTTGCTCAGGTGGCCGAGGCGGCGACGGCTCGTGCTTTTTCAATGGCTCCAATATGAATCCATCCAGAGCATCTTTCTCCCTCACTTCCAATTGGCGAGCGGCGAATGGGTGGAGTGAGAACGCGACCCATTAGCTCCCAGACGGACACCTCCAGCCCCGGCTCCCACCCCAGCGGCGATGCCGGCCAGCCGCTAACTTCACTCCTGCGAAGCAGCGCTCCGCATGCCGCCGCAGCCCCGGCCGAGGCTGGGCTTTGGGCTGGGTCGTCTCCCCCAGCCACCCAGATCCCCGCTGCTGCTCGGAGCTATTTGCCTCCGATAGCAAGGGAGGGGGGGGGAATAGAATAATTAAAGTGATCCTGCGCTTTGGAGCCGGTGGTTTTTGCTGGATGCTGTATGGAGAAAGCTCGTGTGCCTCCTTAAAAAGAAAAAAAAGCTTTGTGGCAGCCAGGCTCAGCTGAAGTGAGAAGATACTGTACCTTACAGACAGAAGTACAGGGAAAACAAGAAGATGTGAAGATGCAGGAAGAAGAGAGGGAAGGGGAAAAAAACCTGCCGCTGAGAGGTAGATATAGCAAATTTCTTAAAGATACAGCCGCTGTACTCTGCGAGCGCGGTGCCCGCCCGGCTGCAGGGCTGGGCTCTGGGGTTGTTTTTTTTCCCCACACTACCCAGCATGACAGTTCAGCTGCATGGGCAGTGGCAGTGCAAGGGTTAACGCATGCATTCAACGAGGAGCCTGCATAAGGGAATGAGAAACAAGGCAGTAAGTCTGTGCTCTAAGAGAAAGTTGCAAAAAATAGAGCTGAAGAGACCTCACCTCATCCGAGGGAAACTTATATCCAAGTCCAGGCTACGCAGTGCCTAAAAAGCTTCGGAGGGAAGATACCACATCCTTCCCCCCTCCACCCCCCAGCCTGTTCTACTGCTTCACTTTCCTTAACAATTCAAGATTTTCATAACAATAAGCCCAGTCTCCCCCAGCTGGATATTTAAAGCCCAGAGGAATGGTCTATGCTGGCCAAAAAAAGGGGAAAAAACCACACTTAACTCCCCAAAGCAACATCATCAGCCTTAGAAAAAGCAGAACCCTAAAAAAAAAAAGACAGAAATAAACAGCGAGTTATCCAAATGCTGGCAAGACTGGGTCACTCCCCTACAGTAACTCTGACAATTACTGTGACTTAAGTAAAAATTTCCTAGGGATCATATTTACCAGGAGGCAGCAAACATTTCCCAGGGCAAAGCAAGGTGAGGCAGGGCACGGCTCGGGAAGAGGCATTGCTCTTAGCAGCGGGATTTACTCACAGCCACATACCCTCGTTTTCAGTCGCTGCTACAGACTTGTTTCCGCTGCATGAAACCACAGGCAATGCATGTTTTTAAACACCTCCTACGCATTTTCTCTGCCGAGACTGCTCATCCAGTCTCCTCCATTTTTTTTTTTGTATGCCACCTGACGAGCTTTTCCAGGTAAGGCACATCATATTCAGACTGTAAATAAGATGTAAAGGAAGCATACCATGGTTTATAAAGTATTTGAGGGTGGAAGAGACCCTTGGAGGTCTCTAACCCCACTCCTTGCTCCAGGCAGGACCACCTTCAAAGCTACATCAGGATGTTCAGGACCTCATCTCATCAAGCCCGATACCTTCCCCCAAAAAAGTTTGAGTCAGAACTCGTGTCCTTGGGATCAGCACTTACAGCAGGGCTCAGCTCCTAAAACAGGATTTACCAAGCTTCCCCATATAGATTCTTTGCAGCAGAGCAACATGTAAAATTATGAACCAAGCTGATGCTTTTTATAAGGTACTTCCTTGTAGCGAGACAAATCTGCAATACAGGAGCTTAATACCTTCCCCTATACCCACACTTGATACCTTTAATAACAGTTTAAAGGACAGAGTTGACAGCATCACAACCCTAAAGGTGAAACAAGCCTGCCTAGCCTCCAGCAGGTATTTCAGGTTTCAAACACTGCTGGATTCATTTCACCAAATGAACAAGCTTATGAAACAAAAGACTGGCTAAGATCAGTTTCTATTTTTATTTTTTTCTGCACTGAGGTGGTTTATCAGCTCTCCCTGGCCAGCCTGCTCGGGTCTGAGGGTATAGCAGGGACTGGAGCTGCTCCTTGGTGGAGATGACAGCAGCCAAGCAAGCACGACCAGGAGAGGTCCGAGAGGACAACGCATCAACACAACCACACCGATGTCCTAGCTGCGTTGCCTCCCTCCTCACCCACCATTTCCAAAGCCCCCCCAAATCTCAGTGGACTTCTCTGCTGCCCCATGTTACCCCTCTCCCATCCCCAACCCTTTCATCACCAGTCACGCACCGTCCACTGGCCCGGTCCACCTCTGCGTCACCAAACGTTGCGGCCACGGGGCCAAATCCTGCGAAGAGCCAGCGCTCGCCCCAAACTGGCCATAGGGTGAGCGGAGAAAGGTGAGCCGGGGGTAACAAAAAGAAGCTGGCTCCATTAGGACGGAGAAGAGAGGAGAGCCAGGTACGAAGCAAACCGTGTCCCCCTTCACCTCCTTCAGCGGGTACTGTTGGGACATGCAGTCTCAGAGCCTTCTTCCCCGAGAAGTTCCTTTTTGAGGAGGAATTAGTGCAAATAATAAAAAAAGAGCTGCTCAAGCAGCCCGGCTGCTGTCACAGCCCAGCAGAGCACACTGGAAAGGCTGCGTCTCCAGCCTGTATTTAAACGCCCCTCTCAGAAAGCAGAGATGCAGCACAGGAAGAGACAAATTCCAGCTCTGCGTCGGGCTGATAAGCCAGGTTTATAATATTCAAGAAGTATTGGCATTACTACAATTCCTCCCCCCCACACCCTCCGCAACTAATATCTTGTGCAGTGGGTTGTTGTGCACAATAAGCAAAAAAAAAAAGCCCAATCCCTACAAAAAAAAAAAATCAGCCTGTTCCGGTGGGAACAGCCAACGCGTTGAATAAAACAAACACACGCGTGTTAAACCCTAGGGACGCAATTAGGCTCAGAGGAGGGGGAAGAGGCGTTTAAATCCTGGAGAAGGAGACGGCAGCAGGCAAGAGGAAGAGGAGAATAATCCCAACGTCCAACTCTGTACCCCATGGGGTGTTTTTTCCCCCCAAGCGGCAGCTCCCACCGCTGTGGGGTGCCAGCACTTGCCCCAGCACGGAAAGGGAAGAAAAGCCACCTCATCCTCAGCCCCCAGATCACCCCCCTTCTAATTTACCACTCCTTTGAGCAGGTAGCACCCAGCAATAATTCACTTCATCCCCGCTGCTGTTCGAAACCCACCTGCAGCATCTTGAGACAAAGGCTGCTCAGCTCCAAGCACCAACCGGCTGAGATCTTCTCTCCACCAGCTTCAAATTTGTGACTTTTCCCCCCTGCCAGAGCCCGCATTATCACTAGTCTCCATCCATCCCACCATGGTATGGTTGCAGGGATGCCCCCAGGGCAGCCACAGCCCCACGAGCCCTTCTGCTGCTGTTTGCATCAGGTCCTTCAAACTTAGAGCACTAAAAAGCACCCATGGGGAAGAAAATCCCTGCCCAACCCAAATGTAAAGTCAGTGTTAACCTGATACAAACCACCGGAGTGGGTTTCATGCTTTTCTCCCTGTCTTCTTGCAGTTTCTCAGCAGGGCATTTATGAGGAATGAGACTGGACTCTATACCCTCCATGCCCTAGTCAAATCACAGCTCCCACTGATCCATCAGAGCTTGCAGACCCTTCTTCAGTAACAGAGTTAGACTGAAGCCCTTAGTACTGCCTTTTTCTTTTCCTTTTTTTGTTTATAAAAGCAAGTCAGAGCCAGGGATTAATTTAGAAAGGGGGAATAGAAAAAAACTCATGGAGTTATAAGTGACAGCTAAGCACTTTGATACCAAAGCCAGCACTGACAGATTGAGAAGCTTGCAGTGCTCTGCTCTGGGCCAGCATGTCACCATGCTCTACAGAACGGCTTTATGAGGAGCTTCTACTATATCTTATTTAGAAAGATTATTGCATTAAAGAAAAAAAAGTCTTTCAGTTTCACCAGGTCCCAGCACAAACTCCTGAAGGAGCTGTTTTGCAGACTTCATGATCACAAAACACTGCCGAGACCCAAATTCGGATGAATTTTGAAGGAATTGCCTCAGCATTCCCAGTTTTTAACCTTAGTGCGCTGCATCCTTCACAGCAGACTCCCTACTCTGCCTCAGCAGCGCTAGCACCACGCCGTGCCTCAGCTGCTGCTAGCAACAAAGGTAGCTTGGATTTAGCATATGCTGGATATCTGCTGGTGTGCTTGGCAATAATTTGCATCTTTAGAGGGTAGATGACAGTTTCATGATGATGAGTCATTAAAGTGTCCCAGAGAGTTGTTTACTCCCAGAGAAATCCTACATAAGGAAACAGGACTTTTCTAGAAGTGGTTTTGCATTGGGAAGACGTAACTTAGTGGTTTTCCATCACGAAGAGGTAACTCAAGTGCCACCCAAGACAGAACAATAGAAAGCTTTTGGATGGCAATCCCTGTGGCTTCCCAGAGACACTTCAAAGCCCAGTATTAGGATTACTCACTAAAAAAAAAAAACCAGCAGCTTTCCCCCTACATAATGTGATTTAGCACCTGCCTTTAAGCATAAAGTAACACAGAGCATCACCGCAGGTCTGCAAAGACAAGGGTTAAGGTTTTGGTCTCATACAGGCAAATAAAACAGCACCAGGCTAAGTCTGATAACTCTGGACTAAAATCCAATTTTGCAGCTAAGGTCAAGCTCCTTTCTGCAAGAAATATCAAATTTTTCACCAACACTTCTTCACAACAATATAGAAATCTTCCATTTCAGATGCCCATGCTTTTAAAGCCAAGACATCTTTGTTTTCACATTGACTAACATAAATCTTGCTTTAACAACTGTTTACAGCCTTAAATGGCTTAACTACAGCTTTACTAGAAGTCAAGGCACTACAACTTTACACACAGATATCTTATGGCACTGAGGGAACCGAACGAGTGCTCCATTTAAAAGCCTAACCCAAGTTTCTAGCTGTGTTCATTTAAACAAGCTGAAGCCTTCGAATTGCCAGGGAACGAAAGCTGGAGGGAAACTTCCTCTGCAGTACATAACTCTTACCGAGTGGCAACTCTATAAAAGCCACAGATATTTCAAAACTAGAGGACTCTGGCTGAGATGGACTAGCCAACACTAGCCCCGATTCTAGTGGGGAAAGAGCAATGTGCGGCTCATACCTCTGAAATACCGCTGGATCTATCCAGCCCTGGCCCAAGCAGTTGATCCCATGCTTCAGCCACAGCTTTTGGGAGACAGTCACTCTGCAAAGGAGGGACCATAGCTATGTTCACACCTAGAAAAAACCCACATGAGAAGTCCTGCCAAGATTGCACATTGGGCGGGGGGGGGGGGGGAAGGCAAGTTGTATGTTCCCAGTAGAGATAGTTCCCGTGCACATCGCTGATGGACAGCCAGTCTACCCCATCGGGTCTGAAGAATGACAGTCCTGCACACGAAGAACAGCAGCGCAGGAGAAAGCTTTGAGGAAGAACATCAGATCCAAAGCAAATTTTTGCATTAAGCTGGGGGGGGTGGCGGGGGGGGAAGGGCACAAATCCACCCAGAGAGCAGTTCCTCAAGAGAAGTTTGAGCACCAGCCTCCCGCTCGCCGCTTCGCAGGCAAAGCTGTTGTGCCACCTACAGTTGCTTTTACTCCAAAACAAAAAACTTTCCGACACAAACCCAAGTCTCTGTCATTTAATTTAGCGTCAACGCAGCGCTAACACAGCCATGCTGATTAAGGAAACGCTTCCTCCAGTAAGGTGGGGAGAAAATATGTTTTAAAGTTTAGCGTAAATCACGAAGCGCGTTTCGAAGTGCATTTAAACCCACCTAACGCCATCGCTGGGGTTTTTGCCAAGGCACATGACTCCAAGCCCTTTACATTAGTTCAGTTGGAGCCAGAAGTTTCACCTTTTGTTTTTCCTTCTTTTTCTTGTGGTTTTTACACCATCAACCAACATCAAGTCAGGCAACTGCATCTGCAAGTGAAGTGCCGGAGCAGAGCTAAGCACCCCCCCCCGAGCCCTCCTCCCCTACTTAGCCATAAACAAGTACCAGAAATGGGGGGAAACAACCCCAAAACAAGAAGCCACCAAGTTCACATCGCTCCTTTATCCCCTGGTACTTCTTTCACACCGCATCTGCACTCCCTGGGCTGGAACATCCCGCTGCTGCCCGAGGAGCCCCAAATTTGGGGGGTGTCACCACCTCCCCACAGACAACAACCCACTCCTGAACAAAAAGCCTTGAGCAGTGATGCAAAATGGAAGATTTCACAGATTTCTGCCCACCCCCCGGCACCCTACATGTCCCCGTCCCCCCCCCATCCCCTCCAGACCTCTCTCCCCATCGCATCCCACCCCCGACCCCTCCCGCTGCTGCAAAAGGCAAAGCTGGGGGGAAAGAGGCGGCGGGGGGGTGGGGGGGGGGCACACACACAGACACACCCCCCCCGCGAGCTGCCGGCGAAACTCATCGCACTTGTGTCCCCTCCCTGCCCAGCTTTGCCTCTCACCGCACGGCTGGAGGTGAAACACCCGTCTCGCTGCCATGGCTGCCTCGGTTTTTCCTCTCATCCCGTCTTCACCATTTCGACATTTTTCGGGCTTTCTTGGGGTTTCGAAGGGGGGGTCCTAATTATTTATTTATTTTCCCCGACGGGACGGAGGGGAAAGAAACAGGGCAGCCACAAAATAAAATATATATGTAAATATAAATAGCTATAAAGAAACTCCCCGTGCAGGAGTGCAGGCTGGAAGGGGAAGGGACGGAGCGGTGTCACACCCCTGCCCGGGTCCTAGCGCCCGCCCCGCAGCCGCTGCCCAGCCCCGCCGCCTCGGCACAGCCCCAGGTGCAACCAAAAAGGGAATATTTAAAGTCAGCTCTCACCCCAACCCTACACACATCTCCTGTAGGGAGGCTTGTCACTTCAATTAAAATAAATGGGAAAAAAAAAATCAGTTTTCACGTTTCTATGGATGGAAGGCTACTGGAAGTGTTAGCAGGCGAGATGCTGACAATAACTTCAGAGCTGCAAAAAAAAGTATCGAGCTGATAAATCTTGCTTTTCCCCATTAAAGCATGCTGATGTGCACCACAGGGGTCTCATCCCTCCGGATCAGTTTGCTCTGTCCCTTCAAAGCTTCCTCTGAAATAACCTGACACAGGCACGTTCTAGTCAAAAGCAGCCAGCTAGGATTCCCTGGGATACAGCACAGTGATGTACCTTGAGTTTCTTCGCAACACCAAGCGGCAACAATGATAAAGTTTTTAAAAACAGGTGCAGAGCAATGCTCTCCAACCCATAGGCTTTGCTTTAAGAAGACAGGGACATTCCTTAA
This sequence comes from Phaethon aethereus, assembly GCF_964289735.1. Lineage (NCBI taxonomy): Eukaryota > Metazoa > Chordata > Aves > Phaethontiformes > Phaethontidae > Phaethon > Phaethon aethereus. The sequence goes on from NC_138578.1 coordinate 82,646,030, forward strand.
GTTCCTGCAAACTTTGCCGCCTTTTTTTTTTTGTGAGATTTTCCCAGCCGCTGCTACCTTGTTTGCTCACAACCTGAGCAAACCTTGGTGGTTTTTTTGCCTCCCCGCTCAAATCACTCTCCCCAGAAGGAGTTAGGTGCCAACACCAGGAGCACTGAACACACAGAAGTTAAAGTGGTGAATGAAGCTTAACGCTCCTCTCCCAAAATAAAAGCAAGTGAAATTAGAGACTGGCAAGAGGACACCTGCATCGCCTCCAGTGTGTACACAGTAGCATATTAGGATAAATAGCTATGCTACCATAAAGGCTGGAGTCCAACTGTTTCGTTTCTTCATTTCCCAATCTTTCATTCCTCCAGAAGGGTCTTCTGAGCTGATCTGGCTGCAGCAAGCAATTTGGAAAACTTGGAAATTAGGGGTGAAGGGCGTTTAAAGAAATCTTAAAGACATCTTGGCTTGGTTGTTACAGAACTTGGTCTCAAGGCAACATATCCGGAGTGAACCTTCCTCATCTTCTAAATCAGCAAACCACATCCATGAAAAAAACCACCTACCTAGAAAACCATGTGACACCACTTCAGCTGGAGGTGGGAAATCCCTGCCAAGAGTTGAAGGCTTAAGTTACTGCATAGATCTCCAACACTGGAGAAGACAGCATTCATGCCTATTTAGCACCTAGATTAATTTCAAGGAATCAACTCATTTTCCAGTTTCAAATGCTAAGTGCTACCTCCTTCAGCTCACAAGGGAAACCCATTCCCACCCAGAAAATCATCATGGGAAGAAGTGAGGAGATCTGGTTTTAATGCAATTATGTTGGTTTGGAAAATGGATATATTTTAAAGTACCAATTTGTGGTTTTGCTGAAGTTCTGCTTACGTCGCAGAAGTTAATAGTTATCTTAATGGTTTAAACTGTACAAATTTAATACAACATTTAACTCCTTGCACAAGTTGAATGCATGGTGTCCAGTTCCATCAGGAGATTGGGAACCCAGTCTCCTAAGTGGTGACCCTGCCAGCTCCTCCTGGAAGGAGGAGACCAGAAGGGAGGAGACTATGGGAATGCACACAAGAGCATGGACAGCTTTGCAGGGCTGTATTTTATACACATCTCCTGCAGGGGTTTGTAGGAGTCCTTCAAGTCCTACATCCTACGGGCACACAACTAATGGTGGAAGACTGGGCCCTTTTATAGGCCAAACCAAACCATATTTCCCTATGATGAAGGATTATTATAGCAGGTGTCTCTTGCTAGAAATATTAGTCCCCCCACCAGTATAGCTTTCTGGAAGGTATCAGCTTATCCGATATGACACCAGGCTCCAGAGAAGCTATCAGATACCTTCTGTCTGGCGCTATCTGGTCTATCCCGGTGTCTCCAGACCTGCTCTTTGCAAGCAGTCTCCATTGGCCCAGCTAAGCACAGTCACCCAGAGGGAGCTGGATCCATGGAGTGGGAGTTACACCCTACCCTGAGCCCATCAGCTGCATGAGGAGCCTCACTGGAATATTCCCCTCCAGCAGGTTACTAACTTTATGCACAAAGAGAACTTCCCTTCAAGGCAGATGTTCGTTACCCTCTCTCAGCAAGTTATTTCTTATTGACTGTCTGATTAGAATTAAGCAGCTCTTTGTACCTAAGCTGGTTTGGGGCTAGAAGCCGGTGGGAAGTGGATTTTTGCTTGCCTTCACAACCAGATCATACAAGACCTGATTCCCTGGTCCAGCAGGATAAGTCATGTATCAGAGCAGAAGATACTCGAGTTTCCTCCAAGGCAGGGACAGATAACCAGATATATTTGCTTTTTAGCAGAATGCTTTTGCCAAGACCATGATTTTTCTGGTGGCCAAGCACCGGAGACTTGCAAGACTTTAGAGCCCAGACAATGAACACTGGGTGGACCCAAGCATTGCAGAGAAACTCTACTCCAATACCCAGGCACGAATTAGTGCTGGGATTCCCACGCCTATGACACAGCCAAGATTTTAAACAAAGTTATTGCTCATAGGATCAAAAAAAAAAAAAATTAAGGACTACTTGCAGAGCTGTTTTATTCTGTTTTAATCATGCCCTGAACTCCCTAAATCCCCCCCTAGCTCCTGCTGCTTTGACTGCAGCTCAAGCGGAGTGCCACTCCGCTTCACGCGTGGGGCTCCTGTGTGCGCGCTCGGCTGCGGGAGGGCAGCTCTGCTGGCAGGACCATGCAATAAATGCTGCAGCACAGCAGAGGGAGCACAGTGTCCTGCCGGGAACCCCCCTCCAGGAGGGGGAACCACCAGATGACGGCTCCTTTTTGAGTTCTTGTCCTTTGGAAGAGTTTTAAGTGTTAAGCCCACTGCCGTTTGCTTCAGTGCTCTTTGGTCTCACCCATGGAGCTGAATCCTACAGGTCTCGGGCACAGCACTAAGGATCCCACTTCAGGACACACGTTTGAAGTGGCTCTGCAGAGACCCAGGCTGGTTTGAGGCACCAGATTTGCATTTAAGAGTCAAGAAAATTCAGTATTAGAGGCCAAAGTAACTAATCACCTTGCAATTTGAACAGTTGTAGCCTCAAATTGAGACATTGGGGTGCGTTCAGCAACTGTCACTTTTTTTTGGTGCCTGTCCTCCAACCCACAGCAAAAGCACAAATAAATATTAGACAAAACAGTATCAACCCCTCCAGATGCAAGGGAGCACATCACAAGTTACCCTTTAAAAGTCAATTCTTTTAGGGTTGCCCCCCACCTGACACACTCATCCAAATAGAAGACCACAAAAACCAGCCACAAAACTCCAAGTAAAGGCACAACAGTCTCTTCAGCACAGGGAGAGGATCAGGCGAGTTTAAGAGGCAGCAGCACAAGGACCTGACCCAAAAGACTGATGCTTTAAGGCAAACAAAAACACACCACTCCACTTCTTGTTCACATTCACAACTAAGGGGAGAGCTGGTCATGTCTGACAAAAGGAGAAATTAGCTGTATTTGATTAAGAGGCACATAAATATCCATTCCCTTGTCTCCCTCCTGTAGGTTTTTCCCCTCCCCTACAGCTTCCCCAGCTCCTCGAGCACCACTGGCTCTCTCCTACAGACGCTTGGAGCTGCACAGGGCCAGCGAGGACCAGGGCTGGTGCTCAGACTGAAGGCTGCTGGGAGGGTCAGAGTCCTCTCTACACAGCTTGCGCCCCAGGTGGTGGTTTCCTTCTGGCACTGGTAGGAGCTGGGGAAGGCAGCCAGTCTCTCCAGCATGCCTTGCCGGAGCTAGAGGCAGGAACTCCCTGGCAAGAGTCACACCAGCATGCAGGTTTTCTTAGGCCAGGACTGTGCAGCCAACCTGTGTTACCACCAGCTAGAACAGGGAGAAGCAAGCAGGACTGAGTGCTCAAACATCATAACTGTTTGCCGCAAAGTCCTTACCCTACACACAGCCCCATCCCCAAAAACATGATTCATTTCTCCTGGGACAAAGATGCTTGCACCCCCAGGAGGTAATTTAAAGGTCCCTTGCAAGCACAGAAGGGGATCGACTCACCCCCAACCGTTGCCTTCTTGGAAAGAAGATGAATGCCACAGGAGGGGACTGCAGCTTGGAGCGGAGTTGACTGCAAAGTCCCTACTCCAGCCCTCCTAAGAAGGATGTGTTTGGGGCAGGAGGTAGCAGCAGGAATACACCTTTTCCTCTTTGGAGGAGTTTTCCAAGTATGTCTCACCTCTACAGGGGCAGCAGGAGTAAGGACTCCCTAACAAAACCTAGGCATCCCAACTGGAACATCCTATAAAAGTGTGAAGACCCCACCTGCCAGCAGAGCAGGAATCAGCACGGCTGGACACCTGCAATACTAAGCTGTGGTTCACATGATGGACACCAATGCTGCCTGGGCTTTTGTCTCCTGACCGCATTAGTTAGCAGGGACTGAATGAACCCTGTTCTCCTTGTCTGGGGCCCTAAGGTCCAAAACATTAACTAGGGACTACTTGGCCATCCCTGGAAGCTGCCTAGACCACAGGATGAGTGCCATACACTTCCTGTGTGTCCAGGAATGAGGGAAGCTCAGGCCTTCCCCTCAGCAAGGGCATTAAGAGTTGCTCCTCATCCGGTCAGTTATTTTCACAAGACATTTTGCAAGCAACACTTGAGATCAGTCTGAGACTGGCCCAGATAGTCTGAGACTGGCCAAACTCACATCTTACTGGAAAGATAGGGTCACAACGCATTAAGACAAGATTTGGTTAGACTTAGGTCCCCACTAGCTGGGCTTATTTTGGAAACAAAAGGGAGCAAGAGGGACATTTGATGTTCTACTAAAAAATGTAGTTGGCAGAAGATTTGTCTAGGTATCTCTGCAGGTTGCAACCAGTGAGCTGTAAGTTTGGCATGGACTTGTGGCCACTGAAAGCTTCCACTAGAGAGTGCAGCCCCAAGCCCACACCTTGGCTGATTAAAGCATCCTGCACAGTACAGCACATCACAGGGCCTCCCAGGCTCCCCGCAAGGTAGGCGTGGAAAGCAGAAGAGAGATTTCCCCACAGAAGCACCAACACAAAACCTAGTCTAAATCTAATCCAGACCTTGGAGTCCTACAACACCAGACTCCACCTCAAGCCTTTTCTACCTCTTGTAGGAAAGGAGAGGGGCATCACACCTAAACAGGGCAGGAGAGCTGAAGAGAGCTAAGGGAGAGGGTCCAGAGAGCAGCTCAGGAGGAGAGGAGCAGCATGGACTTCATTGCTCTTACATCTATGGTTTGTCCTCAGGCTCCTGAGCACTCTCCACCTGAGGGCAGGATTTAAGCCAGAGTTTGAAGGAATATTGCTCATAGCTATCTTGGTATAAAGGAAAAAAATTACTTCTATGGGAATGCAGCATTGAAAACTATCTCCCAAGAAGTAGCTTAAGCTCTAGGCTGCCACTTTAACACCTGAGTATCAGTTTACCTTTCTGTAGCAATTAAACAGAAGACGTCTCCATGGAGCTTGTCAAAGCACATCTCCGTTTCATGGCTCATTAACAGTAGGAAGGACACAGTGTCTCTGCCTGTATCATTGCTCCCTAGACCCTGAAGGAGCAGTCAGCCAAGGACCAGAGAGCCCAGGCTCCATCTCCCTCCTGCCAGCATATGCCTGAGAACCAACACATCTCATCGTTACAGCACACAGTATATACCAGTGTAGCAGGACTGCCGAGACCCAGCTGTGCCACTGAAGTCACTTAAGAGGTGACATTCAGCAAAAAATAGTTTTCAACTGCTTTGGTTTCTACATGGGGAAGATCATGGGAAAAGCCTATCCTTAAATGACGTTACAGCTATACAAAGAGTCCCGATAGCCTAATGAGTAGGTCTCAAGCAGAGATACACAAAATAGTTTTGCACAGAACCACAGCTGAATAGCTGACTTCAGCCTTAGTTTAGCCTCAGAGCATTAAGAGATTGTTGATTCCAGTAGAGATCACACTTACCAGCCTTTTTTGTGCAAGAGTACAGTTTAAAGAAAAAAACCCCTCAGTAACTAGCCCAGCCACTGGCAACCCCAGTCTCTCTTCTGCAGTTAGCAGCGACTCAAACAATGTGAATATTTTCACTGGTGCTGTAGGCAACATGCTGGCAATAAGGAGTTTAGCATGGCATTTATTTAGTTATTTTCAGAATGCTAATGGATTTAGAAATAAGTAATGGTCCTTACCCAAGACTCAGCTGAACATGTTATGAAGCTCAAACAGCAGAGTAAAGCAGCAGATCCAGATGATGTCATGTAATAGAGCAATAAAGAGTTACACAACTGAGGGCAATAGATAAAAAACAGGAACACTCAGCAACATCTAAAGATGTAATAAGGAATAACATTAAATCTTAGCTATGCACACTTGCAAAGCCCCTTGCCTAACACAGCCAGCTAGATCCCACGACATCCACGGACATAAATATTTACCTGAAACCTTCATGACCAAGAAGAGGAGGGCATCAGGCACCAGTGCAGTTTCATACCAAAAAAAAGCCCACGGGAAGCAGCAGAGATGAAAACAAGCCTAACAAAGACCAGCATTTTCCAGGCAAAGAGTAGTTTTTAACAAACTCAGCAGCAGGTTCATGAGGACTTGCAGTACAGAGACGCTGGTAGTCGGGAGCAACTCTAACAGTTTCCAGACAAGCTAAAAACCCCACTTTTAACACAAAAAGGGATCATATTCTGGGATGTGGTTGTGAAGATTCTTCACACTTTGGGATAATGACTTTCATCTCACTGAGCAGATACAATTGCTGGCAGCAAATACACAAGAACAGAAAAAAGCCCTTCAAGTTCCACCACAAGCTTCAAAGCCCAAGAGTGTTTTATACACTGCTAAAACAGATTCGCAGTTTGCTATGCTTGTTTAACTCGAGTTGCATGAAAAGCCTCTTGCTTTTATCTCCTTGAAGGGCCACCCTCCCCCAGCAATGGGACAGTAGGGTACAAGTAGCAGGGATGCACTGGTTTTCCAAGTTAAGTGATTACAACTTGACACCTCTAGCTTAGAAACTGCAGACTGGGATCGGAACTGGATGTTTGGTAAAAGGATGCAGTAGTAGAGGCATTTCAAGAAACACGTCAAGTCCAAGTAGCCAAAAAGTTGAGCGTGAGAAAGGCAGCACCCTTGTTTAGGTCTTTTTTAGAGAATCATGGAACAGTTTGGGTTGGAAGAGACCTTTAAAGGTTGTCTAGTCCAACCCCCTGTCACGAGCAGGGACACCTTCCACTCGAGCATGTTGCTCAGAGCCCCGTCCAACCTGACCTGGGATGTTTCCAGGGATTGGGTGTTTACCACCTCTCTGATCAACCTGGGCCAGGGTTTCACCATCCTCCTTGGGAAACATTTCTTCCTTTGGTCTAGTCTAAATCTGCCCTCTTTTAGTTTAAAACCATCGCCCCTTGTCCTACGACAACAGGCTCTGCTAAAAGGTCTGTCCTCAGCTTTCTTATAGGTCCCCTTCAAGTACTGACAAGCTGCAATAAGGTCCCCCCGGAGCCTTCTCTTCTCCAGGCTGAACCACTCCAATTCTCTAGCCTTGCTATCCTCTACGAATTCATTGAGAGCAGAGGGTCTCCATGTACCCATGGGGTATCACAGCTGGTCAGGTTTGAGAGCCCATGGCTTCAAAGCAACACCAATTTTAATGTAAAAGCTAATACAACAGCACAACCCAACAGTGGAATGACACTTTAGGACTTGGCTTGTCTGTTAGGAAGGGAGTGCAGATGCCAATACCTGGTCCCTACAGGGACTGGAAAGCCTTGTGGCCAGCCAGATACAGAAGTCTACAGCTGGTGGGGCCTTCAGCTTACCATACAGCTATGTTAGACACAAAGCTTACAAATGAATGCTCAGATTAAGCTAAGGTAATTGGCAAATTAAGTCTCATCTCTGGACAGACCAGTTCATGGCTTCACCTCCCTACCATTAGCACAAACACAACTTTCAGGCTGCAATAAGGAAGCACCAAAGGCATCTATTCTCCCACTATTAAGTATAAGCCCATCGTAGTTATTGACACACCTCATCAGCACAGAGGACAAAACCCTTTTAACAGCTGTTTCAATTTGGTTGAGGCACCAAGAAACAAGTGTAGAGCTGTCTAGCTTGGAGTCCTCTACCCCCACTAGGGAATGGAGGGACACACTTTGGACAGACCTAAGGAGGTATTAGCCACCTTCACCACCTTCCTTGCTAAGAAACACTCTAGCACAGAGCAGGCAGGCAACATTTATCTCCTTAAGAAAAACACCAAAAATCACTAAAGTTTTATAATTATAAAAGACTTCCATCCTATTCCAGCCCTACAGGTATTAGATAGAAATTCTCCCATTTACAAGCAAGCCTTTCAGAGCTAGAGCATGAAAGCGGTAGCTGGGTATGCACATACTGAAGCACAGACTATTAAAATAGTGTTGTCATTAATCAAAATCTTAATCAGCTACTTAATGATCAGTGGCATAATAGACTAGAGGAGTCACTGCCCGAAGATACAGTCACAGTTTTGCCTTATTTCCACACACAGGTAGGTGATGGGGTTGCAGAGGGACCATCACCTAGCATGGCTTAAGACACTGGTACACAGTCCTCACCATCACTCCAGCATAAACACTAGTAGCAACCCTCAACAGCAAATTCAAGATTTTGTAATCCAACTCCCATACAAGGAGAAAGAGTTACTCTCCCTACTGCCAGATTAAACAAAACCAAGCTCTTTTGATGTTAAAAGCCCAGCTGACTCAAATATGCAAGTTATTAGATAGCACTTGTTCTTTAGAACTAGCTTGGACCAGTAGCATTCCCACTGGCTAGAGAACTAGATAAATAAAGCCCTTGATGCCATTACAAAGCAGCTCAGTACTCATATAATTACATTTTTGCATTAAATGCCACATACTATTGATGCCATCAAGGGCTTATCTACTCCCTCTATGAATAGTGACAAAGTATGAAGCCAAGTAGGAAGGATTCTGAAAGCATTACAAGTGGCTGTCTTCCTTGTTCAAGCATACACTTGCATTTCTCTTCTGTTGGTTAATACAACTAGTCATAGTTAAAATACAATGTGAAGCTGTATTTTAAGTGTAGGTGGAGTCAACTCAAAGCTCAGGGCCTTCCTATTTGACCTTGCATTTCAGTCCACCATTCCACTGAGCTATCCATGGCCTGTGTTGAATCAGCCAGTTTTCATTCAACCCAAGGCTTTTCTAATGGTTCAGCAATAAGCTTCTTGCCAGCAAGGCCAAGCTCAGAAGGGACTTTGTGCAGGAGCTCAGAGGTTCTACAAACAAGTCTACCTAGCTGTGGCTGGGTCACATCCATCTGCATCCTCCTCACCAAACACCACCTCTCTGGTTGGTTTTATTTTTCCATCCCTCTAACACCAGCCACACACCTTCATTTTCCATGGGAAGGAAGAATAAACAGTTGGACAAGCCACTCCTGAGATATTCAGTTGGAATGGACCTACAGTGATCATGTAGTCCAGCTGTGAGATGATTAAGCCTGCTTTCTGCAACCCTTTGTAATAGGGAGAAACTTTCAGAGTGATCTGGAGGCTTGTAGCTTCCTTCTATCAGCCTTTGCAAGGCAGAAAGGGAAACTCTCAAACATTTGGTACCCAAGTAATAAGCTTGAAATCTCCTGCCAGTCTACAAAGGGTTCAAGGAAAAACATTTCCAGATAGACCAAAAGATCTCCACGTTTTACAGTTCCCGTTTTGTGGTTTACAATTGTCCCAGTCATATCCATTAGCATGTTAGCATTAACAGCCAGTGTTTTGAAAATTCAGCTCCGTTGCTTGGCATAAAGCACTGGGCAGGTAGGCTTAAAGCCTGCAGTTGGAATCACTCACTCCAACGTTGTTGGCAGAGCTAAACAGGATCCTGAGAGTGAACAATAAAATGATTAGTTTTGCTCAGAAAACTGACCTGCGAGGAAAGCAATTGCGGACAGGCTTTGAGACAGAGGAACTGGAAAGGAACAGAACAAAACCGAAAAAGGTAGTTTTGGCTGACTAGCAGGAAAGTTTTCAACTATTAAGCCAGTTAGACTGCAGTCTAGTCATCCTCTCCCAGGAGAGTATTATTCCTACACAAACTGGAAAAACCCAAAGGTTGCTGTATAGCAAACAAGGGTTTTTTGGGGGGTTTTTTTATGTTCAACTAGCAGAGAGCTGGAAGAAAAACAAGTGGTTCTTATCTCTGAATTCAGTGTCTTACCATCAGTCCTGTGCCAGAAGAATATAAAATTACTTCCTCGTCACAGGAAGGATCCCTACATGTACAGGGATGTGAGATGTTTAGTGTAGGGTTCATTTCTGAAACCTTGCAACTGCACACAGCTATATAACCGTGTTCAGATGCACAGATGCCTCAAGATACCTGCAAGCTCTTTAGCAAGAGCTTTTCTTCTCTAGTGTCCTGGTTTCAGCAGGGGTTTGTAACGCATCCAGATAGTTTCAATCCATACAGGTGTGAATAGGCACATTCAGCTTTAGTGCACAACACTGACCCCACAAACTATCCAGCCAAGCTTGAAAGCTACAATCTAATGTTTCTGGGACTCCACCACTTAATTTTTATTTATTTTTGAGATAGCCCAGCCATACTTCATGGATTCTGCCCTTCCCTCACCACTTGAGGTTGCAAAATTATATGAAGTGTCTTTAAGTACTGCTGTTAGAAGGGCACTTACACCAACAATGAGCAGAAACAAGTTTTATACACCAAACTGGCAAAACCCAACCCTTATTTGTCAGTTTGAGAGCTGCATTCTGAATTGTTCGCCGTGACAGACTGGTGTATGCCAAGCTGCCTATCCTGTTCTGCAGACAGAGCAATTACAACACCTACCCCCTGTCCTTCACTTCTAGATTTCTTTTTTGTGTGTGTCCTAGCTGAAGATAACAAGTAGACTTCAAAGAGCAACCTAGAGAAGTGCTGGCACACTATCATCCATTCAGATGGTTTCCTCTTGCAGACAGACTGGCTCCTGGCTAGGAATCCTGAGGAAGTAAGTAGAAAGCCTGAAATCAAGGCAGAGAGTAACTTGACAGTAATTTCCTTCTCTGGGGAGCTCCCACATGCCCTGCTCTTTTACCAGCCTTCCAGTGATCAAGAGAGTCCTAAAATGATTACACCAAGACAGAGTAAAGCATGTCAGGACCACGACATTGTGTCTTTTTTTTTTTGGGGGGGTGGGGGGGGTGGGGCGGTGGGCTGGTGTGTAATCAAAGTCCTCAAGAGTTCAGCCAGTTTGAAGGATCCACAAGGATGGGTTTGTAGAAGCCTCAATATAATTTCTGATCTCTCAACACCAGAACAACCAAAAACAGGGTTTCACTTTGAGAGGGAATATTTCCTTGTATTGGTTTAACACCCACTACAGAACAACCATTTGGGCCTTTAAGCGAAGCCAAATACTCTTGGCAGTCTAAGGGTTTCGCTCACTCCCCGATTTAAAAAAAATTGAGAAAAATCATGCTTCGAAAGTCTTCTGAAAGCCTCTGGTATCTGAGAAACTCCAACAGACCGATGTGAAGAAAGTCAGCTAGATTCAGCTCAGACTGTCCTGCAATTGCTGTTCCCACAAGAAGGTATTTTTACGCCCTGGTAAGCTAGACAGCAGTTTGATATTGAGAACACTTTAGTTCAGAGCTAGAAACAACTCCTCTATTCACGACAGTGCCAGCCTCAGATCATTGTCTCTGAACACCGAGATCTTGAACTTGAGATCTGCTGGGAACCAGATAAGTAGCTGGAGTTGGGGTCATAGAGTTGACATTATTGAACCATCTGATGCACAATGCTGACGAGTGGTGGATGTCCTTAAGTGATCAAGTTTACCATGACTCCATACTGCTCTAAGCTTTAGGGAAGGAGAGGTCCAATAATGCCTTTCCTGGAGTAACCCTCCTGCAGAGTAGCGGGAGGTTGACTTTCCATCCCCTTCCAGGTACCCAATATGCCAATCACAAAAGATACCTTGTTAAAAAAACAACAACAAAAACCAGCAATTCCTACAAAGATACTTGCTTTTGTACACAAACATGACAACAACTCACATTGTACATTGAGGAGCTAACAGCCCTCTTCCCTAAAACAATGCAAAAACATTTGCGTAAGAAGGTACATTGCATATACCTCATCTCTTTAGCTACATGGCTATTTCAAGATGGTTGTCCATCTCTCCTGAGCTGGGTCATGGTTAAAATGAACTTTATTCCTTTAAATCATTGCCTCACTGTTAGACCAAGCTACCAACAGGCTGTTTTTCTGTCAGCTAGCAAAAACAGAGGGGAGCAAATCAAGGCAGCGACTCGGGCAGACTGCTGCTCTCACACAGTTCTGTTTTCAGCCTGGAGATATAAAGCAGATGCCCATGGTGCATCTGAATAGAGGGCTTGCATGCCATTACAGATATTTTATTGACTATGTACTGAGGACACCACAGTGGTTAACTGCCAGACATCTTCTGTCAACATGTGCTCCAGGACTCCCCTCTAGCTTAGTCAGGCTATTTTGATGGTTGCTACCTGAACGATCACAGTCAAAATACTTTACTCTGAAGCAACGCTAACAGGGATTACAAAGTACTGAGAACCAGCTGTGGTTATACTGGTTGAGTAACACTATCTCCCCAGGCCTTCTGTCACCTCCTTGGGATATAGGCCTTCGGTGCCCCACTAAAGACTAGGATGAAGATATCCATCTTGGTCCACACTGATAAATTAAGTTCTCTTGTTAGTTTTAGCAAGAAATCCTCACTGAAGATTTGACCTGAGCTTGCTACCCAGCTTTGTGTATCTTCACCATGAGCAGTTCTCCTCAGGCAGCCTGCCTAGGCACCACGTCTCTGGTTTTGGTCCCCCAACAGCAGACTGAAGCAGCAAGTTCTGTCCTCACAAGAGACAGGCTAGTTCTGTCTCAGTACCAAAATCAATTCAGATTTCAAGCTCTACACCAAGCAAGGTAAACAAGATCTGAAAGCCCTAGAGAAGTTCAAAGCCTTATCCCTTATTGCCCAAGGTACATACTCCAGCTCAGAACAGTTTAGCACAATTTGCAGTTGATTTCACTCTATATCAAACTTATCACTGCCTAGATCTGGTGTGGGTTGAGTCACCAGACTGCTTTCAACCTCAATCATGGAAAAAGGTTGAAATCACTAACTAGCAGTGTCCCAATCCCACAAAGCATACTTAAGCGCTTAGAGCACCATCCTACCTGGATTCAAGGATATTATCTGACTTTCTGAAAGACTAAGAGGTTTACTTGATACATTTCCTTTGTAAGAAGGGTTATGATCATCAACAAGCAATAGAAACTATGAGGAAAGAGTTTAGCAAGTCCTACACAAAACATAAGTAACAGCTTAGTAAGATCTGGGGAAGAGAGCAGGATGCAAGGGCAGCCCATCTTGCAACATCCACACGGAGCAAGTACTTCTGGCCACGTTTACCACACAAACATCCTGCTAAGGTTTTGGTTCTGCAGAGAAAGCTAAGGCCTGGAGCACTGTTGCTATCAGTACATTACCTCTGAATATAATGGGAATTGCTGATGATGCATATGGTGGAAACCAAGAGCATCTCAAGATTTTCAGAACAACTCTTTCCACTGATCAACAAAATCTGCATACAGCCTAGTGTCCTGGATTGGATAACAGCTACCAACAAACACCTAGAAGGGACCTTTAGCACCAGCCCAGCCTAAAGGGAGGCCTCCTAGGATGGTCTCCAGACTTGTTGGAGGATAAGGACTTTCAGATTTAGGGGTGGGTCTCTGGACTTCATAGCCTGCAGCGCATCCCTTCCATCTCACCCATTCTTTGAGGCTATCCGCATTTCAGCATCTCCAAACTCCTGCAGCAGGGATTTCCACAGCTTAGCATGCCTTCACAAGAAGTTTCCTTTTTCTAGAGTTTTAAGCAAAAAACCTGCATAATGTGGCTTCATTTCCTATCTTTGTCTGCAGTCCTCAGTCTCTTTCCTTGTAAGATTTTCCACTTCGGAGATAAACTAACTTTTTTTATTCCTTTATATACAGAAGTTATTTTTTGACTTGACCCTCACAGTTGCCTTTCTGACCCTCCAGTGATGCCTAGGGATGCCGGAGGGGCAGCACAGGCACCCCTGCATTTTGGAGCACTGCATTTTACAGGAGGACAAGCCAGGTTTCAAGGAACAAGGGGAGCAAGACATACAAGGACACCTCTCCTTGCCTACCAGAGGTCACAGTGCTTTTCCTCCATTGTCTGAGTAAGCCAGAAACTTCTCACTGCCCTTCCAGTAAGCAAGAGGCCTTAAATCAAAAGGAAAATCAGATTATACAGTGCCATTCTGATCTTCAGCAGCACAAACAGAATTAGTGATGGCCTGGAGGAATACAACTTTGACAGACTATTTTAGGTAGGTTAAGCAAATTTGACTCAGTGACACACGTTTATGCTCCGCTTCCCTCTGCGAATTATGCCCCAGTAATGACACTGGAGCACAGGTTTAATAAAGATAGAGTTGATTAACAGTGCAAAAGAGCACCACAGAACCATGGCTGGGAGTTAGGATAACAACCGGTCAGTTATTTAACAGAATATTTGCTGCTAACATAAAAGGTTTCCAAAAGTTTGGGGCTTGATGAAGCAGTAGCACCTCTGCTTCAAAGTGAGGCCATTTGCACAGTGATTTCAGCCACCTGGAAGAGGTTTTTCTGGAAGTCACAAAGCATGGCAGCCCAGAAGAACAGAATGAGGAGCTCTGGGGGAAGCAGCTGAGATGCGTTGAAGCAGGCATCCTGCAGGTAAAGGCTTCCCTATTAGAGGGAGAGACACACAGACGTATTTCCAATCAACCATCCCAGAGAACAGGCTGGGCAGGGGCTGGACTCAGGACAGCAGAAACAATAAGTCTTCCCACACTGCACATTTCCTACACTTCACAGCAGGGACTTTCCTATGCTCTGAGCAAAGACAGTGCCCTCCGGGTGATATTCCCATTGCCGGACTATTGCACCGATGCGAGATGGATACTGGAGTCCTGGGAAGCACCTGGGGACACCACACCTGTCTGAGATGACCAGGTAGCCCCAATATCCAGGAGACCCCAAGGCTGCTCCTCTTACCACCATTACAATCTTGGAACATGGTTTGTTGGCTCAGGAAAATGTGAGAGCAACCCTTTTCTACCTGCATCCTTTGGAGCCAGCTCCTCAGAGCTGGAAGGTCTCCATAAGTTTCAGACCAGCAGTTTTTGGGTGAGTTCCAAGTACTTTTTAAACAGCTCCTGGCCAACCCAAACTCCTGAGAGCTGGCAAGGACTGGGAATCCCAGTCATGGCCAACTTGGGCTGCTGCCTGCATACCTGCACTAGGAACGTGAATGAAGGTGCAGGACCAGCAGGTGCTGGAGCTATCTAGGGTATAGCCAAAGACCTCCACCTCCTCCTTCATCCACCCCGCAGCTCTGTGGGGCAGACAGACCTCATCCCCAACCGCATGCCCCACCACGTAGTACCCTGTCTGACCCACAGGGCACTCACTCTGCTACATCTCATTTTCTATTTCATCTTTATCACACTGATAGTGAGTTTCAAAGCAACGAGAGACAATTTGCATTAGGACAAGCTCTTGCCATCTGCTTCGTAGCCTACTCTGGACCTCTCGTCCCAAGGAGGAGGCAGAAGAACATGGGCTGAGCCGATTTCATAGGGCTAGCCTTGCCTCCAGCCTCACCACCCAAAAAAATCATTGCTAGTTACCGGCCCTACCATCGCCACCTCTGCCGGGGCAGGCAGACCACAGCCATGGACCACCCCACCCCCTTGCCTCCTGCAGACCTGCTGCTTCATCCCAAGCCAGAATTTTTTTTCCCCCCCTCTCCACCACAGCAGCCCAAGTCTGGGACGATGCTGTGAGAGTTACACAGGGCTGTGCCGCACGGATCCTCCGAACACAGCCGGGAAAGGGCGGGCGGCCCGGCGCAGGAAGGCCCCTGGCCCCGGACGCACGTCGAGGGGAAGCACTCGCGGGGCAGCTTCCAGGCTCGGCCGCAGAGCGGTTCGTGCGGGTGGCCTCGGCTGGGGGACGCCGCCGAGTTTCGTCTCGGCTCGTAACCATTACCCGTGTGCGGGGACAACCCCAAGGCATCGGGAACAGAGCCGCAGGAGCGGAGAGCGTCCAGAAGCAGCTCGTCCTTTCAGCATCTCCTGAGGGAGCACCCCAGGACCTGCATGGGCTTCCCCAAGCCCCCGAGCTTCAAAGAAAAACAGGTTTGAAGGGGATTGAGGCAGAGATAAATCCACGTGCCCAAGTTCAAGAGCAGGACAGAGCAACAGGAGCAAGATTTAGGTCTCTCCAGTCCCGGCCATGCATCTGGCTGATCCATCCTCCTCTTCTCAATGCCCTGTGGCTCATTTCTTGCTCCAGTAGAGCCAGACACCCCCACCCCTGTTCCTTTATTGCCCAGAGAGGCTGTTCCCTGGGCAGAGGCTATCCCTACCAGGAGCAGCAGGGAAGCAAGCTACAGCCAAGCACAGCACGCTCACTTTAAGCTTCCTGGCTCAGGGGGGATGGGGGATAATAATAATAAAAAATTTTTAAAAATAATTGTGTGCAAGAAATGCTGTGTTTTATTACTAAGCAAGTTTGTCTATAAGATAGATCCCAATTAAAGGTGTCACTTTTGAGTGTCACAATACTCTGAGCACACACGCTGCTCACAGCATTCAATTCTTAGAAATATTAGAGTAGCAGGCAGCAGGCCTTCGAAGCTGGCTCTCTAGGCTTTCAGCTACCCAGAGGAAGCCAGAGGCACACTAAGTAAAGGTACCTGCTGCTTTTGAACACGTGCATCTCCAACAGACTTTTCTTAAGGTGCCCAGTAAAAGCAGTCTGGGCAATCTCCATATATTTCCTAGATCCAAAGAGGTCTAACCAGATGTAGACAGAAGCAAGTACTCTGCAGAAAAGCATCGGCAGCTAGTTCATCTTCATTTAAAATTGCTCCCCAGATTTCCCCCAATTTCTGTAGCCTTTAGCCCAACATCCCAGCACTAGCTGGTCTTGGAGAAGTCATTTGGGCTCCTCCTCATCTCCTCGAGAGCAAGGGACACCAGAGCTACCAACACCTTTCTTGAGTCCTGGTTATAGCCTTGCCTCTGGATGGGTCCTCATCCACCTCCACTGGTGTTTCACTTCTCTAGCTGGAGCCAGATAAGCTGTCTGGTTATTTTCCTCTTGTTAAGATCTCCAAAGGAATGCAGAAGTCTTAGACAACCCAAGAGTGTTTTTTTCTAGAGGTAGGAACCAATGTGCAGTCTGTTTTTCAGCCCCTCACTTCATGACAAGTGTTTCACATCTACCTCCCCTTGCCCATTCCATCCTGGCATGCAGATCCTTGCACCTGGGGTGGCCAAAGCCAAGCTGTTAACCAAGGCTGTTTCGGGAGGTAGCTGCACTTTAAATGCAGTCTGTAGTAAGATCACATACTATAAACATGTTGAATTTGCTACATCCAAGAGACATCCCCAGCAGCATAAGAGTTTCTCTTTAGGGAGAGGCACCCTGCAAAATCACTGAAAAAGACACCATATAGCAAATGGATTTGTACATTGCGCTCAATGCAGTCATTCCCCTGTGCCAGATTGTTTTTGTGCTGCAAAGTTAACTCTTCCAGACAAAAGAGGGAACACTGATTGGGTTACGACTTCCTTCTATTAAGTCATTTAATAAGAAAGGAAACCCCAGCAGAATACACAGCACAGCATGTCCTGCTTTGTCCTACACCATAGGATTCCTGTTCTGCACATCTTGAATTTGACTGAATTTAATTGCAGAGTTGTGCTTTTTTTCCTAAAAGAACAGTTTAGAGAGCTGACATCTCCCAGCATGAGCGCCTTTAGTGTCAGAGGCTTTTCTGGGGACGTCATGTTTGTACAGCCAGAAAAAGCCAAGGACAGCATGAGGAGGAACCCCGACCACCATGCAATAGCCACGCTTTTGTAAGCCAACAAAATGAAGTCCAGAATAGGTACGTAAGGTCTGCTGCGCTCAGTTCTGGCTAGTGTTCCTCTTGGCCTTGCTAGGACATCTGTTGTTTCATAGCAAAGTCTCCTGTGAGATTACACACATGATTTAGCCCTTGCAACCTCGCCAACCTCACACATCATTATCGCAGCCACTTCTCATGCCGCCTCTACACCACCACCTTAGCCTACAGGCTTGCAGTACGATTTGGCCATCAAACCCATAAGCAAGATTGCTTGACAAAAGGCCCTCTGAAGTGGGCCTGAACTCCTGCCCTTTTGGATTGCGGATAGATAAGTTCTGAATTTGTTTTCACACACTCCAAGTTAAAAGCTTGTCAGATGTGAAACTGGACATTTAGCCAAAAAGAGTTGCCGGAGCCCAAGTTCAAAAGACTCTCAGATCTGCTATAAATTGCCAAGCTGTGTCTCAAAGGAGAGAGTCTGTAGGGATTAAAACACTCAGTGCCTCAGAAAAAGATAAATTTGTTCTCCAGTTATAACATGGTGTGTTATCCCAGGGGTTAATTTTAGATTTTTAATAGGCAGAAATTACTCACATGGGAGACTTCTTAAGGGAGGATGTTGCAGACACAGACCTATCTTGCAATCCAGCACGATCTTCACAGTGCTTTAAGCTTAAGAAGTTTTAATTTCAAAGAGTTGTTTTGCATTTCATCTCAGGGTTCATTTGGATTGCAGGAAACACCACCACTGGAGAAGATGGGAGGAATGCTTTAGGCTAACACGTCTGGCTGCATTCGTTAACTGAAGGCTCATGCAAGATGTGCAACCAGACAGCTCATTCCTCTTCTACTCTGCAGAGGGGATGCCGTGTTACAGAAAAATCTTCCTTAACATGGTCATCCTCCCTCATTTTGCAGGTGAGGAGTGGTCATAGGCAGGACAGAACATCCCAAAGCCACACCAGCACCACTAGAGGAGAGGAAAACAGGGAATGCCTTCAGTCTCTAACATGACAACATCTATGGTGCCCAAGCCACACCACTGATCCCTTCTCCCCCAGCTTCCCCAGAAGACGGGGGACCAGAATGTGTATGATTCAAGAGAAGGAGAGCCCCAAATGGCTGATGACATTGAGGGAAGAGCTGATTTAAGTGGATCAGGCTGGTTTTTGTTGCAGCAAGAATTTGCTAACCATCTATGGTATGAGCCAAAGGCTCAGCTACCTACAGGGAATTTCAGATACCTAAGAGGGGTTATTTTGAGTGCTATATAATAGATATATGGCCTTACCCCAGGGAGGCTCTTAAGTAAAATTTAATTTTAAGTGCTCAGATGATACCAGAATTTCTATATTAAGATAATGCCTGGTAACTATAAGCAGGTATTAGAACGTTGTTTTAAACACCAACTGCCTCCTACTTTTCCACTGGCAGTTTCAAGCACTCTTAATAAGATCATCACTAGCGGTCGTTTAACATAAGCCTTATTAACATTACAGTACTCTAATAAGTAAACCTCATGAGAGGACTTCCTGATTTTGATAGCGTTGTTACCTCAGATGTGAGTGACCACAGCAACTAGGATGGTTTTACCTTTGGACTTCTAAACCCTCATGGAAGGGCCTACAGGCAGTCACAGAGCTTGCTTTAGGCAGACTAGCTGGTGGATAGTATTGACCTTTTCATGTTAAGGGCACTCATGGACCTGCAGCTGAGTGCTCTGGATTGTCCACAGTTTGCACAGAAGTCAAAAAGATATTAGAGGTATTAAAGATGTCTTTCTTCCCATCCACTCTTATCTGCAGTGAAAGTAGACTTGTGAATAGTTCAGTCTACCATGCAGCACTATTTATTCTGTAAGAGGTTTTCAGGCAAAATAGGGTGGGTGCTAGCTTTTTTTAAGTCATCTGCTCTGTTTTTGCTATTGCTTGGGTAGAAGAGACCAATTGTATTTATTCATAGTGAGACAGCATACCAAAAAAATCCAACCATAGATTCATTTTTAAGCCATCAGTGCCAGACTGGCTCTTAGCTGGACACTATATGCAGCTAAAACAGCATGTATACAGTATGTTTTATCTGAAGTTGTACTACATCTGTATTTTGTGCTGCCTTTCCACATGGTTGTCCAGACCTGTGTCAGGTAGAGCAGATGCTGTCACCTCATCTCAGAAGTCACTCTTCTGAAGAGCTGCTAGATGGCTTGTCACCCTGGAGACAAGGTTGCTCCTTCTCACCCCATGGAGGTAAAAGCAGTGCCCTTTGCTTTATACACTCAAGCAACAGTTAAGGCTTCAAAAGCCTCCAAAGCTGCCCAAAAGTGAAAAGCAAGTCCAAACTTCCAGTGCTCCTCCCTAGGACACGGTTTTCAAGGTTCCCCTCCATTTTTTCCACAGACCTGCTCAGTATAACTAAAATTGCAATTAAATAAGAACGCAACAGTCAAAGGCCTTGTAAGGGTTACGGAGGATGTGCATGCATAGTTGTATTTCTGTATCCAACCTTTAAACAGAGCTCATTAAATAGACATCAGAGGCAGCATGCCCCACCCCACATCTGCCTGCAGTCACTGGAGCCATTCTATTAGTTGCTCTCCAAATTCCTATTTCACGCTACAAGTGGTGGTCGAGCAATCATCCAAGCAAGCAAATAAACTTGCATTCTTCTCCAAGACACACAACTACCCGCCTCCCCGGATGCATATTTAAATATTAAAGCAGCCTATCCTTTAAGACTCCTCCAAAAACATGTCATTCTCACATTCTCTCATCTGCTAAGCTGGAGAGACCAAGTGACCATGGCACATTCATGACACTTGAGTACTCTCCAGTTAATTTTTATCTGGATGTGAACTTTAGGCAGGGTCAGTTACACGCACAGACCTCTTCTCCTCCAAGAGTCCTTGCACTGCTGCGCACAGTACCTACATCACACCTTCCACCATTTTCGGCAGAAGGCAACAATCCAGCATCAATATATCAGGATCCACCTAACTGTTCATCTGGCACAGGATGACAACCACATTCTACCAGAGCACCCACAGCTTGCCAGCAGGCAGAACTCAGCTGGAATTTGACCAGGGACAGTCACCCGTCTCCCAGACCAAGCCTTAGAATCTCTAGTAGAAGTTTTGCAAACAGATTTTTGCTAAGGGACACCACTTCCTCAGCTTCACGGGGAAATACTTATGTTGCACAGACCCCAACTCTCTAAAAAGGTTCTGTTGAACTTTAAATACACAGCATCAATGATGCATATGGTACCAAGTACATAGAGTTAAGAGCAGCTAGTCAAGGCATTGCAGGATCAAGGCATTTGGTTTCTTGATGCTCTGTGCACGGACTGATTAGTTTGCAACAGGGCTGCCACCTATTGCCTTTTGAAGGTGGAAGCAAAGCTATTCCTTTTTCTAAGCAGTTAGGCTTTCCTAAGGGGGTCAGCTTCCAACTGCTTTGTTTTCAGAGTCAAGTATCATTCCTGAAGAACGCTATCCCAGGTCTTACAGGAACTGGCTTACATCAGGGGTGTCAATTAACCAGCCTCTCAGGTGAGGTACATGGATAGTAAGAGAGAAACACCATCAACAGATGCCTGCACATAAAACACATCTCTAGATCAGCAGGCAATCCACCTTCTAGGAGGTGGAAAGTGGAGTGGACAAAAGCGCTCTCTCAGAGACAGTGAGCAAGATATGGGAGACCCATGGCACACAGGAGATCTTGGAAGACTTGAACAGGAGGGTTGGGGCATTTGGTGATGAAGAGAGTGCCACAGATGAAGGTTAAGCTACACCGAGCTCAGGTTGACAGTTAGCTTCACACAGAAGCAGATTTTTAGTTCTGCAGGGAAGTGACAACTTACACTGATGTATCTGTCAGCATGAAAAGAGACGAGTTCCTACTTTCAACTAATAACAGCTAGAGAAAAGACAGAGGGACTTGTGGTGCTCCACAGAAGTCAGCAAAAAGAGTTATGTACACTGGAGTTGTATAATTATAGCAAAAAATACAACAAGAATTAATGATGAATCTGGTTTTCAGCTTGCTAGGAGCTGAAAAAATCTAGTGTTTTCAAAGAGGGAAAGGGATCAACCAAGCTAACAAGACATCAGTATCAGCTGACAAAAGGAGGTTAAAGTCATGGTGATGAAAAAAACAAACCCAAACAAAACCAAGATCTGTAATCACTACCCGTATTATCCTTCCTTGAGGAGAAAGGAGCTGTCACCCACAAACACATAGTGCTGATGCACTGATGAGGACGCCAGTTAAGCTAAAAACCTTGATATGTAAAAGAAATCTATTCTTCCCCTCTACCAAAGGTTTGCTTAAGAAAAAGGTTTTTTTCTTTTTTAAAAGCAACTTGAGCAAAACAGATAACATCCTCGCATAGCTAGTCTCTATCTTTGTATCCTGGCAATTCTGGTTATAAAATCCTTATCTGCTGGGGGAAGAATCCACATCACAGAGTGGATACGTCCCTTCCCTGTAGTACATTTCTCAGTCTCTGGTACACCATGTACCATTTAATATATCCACATAGAAGAGTCTGAGACAAGAGCTACAGCTGAAAATTACTCAAGAAATAGTCATGTTAATAGAAACCTGCCTCAGAGAATTAGTGCTCATCATTTCAAGCTTCCTGTGCCTGTCTGTATTGGTCTCCTTACTAGATATCTGTGTCACACTTGGGCTAAATAACTGTCTGCCAGACCCCCATCTCTCACTATTTTAGGTAGTAAATGACTCAAATACAGAAGCATCACATCCATTTTCTGCCAATAGCCAGAAGTTTAATTTCCTAATAGTTACAGGAGAATTTAGCGCACACTCAGTACTTTTGAGATACAAAGCGTTATTTAAGTGCCATCATGAAATACTCAAAAAAAAAAAGACATTTTAAGAAAAGCAAAGATAATTCAGCAGGGAAAATCATTTCAGTTTCTCATAAAGAAAGAGTCCCTCTTCCAAGTGCTTTCCAGCAGAGGTACCTTATCTGTACAGTTTTCATCCCCTAACTATCAAGATGGGAGTCATACATATGTTTAAACAAAATGCAGTGGGGAGCAGTACTAGGGCTTATCATAGCTCTTCACCCAGCCTAGGAGAGCTTCGTTACCAGAAACAAACATAATCTTAACTTGTCAGAAACAAGTATTTAATGCTTCAGAGTTACCATCATTCAGGTAACTCTTTCTCTACTCTACATGAACAAAATCATTACATTAAAAAAAAACAGTAAGTGAACTCTGTTGTTATTGGTAGAAATTAATTGTGCAAAATGATTTCCCCACCCCTGTGTAAAGGGCACTTAAATAGTCCTTTCCTCACCCATATTTATTCTTGACCACCTTCTCCCCACACTACCACGCAACACGGACACATGGCCAGATGTACCACACTGACTACCTACATGTTAGGCCCCACCAAGGACATGAATGTCTTTCAACATTTCCCTTGCCACCAGTATCCAAGCACTTATGCCTGCGGCACGCTCTGAAGTTTGCGCTAGACCATTGCTCAGTAACTGTGTCGTTACAGGAGTTGCCTCTTCCAGAGGGGTGCAGATTCCCAAGTTCAACACCTGACAGCAAAAGAAACCGATGCCCAAACCCCTCAAGTTGATCCTAAACTGTTTAGCTCAAACCAGGACAAAGCCAGCCTTAAATTTCAGTACCTAAACTCATTGGTTGCTGTGCCTTGTGGTCCCACTTGTTTTTCCATTAGATTATATTCATACAACTCCAATATACAATAGGTAAGAGATGAGCATGAGGAGTCCTTTCCTTTGGGAGGGTTAAAGGCCAAAGCAACCTAACATTTCAAGTGCACTATCAGTAGAAAGCCTCTGAAGTTTGTGACCTAAAAAGAGTTCTTGGACTGTCTGGTCAGCTGAAGCCCTGGCCAGGCTCTAAGTACTGAACAGCATCTTCAGTAGACAAGAACTGGTCTCTTCCAACCTGGAAGTGTTCACCCTCAGGCAGAGATCTGCCTATAAGGGAAATCCTCAACTCAATCACAGAAATTGAAGCCTATCACTGTGCTCACCAACCTGCTCTTTCTTGGTCTCTTTCTGAACTTACTCAAGCTCCAGAGAAGCCCTGAAGAGCAGGCATCATCACCAGCCTGAGAGCATATTAGAAGAACAAGACTTTGGTTGTAGGTCCAAAGTGGCGGTAGTGACTACTTCAGTTTGAACCCAGGTCACTCCTGACCCAGGCATGTGCTCCTCCAGATGCAAGGCTATTTTATAAGAGCCAGCAAGCAGGAGAACTGGCTATTTTTCTTGTTAATCCTATTGCTTGTTACCATGGAGCTCTGTTGCAAGTTCAGTGCTGTTCACCCACGCCAAGAACCAAGGAACATTATTACAAGTAAGACCCTTTAAGGGCTTATCAGGGAGATGCTCATCCCACCCAAGATGCCAAGAACAACTTAAGTTTCCATCAACAAGTGTGGCTTGAACTTGAAAGGACCAGTTAGTGAGGTGGAGGGGGTAAGCTAGCGGTCAGCTTCATTCATGTCAAATTTTGGCACCCATGTTCATCCCAGGTTGCATATTAAACATTCAACTGCTTTTAAGTCTTAGAGCATGATGAGCTTGGAAAATACTGGTGTGCTGGTTTTGGCTGGGATAGAGTTAATTTTCTTCATAGTAGCTAGCATGGTGCTGTGTGTTGAATTTGTGCTGAAAACAGCATTGATAACACAGGGATGCTTTCATTATTGCTGAGCAGTGCTGACACAGAGTCAGGGCCCTTTCTGCTTCTCACCCCACCAGCAAGGAGGCTGGGGGTGCACAAGAAGCTGGGAAGGGAAAGCTGGGACAGCTGACCCCAACTGACCAAAGGGATATCCCAGACCATACGGCATCACGCTCAGCATATAAGGCCGGAGGAAGAAGGGGGAGAGGTGCGGAGTGATGGCGTTTGTCTTTCCAAGTAACCGTAATGCATGATGGAGCCCTGCTGTCCTGGAGATGGCTGAACCCCTACCTGCTAATGGGAGGTGGTGAATGAATTCCTCATTTTGCTTTGCTTGCATGGCTTTTGCTAAACTGTCTTTATCACAACCTACAAGTTTTCCTCACTTTCACTCTTCTAATTCTCTCCCCTATCCCATGGGTAGGGAATGAGTGTGGGGCTTATTTTCTGGCTGGAGTTAAACCATTACAGAAGGCAAAAGATACACTGATGTACTTAGGAAGAGAAGTAGAGCTTCAGTTTTAAAGACAGTAGCTGCACACAACAACAGCCTGTCTACCATACCCAAGCAGCCAAAGCTTCAGGGAGCATTGAGGGACAGTTCTGGTGATGGGGATGGAAGCAGCTGAATTGACAGAAGACAAAACTGTTTTAGCAGACACAGATCACCCACAGCAGTTCATCTTCTCCATTCCAAAACCCAGTGCCCAGTCCTGTCAGCAGCACCGTGCCCAGATTTCCAGCATCAGCCAGCATAATTCAGGCCTGAGAAACAGTTTAGAGGTGTTGTACAGAAAAGTTTACTCACATGTCAGCAGCTCCTCATAAGGAAACAGGACGGTAGAAAGCCCTAGCATAGAGAAGGATCTGGGCAAAAGTCCCTCATGCCCCAGTACTATAGATTTGGCATTTAAAGAACAGCAAGGGCAGAAGAGGAAACCCTACTTGAACATCACTATTTCTTCTGTCTTCCTCCTTTCCCATCCAGGCTGAGGGACAGCAGGGATTATCCAGTGCCTGTGGGGAGTTGGGACTGCAGAAATTACCAGCATGCTACAGCCCTTACACAAATGATGGCCAGACCAGGGAAAAGACTTCCAAAGCATCCTCTCAGAGCCCACTGGAAGAGACCAAGCAATACACCATAACTCCCTACCTGGGCAGCCAGGCAGCAAAAACCCCAGAGCACTCTGCAGCTCTCCTCCTCTACCCCCAAATTTGGGGGAATACAAGCCCCTTGCAGCAGAGCTAACACACACACACGTTCATGCCGGCTATCGCAGAGCTCGTGCACCAATGTCAGACTAGACAGATGCCACTAACCTCTCACAGGAAACATCTCCATTGCAAGGCGCTCGCTTGAATAGGTCAGACGGACGCACCGCAAGACTGCCGGTAACAGAGGGGCCAAGGAGCAAGTCTCAAGAACCCAGACACTGGTCTAACATTGATAAAAATACATTCAAAACAGTGAAGTCCGCCAACTCCAGCCTTCCATTTAAAGAATCACTAGATCAACACCAGGCTTATTCCTTAAGATACAGACAGTAGGAGATGAAGTTTTTAAGAAGTTGTTGAATCACACCCATTCTTAAAAATAAATCAACTATTAAAAGACACGCTGCATTAGAGATACGTATTCCTCATTGTCCTAATTACAAAGTTGGCTGAATGCAGCTCTTTGAAAAATGAAACACGGCTGTTGTCATGCTGTTTCAGCAGGGTGGTGTGTCAGAGGAAGTTCTCCAGCAGACAATGTTCTTTCAGGGTCTGATTGTATATCTAAGGGAGGGCCACATGGCCCGTGACCCCTGAAATGCATCCATTAAAGAAAATAGACTTGCAAGCACACAATCACTTCCATTTGTCTTTTGTGCTATTGTGGTAGATTCAAGAATACTGGGCTATTTAAACAGGAATGATGTGGGGTCTGTGGAGGTCTGCGCAAGAGTGTGGCAAGTCTGAATTAAGTCCTTCGTGTTCTTAGGGAATTCAGCAGGATTTTTCTTTTTTTTTTTTTTGAGACTTTTTAAAGAGATAATCTTCCTAAAGATGCAGTCTTGGAAGACAATATTATTAAGGCTGCCTAACCCTTCCCAGTACTGTTTTCAGTTGCTTATAAATTCACCAAGTCCTGGCTGTTCAAGATAGGAGTTTGCATGCTAGCTGGGTCTGCCTCGGGCAGAGTTGTTTTGGAACATGTGAATTCAACTGCTTCTCAGAAAGCAGCATGGGAATAAACACATTGTTTTGTTCAATTTCTGGTGACTTTTTTGAAAAGCCTTGGACCCATGATTTAGAACTGGGACTTTAATGAGCAGGGGATAGCTTTTTGTGTCAAATTTAATTTTTGTCATCGCCAAAAATCTAGGCAAATTATAAGCCTTTTGAGGGGAGGAGAAAAAGCAACTAAATTGCATATGCTCAACAACCCTTAGACTTTAGAATTTAAGACTCGAGGGTTTTGGCTTTGCTGAGTAAAATTGGAAGCAGGTATGGGGCAAGCAGGAAGTAATAAGGAATAGGAGCCATTAAAAAAAGAAGAGAAAGTATGCAGCAGCAGGAGGTATACCAAGAGAACTGGGGGCTGAAGGAGATTCAAAACCCAGGTTTGAAGCCAGTAGGCCAGAGCAGCAGCTTGGGAAGACCAAAGAGTTGTAACAAGGGACAGCGTCAAGACAGATGTGGCAAAAAGTTCTCTACTGGCTCCACCACAGAACATTCCTTTCCATATCACGAGGGAATCCTCATTTCACCCATCCTCCTTGTCTGGAGAGTTCAGTTTGCCAAAGTATATTTTGCATGTCTAGTGCTTCTCAACTGGAAAAGCCCTTTACTGTTGGAGGCTGTTTTAAAGAGCAGAGTCTGCCCAGCAGCTCTGGAAATGCAAACCTACTGATGGGCAGCACTGACACCAGAGGCACACCGAGAAACACTTTCACAGTAGCAGGTAGGAATTAGCTTCTGCAAGTTTTTCGTACTTTGTGAGTGAAAGAGTGTAAGTCAGTCTTTAATTACTCAACACGCAGCACTGGTTCCATTATTTTGTGCTTTAGAGCACTGCTTTTGTGGACTGCATGTTTGTAACAATTTGGCATGAAGTTGAGTGTTGGGCATTATGCTTATAACTGATCCGAAACAGTAGTGTTTGCTAAGCTTTATTCAAAATTTGTATA
The DNA here is from genome assembly GCF_964289735.1 of Phaethon aethereus. Classification (NCBI taxonomy): domain Eukaryota; kingdom Metazoa; phylum Chordata; class Aves; order Phaethontiformes; family Phaethontidae; genus Phaethon; species Phaethon aethereus. Next base: position 82,673,391 of record NC_138578.1, read on the forward strand.
ACCTTATATCTGATTATTATTCAGTTTGCCTCTATGTTTTGGAACAGAGAGGGAAAGCATGAGCCATGATTGCATCTTCCTGCATGAAGTCAACCACAGATGATTCTACCACCGTAGATATAGATTGCTCTAGAGATTTCCAGCTCTAGTAAGAGGTTCTACACAGTACCAAAAGATGGAAGTCAGTTGTACACTAGCCATACCGGGTGCAAATGTTATTAATACAACTACCAAGTGCCCAGCCATCTGATATCTAGAACATTCAGATGAAGGATGCATCTCTAGTCCTAAGCTTATTTCACATCAATGACACACGCACAAGTTTCAAGCAGTCTACTACTACTTGTGTGGTAGAGGCTATATGAAAAAAGTCAGAACTCTGATCTTTTGTTCCTTCAAAGCAGCTTCAAACAAAGTCTGGTAACACCTAAACTATGACATTTCATGCTTAAAACAAAGCTCCACTAATGCAGCTGCAAAGGCTTAATTGCAGTATTTGAGAATTTCACTGTTTGTTGATGAAAGCCAACTATACCTGCTTCTAATCAATGACATACCAGACCTGTAAAGCAGAAAATCCACCTGTGACCGTAACATACCACTTCTTTCTGTGGAGACTGTGTTTCCTCAGTTTATTCACTCTCAGTTTTGAGCTGAAGAGGAAGAATTTTTTCAAGTGTTTTGAGGTTTATTAGAAGTGTAAGCAACTAGAGGTACACATCAGGTAAACTTGACCTCAGTTCTGACCCCAGCAGCTCTTCCCCGCCCTTCCATCAGCCTACACTCTTAAGAAGGTCAATTTTATGTGCTTTTATCTTGTTTTTTCCAGCCCTTGCCAGCTTTCCATCCACACAAAAGTTTTTCATATCATATTCAGGGTGCAATAAAAGCATATGATAGCATCTGAAAATGAGGTAGAAATGGATCTGTTACACTGCTTTATCAAATTAATGGCTTGTAGAAAGGTAACGAAGCCTGTGCAGAACAGGAGTCTACCCCTAAATGTTACCCCTTGCAGTTCAGTTTCACTATTTGCAAGTTCACAGCACTTAGTGTCTATTTACTGAGGCTAAAACACTTGTTTACAATGGGATTGCTTTCATAAATGAGGGGGGTTTTTTGATCCCTAACCTATGTAGAGTCCTCTTTAGAAATTCTGTAATCCTGCTGTGCTTTAAAGAGCTGTACTTTCAGTACAGGACAGGTTGAACAGTCATTCTCCCAATCTCTGCCAAGCCAAGTGCTTGTTAGTGGTCTTAGGTCAGACCCAAATATGTCAAACAATTTCAAATTGTTCTGCAAGATCATCCTTATAACAACTCTGCTGGGCACAGCAAACCCCTTTTAAAGCCTTCCTCGTAAGCTTAAAGGCAATAAGACTAGCAGAAAGGTAGAAAGGACACCCTCTGAACCTGATGATATCAAGCTAGAGAATACAGTTAAGATGATTAACTCTTGGCTCTCCAGCCACCGGGAGTAGTTGGGATACTTCTTTCACTCCACAGGCTTTTTCCACAAGATGTTTTCTCAGGACATCCTGGAGCCCTATAGCAGCTGCTTTCTTAAAAATCCTGATCCCATCATCAAGGATCAGTTCTTTTTTTTACAGTGTTACAGAAGAGCCTTCTAATTAAGCTTTAACAAGTCCAACACAAGTTCCCCATGTATGTCACATTTCTGCCACTTCAACCACAAAGATCAAGTTTAAGTGCTGCCCTTCCCAGATCCAATAGCTCCGTACTTGACATTAAGAACATCCCAGTGAGTCACTGCAGCTCATCGCCACCTTCTCTTTACTGGGAAGGGATTGAGCAGCAGGTGCCAGGTCCTTCCCCTCCAGCTGTGTTTTGTTTTAGCATAGTCTCATTAACCAAGTTTGAGCTGCAGAGGTTTATTAATAGATGAGCTAGACTACAGTATTGCTTCCTTCTGTGCTTGTGCAGTAAACTCCTGAAGGCATGTTGTCTTGCAGGATAGACAGCTGCAGAGCTCTTCCTTTGTTTTCTTCTTTAAGGGCACTGCTACCCATCTTAGCATCCTAATAATAAGTAGTTCTCAGCCTGAAGAATAACCTCACCCACATCCACTTCCACTTTTTCTTACATAAACTGATATTGCCCTAACAAGTTGAGAAACTAGTTGACACCAGTAGTGGGAGAGGTTCAACTCTCCGCTCAGCCACATGCTGTTTCTGGTTTTACATGCACTTGTGTGCACACAAAGGCGTTGCTTCAGGAGCCCAGAGCAAGCCCTCTCAAACCTGGAGAATCTCTTGGGCTCATCCATCTGCTCTCAGGTCTTAAATAATCTGGATGTATCCTGTTTTCCTGAAGCAACAGGAACATGGCTGTGTGTCCACCAAAATATGGTTTTTCCTAGAAGCCGGTACCTTGAAACCCAATCGCACAGCTGCTTTGTGCACATGCTCCAAGATCAGAGCGAACAAGTTTCCAGGGCGATTGCACCTACTCCCAGCACAGCTTGCTGCCCATCTCATGTCAACCGTGCTACGCTGAGAGCCAGTTTTGCTCTCCTGTTGTGTACCATCATTCATCGTGGCGTATGCCAGCCATGGGAAAAAAGTTCAACCGTACAGAATTAAGGAGTTCAGAGTAAGAGTTTAATACAACCATGCTCTCTCCAGCAATCTTTATCTAATGAGAGTGCAGTGCTCTGAACACTCAGCGGGTGGTCTCCAACCCTCTCCTCTGGGAGGGAACTAGGGAGGGGGAGCTAGTTAGGAACGGCTACATAATCCAAGTTGGACAGCACTCCAGTGTTAGAGACTAGCGCCAGATCAACAAGCGTTTCTGTGAGAAGCAGAACAAAAGCAACTTAGATTTATACCTGGATTCAAAAAAAATCACACGTGGATTCCTCAGCACCCACTACAGTGCAAGGAAACTCCTTTAGCAGGGATGCTAGTTAGTTATTTCCCCGTGCACCCCTTCCCGTTTAGTCTTGCAAAAGGCTTTGAGATCTGTAGTTGGTTGTTAGAGGAAGGACACATGTGGTACCGTTACCTAAAACCTAGCTTCGTTTAGGGGAAAAAGCAGTTAAGAGCACGTCCCGCGTAGTTGTTAGCCTACTTCAGACACCCAGCGCAGAGACTACAACAGATCTCAGAGTGACAAGATCTGGATGCAGACAGTGCTGGGGGCTCGATCAAGTCTGATTCTTCAAGGACTGTGACAGCTCATGGCACACACAAGTCCAGGGGAACATTTCTGAGGTTGAAATACCTCATTCAGTCACAACAACAGCTTGCAAACACTTTGACATTTATTTTTATTTCGGTTTGAAATAAAAGGCATCCCCAGGCTGAGCAAGCTGCCAGCTACACACTTCCAGCACACCAAGCAGCCATTTCATCTCTGCTGCACAGGGCCTTACGGTGCTGTTTTGTTATTACAAACTCGCTTCTGAATTCCCTTATCTTGGGGCGGGGGGAAAGGCCAGTGGGCTGATGGGGCCTGAACAGCCGAACTCTTCTATTCATAGGAAATATGTTCCTGCTTTTCAAGAGAAGAATGACTAATTTGAAGGGAAGCTGTAACTGCAAGAACACAGGAATCCAGAGATTAATAAACCAGCAACCTCTAGGATTAATCCAAGAATCATTTTGCACAAGCAGACGTACAAAGATATTGACGTACAAGCATGTTTGTGTAGATGCGTGGAGGCTCTGACTATTCAGGTGTCAGACTCCACATCAGATAGATACTGTCATCAACACCAGCACACCCAGACACGTTGGTATGGGGGGGACTGCTATCTCCCACCCAGTTCTGCTCCAAGGACCAGCTGCAGCGTTCTGCCCCATTCCCAGGAGCAGAAGGAAAAAGCAGATGAACCCACCAGTGAGGGACAGGAAAAGGGAACTTGGGGACTCTAGCAGTGTTAAGGACAAACACTGGGAGAAACTCCATATGCTAGAAAAAAAGGAATACCCCAGCACTCACTTATTTTACCTTTGGCTGCTGATTTAGCAAGGTGACTTAGCTATCTAGCTTGTAAAAAAAAAAAAAGCAGTCCTAAGGACAGCTTCAACAGACATACAGCCTTGTCCAACTGTTCTGATCTAGGGCATGTTCCTCAGCAAGCAATAAACCAGCCATCCCAGACAGACCCATTCTGAACCACCGCTGAGTATAGGCAAATATATCAATGCCTGAACTGCTCCCATCAGAGCAGGGCTGGACCTGGAGCAAGATGTATACTAGTCTGACTTGCTAACAAAAAATAAGCATAGGCAAACTTTAACAGACATGGGTTCAGACATCTTATTAGGACAAAACCAAACATTTGCATAACACTGTTGAAATCCTAATGACATGTCAGATTCAAGTACAAGTGTTTGTAAGAAGCATCTGTCATGCCAAAGTTACCACCAGATTAGGAAACAAGGCAGGGGCCAAGGCAGAGTTGCCACATTAACAAGCCTGGCCACATACAAAGGAATCCAGGAAATCACCCAAGAAGTCCTCTGGTCTACTGCCTGTGCAGGTGAAAGCCTTCAACTAATTGCCTGGAGAGGCCAATTGTTCTAGTGCTAAAGCAGCAGCTGGTGCATAAAGTTTTATCCCCTTCAATTATGACTAATCTGAGCACTGATACCAAGCTACAGCCTGTTCACTATAGACTTAAACCTTTTGCTTATCACCTTAACACAAGACAAGAATGAGCCTGAGCATCAGTTCACCTCCCTCACAAGCAAGTGCGTCATCTCTCCTGAAGGAGCAGAGGAGGAAGCAAGTTATTTGGGGAAATGCCAATATTTAAAACTATTGAAAGAAGGTGCTGATACCAGAGGTGCAGGGTGGTTATTGTTATTCTTGAATAATCTTTGAGGATTCAGTCAGCCACAAGATCTGGAGAAAGAGCTGAAGCTGTGGGTTGGCTTATCATGGATGAGAGGGTATCTCAGTGGGACATCTCCTTTTGACAGACACATGTGAGCCAGGTTGCAGTAGAGGCACACTTCCCTTTCAGACAAGCAAGACCCCATGGTGCTTATCTCTAGGTCAAGGCAAAGTAGTGTCACTACCATTCCTTCGTAGATCCATAGTAGGATTTAAGCTCTTGTCTGATCTTATGCGGTTTTGTCTTTTGTCTTACCTAGAGCAGAAGGAACTTTTGAAGAGATAACTGACCAGTAAAGCTATACTCCCCTTGTACAGTGCTGTGAGGCCATTAACCACTGTCTTAAGGCAAGCAGCTCTAACAGTCGTTAGAGGTCAACACTGAGCCAAATTTAGATTTGCTACTTGACAACATCTCAAGCACCCTCTGCTTGACAACATGCTAGTTCTGACCTCAGGAAGCAGGGGACTTCCCCTTGCACCTTCATCCATGGCACTGTCTGCCAGGTATCATGGCTATGGAGGCTCTTTAGCTTTCTGGCAGTTCCTCCCCCCTGTTCAGCACCAGTGAGACTGCATCAGGAGCGCTGCGCCTAGTCCTGGGCTCTCCAGAACAAGAAGCAAATAGAAGTGAAGCCAGCAGAGAAATACCAGAACCACCAGCAACTGGAATACACAGGGTATGAGAAGAGTGGGAGAAATGGACCTGTTCAGCTCTAAGTGGGTGAGGAGGTATTTCATGGCTGCATACAGCTACCTAGCATGCGGCAGCACGGAAGACAGACTTCGGAGGTACACAGTAAAACACACTAGCTGTAAAAATGGAAATTCCAGTTCAATAGTGTTGTGGGATTTTTAAAAATTTCTTCCTTAAGGACAGTGTTTAAGCACTGGATCAGGGCCTCAGGGAGGTGGGAGACCCTCCCATCCTTGGAAGTACTCACAGCTTATAGAATCGTAGAACAGTTTGGGTTGGAAGGGACCTCTAAAGGCCATCTAGTCCAACCCCCTGCAATGAGCAGGGACATCTTCAACTCGAGCAGGTCGCTCAGAGCCCCGTCCAGCCTGACCTGGGATGTTTCCAGCAATGGGGCATCCACCACCTCTCTGGGCAACCTGGGCCAGGGTTTCACCACCCTCCTTGGGAAATATTTCTTCCTTCTATCTAGGCAAAATCTGCCCTCTTTTAGTTTGAGACTTGAAGGGCAACCAAGACAGGTTGACTGGACAGAGCCCTTGGAAACCTGACCGAGCTTTAAAAGCCACTGATCCTGGAGCAGTGGCTTGCACTGGAGACCTCCATTTCAACCTCATTTATTCTACAACTCAAATTTAAATTTTTCTAGTGTAAGATTGCTGATCTTTTTGCTCAAGAAATTAAAGGCACTTTCCCATCAGGACAGTAGCCACACAGATGAAGTACAATTCCACTCCAGACTTCTCTATCCTGTACAAATTAAGAATAATCACATTGTAAGAAATGCTGCCTATTTCTGCCATTGTTGCTGCTGAAAGCACCAGTGAGTCATGTCACAGAATAAGACCAAACAACAGTTCTTTTCCCTGAAAGAAAGTTAAAAACAGGCCTGAAGGTTTACCTGGAGTGACCTCAAGACAGGTACTTCTATGTAGAACAGGGCTAGAGGGATGCTATTGTTGGGATTTGGTCTCTCCATTGCAAGATGGCCAAGGCAAAGATCTTGCACACTTGCTCCCTTGGTGTGGGCACTACAGGAAAGCTGTCATGCGGTGGGTAGCTCTAGAGGTGAGACTGGAATAAGAAAGCATTGCATATGCTTGCTCCTCTAAGATTGTTCAAGCACCGCAGCCGAGTCTCAGCACCAGAGAGGTCTCTGGGTGACGCACTGCTGGAGCGGAGGATTGCTCGCTTGCAGCATCTCCTGCCAGCCTTCATAGCAGCTCTCCTGTCCCACAGAGCATGAACATCATGTTCTCTGTACATGCTGGCTGTCCTCTGGGCAGCCTTAGCTATGGAGATGCATGGCACACCAGAGTTCAGAGGGTTTAGATTCCACCAGGGCCGCTACCGACTCACTGGTGTCCAGCTCACAGCCCCAGGAATGCGTCGCAGGAGGGACCCGGTGTCAGCACGCACAGAAAAGAGGATGGAGAGACCCATAGTGCAGCACCACGTTCGCTTCATCAGCCTGGATCAGCACGAGCTGCCCTCAGCAGTTCACAGGCTCCACGTTTCCTCTCCCACAATTTACATTAACATCCCACTCCCAGCCTTATAGCAATAGCTGGTCCCACAGAGAATGCAGTTATGTTACGAGGCTGAAAGGGAATATATGTGTGTGTATATATATACACATGTTCCTATCAAAGCCCTGCCAAGCATCTTCTGTTTTGTTTGACCCATGTCCTCCTAACCTTTCTCTTAGGAGGACTACAGCCAGCCACAGCAGCGCGCACACACACCTTCCCACACCAGCTTCTCTGCCTCTGAGCAAGTGGCATTTGACAGCTGCAGATCACAGGCTTTCCTTGCAGAACTGTGGTTTTTAAGTGCAGTCAAATCAAAGGAAACCCTGACTTGCCTGCCAGGAAATAGCAATCAGAGGTAGACAATACACAATCTTCCAGGAGAGAAAGAGGAAGAAAATACAGCCCCCATTTGCAGAGAACATGGAAAAGGTGGGAGATGGTTTGTTAGTTTGGGGTTTTTTTGGTTTCGGGTGTTTTTTTCTTCTTTTTTGTTGGTGCTTTTGTTTTGGGTTTTTTTTTTTTCCCCCACTCCAGGATGCAAATTCTCCATTTACAAGGTGCATTACAAGACACAAGTCTCCAACAAGCCATGCTGGTTAGGCTGCTAAGGCTAAGAAACATTGGGGCTAGGTGAGCACCACTCAGCAAGGAAACGTTGATCTGAAAGAGTGGCATTTGCCCAGCCGAGTACCTCAAGCCATGGTAGATACAAACAGACTGGCTACACAGCAGCAGTTTCCTAAAAAGCATCTGAACAGCTTCCCTCCCCTTACCCAGGGAATACTAGCAAATCATTTACTTCCCCACTGCCACCATGACCATAGTTTTTCCACCAAGAGTCCTCTGTCTCATTTCAGGACTTTCAACAAGAGGGATTTAAAATAGAACCCCAAAACACTAATGAAAACCAGACAGGTCTTTCAAAGAAAGAGCTACACCCAAGTTAGTATTTTCCTTTGAACTGTCTTTTTACAACCTGCATTTCAGAGCCCACAGCCACGAAGTTCAGCGGCAGTGACAAGGTAACCACAGCCTCTCATATTGCCTCTCAGGCAAGAGGAGAGCTGGCCTCTGGAGATGTGCATGGTCATGCTGAGAGCGTCACGGCTTCAGCCCGATTGCCAGCTGCTGTGAACACAGACATGCAAGAGAAAAGTGTTAACCAAGGCTAGACTGAGGCTTGCTTTCTGTCCTGGAGCCACACTCGGCTGCTCTCTTGGGCATTAGTTTTTTTATAGCACTGCAGTTTGCAAACGGGACGCCAGCAAGAGCAGCTAGCTAGGACTTGCTGTAGGGTTTCTGGAGCCTACCTACCAGATCTTATCACCTAAGGGCGTCAGGGGAGACAGGCTCCCCAGCCAGATGAAGCATTGCGCACATCAGCTTAAACCCCTCCTCCAGGTGGGAAAGGGACCAAGACGTTTCTCCACTGTCATGCAAGCCATTTCAAAAAGCAACAGCAGATTGTATCTGCGCCGAGACAGAGCCATTCAAAAGCAAGTCCTCTTCAGGCTCCAGCTATCACACATCCCGGTTCCTTCAGACGGGGAGTTGATGAGATGGAAATTGTGAAACATGGTGTCTGTTGTCAGAGTGACCTCACCACATCCAAACGGGCATCAGATTCTATCTTTTCAGACTCACCATGGCTGCACATAGCCACCCTGGCAAGGGAGGGGATGCTGTCAGCACCTCCCATCACCAGCCTTCCTCATGTGCACTTCAGAGATAGGGAGCCATCTCCAGCTGATTTGAGATGCTGTTGAGCAGATATCCTCTGAACCGAGAGCGCCCAGCCCAATTCAAGTCCAGATTTGCGTAAGCTAGCAAGCAGTCACGCACACACTGTAGCACTGTCCTGACAGCTCCAGGTCCAAGAGCTTTGCTGCCTTGTCTGTTCACAGCTTTTTCGTTTTTGTAAGATACGGCACACGCAGAGTGGAAGGCATTATCCTAAGTCTGTCCTTTAATTTTAACTGTAACGGCACAAAAGAGCTTTAGAGCAATAAACCAGCATCTATACTAGGGGCTACTCGTTAAATTCATATCAACTAAGTCTCTCCTACATGGGACAAAGCTCAGAGGTCATTACCTGTAAGGTCCCATCAGAGCAATCTTTGTAACTGAACAGCAGGAACGCTCCTGCAAGAGAAAGGCATGTCCAACGCGGTTGTCTATGGAGGAGCAGTCAGAAAAATTAAAGAGGATGGGAGAACTAGGTTTTGTGCTAACTAAACTTTTCAAGCAAAACTGCTTGGGCTAGAATAGGAGCGCAGGAGGTTCAGTTGCAGTTTCCAAGCCTAAAGTATTCATTCGTGACATAGGTGGGAAAAGAAAAAGAATTTGGGGGAAGAATAAGTTTGACTTTTCAAGTCACTAAATTCATGACAGCTATCTGAGCTACAGGCAGTTGTAAATCTGGAGTCCTTTCTAACCTTATATGAAGACGCAAGTCAAGTTAAAAATCGCTGAATGGCTGAGCAGAGCCAGTCCATGGTGCAGCAGTCCTGGAAATGAGAGTTAAGGCTGGACAGAATAGAGCAGCTTCATCAGGTACAGGTAGAGTGCCCACCTCCCCACTCGCTTTCACTGGACACCATTTAGCACAGTGAGTAGCTTTCGCTTTAGATAGTCAGTGGATGCGCAGCTCAACATGTCACCTACATGAGGGCTCCCAAAACTGAGGTAATCAGCAAGTCCCCTGATAACAAAAAGTCACTTCTTCCATTACATTTTTTTTTGTCCCTCACTAAACCAATTCAGCTTTTAACACTTCTACCCAAGAACACATGACAGATTCTGTTATTTGCAGTTGTGACTTTTCTTCCTTCTTTCTGAAGAATAGCTGAGCAGAGGGTCTCTAGAAGCTGTCCAATACCTCCTTCAACCCCACACTGGTCTGAACTACAGATAAACTGGTCTTTTCATCTTGGTGAAGGCTGAGGAGATGGCCCTCAGCAGCAAGCCAGCTACTGCAGTATCATTGTCAGGAAACATCTTACAGCGCATCAGACAGTTTGAAAATAGTCACCATCATCTTAAGATAACATACAGGCATAAGTACAGCCATTAAGAAAAAAAGAATATCAGTGTTTTCCTTCACCAAGTCATCTTCTTTGCTTCATAGGTTGTGTTAGTTGCACTCCTTAGGTGAGATTTCACCTGATAGAGCAGAACAAGAGTCTAAGTAACATCCCTCACTCCCACTTAACCTCCTTTAGTTGAGGCCATTCCCCTCAAAGGAAGGAAAGCGCTGTAGAGGTCTGGTAACAAGAAAAAATAAGTGTGTGTGTATATGTATATAAATAAAAGCAGAGCAAACTCAAAGCCCAATACCTGCCAGGCACACTTGCCAACAGGTCACACATAAGGAAGAGCAAATGCAAGGTTAGGAGCTGCATCAGATCAGTCATTTATATTTGCACCCACCTTGGGTGCCCATCTAGGGCTGCCTTGGCCAAGTGCAGGCAGATGCTGGCAGCCCAAAGCTCTTGCCGACATCAGACAGTTGCAGACCACAAGCCTGGGCCCCCAATTTGACTGTGCCAGCTGCAACTTTGCAAAGTCATGCAAAACAGGAATTTGCCTACCTTCTATTTTAGGGCAGAAATGCTTGCTGTATTCCACAGTATTAAGGTTCCAGCCACGATCAACGTGAATCAACATCAGCACAGAGCAAACAAAGTGGAAAAGCACATATTTTTCAGCCCTCTCAGATTCAACAACTGCTCTCAGTTTACATAGCAATTATTCAAATTTCATTTGTCATGCTGAAAAGCAGCAAGAAGGAAACAAGTTAGGTGCTCAGTCTCCACACTAGGTACAGACCAGCTTCCCCCACGAGCCTTCCCATCAGGATTTGGAGCTCAGATGTCTCTGAAATCCAATTTCAGAGCAATTTCAATATGCTGTGTTACTGCATAACCTGTACAGCATCATTAAGAGCAAGACGCAAGTTTATTTTCTCTTTAAGTTGGGAAATTTTTTTTCCTCCCCCTGCTAGATGAGGTTTGATATCAAGCCTAGCAGGGAACCAGAGATAAGCCATGTGCCGGGTGAGAGATCTGATGTTTTCATAAAGCATCTTTCATGAGGCGGCCGTTAAACAGGAAGTGTTTATTGACTTTATACACACTTCATAAAACATTTACAGGGATAAGAGGAGAAACAGGAGCTCCCAACAACCCAGCCTGGATTTCAGTTAAAACAAAGATGAGTTCGCGCATTGTTCTAGCACGCAAGTGATGTCAAACACCGGGCACTCTGAGCTTTAGATCCGCAACATGCTCCCGGAAAAAAAAATAAAAAATAATACAGAAGGAGCTATCCCAGTCAGGGCTTCTTACTACTTGGCCGCTGCGTGTAGTTACCTACCATTATCCTTTGGATAACTGAAGTCAGCACGGAAAAAGCCGGTGCTGTTTTCGCGGTATCAAAGCGATCGGCGACGATGACGAGAGGAGCGCGTGGAGGAGCGGGCGCGCCGAGCGGCAGCGAGGCAGCCCCTCGCGGACCTGCCCTCCCGAGCCCTGGTGACCCCTCGCCCCTCGGCGGGGCTGCGCTGCCCGCGGCGCCCGGCAACTCCCGGCTTCGCGCGGGGCGATCGAGACGGGCGCTCGTGGCGGGTATTTGCTCTACCACCCTCCGCAGAGGGCCGGCACCCCCCGGCCCCACATCAGGAGCCGTCACGCGCACAAGCGGGAGGGAAGCAACACTGGAACCGGTTCTATGAAGCGTCCGCATTCAGTTAAGCATTCGCACATGTCCTCGCGCCAACTGCTTAGTTCAAAGCAGGTTCACGCAAGTTCAGTTTCAGCTCCTATTCAACAACTCGGAGAAGCCGGCACACACGGCCGCTCGCACGAGTTCAGGCCAGCGGGACAGATACACCATACCCTCCGGCCAGGCGTTCGCCAACGGCGAGAGCTGCCGGTCACTCGGCTCTCAAGTCTCTCATCTGTCCACCCAAGAAGTTACTTGGGTACATGAGCAGCGTTTCTCTTGCTGTGACAGGGCTACCCATTTACTCAAGGATTTTCAAAGACTTTTGAGGTAAATTAAAGCCTCCGTTTTCCTTCTGCCCTACAGCAAGACTAGGAAGGCAGAGCCAGCTGTCGTGCAGTTCGATACTGGATCAGGTCCACGTTCAACCAGCAGAAGCTGGATCCTGAACCGGCACCCACCAGCAGGACGTTAAAGTTTCACAGCCTTCAGCCTCCTTATATCAGTGGCTCTGATTTCAGTCACCACTCTGGGTAGGAAAAAATCACCCCTCATCCTCTCCTCCTCAAAAAGTCTCTTAACATGTTTGCAGTAGCCTTGTGTTACAAGCTTTGTGGATTTTTTTGTTACCAATTATAAAGGTACTATTGTGTTTTAAAGAAGCTACCATGGAACCAACTATGAATACAGAAGGCCTGGACAGGTAATTTTTTTTTTTTATTAAATTTTTCTTTATTAACCTGACAAAGGAGATATTCTGCACTGGCATCAAGCTGAGCAACCCACTCCCAGTCTGGTGAGGAAGTGTAGAAATATCCAAACCTAATTAAAGGCATTTCCCATGAAATATGACATTCCAGGAAATACTTCAAATGCTCTTGCCTACCACACAAATCACATCCCTACCTCCTTCTGAGGTTGCTGACAGATGCCACATATCAGATCCCTCTTTGTTTCAATTAAATTAAGCAGTGAGCTTGATTCAATTAGCATGAGGAAGCTAGCAATCAAGATGTTCTCACAGTAGGAGTGGTGGGTCCTGACCAGTCCTTCAGCTAACGGGCTTAGACATACATCGCATTGCCATCGTAAGAGCAAGAGCACAACAGCACAAGTACCACCCACAGGAGGAGAGTTACCATCAGCAAAGATGTTCTACACATGCTGAGAAAGGATGTTTAAAATGGAATACCTGTAGGCTATTTTAGATTGGTCTTACAGGCACCACTCATAGCTACCATGTGTTATTAATATACCCCTTGCCTAGATGGCTACAGCCACAAGCCCTAACACACCCATGTCAATATGCATTACGTTTTTAAAAACACATTCATTTCTTTATAACCCAGTGCAGATTTCTGCATTTTGTTCTATTCATTAGCTGCAAATTGTTAAGGAAGAGTTACTATAGTCAAAGTCAGATAAAAAACCCAATGCATGACATCTGGAGGCTTTGGCCTCAATTCCATTTATGAGAACAGCTGATGTCATTTTTTTTGTTCTGGGAACATACATCCATTAGTTCCAACTGCACAGAACTTTTAGAAAGAGCCACACAGAGATCAGAAAACCCCAGACACGAGAATGACTCAGTCCCTCGCCAGGGCTTGGGGGAGATGTGCAAAGGGCTCTTTCCAAGTGCCAGCAGACCTTTCAAGCTGCTCTACCATAGAGTTTACACAGCAGATTCAATTCCCAAGAGCACTACATCATCTTGTCCACACATCAGGTGTGTGGCTGAAGGCTCCCACACCCACATAGCTTCCTCACTGAGGAGCAACCCATGCAGCACTGGTATTGCTGAGCCACAGTGCTGAGAACCTCCATCCCTGTGCAGTAGGTTGGTGGGGGGTCAGCAGGTGCCAGTTGCAACAACCTACGACATGCAACCTTCCTTCCACAAAGGAATAGCTCCCTCCTTGGGAATATTCCACTTGGGGGGCGGGGGAGACCTATGAACTCACTTCTCTTAATGATAAGCAATATGATGTGGCTTGTTTTCCCCCCCAAGAACCATCTCTCTCTGAAGTCTCAGGAGAACGGTCTTCCATTTTTACCCAGACAGGCTACCAATACCCCAGACCAGAGACTATTAAGTGTTTCTCACTCTTATCCCATAAGGCCAAACATCTTGTCACAGTTTCCCCCAAGCTGGCGTCAAGATGCCACACATCAGTCCAAGGGATAACACCAGCGATGGCAAGTGGACAGAAGGAAATACGAGTAGTCCCAGGCAGTTTCCATGTGATGGGAGCCCCTCTCATCCTCTGTATTATGCAATTCTGTCCCCTACCCAGACCAGGAGAAGCCTTTGGCTAAGCTGGAGTTGAATCATAGAATAGTTTTGGTTGGAAGAGACCTCTAAAGGCCATCTAGTCCAACCCCCTGCCATGCGCAGGGACATCTTCAACTGGATCAGATTGCTCAGAGCCCCATCTGACCTGACCTGCAGCATTTCCAGGGATGAGGTGTCTACTACCTCTCTGGGCAACCTGGGCCAGGGTTTCACCATCCTCATAATGAAAAATTTCTTCCTTTGATCTAGTCTAAACCTACCCTCTTTAGCTTAAAACGATTACCTCTTGTCCTATTGCAACAGACCCTGCTAAAAAGTCTGTCCTCATCTTCCTTCTAAGCCCCCTTTAAGTCCTGGCAGCTGCAATAAGGTCTCCCCAGACCCTTCTCTTCTCCAGCCTGAACACCCCCAACTCTCTCAGCCTGTCCTCATGGCAGAGCTGTTCCATCCCTCTGAGCATTTTTGTGGTCCTCCTCAGTTCATCCCATCCCTCAGTCCCCTACGCTATCATATATATTGTATGGCTGAGGATATCATGTCCCTTACGTCAATTCCTGTCACAAGCATGCAGCTGGGATAACTACATTCTCTTCCACTTCACCTACTTTTGACCCTGCACTCTTCTGGGAGGGCAAAACTTGAACAGTCAGTTCTACATTAATACCAGGAAATTATGGGACTGTAGAAGGGTTTGGCAAAGGGCAGCTCACTCCAGCTCTTTCCAGGCAAGGCTTTAGCCAAGTTGTGTGTACGTGCATGTGTGTGAAGTAGAAGCTTTTGGTAGGCGACTGTAGCTGCTGACTCCTCTAAAGCACTGTGACTAGGGAGTTGTACTTTGGGTTGGTTGCCGTGATGAAGAGTTGAAAGTCCAATTGCATGGTAATGCAGACAAGAAAGTTTACAGCACCCACCTTTGTTTCTGCCAGGGGAAATCCTTCCCCAGGTTTGCAAACCAGAAAGTAAATTTAGAAGCCAGGTCCACTTTCCCCCTTTGCTGACAGGTCTTGGGGATTAAAAATTCCCCCTTTACCAGAAATAATAGTTACAGAAGTAATTGGAATAAGTGATCACTGTATATGGTGGAACCCAAATGCCTTCGAGCCATCTGCTCCCATCAAATACAGTTAAGAACGGTCAGTGGGTTAAATAACGGAGGATTTGGGGTTCGGATTTTTGGGGGTGGGTGACAGAGGGCAACCAGGAAAACAGGAGTGGAACCTCTGGACAAAGCAAATGATGCACAGGTCTTATCCCATCAAGAAGGCAAGGATTATTTTAAGGTCTGAGTTTCAATTCTGTTTTTTTTTTTGTTTTTTTTTTTAAAGAAAAAAGCTTGCAGTAGACTAGAGCTCTAGCTAAGGTCACTCTCAGATACCAGACAACTGGTGACATTTTGTGACATTGAGTTGAAAGCCACCCTTTGAACCAAAGCTTTTCCAGGAAAGGGAGCCCAGATGGGTACACTTAATTAGAATATTCCCAACCACTACATCCCTGAAGGGAGCTCCTCTGGCACAACCACTTGACTTATGAAAGGGAAATGTCTTCTCTGCTCCCCAGAGCCTCCCTTGGGGCTCCCATGCGAGTCCCACCGCCTCAACTTGATCTGCAGGGACAGCACGTGGCATCACAGGAGACATTCATCAGAAGTGAGCATCCATCACAGGAGATAACAGGGGCCTTCAGCTTTTGAACTGTAACTCCTATTCACTGCAGGGCAGGGAGACAACTTAATATTCTGGGTCAGTTCCATATCTCACAGCTGTTCAGCAAGTTAGGTTATTGAAGATTAAACTGTGGGGAAGTTCAGCTTCACATTTTCTCCCAGGGCCATGAAGAGAGAAGTTTTTCAGCTCCTGGGAGGAGGAGGACAGTTTGCTCCTCTACAGCCTCTCCCCAGCAAGAGCAGAGGACACGGGGGCAGATCAAGGGAAGGGGAGAAGTGCCTGTTTTCACAGCAATTATCCTTGAATCAAGTCCTAAGCAGCAGAAATAAGTATTGGATGGCTGGTTTGAAGAATGTATCTGAAATCCAGAGCAGGAGTGACACACAGGTGGGTGCAGCAGATAACTGAATTACCTGCTATTTACTAAAACACACCTGAGCCTCTCCCCAAACAGCAGTCCACCAGCTACAACGCATCCTTTTAGATAGGAGAGCACCCCACATCATCATCAGCCTCAGGGGCTGGGGGCGTTTTCCTGGACATCTAGTTGTATGCCTGGGAACATTTTCGCTTGAGATCATCTCAGCTGCCTGTACCCCAGGCCTAATGCATTGATTGAAAATGGGACCAAACATTTATGTCTCCTACATACAAGTTCCCACCTGCTGGTTACCCACATGCCTCATTCTTTCCCTCCAGGAGCAACCTTGTCCATCAAGTTCTATCCAGAAGACACAGTAAGTAAAGGAAGATAAACCACTCTTGGAACAGCACATTTCCCCGTTGCCCCACCACCATCCACTTAGAGGTGGCTCTTTATCCAGAGGTAATAGGCACAGCCCAAAGGCTGCTCTCGTAAGCAGAGGAATAGTCATTGCACGGGTCCGTCCCCACAGTTTCTTCATCTCTCACACCGTCTCCCGAGGCAGCTGTGCCAGGTCACTCAGTGCAACATTACACAGGTTGTGGCCTCATCCTGGGTGAGCAGGAGCTCGCAGCTGCTTTCACACTCAGTTTATTTCATCCCCTTCCAGCCCGGGCTCTCATTAAGCCTTCGGTAAAATCCCTAGGCACCATCATTGCCTCGTTGCCTACTCAATACGCTTAGCTTCTCCTGGGGAGGAAAATCTTGCTGCATCAGCTCAAATAGTTCATACATCACCCTGTGCACAAGCTTACACTACCACGGGAGGCACAGGGAGCTTCCTTGGCTGTTCCTCTGAACAACGACGAGGAAATTTGTTCCCAGCAGTTATTGGCAGTAGCTGCCTTTTCTCCTGAAGAGCACAGTTAGAGATGCCACTACTCAAGGGAGAAGAAACACAACCTTTCACCACCTTGGCTTCCCCACTACCCAGGCTGTGATGAAGTGTCCCTACCAGTAGCTTTTTGCTAGCTAAAAGGTACAAGTTAGTTGTGGGGCACATAACAGAGTGGGTTTTCTCAAGAGCAACTTAATATCAGAAGATCTTTCAAGTGATACCCACCCCAACATCAGCCTTTCTACTCAAGGGGAAAAAAAATATTTCTCACCTCTGTCCCTCCCATTGATTCACATCATCTCACATGTTTGCTCATGCACCCTCCTCTCTTCACAGCGAGGTCTCTACAGTCATCGCCCCTGAGCGCTGCTGTTCTCAGGAGCAGCACAGATAGACAGCACTCCGCAAGAACAGATTAAAAAAAAAAACCCTGCAAAGCCATTAAAAAAAAACCCAACAAACAAAACCACAGAACCCAAAAAAGTCAAACCAGCAGAAACCAGATGCCTTTTAACCAAGCCCTTCAGCAGCTTTCCACTTCACTTGCTTTACTAGCTGCACACAAAGCCCAACCACTTGCTGCATGGCCTGCGTCATCTCCCTTCACTTCAAACAGCCACAAAAAGACAAGAAAGCTGCACAACACAAAAATCACAACTTACCTGGCTGGACAGAAAGCCCACTTTCATTATTCAGGACCTCCTTTGAAGCAGCTTTCATCTTCCCAGGGTTCAGGGGATGGAGGGCACAGCCCCCTCCCTCTCCTCCCTTCCTGCTGGCTCCTAGAGGGGTTACCCCATTCATCACCCCCACCGCAAGCCCAGGAGAAACAGCTCTTCCCCACCACTGGAGAAGAGAAGAAGGCACACAGTAAGAAGGCCAGGTCCTCTAATGAGGGTGAGAAGGAAGACAACCTCCCCGCCCACCCTGGCCCTTATCCTCAGCTATTTCCTATGAACTCATTTACACTTTGCGTAGCTCCTCAGCTCACTGGGTTAAAACCCAGTGGTCCAACAGCCCAGGCCTGATCTCCCTGGGAGGTTAATACTCAAGTATTTAGGCTACCAGGCAGATTTCTCCTCCAGGTGGGGAGATGGGTGAGCGAGGAGCAGCTGGAGACGTTCAGCTTACTGGCCGGTTGGTGCAGCAGGGGTGGCCGTTTAACTGCTGCTTCTCGGACTCTTCCTGGGGTTTGAAAACACGGCTGGTGCTGGGCTGGGACAAGGCACTGGGGGGGTGCGGGTTGCACAGGTGATGTTGGGCAGCCTGAGGGGGAAACTTGGTTCACTTGGAGACAGGGGTGGGAGAGGGATCTTCCCCAAAAGTTCCTCCCCTCCAGTGCTGTCCCTAGGGCCTGGAGAGGCTTAGAGAAGCCAGGGTGAGTGCTGAGTAAGGTGAAAGATCCCCAAAAGAATTGGGATTTGCGTCTGTGAGATGCTTTGGGGATGACCTGATAGAGAGAGCTTAGACCACGCAGCTGAGTTCGCTTTTTTACCCATTTCCCTGGTTTTTCAGTGTTATCCCCAAGGTACGTTTTTGTGGGTTGTAACTATGGTTTCCGATACAAATCCACACTCCTGATACTTCTGCAGAGTAACTGCTTGTCCTGGCATTAGAGCGCTTTTCTTTATACTTTGTCTCACAATACTGAGCTGCTGATAGCTACGGTGGAAAATGTCAGAGCGCCGTATAAAATAAATTAAAAAATCAGCTGGTCAGTATCGTTACACACTCCATATCTCAGGTAGAGGCTTTAATCCTCGTTTCTGAGAAAGGAAAAAACCACACACCCAAGCACCTACTCGAGTGACAGTAAATGACACACTGCCTCATTCTTTTGTATTATACGACCTACGGCTGTGTCATCACCTCATGTTACCAGGTGCAAATGTTCATATCTTGCTCCTTATATTGGGTCTGAAAAAATAATAAAAAAACTTCATTAAAGCTGCAAAGTTATGAACTTTACCACAACTGTATTTTATTCTGTCGCTTCGCTTTGTTCCGCTCAATTACAGATATTAGGGGTTCCTCCTCTCATCAGAGCCCTTCACTAGAAGGGAAGTTATTTGCTATTTCTTTATATCCTCCATCCTTGGTGTGAAGCCGTCGGTGTTCCTTAAAGCCCATCATTCAAATTTCGCTCTGAAGATGGCATGATTTTTCTTGGAGAGCAAACTCCATGTTGCTTTTTATACAGTAGGACATATGGACTTGCAAAAAACTCTGAAAAGGGGGAGGATAAAATTATTGTTCCCTTTGTAGAGCTGCTGCAGTGAGAGGAGATCAGAGGGAGACGTTCAGTCTGAGCCTCTGTTTTCTGCAGGTGACTCCATTTTGTGGCAAGTTGCTGCAGGGACTGATCCCTGCCTTGACAGGCACAGTGCCCTGACCGTAGATCTCTACCACACCGCCCAGGAATGGGGAGGGGATATCCTCCAACACACTTGCTTTGCAAAATAGCTCGTAATTAATGAAATGCAAGAATTCCACTGTGAAAATAGTTTCCACCCAGCATGGAAATGACCTCAGCTCTCAAACATGTTGTCCCTGACAGTTAGGTTATACTATACATCACAACTGGTGCCAGCATTTTGCGGCAGTGTGCTTGGACTCAAATCAGAGATCAGGTCACCCATCAAGAGGGATTTCCCCTGGCTTGTCTCATTTACAAGCACTAATTGAGATCTGTCTTGCAATTTTCGATAGTAGCATCAATAATTTCACAGAGATGTTATTAGAGTGAAAGATGGAGCATCTTTCATTCAAGAACCTCTTTAATGAGGACATGTAATGTCTCTAGAAGGCAGGATGATACCACCACACACCTCAGTAACTGAGTACCTGAGCTGCTCTTGTGTGAGCACCTACATCCATAGCAGAGTCTGGCATCCTCAATCCCACTTTCTCACGTAAAACCAGATTGAAAACCAAATAGTTGTGCCAGTAACTGCACACAGATGTTTGCTTTCCTACAGGTTGGGGGGGGCGGGGCTGCTGTGGACATTCTCATGGAGATGAGAATTGCTGTGGGAGGGTGGATATGAGATTTCTGAGGTCTTTCAACTCTGCTCAGTTGTCTGTTTTCATGAAACTTGCAGGAAATCAATAGTTTTGAGGCTTTGCCAGGTTTGGTTGGAATTGGCCAAAGGGGTAAAAAGTAACACCAGGGAGAAGTGGGGTAGGAATCACACGTACATTTCCACACGATGCTCCTATCTACCCCATTGCATTAGAAAAGTAGTCTAGTAACGTTTCCTATTTTCCATTTTTGACACCAGAAACACTTGTCACCTGCTGGAGATGCCTACTGTGATTTGCTCTTGTAGTGCAGAGGAGAAACGCCATTGCAAGAGAGAAATGAGAGTTATGTGGGGGCACGTTTGACACCTTCAGCAGTCACCCTTACAGGCACAGATGAACCCCAGCTCTAGTCCAGCCCTGCTCTCTGCAGGGACTTTGCCTTCATGCAACATGTTCTGTTGAGGCTGACATCATCCTTGCAGTGACTTAGTCCAAAAGTAAGGCAGACTTTATATTTATTATTCTTTTTTATTTTGGGGATTCCAATGGATTTGTCTGGTTCAGCTCAAATCTGTGATCAGGGAAACAATACACTGATTTTTTTTATTACCAAGGAGGGAGAGAAACAGGTAGAGGACTTTTTTTTTTCCCCCCTAGAAGCCAGTTTCCTAAGGAAATGAGGCCTATTCCATTAAGCTGTGTCTGCAGGGGGAAGTCAGAGAGTCACACTATTAGGGAGTGCCATCCGCTCAATATGCCACATTTTTGAGGTGAAGCCCAGCAGCATGCGGTCAAAGTCTGAGCATGAGAACAGACAGGGACTCACTTTCTCTCCTGTGAGGATTTGTGGGACCAGAGCCTGAGGGTATGGACCCATAGCTGGCTGAACCTTGTAGGTTTCAAAAATATAACATTCTTTACAGACAAATAGGGGTGACCATGATGTTGAGGAGTTCAAGCCTTTTACAGACACTCAAGAAGCCACACAGAGCGATGTTATTGTCAATCAAAGGAAGAATTTCCACTGGGTCTCTTGTATAGTTAGACATGAGAGCTCAGCCATGAGACACTAATCCATATGATGAGGACAGGAGTTAATCTTTCTGTTGTTCCCTGAACTCCTCATTTTCTTCTTCAGTTTCACCATACTGCCCTGGAATGGATAAATTCAGGGAGCTAACTGAAGGATAGGCACTCGAGCACTTAAGAGCAATGCACATTTACAATAACTGAATCATATAATAGCTACCCATGCATCCAGGGCCATAATCTCAAATGACAACAGCAGAAGACAAGTTAATAATAGTCATTGTTACATGATTAAATTAGGTAGACAGGAATAATTTTTGCAAGATTCGTAATGGTTTTAATGATATTATTTAGTTACCAAGAACAATATATCTTCTCTATTCATGAGTTCCTGGAAATCAAGGATGTTCAGCTGTAAAATATGTTTCTGAAGACAGAGTTGCAAGCTACAGCCTCTCTGAATGTTAGTTATATACTAGGATGCAGTCCTACAGCTCTTGAATTGTCCTTACCCCGTAAGCAGGAGCAAGACTTGAATGGGAACAGTGGGCCTGTGCATGGCATTTTGGGCAAGTTTGGGTTTTGAGCCGGGAACCAGACTCCATGGAGGGATTTCAGATTAGCTCAAAGCCCAGAGGTCACTTGCATGTCCCTTGTTGTCACTGCTTTAGAGGAAGCAGTACCATCAAAGCACTGTTTTACATTGATGCCCTGCTCTACAGCTGTACCCTCGACCCATCCAGCAGCTGACCAGCTCCACCTGGGTCTCCCACAATATAGTGTGGTTGTGGGGCTCTCAGGGTAACCTGCATGACATTTCACCTTGGCTGATGTGGTGGAAATGGGCCCATGTGAACCTCATGAGGTTCAACGAGGCCAAGTGCAGGGTCCTGCACCTGGGTTGGGGCAACCCCTGGTATCAGCACAGGCTGGGGGTGAAGGGATGGAGAGCAGCCCCATGGAGAGGACTTGGTGGGACTGGGGATGAAAAGCTGGACAGGAGCCGGCAACGTGTACTCACAGCCCAGAAGCCAACTGTGCCCTGGGCTGCCCCCAAAGCCGCGTGGCCATCAGGGCGAGGGAGGGGATTCTGCCCCTCTGCCCCGCTCTGGGGAGACCCTGCTGCAGTGCTGCGTCCAGCTCTGGAGCCCTCGGCACAAGAGAGACATGGACCTGCTGGAGCGGGGCCAGAGGAGGCCCCAGCAACGCTCCGAGGGCTGGAACGGCTCTGCTGGGAGGACAGGCTGGGAGAGCTGGGGGGGCTCAGCCTGGAGCAGAGAAGGCTCCGGGGAGACCTTTCTGCAGCTGCCAGGGCTGAGAGGGGCTGAGGAGAGAGATGGGGACAGACTTTTTAGCAGGGCCTGTAACAACAGGACAAGGGGTGATGGTTTTAAACTGAAAGAGGGCAGATTTAGACTAGATAAAAGGAAGAAATGTTTCCCAATGAGGGTGGTGAAACCCTGGCCCAGGTTGCCCAGAGAAGTGGTGGATGCCCCATCCCTGGAAACATCCCAGGTCAGGCTGGATGGGGCTCTGAGTGACCTGCTTGAGTTGAAGATGTCCCTGCCCATTGCAGGGGGGTTGGACTAGATGACCTTAAAAGGTCCCTTTCAACCCGAAGATTCTATGATTCTATGAAAGATGGGTCAAGGCTAGAAGTGAGAAAGGACTTGCTTTGCGCCACGAGAACCGGGATGTGCTTAGTTAGTACGCTGCACCATATAAAACATTTCTTTCTTGTGGATTGTCAACAGAGACATTTTCCTAGAAAGTATTTTCAGTTTTGTAGTGTGCATTCTCTATGAACCACATAAAACACACAGAAAATCTCCAGCTGTAGTGACGCTGCTCTGTCAAAGTGCTGGCATTTGTCAACGTCTTCACACTGCTGGGAATTATTTCACAGGGCAGTTTGCTGTGGAAATGCAAACTGAAATCAGGGTGGCCTACAACAACAACAAATGGATATTGAATCGCATCAAAACAGAGCAAAAAGATATCTTTTTCCTCACGTTGCTCCCAGTGAGAGCCACCTGAATTCATGGTCGGCTTGAGCTGGACTGCTTTACCATTGTGAGCCCGGTGGGGAGAGAGCTGAGGAAAAGCAATTGGGAAGCAGAACAGAAAGTCTGGAAGAGCAGCTTATCATGTCCCCCCCAGCATGGGATCAACCCGTGTCCTTTGATAGGACAACTAGGTCAACATTGAGACCTAGCTTCACCAATGCTATCAAGAGGCCAGGAAGACACTTGTGCTGAAAGACTAAGATTGTGCAGATGAATTTGGTGCAGTACATATATTTAAGCAGCTGGGTATCCATCCTTGAAAAAAACAGCAGGAGGGAAGCAAAAGCTACAAGGCTAACAACAGGCAAGGAGCACAGGAGACACGTGCCCTGACTTTGGAGTAAAGAAAGAATCTTTCCATGTGGTTTGGAGAAACAGTGAATGACAGAGAAACATTTGTGGCTCCCAAACTCTTCCTTTCATCACCTTTTAGTCAGACTATGTTTTGACAACATTTGTCCCAGTTAGCAGCCTGGTCAAAGCTGTGAGTGAAGACACTCGGCTTTCAGCTCTTTATGTAAACTCATACCTTCTCCCAAGAGTAAAACCAACTTGCTTTTGTTATGTTAACCCAAATAGATGTTCTCTCATGGAGCAAGGCTGTTGACTGAATGTGTCAGTGTGGACATCTCATGCCAGCCTTCATTGGCGAAATGAAAGAAGGCCATATAAGGCTGTATGTATATTTGTCATCAACTTTTAATTAGGATAACTTCCTAATTTCATGATTAGATTTAGGCATATAATTCCAAAGCTGCTTACAATAGGAAAAAAAATCAAAGGGAGGAAGTCACAGTGAAAATGTTCTTGACGACATTTGCAGATATCTCTTACACAGGAAGGTATAACCCTCTCCCAGTGACACCTACAGAAGCTCATTGTCCTGGTTTCAGCCAGGGTAGAGTTAATTTTCTTCATAGAAGTTAGCGTGAGGCTATGTTTTGGATCTGGGATGAAAAAATGTTGATAAGGTGCTGATGTTTTGAGTTGTTGCTAAGTAGTCAAGGACGGTCCAGCTTCTCATGCTGGCCTGCAGTGAGCAGGCTGGGGGTGCACGGGGAGCTGGGAGGGGACACAGCTGGGACAGCTGACCCAGGCTGGCCAAAGAGATATTCCCTACCATATAACGTCATGCTCGGTATATAAAGCTGGGACGAAGAAGAAGGAAGGGGTGGAGGGACGTTCGGAGTTATGGCGTCTGTCTTCCCAAGAAACCATTACACGTGATGCAGCCCTGCTTCCCTGGAGATGGCTGAACACCTGCCTGCCCATGGGGAGCGGTGAACAAATTCCTTGTTTTGCTTTGCTTGCGTGCGCGGCTTTTGCTTTACTTATTAAACTGTCTTTATCTCAAACCATGAGTTTCCTCACTTTTACTCTTCCGAGTCTCTCCCCCGTGCCACCGTGGGGGAGTGAGCGAGCGGCTGCGTGGTGCGTAGTTGCTGGCTGGGGCTAAACCACGACAGTCCTTTTTAGACGCTAACTTCTATGAAGAAAATTAACTCTACCCTGGCTGAAACCAGGACACTCATGAAGCAAAGAATGAGTTCCCATCTGTGGCAGTTTGCAAATTAAGGGTGTCCAAACACCATTAATTGGTTGTCAATCAAGGTTACAACACAAAGCATGGAAGGTTTTTTTATGAATTCAGCCTAAAATTCTGCATATTCTCAATAGCCAAGAGATTTTTCTCTGAGAAAAAGAGAAGTAGCTGAAGTCGTCAGCTGCTAAGTCCTTGCAGCATAGTCCAAACGGAGCAATTTCAGCTGTGTTTATTTTTGATTGAAAACCATTACTTTATTTTAAGAGCTTCCCCTTCTCCCAGTGAGGATCAAGCCCCCAATTTCACCAGATAGTATGCAATTACATTTTAGAGAAGACACTATGGTTTACAAGGAGACAATGGTCAATAAGTGCTGGTGGGAACAGCCCTGTGCTAACTCTGCCCATGAGTTCACTGGGGCTGTTTGAAATGCCAGTACTGGAGAAGGCACTGAAAAGGTGAAGGCTCTCACCCCAGAGTGGGTTCACAGAGTAGATGTTGCAGGCAAAAACAGGAAAGTTGCCTGAACATCCCAGGCATCTTGACCCACCACACTTGTCCTGTGCTGGTGTGAATTGGGGACACAGCTGGAGCTGAACTTCCAACCTGAACTCTGCAGCTGCAAGCTCTGCGTGCCTGATTCCTCTCTCATGCTGAATGAATGTTATCGTGCATTGGGTTGATTAAGTGCTATTAAAAAAAACCACTTAACCCTAGAAAAAAAAGAAGCAGAATAAAGAAGAATGTGTCAAGCATATTTGGATCTGCCATTGCAGTCCTTACTTGAGAAAAGTTGAAGAGGCAGTTAGAAACCCTTCAGGTGTTGATGACAAAGACTCTTTTGTGATCTTCCAGAAAGCAGTGACCACAAAAAACATTACATAAGGTTTAGAAATCCAACAACATTTCTGTTTGATGGTGTATTAATCTTCCTGCAAACAATAATCACATTCCATTTCTCTCCACTGCTTTTCTGTCCGTGTTAAGGTTCTTACTATTATCTTCTTATCTTTTCTATTTATTTGTGAAATCACATATATCAATTTGATAATCGAATAAAAGCACATATTGTCCCAGCAGGGATGATAGAAAGCAGTGAACATTCCCAGCATGTGCTCCAGTGATCTCTTAGCAGGTTAGCACAGCCAGGTCTAACATGTACTGGGCTCCACAAGGTCTTTTCATAGACTTCAGTGAACTTTGGGTGACATCTTACCCTTGAGACAATATAACTGCTCAGTGAAATGAGGATCACTCAGCTACAGTGGGTCAGAGGAGTGAAAGCATTTTCTTAGGGCAAAAAACACAAATTTGTCTTTGCTTTACACAATCAAGAAACGTGGCAGTAAATGCTGTGCTGCATTTTGGATTGTGTTTTAAATCCTCCATCTGAGCTAAGCTGGAGCAACCACACCTTGTGACCATATTCTGATCTTGGGTATATCTATATCTATATATTTATATATCTGTATCTATATATCTATATCTATATCTATATCTATGTCTATATCTATCTCACTGATTTTTACTGGAGTTATGTCATTTTCTGGAGTCTGGTGCCCATCAGCTCTTTGAAGGCATGGAATTGAATTTCAGCTTGAAGCTGTGGCTTTCTGTGACAGACCTTTTCTTGGCCAATGAACAGGGTTGCTGTGATGCTCACTTTTGTGCTGATGTGAGAGCATGTTTTGTTGACATAATCAAGTTTTGCCCTCTTCTGCTTCATCTCTACTAGCTCTGGCAGGAAACACCTAGGACAAAAGAATTGATCCCCTTACCTCCAAGTAACAGGGCCTAAGAAGACCAAAGGCAACTTAAGTTGAAGTGAAACTACTTTACTTTGCAGCACATAGTGTCCATTCAAACTGGGTCTTCCCTGCTGTTTGTACGGCAGTTGCATCTCCCCTTTCTGGCATTCTGAAGAGCCAAGGACAAGTTGTTGCTTAACGCCAACCCACAAAAACTTCCTCTTGTTCCTCCCCATCGCTTCACAACCTGCTTCATGGCCCTCATGAGCTTAGCCATCTTTTGCACAGGGTGAAGCTCCCCTCTCGAGACAGAGGAGAATAATTTCTGTCATGACTCATATTGTAGTTGGAGGTCACAGCGTCTTGATGCCGTTCCCACTCCACTGCCTCTGAAGCGCAGCAGGAACCACGCTGTGTCTAGGAAATAATATCTCCACCCCCTAATTCTGAGGCCATCTCAGACGGAAAATCACAAATACCATAATGAATAACCACAGGGCTGAGGAAACCTCCCAGCGGAGGCAGGCTCCACTGCTTGTTAATTAGTCCAATCATTAGGGTGAATTTAATGCTGTTTCTGAAATTCTGTTCTCTGGTACTCGAAGCTTTGTTTAACTGAGAGCTCAAGAAGACATGCTTCTCCAGCTGAAGAAGCTGAGATCAGGCTTCCTTGCAAAGTTTCCTGTGTTAAGGCATACGTGCTAATGATGCTGTTTTGTGCTAATGGCCTTACCAGGGCTTTCTCACTAGGGGCAATCCCAAACATGGATACAGGCTGGGCAATGAGTGGATGGAGAGGAGCCCCATGGAGAAGGACTTGGGAGTACTGGGAGATGAAAAGCTGGACAGGAGCCTGCAACGTGTGCTCATAGCCCAGAAGCCAACCATGCCCCAGGCTGCCCCCAAAGCTGCGTGGCCAGCAGGGTGAGGGAGGGGGTTCTGCCCCTCTGCACCGCTCTGGGGAGACCCCCCTGCAGTGCTGCGTCCAGCTCTGGAGCCCTCGGCACAGGAGAGACACAGACCTGCTGGAGTGGGGCCAGAGGAGGCCCCAGCAACGCTCCGAGGGCTGGAACAGCTCTGCTGGGAGGACAGGCTGGGAGAGCTGGGAGAGCTCAGCCTGGAGCAGAGAAGGCTCCGGGGAGACCTTACTGCAGCTGCCAGGGCTTACAAGAATCACAGAATCACAGAATCACTAGGTGGGAAAGGACCTTCAAGATCATCAAGTCCAACCATTAATCCAGCGCCACCGTGTCCCCTAAACCATGTCCTGGAGTGCCATGTCCACAGGTTTTTTGAACACTTCCAGTGATGGTGATTCCACCACCTCCCTGGGCAGCCTGTTCCAATGCCTGACCACTCTCTTGGCGAAGAAATTTTTCCTAATACCCAATCTAAACCTCCCCTGGCAGAACTTGAGGCCATTTCCTCTCGTCCTATCACTAGTTAGTTGGGAGAAGAGACCAACACCCTCGTCGCCACAACCCCCTTTCAGGTAGCTGTAGAAAGATGGGAAGGGACTCTTTATCAGGGAGTATAGTGATAGGATAAAGGGTAATGGTTTTAAACTGAAAGAGGGTAGATTTAGATTAGATATTAGGAGGACATTCTTCACTACAAGGGTGGTGAGGCACTGGAACTGGTTGCCCAGAGAAGTTTTGATGCCCCATCCCTGGAAGTGTTCAAGCCCAGGTTGGATGAATCTTTGAGCAACCTGGTCTAGTGGAAGATATCCCTGCCCATGGCATGGGGAGTGGAACTAGATGATCTTTAAGGTCTCTTCCAACCCAAACCATTGTATGATTCCATGATTTTTCAGTTATTCTCCAGTGAGGATGGCGAGAGCCACCGTGGCAGGGCATGGTGGCACATAGCACCGTGACTTGTGCAGGGAGCTGAACAGAGGAAGGGGGATCTTCTGGGGCTACATAGGGCACTTCGCTATTCTCTCAGCAGTAATTAAAGCCAGATGAAGTGGAATGGAAAATGAAGTCTCAGTTTTTCACAGGGGTTCTCTGAATGCAGTGGAGTCCTCTTGTTTCACTTCTTGAGTTCAAAGTCTTTCTGCAAGAGGTGCCCTGGACAAACACAAGCTATCAGTCTCATTCCAGGGCTAACAGGGTGAAATGAAAAGGTCTGTTTTATAGAGGAGTTCAGATCTTAATTTAATAGTCTTGTCCAGCCTTAACAATTATGATTTTATTGATTTAAGGAAAGTAGCAAAGAACGTGTAAACAGCTTGCTTATTTCCTGACACTGTCCCACAAATCAGTCAAAAGGTTGATTTTCATTCATGAAAAACATCACCTTTAAACAGAACTAAAGTAATTTAAAATAAAAATAAAGTCAGGAACAGTATAAAATGAGGAAAGACTACTTTTTTGCATTAAGGCTCATACTGGGCTCTGGAGATACACTCATTGCCTTTCAGATCTTATTTGTACAGATTTGGCCAAGGTTTCATGGTGAACACAGAGGTCAGGGGAAAGGCTGTAGGCATGAAGCCCTGGAAAACAAGGTGAAGCACCGAAGCCCTGTCGAGAGGGACCTGACCTCTTCCAATCCCGAAGGAATTGCTCACTGAGATGTTGGAGCTACAGCTCCTCCCAAAATAAACCTCAGATGAGAAAAAGTGAAAGGATGACAAAGCTTAGCCTCAGGATCATAAGGGAGAGTTTGAAAAGGAGTCCCTCAGAAGTTTTCTGATAATTTCCTCCACCACAACTGCCTCAAAGGAACAGAGCGACCTGAGTGGGTCAGCACTGTAGGCTTGGTACAAAAGTACAAAGATTAGGGTCTGTTTGTTGGAGACACTGCTGGACACAAGCCATAGCAGTCAAACGGAGTCATAAAGGTCTCTCTGCATCACACAGTGAAGCACAATGCAGATTCGACAGGGAGAAACTAGCCTGGAGCTCGGAGCAGTCCAGTTTGCCAACACAAAACTCCACCCAAGGTAATAATGTTGTGTTCAGCTTCATGACACTGCCGTGCTGCGTCTGGGTCTGCAAGCAGCAAACTCAGGAACCTCAACACCACTGCGTACACATGCCTGAAGGCACGTGTGTGCAGCCCTGTGCCCACGTCCTCTGTCCCGGGGCCAGGCTCACTGCTGCAAAGATTTTGCCCTGTGATGGAAAGAGCTTCACACTCCACTGTTTACCAGTCTAGGATTTGACTATTCTTTGCACCTCTAATTTCAGAAGGTCCCAGGTAGTGTGTTGTGCAGAGTGGTCCTGCCTTTGGGGTAGGAGCTGAGATCTCAGATCACAAGAAACCTCCTGGGAGAAGAAGCAGAGGGGCTGGGAGACCTTCTCTTTCATGGGATGATAATAAGTGGATGAGGAGGACATATACCAACGTTAACAAGAAACTTGGCCTACCTCCTGTGCTCCTCAGGCTGACCTCTGGGGAAAGGTTGGGAGTGTTGAAAGGGGAAGATGCCATCCGGACTTCTTAGGAGAGAAGGAGAGTCAGTGTTTGGGCACAAGGAGACAAAGGAGTAGTCAGTAAGTCCAGAATGAGGACAAAAATGAACAGAGGGTTAGTCAATCAAAGGGGTCAATTTAGGGACCACATCATAGCTGCATCTGGAAAAAATAGAATAGAATAGAGCAAGAATAAAAGAAAAGGGGAAAGGGGAAAGGGGAAAGGGGAAAGGGGAAGGAGGAAAAGGGAAAGGGGAAAGTGGAGAGGGGAGAGGAGGGTAGGGGAAAGTGAAGGGGAAGGGAAGGGAAGTAAAAGAAAAAAGAAAAGACATTGCCAGTTTACGTTGTTTTTTTGTTGGTGGTGGTGGAAATAGCTGTATAATGGACAACTCTCAAAAGGCCTGGGCAGCACTTCAACAGAGTTTTAGAAATTCATGGAATCAGATTAATTTCACAGTAAAAGGTCAGGGACAGCCCAGGTGAGAGCAGAGTCTGTCAGAGAAAATATACCACTTCCCTTGTTTATCCAGTACCTCTTTGATGTAAAACAACAGTCTTCAGAAAAGCTTGTGAAACCTTGACAACAGTGAACAGAGACCTGATGAAGAGGGTTACAAGACCTCACTTTTGACAGTTCTTGCTGTCAAGCCACTTTGATTTCCTAATGCATTACCAGCACCCGTCAGTGACACTGAGCAGCTGCATGCTGTCCCTGGCCAACATCTCCTTGGCCATCCAGGGAGGGCAGCTGCTGCCCTATGTTCAGAGGTCAGGGGACTGGACAGTCAGAAATTGGTGCAACCTCCTGATTTCACCCAAAGAAAACGCCTAAGTGAAAGAAAAACTTGACCATGATGAAGCAATGCTGGTTTTATCCTCAGGGTCACAACCTTGTCACATCTCTGTAAGTCATTGCAAGTCCTCTCCATGGAGGGCCAGAGATACCCTGTGATTCAGTTGTCATTGTCACAGCATACAGCATTGATGAGAAGAAATCTGTGCCCAGCAGCATCTGTGGTATCATCATCTTTCACTCAGGTCTCAGCGACTGCTTCAAGTTACTCGTTCCTGGTCGGAGTCTCCCTCCAGCCACCGTGTTTTGCAATGGTTTGTTTGTTTATATTGAGGAGAATTCTGCTGTCAGACCCCTCTTTGCTATGCTATGGGGGCATATAAATTAGGATCGAATTGCATCTTGACATTCATCATGGCATGAAGGGGCTGTTCCCACTACCTAAATTTAGGAATGACTCTGAAATACCTAAGCTAGGAGGCTCAGACCCTCTACAACCAGCAGAAAAAGCAGGGATCGCCTGAATCCTATTGATCGCCTGTTGAATTCCTACAGTCTTTGACTGTAAGGCATTTCTCCCTTCCGTGAATCATCCCATGACTCTATCAGCCCTTTCCAAACTGGCAACACTTTCCACAAGCTGTGGCTTCCTGAACTGCAGACCGTCCTCCAGTGATGGTTTCAGGAGGACTGAGCTCATGGTCAGCGCAGTTGTCCCGTTCCTACTTCATGTCTCCATACCACTTCTGCGTACCATGGTCGCATCGGTCCTCTGGTCACCAAATGGCAGTGGGAGCCCAGATTCACATGATTCCCACTGCCCCTCCAAATTCCCAAGGCACGTGCCCATGGGTTGGTGCTGTCTACCTCCATACTTGGCTGCGTTCAAATGCATCCTCATAGCGTGACAATGTAAGAATCAAAATTTTTCTGTATTGCAGAATTCCTTCCTTCGTCGTTTATGACTTTCCTGTTCTTTGGGTCACCTGAAAGATTTTATCAGCGGTGAATGTATGTTTTATTCAGGCCATTAATTCAAATGTTAAATAGCGTGGAAATGCTTTCTGCCCAACCCCAGTGGAAACACGGCCACTACATTTATTGCTGCTTTACAATTACCCTTTGAGTCCTATTAATTAGCTAGTTTGCAAGCTATTTAATGTCTTCCGTACGGGTTGCACACCATAACTTTAACAGTTGTAGCTGTAATTCAAACTAAAACCAGGACTAACTTGAAGCACTACTTTCTGTAACTTTTTGACAAAACCTGTACGATCAAGCCTGTTACAATTCTGTAAAACTTGGTAATCTTATTTTAAAATGGTACAAAATCCACTTGACAGTATTACTACTTGGCCTTAGTTTTGTTATCCCCCTTTAATTTCCTTCCTCTATTAATTATCTTCCCTTAATTTATTGCGTCCTGTGTGAGATTCTGTATTATTTTCCCTGGGACCAATGCCAGACTAAGGGACTTACACTTTCCTAGGATATCCCATTTACCTTTTGAAAAACATAGTTACATTAGCCAGACTCTCATCTTTCAGAACCACCCAAGCCAAGTGAAAAAAAAACATCATTAATGTTCCAGAGATCTCCTCAGGTGGCTCTTTTAAAACCCTTGGGTGCAGTTATCTAGACCCAGCCGTGTCAGGAATTAATAGCTGCTGCTCAAACTCCCCTTAGGGGGTTACTATTGGAATGGAAAGCATTTCACCATCTAGGCTGCGATTACATTATCTGGCTATTTCCAACTACAGAGCAGAAATATTTAGGTAACTTTTCTGCCTTCATCATTATCAACACTTTTTTCCATTTCAGTCTGGTAATGGCTCAATACCATTGTGAAAAATTCTTTCGCTTTTTATGTCATTTTAGGACTCCCCATTTTCCTCAGCCCTCCTGGCCACAGATCTCTCCTCTCATCCTTTCTCACTGTGACCATGTGGCTTCCTCAGTTTACCGTGCATTTGCCAACCACAAGAATGACCTGCAAGGTACGTAAGTGGCATCAGGTCCCCCATGAGGCTGTGCTGAGGTCCATGACAGAGGGGGTGCCGATTTGCTCCCACCACAGACACACGCTGCACTTCTCACCTCCATGCCCTGATGGGGCACATCCTTGCCGTAAGACCGAAAAAGGTTACCCAACTCCAGAAACCATTGGGCAGCTCAGTGGTAGAAGCTCCCTTACACATTATTAAATAGAAAGACATCATCTGTGCATAAAGAAGTTAGTTGCAAGTCATTGGAGGCAAGAGAGCAGTATCTGTCCGTGGTGGCCCTGTTCAGATGGACACACCCCCCTAAAGATCTGCTATGGACCAGTGTTACCAGCTGGAGCATTGGCCTTGCTGGGCGCGTGCTCTGCACCCGTGGAGCTGGTGTGTGCCTAGACCCAGAGAGCCTGTCCACAGTAAATATGCTCCAGTGATCACTTTTTTACACTCCAGTTTGGAAAATGATATGTCAGAAAGAAATCCAAATGCTGTACTGGAAAAAAATTTGGACTGCTTTGCACTCAGTGTTCAACCCTTGTAGGTCTGCTACGAGTAAAGAAGGTAAGACCATAGATGTTAAGAGGAAGGGTTTATTTGTGTTCAAGTAACATTTGATCAAGCAACCGAATTTGCTTCAAAGGCCTTGGAAGCATTTGAAGTAAAAATCTTTTTTATATGTGGACACTGTTCTCAGTAACTGCTGTGAATAAACAAACAGAATAGCTTCACTGGCTTGGTCCACCTCTTTTTTTCTAAATAATGAAGTACTGCAGGTAATATATGGAAACCCATTTCTTCATTTATGTTAGAACTCCTTAAAACTCTCACAGTATTATTGTAAGGGAAAAAGCACTACAGGCTCTTGTTTCAAATCCTCTTTCATCTTCGTGGTTTTTGTCTGAGCCCTTTAGTGCTCAGGTAATGTGTGTAGAGCTGCCCTGCCCCTTGCACAAGCCTTCAGCCTGCTAATCCCATCTCTGCCTTGCATTAAAGCAGTCTAAAGCCTCCCCTTGCAGCGTCCCTCACCCAATGCTTTTACTAACATAAAGGAAAGAGATGCTAAATAAAAGGAGAACAAAACAATGGCCAAAGTCACACATCCCACCAAGAGCTCCGGAGAGGTCGCTTGGCTGAAGCAGCTGCCAAAATATTCCCTACAACCCTCGAGCTGACTGGTATATAGGGAACTTCAGCTGGGTGAGAAAACAACCCTATGCTCTTGAGGAAAAAAAAAAAAGGATAGGTGAGCTTCAATTCATTTGGAGGTATATAATGTATTTTAAGTTTTTATGTTTTTTGCCATAGTTTCTTACAACTAGGACAGCTGTGAAGTCAGAACTAGAACAAGAGTGAAACGGCGATAAAAAGAAGTGAAAAGAAAATTCGATTCAGAGTATTTATAAACCTTTGTTTCAGCTAAGCCTTCATTTGTTCAGAAGTCTCCTTTAAGGAAAAGGAAGGTTGTTTTGGTAACATAACATAGTTCTCCTTTCACCTTGGGGACTGGAAAACTTTTAGTTCACATCAAATCTAGAGAGTGAGACTAGAAATTTATACTGCTCCTGTTTTTAATGCTAAACAACAAACAGGGGAAAAAGAAGTGCATGGATCAAAACCAAGAGAGCCCAGCGATCACAGACTAATACGATGCAAGCACTGAGCAATTAAAAAAAGCAAAATCTTTGACTAAATAAACAGAAGGGAAAATGTGGAAGGGGATGGAAGGTTTCAGCTCGCCTCTCTCTAGGTCTTTGCAAGCTACCTGTAATGCGCTTGAATAAGCGCAGACCTGCACGTAGGAGCAGCCGTGGCAGCTCAGGGCCAAGGTCCAAGTAACCCCGTGTCCTACCTTCTGGCAGTGGAGATAACAGCCGATGCCTACGGACGAGCATAAGAAAAGGAGCAGTATGTAGCAATACTTCCCCACAATACTCGGTCAGTCTGCAATTTGCAGCTCAGAGACTTCCTGAGCCAAAAGTGAAGTCTTTGTGTTTAAGTCTTCAATGGGATTTTTTCTTCTATTAATTTGCCCAGTTGTTTTCCCCCCACAAAAAAAGCTACAGGGCAAGTTATGGAGGTGGGGCACCCTGCCAGGACCCCTTGCTGATGGGGAGAAACTGGCTGACAAACAGATGGGAAAGTTTCTCACTGGGAGGAGGTAAGTCAAGGAAAAGATTTCCACCGGCTGGCACGGTTATTGCGGCAAATCCCAGAGGGGTGTTTGATGGGGAGTCGGCTGAATATGTCTGGGCCAGCCAGGCGGCAGGGAGGAGAAGAGATGGAGAGAACATCTCCACAAAGGGCAGATCTCGCTTTGTCTGTGGAGCCAGGCTGAAAAATAGATGGTCTGACACAGGAAGCAACTGCCGGATGGAGCGGACTGACCCAGTGACTCCTGCGCTAAGCATGTGGGGTTCACCGCTGGTTGAACTAGACCCACATCTGGACCTGCTTTTGCCAGGACAGAAAAGCCCGACGAGGGCAAGGGGAAGGTTTCAAGGGTTCAAAGATTGCATGCAACCAGCACATTTGCTGGGGGTGGTGGAGGGATCTCCATCTATTTTAACTCCCTGACCCAGGGTGAGGATGCCTTGCAGGTTCAGGAAGGCTGTGGTGAAGGTGAGCAATATCTTCTTATGCTTATTTTCCTGCCTGTCCTAAAAGGAGCAGTCAAGGGATTGCGGGCAAGAAAGATGTCACAGGCAGATGGGTGAGGATTCGGCACCTGGTGGGCACAAGCTCTGTCTACGAAGCTTTTCTAATGTGAAAACAAGTATCAGGCTGGTAACAAACCCAGGGTACAGAGCAAGCTCTTCCTCCTTTTGACGTCCCACCAGAGGAGCTCAAAAAGCAAAACAAAACCACAGCCGTGCAGGTGTTCTCTCCTTTTTTAGCATGTGAAGATGAAAGAGACAGTGAGGCTGCAAACAGAAAGCTCGGCAATGAGCTGGTTGCTTAGAGCAATGTGCAAAACCAGGAGACCTTAGACACATGTGGCTACCAGCCCAAAGAGCAAACAAAACACGTAACTAAGACCCAGCCTCAGAAAATGGAGAGGTGATGTGCTGGGAGGTGTTTTCCATGGCAGTTGCTCCATGATATATCACTTTCCCACTCACTGCAAAGGGACAGCTGGGCTTGAAACAAATGGGAAGGAAATGAATGCTCAAAACCCTTTGCAGTCATTGACTGCCACCCTGTCTCCAAACCTCATCATGGACTGGACTCTGAGACTGCTTGTCAAGCCAAGCAACACTTCAACTGTTATGCAGTTATGCAGTTATGCATTTAAAGGCTGGTCAAGGCCAAAAGAAACTCAGAAGACCTACTTTTTCTCTGCCTCGTACCACAAGGATAACTGGTAGGGCTGGGGCTCATTCCACCTCAGTTGAAGAGAGAGAGCGAGACGGCAGGGCAATTTATTTGCCTCCATTGAAACTCTAAATCTCGGTTTTCCTGCATTGTCCCCTCTGGATTTGGAACCCCCTGCATTTGTGGACATTCTGGGAAAGTGGCAAAAGACGTCTATTCACAATAGGATTGCTAGAGACAGCTGAGGGACTATTTCCTGGAATGATGGAACAGGCTTCTTTGTGGATATCTGGCTGGACTGTTTCTATTTGAGTGATGATTTGATTGCTTCTGGGGTTTTGCTGAAATACTAGTTATATATTAAGACATGCTGACCCTTGTATGAGCATGTTTTTAGTATTATTTGAATAGAAAGAAGCTGGTGAATGTTTGAGCTGAGTAAAGGCAGCAATATGTGGTTGAAGGCGAGTATATTTGGGTTGGGGACTGGCCCAGATCAGAGGTATCCAGTCATTCCTTTTAATGGTTGAGTTTTGAAGCAACAGCCCAGGGTCTTGCTACAGTGCTATGTGTTAGAGATGTTGTTTCTGGGGTGAGATGGAAAATGCATGCCAGGCTTCCCTGCAGGACATGTAGGCAGAGCCATACCCCCAGGCAGGTGCTCTGCAAGTGTAGATACTGGCTGTGGTTTGGACATTGGGTTTTCTCTTATCCTATGGAGAATTTCAAGCAGGCTAATCGAAGCAGTAAAACTAAAGCCTTGCTGCATCTGAAATGGGGGAATTTTCCTGCTTGCAGGGAAGAGAGGAGACTCAAGTGCGCAGTTGTAGACATTGTTGTGTCACTTTCTCCTCTTCCTTTATCTTAATCCCCTTTATCTTTATCCTTCCTTTGTCTTTATCTTTATCCCCTTCTTTCACGCTGTCTCTTGTCCTCTCATCTTCAAACACAAGGCAGTCACATCCTCCCTCCCTGTGGCAAGTGTGTCTTGCACCACACCGTCCTCCACCTTGCTTCTCACTGAGCAGTTCAACCTCCAGGTCAGGCTCAGCACAGCCAAACCCAAGCTCAGGAGGGTCAGTCAACTCTCTGCAACCTGAGATCACCATCCCAGCGTCACCCTAGACACAGTCCTCTTCTCTCAACCACCCATTCAAGTTCTGTCCTGAGCTTACCACTTCTTCTAGTTAAAAAAAATCAGGCTTCTCTTTCTGTTTGCTTGAGGAAGCAGTCAAGGCCTTGCTGCAACCCTCCTCATCCTGCACCTCAGCTGCTGGGAGTTGCCTCTTGTCTGGCCTCATGGCAACTTCTTGCTCCTCTCCAAGTTGATGTTTCCAGGAACATCCTTTTGGCTCCCTCCCACCACTCTCTGTTCATGGCCCTCCATGAACCTCCTAAGCTCATGCTCCTTGCCTGGAATGACAAGAGCAACTGCTGTCCATGTAAGGTCAGCCAAGCTTCAAGCTGTTCAGCTCTCTTTTGCCAAAGATGGCAGGTTTGGGCACCATCCCCTCACTTGACCATCCCTGTCCTCCCCTTCTCCTTCCCCCACCGCCCCATCCACCAGGATCTAGCAAACAGACAAACAACCGGTTTATGAAAGCAAAGAGGGAAAGCCAACAGCAGCTGCTTTAAATCTGTTGTAATGCTGGCAGCAATTGCATAAGGCAGAGGTTTTGTTGATGTCCCCACCCCATTCCTGAGAAATATTTAATTTATTTTAGTGTCACTGTGCCCACTGCCCATGCCCTCAGCACATTCGTAGCGCGGGAACCACCCGTCCACATTTGCAGCATGCTGCCAGCAAGTGGCAGCATCAAAGACCATCTCTGGATTCACTTCTCCCCTGACGCAATCCCACAAGAAAGAGGCAAGATTCAAAACAGCCTCCTCAACCCAACCCAGCCAAGTTCCTTGTCATGCCCTGGACATGCAGAGCCCAGTAAACAGATGGGTCTCACCATGCCCAGGGGATCGGTGGCTTTAGGCCCTGACAGAGCAGCAAGTTTCAAATTAAATGACCCTTCAGCAGCAGGGACAAGCGTCCAGCAGCCTTCGTCTGCTAGCAAGATGCATCGCTCAGCCTGAGGCATGGCGGAGCACAGACCTGTCCCAAAGCTCTGGTTTGCATTAAATATTTCAGAAGAAATAAGCCTCAATTTGAAGGTCCTGCATCGACCGCAAAGTCAGGTCTCACATCTCCAGCCCTGGCAGCTGAGATCTGCCGCCTCAAAGACAAACTTGCGTGTTGGCTTGCTCTCGGCAAGCGGGAGCGGGACTGAGATGCTCTCCCCGACGTGGCGCCGGGGCTCAGCTGTGGCATCCCTCCATGGAGAGCAGGAAAGAGCCGGCCATGTCGCAGCAGGAGAGCAGTCGGGTTTGCCTTTGCTATCCAACTTTGCAGGTCGTCTTTCTGCC
Organism: Phaethon aethereus; assembly: GCF_964289735.1. Classification (NCBI taxonomy): domain Eukaryota; kingdom Metazoa; phylum Chordata; class Aves; order Phaethontiformes; family Phaethontidae; genus Phaethon; species Phaethon aethereus. The sequence goes on from NC_138578.1 coordinate 82,711,787, forward strand.
CAAGAACATTTTTCCAGTATGAAAAAACCATCACCATAAAAAATGGTGGTAGTATTTAGAGTCCATCTGCTATTTCTGTAGCGTAAACTTCGGGGCTGATCTTGTGCATGCCCATCCCATAATTAAGTGTAACCTCCCCGTTGGTTTGCAAATCATCTGGGGAGAGGTAGGACCCATATTCCTGAGACATCACTGCAGGGAAAATCCTGCAGTTGTAGAGGAAAGAATAGCTTGTAATTTTTCAAGCTGGAAGTTCTGATACCTGCAGAAATCACAGAAGGAAGTCAGCAAAGCCCCCAAAAACTAAAAACTCCATTAATCTAAAGCAAGGAGACTCCCAAGATTTCCTGTGTCGCAAACCCCATTACGACTGCAGGGCAAAAAAATCTCTCCCAGCATCTCAAATCTCTGTGCACAAACAAATTTTGCCCTGCCCTGTGCATTGAAAGGGGACTGGAAGGATGGTATCGTTTTTCAGGAAAGGGTTGCCAGCTTAGAACAGATGAGGAATATTGAATGAGAAAATCTGTTATACTCAAAATCTGCTGTTCCCATATGGACATTTTCCCTGGCCTCTGTTCCCTTCTCTTTGGGGACTTTAGTCCCATTCTAGGCACTAAACACCTCAGAAAAGGGGTAATGAAGCACTCAGGACTGTGATGTTTAAATCCATGGCAAGATTTATTTCCAAGTGGCTTGTTCAGAGCTACAGAGGGGATTTGTAACCCTGCCAAGAAATAAATCCACATTCCCTGAGCCCCAATAAGTTTTCTTAACTGCAGTATAATTCATCCTACCTCCTGATAGGGACATTTGGAGGTTTTAGTTTGGGCTTCCTGAGTAAGAGGTATTTTTGTTCCTCAAAAAAATTTAAAATCCCTATCAAAAAATATGTATTTCAAGCTGGACATTTAAAATCTCTTGTGGATTTGTTTTTTTAATATCATTAACTATTGGGATTAAAAAAAAAAATGATTTTAACTTCACAACAGCTTGTTTCACCCTGTTTTGACTCAATTTAGCCCAGAAGTCAAAATAAAATGGGATGATGAAGCCTGAATACCGCTTCTTCTCTCCCCTCCCTCTTTCAAAGGAAAAAGCTGAAAGAAAAGTTTTTGTCTTCCTCTATGGCAAAGAGGGTTGAATCTGATGCACACCCGTGAAACCGCTCCCCTCCTGCAAAACTCCTCCTGGCGCCGCGAGCCCTTCTGCTGGAGCCCACATCAGATATTTGCTCTGGCTTTTCCCAGTGTTCACATCACTAATGAGAAAGGTGGATTTTTCTGCCCGTGTTTCAAAACGATTTCAGATCAGAAAATAGAAGAAGGCTTTCCCCTGCCTTGAGGGATTCACAGCTCATTGAGTGGTGAGGGAGAAGAGGTGACATGAAAGAAGGGCACAAAATGATGGAGGATTCTGAGGGAACAGGCTGGGAATCCCTTACTTCACTGTTTTCATCGTATCTAGAAAAAAAACCCTAAAAAACCCCCAACTCACCCAGCTCAGTTAAAAGGCAAACAGAGCACCTCATCAATTTAAAATGTGTGTATTGCAGTGCCTAATTAAGCTGTGGAGCTCATCACCAAGAGCTGTTATGCAAGCTCAGGGGTTAGAAAGATTGCAAAAATAATAAAAATTAAAAAAAAAAAAGAAAGAAAATGACATTTATCTGGCTATTGGAGCATCTCCAGCTACGTTAGATTGGTCTGAAAAAGGGTATCAATTCTCATACTGGAGAGCACAAACAAGCTACCAACAGCCCATTAGGATGAAACTTCCCCTGTGGGAAAATTACATAATTTATCAAGCGTAGCGTTTCTTACATCTTTCTTTGAAACAACTGGAAATGATTAATGTCAAAGGCAAGATCTGGGGTAAGGCTGGCCACTGGTTCTGGCACACTCTGGCTGTTGCTGTGTCACTAATTAAAGCTCGGAGGACTTCTGCAGGCCAGGACAGAGTTAAATCGTTCTCCTATAATTTAAGTACTTCCCATCCGGGTGCGGAAAATTGCCTTCTCCAAAAGGCTTATCCCTGGAAAAAGAGATCCTCCTATGGAAGTGGATCGGAAGCAGGTTTACAAAGCATTTCAGCGCCAAAAGGCAAAGCTAAAGCCATGTGCGCCCGGATTCCCGAAGTGGATGCTGAGGTTGCCTTGGTGACACAACGATGTGGTGATTACAACTCAAGAGGGTTTTAACCCGAGGGAGCAATCTGACAGAAGAAGAGAGAGGTTGCTCTTAGTCATAAATATAAGGAACTGCAATGATCTTCGTGCTTTCCAGGCCACAGCAGCCCTATAAATTGGATAAAAGAACCCATGACATACACCAACAAAGGTGCCAGCCTCATTACTGGTGGTAGCAGTCAGGAGCCTTCCTGGAAAAACGTTTTAGTGTCTCTTGCCTTGCACATCATTTGTAAGAAATTTGGGACAGGGACTGTCTTTTCATCCTATACACAGCTCTCAGCACAGCTCTAGCTGCGTCCACAACTGGTACTTTTGAGTTTCTATAATAATATGAATAATAAAACCAGATAAAAGAAATCAACAGCTTTTTTTTTTTTTTTTTAACCCATTTCCTGGAAAAAGTGTTTTACTTCTCATTGAAAGGTCTTCAGCTGGACAAAAGTTTCCCTGATATACCACGGCCACAGAAACTCATCATGCACCCTGAGGAGACCTGACATGGGACGGGAAAAGCCGTGAGCCCTTACAGTTGAGTGGTGCAAAAGGTCCACAAAAGGACAGCGTTTACTGATATTTCCAAAACTTGGGGTTTTTTCAATTAAAATATTTAAATTTTATTTTTTAATGGAAAAAAGCAAGTTTTCCATGGGGAAAAAGCGTCATACTAAGTCATGAACAAGATACTACTGCCCTTGCTTTGGCTGTTTTTGTAAATTGATGTACACGTGGACTAAAGCTGCCTGCTGTAGTTACTGATTCCAGTTGTCACAAACCTACCTCTCACGGAACTGATCATTTTCTCACTTACATGTAAGTGAGAACATAGATCAGGAGCAACACAGCAGGTTTACTGCCAGAGCTGCAATGGATGTAGGAATCCATATCAAATTGCAGTCCTTCACCATGAACCAATGTCATCCAACACATAAGGGGAAAACCCATGGAGATCTACTCAGTTCTGGGACCACGGTGACAGAAGGAAAACAATAAGTACCAAGATCCTTCCAGAAGAAGCATACGGTCACCCTAGCAGCGTTACAGGAGATCAGTAAGCCTCCTCAGATGACAAGTTGTCAGCAGGAGCCACCCATCCAAGATGTAAGTCCATGGCAAAGTGGGCAGCTGCTGGTTTAACTTAATTTGAAGACGCCGAAGGTGCAGCACTGAGCAGACAGGCACAGGTGAGTACTGTTTTCACGTAAAGTGTCCTGCGATCTGCTGGAATTTGGTGTCTTGGATGTCAAGGAGGACAAAACTATCACAAGGCTCCTGGAGGGATTACCAAATTGCTGGAGGATAGCTCTACTGCTGGCGACAAAATTTGATGTTCCAGCTGTCACCTCTGGCCTGGGAGCTCCAACCTGCTGCAAGCTTGGAGGGTGCGGTAGGGGATGGGCCACGGTACTTGTCATCTTTCTTTCACTGTTTATCTAATCATCCCCTCTTGCCTCTTGAGAATGGGATACTGTGCTAGGTGAACCTTGGGATGACCAAGTTTTGACATCCTTTTGTCCCTGACCCTTTGGTGTTAGCCAAGGATTTCTCAGGTGCATTAAGTGCTTTTTTCACATCAGTTCAGGGTCTGCTTTGCTTTTTGTCCTTGTGGCAACCTCCCCCAGCCGCCGAGTCATTCCTTCCACTTCTCCCCAAAACTTTGATGTAAAGCCAAGTGTCGTAAGCCTGCAGAAACCCCGTCCTCTTCTATTGCCTTTCAGTTTTCCAGAGCTAGCACTGCTCCTTGAATGAGACAGCAAAGCCACATGAAAGCCTGTGGTGCCTGCATGGAAGTCCACTTACACAGGAAATTTTGGACTCCTCAACAAGGAGAGAATCACTCCAAGGTGCCTTCTCCTGCTTAAGACCCCGTGCTCAGAAATGTCAAATGCAGCTGACTGCACTAATAACGTTAGCAGGGGCACCTACTCCAGCTAAATAGGACACTTAATTCCCATTAATGCTGAACTAATTAGAGCGTGGTGAACAACAAAAGAGAAAACACAATCTTTGTATCTGTGTAAAACTGTTCATGATCTGCCATACAAAATATAGGCCATCCTTTCCTTCCTCAAGCTCAAAGGAGTGTGAGTATTCATTGACTAGAAGAACCAGCAGCAATCCTCAAGATTTCATCTTTCATCATTTGTTCAGGGGTAAGTTTATCTCCAAAGAAAAATCTGTAGATATTCATGAATGCAGGCAAAGACACATTAGTCAAAAACCCTGCATTGCTAAATACAGTATGTGCACTTGAGAGTGACCTAAATATCGGTAAAATTACCGTGTCTAATTTCAAGCAGGAAAAAGCTACCCAGAATTACTTTAATTAACTTAAAAGGATGCTGTCAGCCACTTTCTTGAAGCAGATTTAATGTTCAGTGTTATTCGTTGTACACATAGCATCCTATGGTAGGAAAACAAAATACTTGTCCACTCATCATTGTTAATATTACCATTATTTATTCTTACCCAGATCTCCTTAGGAAATGCAGTTTGTGCTCCATAGTGTGCTCCATCTGTTTGCCCCCCAATGTGTTTCAAAGCCACTTGTCAGTTATAAGAAACTGGAGGAGAGCTAGCACTGATGAAATTCCACATCATCTTCCAGAAAATTCTGGATCCTCTTGACTGCTCAGCACCATGGTGGATTAGAACTCAGCATCCCAAGCTGTGTTCACTGGAGGCAAGAAACTCTGGGCAAGGTTTGGGCTGCCTTGCCCAGCACCGCTGAGGAAACCTATGGCAGAGGTAGAGGCCTTTGACTTTGCAGGACCATCCAGCAGTGCCGGCACACCAAATGGGTCTGGAATGTTTTGCCCCCCTTGTGAAACTGGGTTTACCGTAACTCAGGCACAAAGCTTCTCTCGGGAGGACTTCAGGGAACGACTCAATCTGCTACCAGTCTCCCTTGCCCTTCGCTTTCCTTGTGATGCCTCCTGCTCACTCCTGAATTAGGAAACCTTCCAAATGGAAATGTAAGGAATGTAAATTGATGTCTTCTCTCCGACATGAATTATCTGACTCCTGCGGCCGTCTCTGCAAGATTATTTGAGCTGAACTTGACTGTTGCAATAATTAATTTCCAATCAAGCAAATTTGCGTAAATCTTCCCTTTAGAAATCTGCCTTAAATCAAGGGTTTAGGCACCACATTCCAGCTTGGTTTCATTAAAAATAGATTGCTATTGAAAGCTGCCAGCACTGTAAATACAGGCACCATGCCACCCTGCAGGATGGCTTGGATACACACTTTCCACATAATGAAAACCTGCCTTAAAGCCATCTCCGCAGCAAATGTCCCCTGTAACTGGAGGTTACTGGGTTCTTATCAGCAGCCCTGAGAGCCTTCTCTTGTCAACATATCTAGTCTTGCAAGGATGACTTGGAAGCAACCGGGGTAAGTGGGATGAGGGCTCCAGGAAGCAAGAAGGTCTTGCCAACTTGAGAAATCATCTTGGAGATGTTTTGTGTGCAACCCATAAGCCAGAGAACAGTCTCTGCTGCTCTAAAGAAGAGGAATCACAGAAACATAGAATCTTTGGGTTGGAAGGTCATCTAGTCCACCCCCCCTGCCATGAGCAGGGACATCTTCAACTAGATCAGGTTGCTCAGAGCCCCGTCCAATCCGACCTGAGGTGTTTCCAGGGATGAGGCATCTACCACCTCTCTGGGCAACCTGGGCCAGTGTTTTACCAACCTCATTGTAAAAAATTTCTTCCTTCCATCTATTCTGAAAATACCCTCTTTCAGTTTAAAACCATTACCCCTTGTTCTATCACAACAGGCCCTGCAAAAAGGTCTGATCCCGTCTGTAGGACATGAACAGCATCATGAAAGCCAAGCGGTGAAATACATTGCAAGCAATGACAGAGGCTGAGAGAGGAGAGACAGAATGGCAAAGCTACAGCTCTCCAAAGCAGTGTGATTTGCAGAGGGTAAGGAGTCATGGTTGCCCAGCATTGGGAGGAAGGTGGTGGAAACCGGTGCTCCTGGGACCTATGTTGAGCTTGCAACAGCCTCTATCTCAAGAGGGTGCAGGTGGGGGATGCCGTGCCCTTGGGAAGGGTTGGGTGGAAGCTTTCTCTTTCCTCCCCATGCCTTACCCTTCCTGTCCCAAACACCTGGCTTTACCTCTATGCCATTCTCTTGGAAGAAGTAACTCTGCAGAGAGGAAGGTGCCACTGACCAGCTCTGGTGCTTTTAAAGGGCTGTGGGCATTCATATCAAATAAAATTGTCCTAGCAATGTGGAGAGTCTGTCTCAGCCAGGGAGACTGAGGCTTGACCATTAAAAGATCAATCCCATGACATGCCAAGTGAGGCCAGCTCCTTTTAGGAGCGCTGAACCTTTCATAGGAGCAGGCTGTGTTGTATAGAAATCCAGCAAAAATCCCTGGAAAATAGAAACGCATTCTCTTATTGCTGTCCAAGTCTTCGCTCAAATTTCAGAGATTAGGCCTTCTTCACACAAGCTCTCCAGCTAACACTGAGGTCCTCATCTCTGACTTATCTCCAACCAGCTCTGAAGCCCTTGAGAGGGTTGTTGTCCCTGATTGGTGGTGGTGCTTTTTTAAAGGAAAAGATTGCTGCAGGAAAAGAGCAGGGAGATTTGGAGCTGGGCAGGAGAATATCTAGTAATCCTGATTTCCAGCTTCCTCAGCCACCGAAACTGCAGGGAGGAATGAGAACTTGACAGTACAAGCCTGTCCGGTGGTTGAAGCACGCCGTGTATTCTGGGCCTGTGAATGAATGAGAAACCTCCCAGAGACACTGGTGCCTCAACATGCTGTTCTGAGACCTACCACTGGTGTTTTGTCAAGGGAAAGAATCTGTCATCTTTTATCAACAGCAGGATACAGCAGAGGATCTAGCTTGTTTCTGGAGGGGCCCTTTTTTCTTTTTTTTTTTTTTTTTTTTTGAGATCTTGTGCACAACTTTTCTTTTACTTTTTTAATGAATCATTCAGTTGCTTCTGTTTTTAAAAAAGGGGGAAAAAAATCAGATATGCCTGTTCGGCACCCCTTGCTCACCACAATCTCCCACCCTTCTCAGACCCCCAGAGGCAGGAGACCTGCTTCTCCTTTCTTCTATTGTGAGATGCTGATTTCAGCAACGGGACAAGACACTGAATATGTTCCAAATGCATTGGGCGTTGGCACCAGTATCTCTTCAGTGCCCCAACGTAAACACTCAGAGGAGTCATTCGGTGCACCATTTGTAAGCCGGAATATTTAATGAAGAGTTCTTCTATTTCCTATTGCTAACGCTCTTCAGTGAGTATGTGTATAATCCAGAATCCACCACTTCAAGGTGCTGGTTGGCTGATCAACATCTTGGATAAAGACTAAGTACTAAGATCAGTATCTTGGATAAGGGCTAAGCACATACCTTCCAGTGGGGTTATGGTCCCCCATTTAGCCCAGAAGACAGACTAAGGATCTGACTGATGCTGGTCTTCTCATCCACAGTGTAGAGGGTGCTAGGATCAGACTTCAGTCCAGCTCTACTGTGAGTCCAAGGATGCTCTTTGATGTTCCCAGAGCCTGAGAGGAGACAAACACTCCTTTTATCTCTGCCCTTCTCCAGCTCTCTCCTCCTCCATCCCCCAGCCAGGACAGAAGTGGTACCTACAAATCAAGATTGATCCTACTCCCCTACAGTCTTGTGCAGGTGGTCCCCTCTTCCACTCCTGCACTGCCATCAGCACCAGTGGTGTTCCAGCTGGATGAAAGCAGGTCACCCCTTCCTCAGGACAGGTGGCTGTGAGAGCTTTCTGCTATGTCTAAGACCTTCTCATTTATCACAGCATGAATTTGGGCAGGGGGAGATGATGCTATTTCAACTGAACTGAGTCTTAGTGGGAGATTTTGAAGCCTTTCATCTTTAAAGTGTATGTACCACTGATAAAAGCTGTTGTCTTGAGAAGCTTGGCAGAACCACTGTGGGGCAACTGTAATGTCACCTCAGTCTGTTATTACCCCATGTACCATGGTGGGAGGTAGCAAACCCAGTGAGGAACAGCATCTCTGGGTTTGGGATACTGAGCCCATTTGTAGCTTCCTTGCCCAAAGAGATGACATAGAGAGGTGTCACTTGCCCAACGAGAAACAGGACGGCAGTGGCAGAGCAGAGGACAGAAACCAGCTCCCCTGACTCCTTGTTCAGCAGGTCTGCTAGAGATGTCCCTCTTCTCCATTGCAATTGAGGCACAAAGACCTCCCCTGGGGAGAAGCCTGGGCAAGCACAGACTGATTGCACAACAGGCAAGGGGTAAGGTATGGAGGTGTGAAGTTATGTTCTGTCCTGACACAGAGAGGACAAGTTATGCCCTCCAGTCACCGCAGCATTTCTGCTGAGGCTGCTGAAAGAGGGGAATGGAGGAGAAGTCAGGGAGAAAGCGTCAGGAAGGGGAAGGGGGTCCTGGAGGAGTTCGTTTTCCCAAAGCTGTTCACCACATTCAACACTTCCCCTGAGGCAGTATTGCTCCTAAGAGCTATTTAAATCACTGCGCTGAGAACTGGGACTTCTCCTCTGCCATGTGCTGCTCTAAACCCACTGTCAATACTTAATAAATAATGGAGACATATACTGAAGGCATTCCTGCCATTAATCACTAGTGAAGCCACATCGCCAGTAAGTGCATTGATAGCACATCTACAATCCAATTTCTGTTTCAAGATACACTAAAAAAGTCAAACTATAAAGTTTCTTATTTTTCTGGCTTCTGCCTGACTGGCTGGGTTAGGGGATGCTTAAGAGACCGCTGCAAAATTACTTTCATCAGCTACTGTTCAGTTGGTCTCAGAATCTATTTTCCAGACTCAAAAGCAAAATTACAGTCATTCAATATTAAAGTATTTGCAGAGTGGCATTAAGCAGGGGTGCTGCTGTATTATTTACCATGGCAACTCAGGATGCTAATTTATCTTTCCCCTAAATGTGGAAGAGCCAAGACACTCAGAAATACTCTGCCCTTAATGTAACAAAATGCATTTGTGTTGCATAAAGCATTTTACCTAACAAGAGAAGCTTCCTTGTCATGCCAGGACAGGCAGAACCGGGAGTGGGAAGGGTGTTTGTCCACTGATCAGGTGACACAGGATTGCCTGAAGGAATCAGGCCATTTCATTCGTTATCTTCCCACTTGGGCTGGGTGGAGAGGCCTCCAGGAGGATCTGGACATCTTCTGCAGAATAACATGGGTCATTTCTGCAGGGAACCTCTCCCTGGGTTTTGCTTCAATCTGGGTAATTTTGAATATTTTACAATGGGTGTTTTCATACTCGTGATGTTTTCATGAGTTGTCCTCAGCTCAGGTATGTCCTGAAACAACACTTTCCAATGCCTGAACTTCCTTTCATTTGAGTTAGCTCTGCCAGCTTTCAATTGCGTCAAGTGATCTGTTGCTTTCCATGACTGCTGTCATCACTTGTGGTGCATGGCAGTACTTGCACACACAGAAATGCTGACAATCTTGCTGAAGGAGGTAGTAATGTCCCTGTTCTGCTGAGGTGACACAATGTGAAATGATGTATTTAAGTTTGCATGAGGAAACTTTTGCAGACCCTCTGAGTCCCAGCCTGGTGGGTGAACCAGCCTTGTGTTGTCTAAATATAATTTACATTGGCCCACGTATTGTTTTGGGCCCAACAAGCTTCGCATTATCTCTTCATCCTAAGCACTCTTAGTATCTTCAGCATCTTCCCATGATGGCCTTTTTCCTACTCTTGTCATTCTGGTTGTCTACGCTACAGGACAGGAACGTGTCCCAGCCATGTCCCAAGCGTCCTTTAGGGTACGTCCTAGGTCATTCCCCTCTCAAAGCCCACTGGAGGATGAACTGCAGTGCACTGCAGCTCATTCCATACCCACACAACAGGATCTCCCTTAGAAACTCATCTGGACAAGGCCCTGTCTTGCAACACAGAGCCAAAGCACAGCCAAGACATACCGAGGAGCCTGGGGACTTCCATGGACCACTGCTGCCTCACAGAGTCGATTCAGTTTCTGTTCACCCCTCCCAAGGAAGGAGGTCAGGACAGCCTGTTCTGTGGGAAAGAAACACATCTTGCAAAAATGGCACGCTAATATGTGATTATTAGCAGAGATCTTGTCCACTCTAAATATTTGGTGTGGTTTGTGTGGTGTCCTTCCCTTGGCCATTGGTGTCTGTGGATTAGGCTGACATGATATTCTTAGCCTAATTCAACATTTACTTTGGATTTGCATTGTTTATTCAATGCATAGAGAGACACGTGTCCACAGCCCTGCAGTTCATGGCACTGAACCTTGCATATGCCGCTGACAAAGCCTGTGCCAATTTCTCAGCCCTCCCTTGCTGGTTCAGCCCAACATCATCTGCTGCTCTATGATCCAACTACCACCACCATCTTGCAGCCTCCTGACCAGATGCGAGACACACAGGAGCTGTCAAATCACATCAGTTTCATCAAAGCTTGGACTTTCCCTTCAGTCAGGGCCAACCACAGATCCCTGGCTGAAAGATGGTCCTTTGCCACTCCTGCAAAGTTGGTGGACTTCCTTGTGGTCATGAATACCTTGGGCTCATTACACACTCTTGTGAAACTCATTCCGTGTTGTCCAACAACATAAAACTCAGTCTCCTAGGAGTTATACAACTGATTCCCTACTACCTGTCATCCAGTATTAACTCAAACACCTTATTCCCCAATGTCTTCAAAATTTTGAGATTGGGGGGGTGCGGAAAGACCCTGGGGTTTATTTGTTCTGCAGTTGTGAAACACACATGGGGTCTGGAGGGTGGGTGAGGGATGGGTTTGGGCAGGTAAGTGACAAACAATTCAAGAGTCCGCTGGCATTCTCCTGGCTTTGGAAGAAACCTCCAGGAGAGGGAAGAAGTAGGGTTGGGATACTAAGTAGGCCTGCTGTGGACAAAAGCAACTGTTATAGGAACAAGCAGAAAGGACAACCCTTGCCCCAAGGGTGCAGGACTGCTTTCTCCAGCTCTGTAGGAGGGAGAGTATGGAGGCACCATGTCCACATAATTTCTGCAGCATTCAACTCGTCCCTCTCCCTATATCCCATCCCATGCTGGCCATGTCAAATGCAGACCCTTCCCCAGCTCCCTCCTTTTCCCATTCTCCTTTACTTTAACCTCCTGCAACAAACAGCCCTGCCTGTTCCTCATCACTTCCCCTCCAGTCTCCACATTCATCTCTCATCCAGTCTCCCTCCTCTTCTCTAAGGCCCTTTGCCTCAGTCCCCTTCATCTGCCTTTCTTTGCTGTAGCGTCTGGCAGTCACTTGGACACCACAGCCTCTCTCAGTGCCTTCTTCTCTTGCCCCTCCTCTCATCCTCTCTGGATCTTGACTCAGCTCTTCTCACTCATTCCTCTTCATTCAACAAGCAGCCCTCCTTCCACTCTGCCTTTCATGCAGGAGCTAACCCCCTCTCCGTCTCCAGCCATCTCCATCAGAGTCCCACTTGGTCACACCTGGGCACATTAATGACATCTCCCCCACCACAAACCTGAACTCTTGGCTCCTTTGACATCCTCAAGCATCACAATCATCTGCTCAACTGGCCCTGGCTTACACCCCGTATCCATCTCTACTATTGCAGTCATTCCATGCATATGGCCTTAATCCTGCCAGCAGGATGGCTATCTTCTCAGAAAATCTGTCTTCCTTCCTCCAGCTCTTTCATCTTCCTGCTCCGCTTCCAAAATTTCTTTTTCACAAGCCACACCCCAGCCCCATGCTTCTTCACCAGCCTAAATAGCAATCACCTTTGCACTGCTCCTTCTCTGCTGCCTCATCTGTACTGTGCACCCACCTCGTCCATGCCCTTTTCAGTCTCAGCTGGAGCGTTCCTGCTGACAAGCAACACAAAGCCCTTTTACATCACTCCATGTGGTGGCCAGGAAGGACTTGCTTGGGAGAAAGCCAACAAAGTCCTTCTTTATGGGATCTGCATACACATGGCCCTCAGAGCACTGCCAAGTGAGTGATCTGAATGGAGATGCCCCTCGCTGAATTACAACGGCACTACCAACCCCAACCCACAATGTGTAATGTAGTATAAATGTAATCGTCTCTGCAGAATGAAAGGCACGTTGCCAGGCCGCACACGGCTTGGCCCTGGACAATAAAGACGTAATTATGGCTTCAGTGGGTTTGCTTTGCTTTGAGGTTTCCACCAGTGGTGAAATGTTGTTCCATCCTAACCTTAGGGAAGCAGATGATCTCATGAGCTGAAACTGCACAGGCCACACTTACCAGAAAGCCTATCGAAATGGAGAGCTGGTAGCTCCAGTCTCCTTCCAGTGGGCTGGAGGAAGGCTGTCAGTGATATGCCTTAATCTCTGGAGCAGTCTGCTTAGTCCTGGATTTATTTGCTCAGGAGCAGACTTCCGGCTGTGCTTTTTGATTTTCCCCTAACCAGGGAGTTGATGGAAGTCAACTTCCACCCGGCACAGGAATAAAACCAGAGGATGGTTGCAGTTCACCAGCAGTGTCATTGCAAGACACCGCTTCGATCCGGCGTGCATTCCCGTACCGGCGGTCCCCTGGGCGTGCCAGCCCTGTGTTCCTGACAGATGATGTCTCCACTAAGCAGCAGGTCCACGCTCATGCTGGGTTCGGCACCCGCTTCTCATCTCCGATTGCCCAGTACAGCTCCCTTTGTGTCTCTGTGCCCAGGTTTCCCTTCTGCAAAATTCAGCACAGAAGGAAAGAAAAGGCACTCAGGATGCACCAGGAGCCAACCTCCACCTCCCAGGCTAAACAAAGACTCGCTGCTCAAAGTCAAACCCTGCTGACGAGCGCAGGATGAGGAATGGTGCTGCAAAGCTCTTCCCTTTGGAGGGAGCAGGGGAAAGCCAGGCAGCAGCGGAGCGGGCATGTCCGCTCGAGCTCTTCCCAGCCACCGCTCAGATCAGCAGCCTGTTCACCACCTCACGGTTGTGATGTTAAAAAGACACCTTGGAAACCTCATCGAAGGTGTATTCCTCCACAGTTCGTACCACAAGGGCTTGTGCAGACAGTCTGTTATCTTCCATAGCTCTTCTCCTTCCCTGTTATTCACCCAAACATACCCACTCAGCTCAACCGAGCTCTATAAAAACAACACGTTTGCCCAGGCAGGGCAAAATGTTGATTAGCAAATTAAACAGGGCCAAGGCCTCTTCTCTGTCCCTGAAGACAAGTGGAGCAGCATAGCTTGTGACCATAGTCTTCCCCTTTACTGCAAAATAGGATAGTTTTTTCCATATTGCCTACTGGTGAGAGCCCCTGACTCTTGCTGTCCCCTGCAATGTTTCCAGCTTTTGTTAGGGAGAGCAGTAGCTGGCACAGACTAGACCAAAACTTACTGGGAAGACAAAACCATTTCAGTGACCATCTGACAGATTTTAATCCATTCTCTATCCTATTTTATTATGCAATTATGTCTACTTAGTGGCACAGCACACCGTTGTAGACCAGCCAGATGCTAAGAACCTTTTCATGGCTTTCTGTTGGCTAGTGAAGATGCTCACCTTTATTTTCCATGGGGTTTTTTTGGTTGGTTGGTTGTTTTTTTATTATTTGGGTGTTTTCTTGTAGGATACATACCCTTTAGTGTCATCCTGTTACTTCCTCTCTGTGCCTCTTTCCATTTCAGTTCATCTTCTTTGAACACGGAGAAGAGGAAAAAAAAGAGGAAGCCAAAGTTGATGAAACTGTACAGATTAAATTTCTCCAGGGCCTTACCAACTACCTGGCTTGGCCTAATCAGCCATCGTTATCATGTGTTTGCTGGTAATTATTTATGACGAATCACTACTCTCTGCAGACCTACCAATGTTTCAGTGAGCTTTAACCTTTTTAACCTGTGCCTTCCCCTTAGGTTTGCAAAGGGAGAAGGTAGGAAGGCTTGAAGAGCTGTGAATTATGCTATTTCTCTCCATCGCAGCCCAGGCTCAGTTTTGCGCTGTCTCAACACGCCATGGGATTCAGCTGAGCTTGACTTCACCATATCGCTGACACGTTCTGCTTTCCGTCTCTGCGGCTGCTGTGACCTGCCTCCAGTGGCCTCGTGTCCTCCCTGCAGGGAGAATTGGAGAAATTAGTTGGATTACATTGCCTGGTCCCTAAGGTATTGCGTGGAGCCAGGGTTTTGAGTCCAGTTTCCTCCGCCGTGTAAGGATCCTGAAAAGCAGGATAGTGAGACACACTGCATGACAAATGTCATGGTTTTGTAACCCAGTCCAGGGAACTCCAGTTTGTTTCTAGGCTCTACATTCATTTTCAACTCTGCCCTAAAAGACATGTTCTGTTGTAAAGCTTTTTTCTTTATGTGACATTCAGGGATTTTAAGAGACTACAATTAAACCCAGCTTTTACCAACAACAAACTATTTCCAACAGCACGTTCATATTCTCCAGGAAACATTCCCCAGCTCCAGTCCTCCTCTCTGGCTCCTTAAATTTTCTCTGAAAACACTGTATTTTCCATGGTAAACCATTCCCAAGCTCTTCGCTTTCCATGGATTTGAGTACTCAAAAAACCTCAGAATAACAGCATCAAAACCCCCAAACACAAATGGGCTGAACAGAACATTTTAAGAGACCATCAGTCAAATGAATATATTTCCTAACAAGAAAATACTTTTTTTTCCCCTTTTTTTCTTTTTTTTTTTCCCCCCCACAAACCCAAACTTCACATCTAAACTACCTAGGTTGGTGAGGAAGAAACCATGGTAACTGCACATTTTAATTGGATGTTTGTTGGCTAGAGAGAATGGGAAAGATTGCATAATTGGTGTTTGAGAGCCTACATAAACATGACATGGTTTGGTGAGCTGAAGGATTCTGCTAAAGGGGAATGTGATATAGCACATCTGGCACTGGCTTGTATCTACTTTAAGTAACACAGAATCAGAGGGTGTCAGGAGCTCCGTGCGGCTCCTGCAAGACAGCACAATGCCTGAGGAGTCAGCCGTCCCTCATCCCTCCACCAGTGGCCTGAACCTGGGACCAGGCTGGGAAACAAAAAGCCACAGCTTCTCCTAGGTCCTCTCCTCTCCTCTCCTCTCCTCTGAGCCCTGCTCACCTCCCAGCAAGGAGGAACGGAGCACTGGGCAGCCCCAGCACTCAAAACGCAGCTGCTTGGGAGCTGGATCTGAGTGTGGCCAACGGACCTTCCCACCTGTGCAAGGTGAACCGACAAGATTTGGGCTGGCTTCGTGCTCTGCCCTTGCTTCCTCTAAATGTATTCTTTTCCCTCTGTTTCCTTCTGTTCAAAATATAGGCTTTAGCCCCTATTTCTCAGATCTCCCCACTGAATAATGTCTTGCTTCCCACTTGGCTAAAATTCAGCATTTACCCATCACTGCAACACTTCTGCTGTAATTCTTTAGCTTTTTGCACCCCACCATCTCATTTGCAGCACACACCAATAAACAGGATGTTACCTTCAGCTTGGTCTTCACCTCTAAGTTGTGTCTAAACCTTGTAGGTTAACTCTGCATAAAAGATTTTAAAGATTATGTCTGCAGTGCTGGTTGGGCCATGAGTGCCAACGCACTTACTGAGGACCTGGTAGCTGTCTGTACCACTGCTGGAGCTCTGTGCAGAAGACCTCCCCTAAAGGGCATTTAGGCAGTGAGCAGGTGAAGTCCAGCAATAACAGCTCCTTTTACTCATCGTCCGGATGGTGTGTCCCCTCTTCCCACAGCTGAAAACAAACCCACAGGGAGGAATGGGAGTGCTTCCACCCAGGGCTCTGCTGCTGGAACAAGCAGAACAGCAAGGGTGGCTTTGGTGCACCACTCCGCATAGAGACAGCAGGAGAAGGCAGCACGTGCCGTTCATAACGGATGAATTGGGGCGGTTGGACTAGATGACCTTTAAAGGTCCTCCGCAACCCAAACTACGATTCTATGATTCTAATGTGATCCACCCAAGCTGGCCCTAGGTATCCGCGTAGATCCGCTCAGAACTACAGCCATTCATCTCCACCTTTGCGACGTGAACTGCCGTTTGGACTCTCGGGGTCTTTACGGGAACATTTAGGTTGGACAAATGCAACCTGCTGCTGCTGATAGACCCAGAAAAGGTAGAGAGAAGTCAAAATGAAACGAGGGTTACACGAGTCAACAGGCATCTCCAGAATCACAGTGGAACTGAGAAAGGGGAGCTGATCGTGCCGAGAAGACAAACTACAGCACACCCCTGACCTTGACAAGCCCGTTCGTGTTCCAGGATGCCTCGCAGGTGCTCGGCCACCCTTTAACCCGCTCGTGACTCTCCCGTGGCGCTCACTGCGCTCCAGGAGCCATCGGAAACGAGCTGGCGCGCTCGTAGCCAAGCCTTGCGTGTTTGGGGAGTGAGCAAACCCCGCTAAGTGGAATCTGACTGTGCTGTTTGTGTTGCTAAAGAGCAGCACATGGGCATGGATTCGCTCGGCTCTGCCAGTTGGTGAGGAAAGGCTGGAACCCAGCTGCATTTCGAAACATGAGACATAAACAATGATTTGCCAACGAGAGTAAAAGTAACTGCCTCTCAGCAGACGCTGTAAACAGTCTTGCACTTGTATCCGGACCCGTAGCGCCATTAGCCTTGCTATCGATACCCCAATAATGTGAACCGGGGAGAAGTCTCTGCCAAATTGCTCTCCTCCATGGCTCTCCTTGTACTGCTCTTGCAAAGGCCACTCTTCTCCCCCTGGCCATCAGCAGAAATTCCTTTTTTCTGCTTTCTCTGGTGCCTGGCATTGGCTTCTCCAATGCAGTTAAAAACTCATTGCGAGATTGTGTTAGATATAAACTGAAACCGAACAGAGCAGAGGCACCCAACATCTGTCTGTGGAGGATCTGTCCTGTATTGGGAGGGGAGGGAGCTGAACCCTTCCACAGTACAGCAGATTTTAGGACAAATTCTATCCTTGCAAGGGTGGCCAGGTGCCTCCTGGGTTTTCTGCAGCACTTGGGCTGAAATCCCCACACTGCAGCCTTATTTATTCTTGCGCTTGGCTGCACAGGACAGATGGGCTTCCCAGGACTCATCAATCTGTCCATGAGGGTGACAGCGCAAGAGGGGGTTTCACAATCAGGCGTTCGCCTCCACGCCAAGCCCACGTGCTGGAACTGAGGATGACCCTGGGCTAAAGGGAGTTGCTGCCTAGCTCTGATTCCTGACAGCTTCCCTTCTGTCAGCCTCTCCTCCTCTGTTGAACCCTAGATCTTCCCATCCAAGTGTGGAAGCCTCCCTGCTCCTCACCTCTGCCTCCCTGTCAGTCTTTCTGCCTCATTTCATTACTTATCCTTGGCTTCTGGCCCCGTGCTTCGAGGCAGGGTGGGGAGCAAAGAGGCAAGGGCTGCTGACAGGGAGATGTTCGGATGATGAGACACCACCAGCATGGTTCACCTCAAGGGATGCTGCTGTCAATCTCCTGCTCTCTTCAGCAGGTTCTCCGTCAGAGCTGGTGCATTTCCCAGCCTGGCAGAGAGCATATGAAAGTGAGGGCTGCAGGAGACAGAGGATAAAAGACCAAATTTCTAATAAAGCAACTAATTCAGTACAGAAAGACACACATCAGTAAATCCCAGAGCTCTGAGCAGCTCCAAAAGGGGTGGGTAAATCTTGCACAGATTTTCTTACAAGCAAGCATATTCCTTCTTCAAAAAAGTTTGCTTCTTTACAGCAGGGCTTCTATTAAAGAGGAAATAAAAGTAAACAACAAACCAGAAATGGCTGAGGATTGTCATCCGAGAAGGAGACTTGCACAAATGTTTCCCCTCAACGCAAGTTGTAATGCATTCTTTTACCTGGCTTAGAGGGCAAAACAGATTACAGAGAAAAGCCACCTATTTCCCTGGTGTAGGGAGTAAGGCACTTGCCCCTTGTTGAAATCCCATGGGTTTTGGTTGTCTCAGTCCCCTTGTGGCTCCTCTAAAGTCCTGTTTAGCAACACGACATTAGCGTTGCATCAACTCTGAAAGTACAGGCCTTGCATTTTCTTGGAATTTGTAATTCCAAATGAAGCTAACACAACTGTTGCACTCACAACTGATACCCCAGGGAGATATGGGCTGCATCTGCATGGGATGAAAAGAGTGGCCTTGAAGGCCGTTTGTGCAATGAAGATACTTTCTGTCTACATTACCTGGTCTATCCTACAGACCTGGCTTGAAACAGCCATGCCATTCGCAGGAAGCTCTTGGGATGCCTGTAGAAGGTGCAGAGAAGGCTGACAATGAGGACCACATGTATGAGAGTGTCCTGCAGAGATGGTTCTTCACATCTGAGATGTGTATCTCCTTGCCACAGGATCGTGCAGATGCTGACCTCTTATGTGGGCTCATAGGGAGACCAGACAAATTAACAGAGGAGAAATTAACTGAGAATTGCTAAATGCACAGAGGCTACCTTCAGCTCAGGAACTGCCTGAGACAACATGCCTGGGGCTGGGAGGATCTTGCTCGGACATGAAGCAGCAGGCTTTGCTTTTCCCTCCTTTTCTAGGATTCTGCTTTTGGCCATGGTCAGACACAGGGCACAGTAATGGATGGATGTCCTGTCTGACCCAGAACTGCCCCTCTTGTGCTCCTGTGTTACATAGTCCTGCCCCTGTCCAGATGGCTCAGGCAGGATCAATGAATGTAGAGATCTGCTTGGGCTTTGCTTCTACAAAGGACTTCAGAGGCACGACGTATATGACGAATAGAAAGGCAGCGGGAGGGCTCGGGACTGCTTTTAGCCAGTAGCACAAACACAGCCCCTGGGACTATGGTACTGAGAGGCCCCAGCGACAAAAGGCCATTGCAAACGATCAGTCTTAGGCTGCTGGTCAGGAGGCAACGCGTTTGTCAACAGACGGAAGGCAGGAGCAGGCTCGGTGCAGAGCACTCTTTGACGGGTATTTTCCAGTTAGCAGCGGCTGGGCCAGGGGGAAGAATAAAGCAAGAGGTTGCTTCAGAAAATTGTGGGGTTGCTATCGGAATCCACATCCAAAGAGTATTCGGTTCATTTGGAGGGTTACCTCTGTGTCTGCATCGCAAGGCGCCTCTTGTCCCCTCCCTTGCCCCGACCCACGCCTTGCCTCTGCTGTCCCAGCTGCTGTCTCCCAGCAGAGCCACGGTCATGGCTTTGGGCAGCGCTTTTTGGTCTGCAAATCAGGAGGGGTCTTAAAAAAAAAAAAAAGATGATGTATCTGAAAATTGCATTTTCAGGTCTCCAGTTATTGAAGTCAGGATGACCAAAGTGGCCCTAGGTCACCAACCTGACCCCACCTTCCTACCTGAGCTGCCCCACCTTGCACATACAAAGCCTTGCCAGCTTTTTTGGTCATAGCATCACATTGGGCACTGGGACTTAACGGGTCAACCCCAAAATCCTTTTCAGTCACTGCTTCCCAGGCACCATTCTCAACCATACAAGAATGGTTTACCTGATGTTTTTCTGGATGTCCAACATCACAACTGATAGTGTGGAAATTAACATGTTTCGGCCATAAGTTCACATTTCAGTGGCTTTTCTGAGGTCTCTGAGGCCAATCTTCTGCACAATGTCATGTGCTGCTTTGTAGGACACCAAAGTCTTTGTTGAAGGAACTTGTTTCACTCTGTAGCATACACCTTCTTGGGCTGGCACGCAAACCTGTTGGGAATAGTCGGACCACTACACAGATGCTATGGAAGTCCAAAATGTGTCATAATTATTATATATTTCTTCTGATTCTTTCCTTCTGAGGTAGAAGTAAAGGAGAGAAAATAAGATAGAGATATGGTCTCCAAATGGAAGAATTAGATGAATTAAAATTTGCTTAAAAAACCCCCACAAATAGTAATTGCTACTTTTATACTTGAGCTCAGAATATCCCTTATACATATAGAGCACGTGCTCACATCTACTTCCCCTCCCATGTGTTTGCTCTTCACTCATCCCTTACCAGATGTACCTCCTGCTCTACAAGGGCTAAGCAATGGGTTTTCAGTTACCAAAACATGCAGCCAGAAAGAGATTTCCCCAGCGCTGTATCTGTTCACAGTGAAGCCCTGATGACAGTGGGCTTCTATTGCCAAACCCTGGGAGATGCTGTCCATTTTTAATAAAACCCACCCTGACCCTTGGGCTGAGCTCATTTTGATACCCCAGAAGAGTGAAAGAATTGCACAAGGCATGAGGAACAGGGAAAACCCATTCATTTATTTCCCCATCTGAAGTATTCAAACGCCCATGGCAGCTGGGGTTTCAGGACCTCACAGGAAAGGGAGAACTTCAAGTTCCACTTGCTGGAACTTTTAATCTTCTGTTCACAGAAAAAAAATGAAAACAAAAGATGTTATTTTCTTGCAAGTGCTCAGCCTGAATAATTACATCTCTGTTGTATGTGCAAGCCTGTCTGTCCTGGGTGGACATGTCCCCATGGGAGGCCATGGGGGGCATCCTGCCCTGGATGTTCTTTTTTTCTTTAGAAATATCTATTGCTTTGTGATATCTTGGAGTAGCAACAGTGCTTGCCCTTGGTGTGGGGGTACAGACGTTGGGGACCGCTTGCTCTATAGCACGGATGTTGCAGAAACTCTCTGTCCTCCATCTCCCGTTGACAGCAGGTGCCCAGGAGAGCACTAACACCCTGTCGATAGTGGCACAAATTCATCAGCCATCTGTTAATTAACTGACAACCTGCCAAATTCATTGCCTTATCTCACAGCACACAAATGAGGCTGGTGAGGCAATTCTGCTTGGGAGTGGGCTTCATTAATGCAACACTAAGAAGCCAGCCCTGGAAGGAAAGCATCCAAGGAAATAGAAAATATGAATTCTTACCCTGGTGTCTGCATCCTTTCCACCTGGGGTGACAAAATACATCACAGCTTGCGTCTGAAAGATCTTGTAGTATGAGAGATCAGAAAGTTCCTCTGTCCTGGGGACCCTCACAAACATGTCAGTGTGGAGAAAATGACAATTATTAAATAAAATTCAGTGCACTGAGAAACTTAGCAAGTCTTCCTTAGTTTTGCAGATGACATCAAGTTGGGTGAGAGTGTTGATCTGCTGGAGGGTAGGAGGGCTCTGCAGAGGCATCTGGACAGGCTGGATCGATGGACAGAGGTCAACTGTATGAGGTTTAATAAGGCCAAGTGCCGGGTCCTGCACTTGGGTCACAACAACCCCATGCAACGCTACAGGCTTGGGGAGGAGTGGCTGGAGAGCTGCCCAGTGGAAAAGGACCTGGGGGTGCTGGTCGCCAGCCGGCTGAACATGAGCCAGCAGTGTGCCCAGGTGGCCAAGAAGGCCAACAGCGTCCTGGCCTGTATCAGCACTAGTGTGGCCAGCAGGAGCAGGGCAGGGATCGTGCCCCTGGACTGGGCACTGGTGAGGCCGCAGCTTGAATCCTGTGTTCAGTGTTGGGCCCCTCACGCCAAGAAGGACGTTGAGGTGCTGGAGCGTGTCCAGAGAAGGGCAACGAAGCTGGTGAGGGGTCTGGAGCACAAGTCTGATGAGGAGCGGCTGAGGGAACTGGGCTTGTTGAGTCTGGAGAAGAGGAGGCTGAGGGGAAACCTCATCGCTCTCTACAACTACCTGAAAGGAGGTTGTGGTGAGGTGGGGGTTGGTCTCTTCTCCCAAGTAACCAGCGATAGAACGAGAGGAAATGGCCTCAAGTTGTGCCAGGGGAGGTTTAGATTGGATATTAGGAAAAATTTATTCACGGAAAGGGTTGTCAAGCCTTGGAACAGGCTACCCAGGGAGCTGGTGGAGTCACCATCCCTGGAGGTCTTTGAAAAACATGTAGATGTGGCGCTTAGGGACATGGCTTAGTGGTGGACTTGGCAGTGTTAGGTTAACAGTTGGATTCAATGATCTTAAAAGTCCTTTCCAATCTAAGTGATTCTATGATTCTATGATTCTATGATTCCCTAACTCTCATCTCACAGTTAGCAAGGGGTTTCTAACCCTGTAAATAGGTTCATTCCCCAGAGAACATTTTACTTGCATTTGACACACACACATTCAATATTTTCTTCTCTTTCTGGGGCTATCGAGCCTTGTGGGAAAGTTTGTCTGGGATCTTAGTCTAAGTCAGTCTAGAGTTGCAGTAGAAAGACACAGGCAACATGCGGCTACAAACATTGAAATGCTGTGGGGATGCTGAAAAACATAAAACTACAGTGCACATTTTATAAGCATTATGTTCATTTCTAATGGGCATCAATAAAACCTGCAGGTTTTTTAACTAACAACTCCCTCATTCAGAAGAAAGACTGAATGAAGAATCTGAAGAATTGGATGATACAATTAATTCTCCTAACCGATAAAATGAGAATTGGTTCATGTGAAAGAATGCCAAGGTTACAGAGGAGGCTGAACTGGATAAGGATAGTGACACTGGATGGGCCGGGCTATGAATTTCTCTGCCTGTAACCTCACAATATTCTGATCCTTGGCTGTTTCATTCCTACATTTTATCCGTTGAGCCCCCAGTTAGGGCTAACTGGCCACAGACTCAACCTTGTGGGCTTGTGCGTACCTTACAAGCTGCAGATGCGTTGTGCTGGCCACCTCGCATCTCATGTCCTGGCAATATGTAACGACTCACTGGTCCTTGCACAGTTTGGGGGTTGGGTTTTTTTGGAGTTATTAAGTCATCTTTAGAATGTTCACATGCCAAGATATTTGCCAAGACTTAGCCTGGAGCAGTTCCTCCCAGCAGCTGCAGCTTTAGTGCTTACAGCGCAGGGGATAGATTAATCTCTGGCATCACACCAAATCAGCAAGCAACACAGTGGGTCCAGACCTGGGTCCTCAGAGACTTTGCTCTCGGAAGGTCTCTGAAAAGATGAGTATCCTGAGGCTTGTTGTTAGGTCTGTTGTGCAAAGCCAGGGTAGAAGTCTGCTGAGGAGAGGAAGGTCGTTTCTACAGCGGGGTGATTCACAAGCTAATCACAAGATTAAGGTTTATCGTGACATTTCTTCCTTGCATGCAGCAAATCAGACCTACTGCTGCCCACCGGTACCTGCCCTCCCTCTTATAGAATCATAGAATCATAGAATCACAGAATACTTTGGGTTGGAATTGACCCATAAAGGCCATCTACTCCAAGCCCCTGCAGTGAGCAGGGACATCTTCAGCTAGAGCAGGTTGCTCAGAGCCCTGTCCAACCTGACCTGGGATGTTTCCAGGGATGGGGCATCCACCACCTCTCTGGGCAACCTGGGCCAGGGTTTTACCACCTTCCTTGGGAAACATTGCTTCCTTAGATCTAGTTGAAATCTACTCCCTTTTAGTTTAAAAACTAACACCCCCCCCCCCGAGGGATTCAAGGTGGCTATGTTGGATCTTGCATCCGCACCATAGACGTTGAAAACCACATAGGATGAACTCTACTTGAGGTAGCAAATCAGTTCTTGCTCGAGACAACATGTGTTGGTGCTGTAACGTGTTACCTGACAGCAGGAGCTACGACAGCTGCTTTCCTCCTGTACCTCCTTCCCTAATCCATTGCCATAAAACAGTGTTTTCTCAGAAAAGTTAAATATGAGAGCTCTTCTGTCTGAGCACCTCACTGATCTATTTGCTGATGTCATGCCTGGCATCTTATTTCTTTAGTAATGTCCTGAAAAAGAGGATTTGTTTGGAATCTGTGAAGATGAATAAGCACCAAGTGAGGACAGGGTGTAGACATCACCAGGTTTTAATGGGAGGGGAACCGATGGATGGGAATAAAGTTTCTAATGGAATTGAAAGGTGAGACATTGGGTTCCTTTTAAAAAAAGGTATTTTCAGTAATAGGTTTGACTAAAGGAAGAGCAGGGAGCTGATGGTTGCTGTGGGTACAGAGATAAAGACTTTGCAGAGGGAAAAATTGGAAATTATCATAAGAGACAAAATGCCTGAGCTTGAGGGGTAAAAAGGGTGTAATTTAATAAGGTATGAGAGTGTGTACTGAGGGGCCCCAAAAAAAAAAAATTTGACTAAAAGGGAAAAAAATACAGTTTGGAAATAATGGAAGAGGAGAAAATGTGGAAATGCAGGATATTTATAACCTAAGTAATTGAGGCATCTGTGGAAAAACATCATCCCAGGATGTACTGGGCAAGGAGTTTAAATGCTGGTATGGAAACCTTGATGTCATTGTATCAGACGCTTGTGAGACCACAGCTGAAGCATCCTGAATCGTTCTGATTACACCTGTCTTAAAAGGCTGAACCCAAACTCTCCTGCTTGGAGGAAAGAGATGCTGGAGTGGTACCAGAGGGAGCAGGAAAAGCTAGGGGACTTGGAGGAGCCTAAACATGTCCCCCCTCCACCCCAGGGTGTCTGGCATCCAAGTACGGGCTGCTGGAAGAGAAGTGCCCTGACTGGGAGAGGCTGCAAAGCTTTGGGCCAGGCTCCCAGCCTGGAAGACCACGGTTCATCCCACGCCTCCCAAACAAAGACCTAGAAAGGACTGTTTTCACTCAAAGCCACGCAGGGAAGCAGTCCTGTGTCAGCTAGCATGCAGGATGCCAGCGGGACGGGAATCTGCTCAAGGGTAGAATACAGGCAGGAATTTAATTGGCAGAAATTTAATTGGGATTTTTACATCAGGAGGAGTGAGGATCCCTAGCTGCCCTCCAAACTCATGACCTGAGTTGCTTTCAGCTGTGGCATGATGCCTTTAAGCACACGTTTCGCTGTGACAGCAGGGTCTCCTCCAGACCTCCATAGCCCCGTGGTTCCCGCGTCAGGGCGCGGATATGGGATCGCTCCCCGCTGCCTTGGATTGCAAAGCCGTAACTTTGACAGGTCCCTGCCCCCATTGCCTCCGCTACCCTCCTTCTTCTCAGCCCTCGGGGGCAGAAACGGGCTCTTGCCGGGACCTCACCTGCTCTGCAGACGGCGTGCAGGGACCGCTCCCGTCGCCAGGCGTCGGGTGGTGCGCTGGGGAGACCTGTCCTCCCTGCCGCACCGGCAGCGCTGGGTCCGGCTGCCGCGTCCGCCTCCGCCACAACGAGGCTTTTTCCCGTGTCCCGTCGGGGTATGATTTTTGCGACCCAAGGAAATGGAAGCGCAGCCCACGCCTCAGCGCCTGGACAAGGCGCTGGTAACGCAGGTTAAGCAGCACCAAACTCCACGATTCAGGGTTTGGGCAGGGCTTTTTTCCAGCACGGGTGTGTGATTTACCAAGGAGGATGCGCTCGGGGAGAAAGACATCGCTGAGCATGTTACAGCTGGTGAAGGGTCAGCAGGAAAACAGACTGCCGAGAAAGTGGTGATGCTGCACAAGCTGAGCTTTTGCAGGAGAGGGGCTGCCAGATCATCCTAACTCACAAAACAGAAACTGGAGATCGATTTTTTTTTTTTCCCTCCTGCCATGAAAGGCAGATGCACAAAAAGGGTACCCTGTAAAAGCTCTGGGGAAGAACTGGTCGGAGCTTAAATAATCCGTTTGGGTAGCAGTTCCCACAGGCAGAACCGCAGCAGAGGACTCCACAGGAAAGGCAGCAAGATAGCTCCCTAGGAGTGGCAGGGAAGAGAGATTACAGATATTTCCTCTGTTTGTTACTCGAACAATATAAAGAGACTCGGTTTTGCTCCTTGCAGCAATGCGCAACTGCTGTCTATTCACGCGCTGTCCTCGGGTCCCTGGCTGTCCCACAGGGACAACACCGAGCAGGGATGGAGATGACCCTGGTGGCTGCACGGTGACTTACGACCATTGTTGGTTCAGCAGCGAGGGACACAGAGCCCTGTGACAACAGCTACCCCCCAGACACCAGCACTTGTGGGCTAAGCATCCTCCAGAAAACCTGTCTCCGTCTATCAGACCTGGGGGAGCTGCAAAAAAACCCACCCAAGGGAGGTAGGAAAACTCCTCACCTCCCACAGGAGAGAGCTCTCCAGCTGGCTTCCCAGCTTCTCCCACAGCTTCCAGCCAAGAGAAACATGTCTGTGCTGCTTCCTCCTACCTTTTTTTTTACCCAATCTGTGGTGCCAAAAAACCTCTGACCTTTGCTGCACACATCCCCTGCACAAGCAGGTAGAAACTACCGCAGCTTGGAGTAGATCAGAAATCCCTCAAATAATTTTTTCTCAGAAATCCTCAACTTGTCCAACACCAATTAGCTGGGAAACTGTGGTGCTGAGCGGAAAGGCTGTCAGGCTGTGGGAGCGTTACTGAGCCTTGCCAAAGGTCCATCCTCCCTCTCCCAACTCAACCCACGGCCACCTCTGTTAGCTGGAGCAGTCCCTGGACACCAAGGTTCAAGTCCTACCTGCAGAGCAGAAGTCCAGGTCCACCTTAGCAAACGCACACTTACACTACTGTTTCAACACAGTATCTACCTTATTGTCCTGTTTTAGACATTTCCCACAGATATGTCCCCATAACGATGGGGTCCTGCTTGTCACCTTAGGAGCTGCAGGGAAGGTTTGGAGATCCACTGCTGTACCTAATTCAGGAATGTCCTTAGAGTCTCCACTCATTTGCTTGCCCATTGGGGTTGATGCTGCTTTGTACACAGATTGCTCTTGTTTTAATCCCTGACTATGTTTAAATTAAACTGGGAATTTTTTGGAGTAGGGATTGTCCTCTTTGACGATTAAGAGCTCCTTCTTAGGAGCTCTTCGAAAGCTCCTTCTCCATAGCAGGAACTGCATTTCCTATGAGCCAGTGATTAAACACGGATGAAGATTTGGACCAAGACACACCTGGCTTGTTTCTTTGTCCATAAAATGGGCAGAAAATGGATTGTCCTATCCATCTCCAGGGGGTCTGCAGAAGACCTGCATGTACTTCACTGCAAAAGGAGTTTCCCTGTTGGCTGCAGGTTTATCAGGACTATGGCTGCTCAGGAAAATGAAGTTTTGGCAAGACTGAAATTTTCTCATGGAAGTCAATCAATTTGCCAGGAAAAAAAAAAGGAAGATAAAAAAATGTACCTGATGGTCTGTCTGGGAAAATGGCTGGATGCTAACTTCATCTAGGATTTCTCCCGTCTTCCTGCCAGTCCTGCTCCATATTTTTCTGCTTTTATTTTAGCCTGTGATCGGTTTTCCACAATATTGAAAGCAGCTACTGCTCTAATGAAACATCTTATCTGCTTGTGTGAGGTGTGTCTTGCTGCTGGAAGGGAATTATTTGACATTTTGAATTAGATGGTAAAAGAAGCTGTTTCACTCAATACTAATTAGAGTAGAAGCTGGTTTGTGTTGGTTTTTTTAAAATATAACACTAAGAGTAAATTAAAAGAAAAAGAGAGGCTGATCTCTCAGAGAAGCTCAACATGCAGACAGTTTTTGAAATACCCGAGAAAGAGGATTTCTGAAATTTTATTTCAGGATTCCTATTTTCCTAAGAGTTGGTAATTCTGAATCACTGTTTTCCAGAGAACTGAACTTTCCAGTAAAAAGGAATTTCTGAGTTTTGCCAGGTCGTAATTGTAATGCATAGGCACTGCTATCAATTTTCATGTACTCCAGGGATCCTACAGATTACAATGGGTTTTGATGGGTCTGTGGAGATCCATGAAGAACCGGAGTTATGATTACAGTGCTGCTTGTTACACCAGCAACAATAATTAGCCCAGTGAAAATAGTCCTGGGGTGTGTGTATTGGATCCCTAGATGATGCCAGCTGGAAGCACTCTATTGCCTTCAAGCATGAAGTACATGCATAGTCCTTCTAAAGAGGGCAAAACCCCTGGAAAAACTAAGCAGCATCCATGGGTCCACATAAGACAAGAGGAAAAGAACAAGGCACTACAACAAACTGAACCTTATTGTATGTATGAGCAGTAAAAGCATGCCTCTGCTCAGCTTGTTGGCCAGGAATTCTCTGTGCCAGATCTCCTGGACACTGATGGGGCCGTCAGGAGAACATTACTTTGGACACATCTCAGTCCTACACCTCAGTCCCACACCTCAGTCCCATAATGTCAGTAGTGTGTGTGCTGTCCTTGCTCACCAAACCAGGAGAGGAGCAACTCTCTGTCTTTGGAGCAAACAGCCCCACAACTGCTGAGCAGAACCAGACAGCCATGGCCTTTGCTCTTCTCCTTTGCCCAGATACAGCATCAGCAAACCACTCCCTGCTAAGCAATTACTCTATTTTGTTGCTCTGTTCCCCAAGAGGGTTTGACTGAGATGATGTTTCCATTGAACATCCCATACTACAGACTGTACCTTTGCCTTTTGGCTGTACAACAGAGACACGATGCTTCATTACCCACGTACTCCAGGTGGAAGTGAAATTTTGACCTGAAACAGCACAGTTTGCAGTGGTGTATCACCCACACAGATGAAGCCAGCTTGTCTTCTCCCTTCCTACACCTCCCCAATAGATGGCATCCAAGGTCCCTTTTCTGTTATTTTGGGACCACCAAGCCATGAAGGAAACTGTAAATCAACATCACAGTCCAAGCACAGCCAACGCCTGCAGCGTTGATGGCCAAGCTCCTGAGGAAGGTGAACCTCTCCTCGTAACTCTTGGAGAAGGGCTGGCCACTTGTCTCAGAGCTTTCTCCTGCCTGGAGGTTGTGCCAGGGACTAGAAGTTCATTTTTCTTGCAAAGCCACCTCTGAGCCCAATCAAGTCCTAAAATCGAGGCTTGCTGGTTTTCAAGCACAATCATGCATTAAAATATTGTTTATTTTCTCCCTCCCTTTCAATCTGCATGGATAGATCATTTGTTCTTCCCACACACTCCATCCTTGCAAAGCAGGGAGGAGTGAAAATAAACAGCAGCGGCACATTTCTGGGAGCGCATCCCTTGTAACAGCCTGCCCTGTCTGCTCTGACTCAGACGTGACCCACGGCAGATGAAGAGGAGACAAGAGCCAGTGCAAAACCAGAAGACATGGCGTGGTGAACATCGCTAGCGGAAGCTGGGAGGTGTATTTACCATTACACACCTGGTGGCATCGCGTGGCCTCTTTTGCTGACGGATGTGCTGGTGGTGGTATGAGCAGTTTTGTTTTGCGGGCTGTCACAGCCTAACACTATGGTTAGAAACCTGCCGTGGGGTCCATGTGGACCCCACGGACTCTCTGCCTTTGTCTGGCAAACAGACCTCGAGGACTTGGAGGTTTGGTCCGTAATTTTCCTTGCCTTTTACCTGAGCCTCACAGTTGGAAATTTTCCCAACACGGAGAGGGTTGCTAGATACTCAGAATATCTCATGTCTTTTGGGATACTGTGCAGTCATGAAGCCTTCCATGGTGCACCAATTCCTGACTGGGACTTGCAGCCGGAGATGAAGGTGAGCCATGAGTGTGTCCCTCAGCTGAGCCATGGGCACCTTTTACATCACCGGGCAAACGACCGCAGCCAAAAATGACCTTACCGCTGTGTGTATTACCAGACTGTCAGGAAATCCCACGGGTCATCGTGTGCTCTGTCTGGTAAGAAATACGGTCGGGTAGCAAAGCATGGAAATGCAGCAGGGAGCATGTGTGCTCTAATCCTTGGCTGTGCTTCCCCACGACTCCAGCCTCCTCGAAACAAAAAGGTCACTTACATTGTTCCTTCACCTCGTCTGCAGCAGCCTGGCAGCTTCAGCACGACGGTACCAGGCCAGCTGAGTGATGTCAATTAAATACTTGTCCAGGCTTCGAAGACTTTTGTGTCAGATTGGTGCCGGGAGGTGGGCTTCAAGCGGGGACGGCTCTTTGCAGCGTTATTAGGGGCTCATCAAACACATCCTTGTCATTGTGAGATGCCAGCACCGTGAGTTCAGAAAGCAGAATGTGCCCGGTCTCTGTGGGATGTTTTGTGCTTTTGATCAAAAAAAAAACAAAACCAAAAAACCCAAACCAAACAAACAACAAAATAAGAGTTGACTCATTTCTGGTTCAAGTATTCGCCTGAAAGAAACAGCAAAACAAAAAAGAAAAGGAAAGGAAACTATCAGAAGGGAACTGTCAAAAGCCCTGTATTCTTCCTCAGTCTGTGAAAAATAACTATTCATTAAGAGAAAACACTTGAAAAAGGTCGTCAAAGACAGTGATGCATACGATGAAGCAACTTGGTGACAGACGTGCCTGATGCATTATTTCCTGTGCCATTCCCTAAAACGTACCTTTGCACCGCAGCAGCTCCAGCTCCCCGCTGCAGAGGGCCGAGCTCCACCGAACAGGAGCCCACTCCCATCAGGGGGTCCTTCCTCTGCAAAGCTCTTCCCCGTGCTGCCGCAGCAGGGAAGGGTCCCACCCGAGACCGCGGCCCCGTGTGCCGGGCGGTCAAAGGCACGGGCAGAGCAGGAGCTTGCGAGCCCGAGTCTCTGCACGCGTGCAGCGAGAGCCGCTGAAAATCATGGCCATTTCCACCGGTGCTCCTTGGTTAATTAGGACACACCAAGTCTCTCTGGTTTATCTCAGAGCCCCAGAGGAGAAAGCAGGAATCACAGTTTTCCATTTCTTTTTTTCCCACCTCCTAATCTCTTATTTTCATGAATACTGTAAAAAACCCTTTAAAAATACAGTGTTAGAGAAATCTCCAAATCAGAAAACGTTCTTTAGCATCACCTCTTTGTCTCTGATTTATTTGTGTTTTAAATCTCATGCTTTCAAAGGTCATCCCAGAACACAAATCCTTCCCTACTGGGATTGCTGTAAACTTCTCAGACGTGAGCAGCATCGCTTAGACACCAACCCCAACCCAGCAGGGGTTGTACAAACAGAATAACAGGGTGGCCCTGACCCACAAAGAGCGCACGTTTTGTCCAACGACTTTTGAACCAAGTGGATGGATGAGTAACGAGCGGCTGTCCCTTGCTGACTGGAAAATTGCAGACAAATCCGGGGGGTTTTAGCTGCAAGAACAACCCGGTGTTAGCTTCTGAGTGGCTGGGGTAAACTCAGGCCCCCCTGGATGCTTTGATTTGAGTTGGGGGTCCCACTCCTGAATCACAGAATCATTAAGGTTGGAAAAGATCTTTAAGATCATCAAGTCCAACCACCAACCCAACACCACCATGCCCACTAAACCATGTCCTGAAGTGCCACATCTACACGTTTTTTGAACACCTCCAGTGATGGTGACAAAGACACGTTGTCATTCAAGCTCAGCTCACTGCTGGTTTCAAAACCAGCTGTGGCTTTCCCTGCCTGCTCTGGGCTTAGGATCTGCCAGGCTAGGAAGGCTGCTGGCTTGAAAAGCCAGCCCAGACCTACATTAGGTGAAGGTGCCTGCCTGGAGGATTTTAAAATACTGCCTTTCCTTTATTTCCATGTATTTGTCCCCTCTTTCCAGGGAAATAAACTGGAAAAGCGGCTCACTGCCAATATCTGAAGAGTGAACAATTCTCTCTCGTGTCTTAAATTCTGGATTCCTGCTGAGTGCTTTATAAAAAAACCCCAAAAAATAACCCAAAAACCAGCTCCTAGATTTTGAGCCAAAAGACTCTCTGAGTCTGGAAGGCTTCACAAGTAAAATAAAAGATTACAATGAAAATTACTTTCTCAACCGCGCTCTGCATGAGGAGGCTGCAGAACTGCTGCCACGATCCGTACGCCTTGGTCAGGAGCCCATGGCCAGTCCCTCCTGGGGGCACCACGCTGGATTCTAGTCCTGCAAATCCCTAGTTGCCCACAGCAGCCTTAGTTGGTGTGGGCAGTTTTTCTTACATAGCTGGAGCCCGCGTCCCTCCCACCCTCCATTTCAAAGCAATGCCCTCCCCTGCCCACCCACGCAGCCCACCAGCTCATCAAGGCCCTTGTCTCTGCACAGGGTTACCGCCACAGCCTCTCATCTGGGCTCGTCTAATGCAAATTTGCCTTCATTTCACATGCAAAATACCTCTCTGCAAGAGTATTTTTAGCTCCTTGCCTTGGTCAGGTCAACTTTTCTGTTATCCTCATTCTCTTTGCACTGTTTCCCCTTGTAGAAGGAGGAGATAAGCGATTTGCCTTTGTTATCTAAGGCCTCTGTGCCCCCTCCTGTCTCACCTCTGATCCCAACCCCATCTCCAGGCTCACCTGGTTCATCCTCTAATAGCTGCTGAGTCTCCAAGCACGCAATTTTGTGCTATTTTCCCTGTCTTCAAGGTGAGAAAAGCCCCCAAATACAATCACGGCAACGCGTCATCCCTTTGCTTCAGATCCTCCCTGCAAGCTCGCCTTTTCCTGCAACACCTGCAAAACCCCTTTGACCCTGTTAGATGGTGACTCACACGAGTCTCGATATGAGATGGTGACTCATATTGGCTCATCGCTTTTTGGTGAACCCCTTGGTCGGTCTGGTGTGGGTTTTCTCCTTCTATTTCAATTGCAAAAGCTTTGGACATCATCTGGCAAGAGCGTCCTGCAGCAAGGACAATGACAACTTGCTGCGTATCGGAGACCAAAGTTCAACCTCGCCTTAGTTGTCCCATTGGTGAGCATGGATGAGCTGAATCTGTTTCTGTAGCCAGTGGAAGGACGTGGCCAGCACCCAGGTGAGATATCACTGATTTCCCAGGCTGAAGAACCAGGGTCCCATTGACAGTGGGCTCCACCATGGCCAGACTGCTGTCCACACGTCTGCCTAGAGGCTTGAACTCATACCTTGGCTCCAAAACTGCATGAGCCAGGGGGATGTAAAGCCTTTTGCGGTGTTTCAGTAGGTCTCTGGATTGGGCAGATACCAGCGCAGGGTCACGACTTGCAAACCAGACCCATTAATGACCACACATAACTGGAAACCCCTTTGAGCTACGGCATCTCGCACTCTCTCCCCAAAGTCCCAGGACCGTCCTTTGCCAGCCTCCTGCTGCCAAAACCCACCTGCTGTGAAAATTTCATTTTGAAACCATTTTCTGCAAATTAGGAAGGTCTCGTTGCTGGGACACAGTGACACGTCGTGCTCTCCAGCAGCCAGGTGTGGTGTCCGCTGCATCCAAAGCAGAGCCAACCCCGCACCGAGAGGGGAGCTGGGGAGAACCCGCCGCGTCGGGAGGCTGTGGTTTCTGAACCCCAGGTAAAAGGAGCGAGCCTGGGGGGCTAAGATCTGAGGGGAGTTTAAATGAAATGTTTCTCCTCTTCTACAAAGTAGTATTTTTCTATTTTTTTTCCCTCCCGACTTTCAGCCAAAAGCTGGGAAAAACTCTTCCAAAAATGCATTTCTATTCAGTTGGCAAATATTTTTCCTCCCTTATTATTTCCTGTCTGTTTGATCAAGAAAATTTTCAATATTTGGAGACAGAGTTAAGATGAGTGAACAGAAACAAGGGATATGATGCCACTTAGTGGAACATAGTTAGATAATAATTGAGAACAACATCCCGACATCCGTGTTTCAAATTTTTGGCCACCTCTATGAGACTGTGTTCTTAATCCTGATGGACACTGGGGACTGCCCAGGGTACCGAGCTAAGTGCAAGGGCTGCAAAGCAGCCTGTGCTGTGCAAAGCCGGAGTGGAAAGTCCCCCTTCAAACCCTGCAGGTGCAGCCTGCTGGCACAGGGAATTTGGCTGAAGGGCAGGAAAATCAGGGATGCAATAAGTTCAGGGCAAATGCAGGTGATTGCAAAGGTGTTATGAAGTGTTTCATGAGCATCTCCCAAGACAGCAAGACCTTGTGCATTCCAAGCAGCCCTAATGAGAAGTGGGGAGGGAGATGGGACAACCCCACCAGCTTGCTGGATAGCTCTGCTCTTGGCTTTCCCCATCAGAAATTCAAAGCACTGTGAAAACGCAGTGAAAGGTGCCCAGACAAAAAAAAAAAAAACAAAAACAAAAAAAAACCCCAAACAAGCCCTGCCAAAGCCTGGCCGCTGATAAGGGAAAGCTTCTTATCTCTCTGCTATCCCGTCCGTAAATACAGCCGAGCCCGTGCGCTCTGCAGAAGTGCCAGGCCTGCGGGGCTGCGGTTGGCAGCAGCGACGTTAACATGTTCACTGGTGCTTTACGGTATTTTTAGCTCTCCTGACATTAGCAAGGTGCAAAAAAAAAAACCAAAAAAAAAAAAAAACCAACCCCCAAAAAAACCCTAAACCAAAAAAACCCCCGACGGTCCTGATGTCCTGATGTGGCACGTGTATAAAAGGGCTGGGGGCCGGGAGCTGCCTGCCTTCTGCAGACGGAGCGGAGCCCCGGCCGTGTCGCGAGGCGGGTGAGTAGGAGCAGCCCCTTTTCCAAAGGCTTTGCTGGCTCTGCCATTAGCCCCCACGCTGGGTCTCGCCAGGGACACCCACCACGGCACAGACCCACCAGAGATCATTTCCCCGGGTTTTGTCACCCCTCGGCATTTATTTCCCTGGCACCACCCGCTCCCTTGCCTGTACCATAGCAGGACAAAGAGCCACGTCCCCCCGTGGAGTGGCCGGGCTCCGGCGTGGCTCTGCTTTGGTGGCCTCTTCATGGTCCCCCTCTTACCTCCTGGCCACCTCCGCCTTCCTCACCCCAAACCCTCCGCGCCCCAGCACCTCTTCTGCAAAGCCAGTGTTCCCCATGGCATTCCCCTTCCCCTCCCACCCCCCGCGGGGCAGGATACCGTGGGAGGGATGCTGCAGCGGCGTCGGGCAGCCTCTCTCGGCTCGTCCCGTGGAGGTTTTCGGCTTGAGCCGTTACCGCTCTCAGCTGCCGCCGTTACAGCTCATAGAGGCAAAGCAACGCCCACGCTCCCAACACCGAACCTGCACAGAGCCGCCGGCGGCCACGTTGCCCGGGGCACTTTAAAACCGCATTTCTCTGCTCGGAGCGTGGTCAGGGCAGACCAAAACGCCTGCCCGGGAACGCGAGTCGAGAGCCTGCTGATAACACAGCCGTTCCCGGGAAGGCGCGGGATGCTTCTCCTGCCCGAACCACAGCAGAGGCCAGCCCTTCTCCCACCTTTCCCGGAGCCCTCTGCAGCAGCACCTCCGGGCTGAAACATCCCCTCCGGAGCTGGCGTTTCGTGGATTAGCACGTTATCATCTCCGGGGCGCTACGGGACACGGGGAAGGAGCTGGCGACCCTGCGGGTGCAAGCGGAGGTTGCACAAATATCAATGTTCTCAAAGACCCGTCCTCTCCAACCACGGATGAAATTTATCTGGGGGGGAAAGTAAGAAAGCAGCAGTTCCCCCGTTATCCTCTTCTCCAGGTGACTGAGGGACTTCTGAGTTAGGGGTTGTGTCTGAAGCATCGTGTTAAGGCTTGGGGAGAGGAAACTGTCCAGGTTAATGTCAAAGTGGTGCTTTTGCTTAAATTTCTTTTAAAGCCGTAAATAGGGAAGTTACATGGATTTGAAACAAAACATTAGGTTTGAACCCAAGAAAGAGGGCTCAAATTAAAAAATAAAACTGGGCAAGGGAGGACTTTCACATTTTCGGTCGTTTGGAGCGAAACTTGGTGTTTCCACTATTTCTGAGACGGTGGCGGAGGGCTGAGGGTGCATCTTCCACCCCAGTCCCAAGCTACTCCCCTCCCAAATGCCATGTGGGAAGGCAGCAGAGAGACTTGCGCTCCGAAAAGACAGCAGTGGAAAAACTGGGCTTAGAACCCCCCCAAAGCCCTCCGACCGAGGGTAGACTTTGCGGGAGCCAGCCCTGCCGAAGCAAGAGGAGAAAGGCTGGGGTTCCCGGCATCTGCTGGGATATTTTTTTTTTTTTTGAGTTACCATGCGCTGGTTCATGTCAGGTAACAACCACGAAGGATTCAGAAGTGGCCTCTTGTTGCTCACTTAGAAAGTGGCAGGCAAAATCCCTCTCTGCCTGTGACAGCGGGTGTCTGCGCCTGGGGAGGGGAGAGGAGCCCAGCGGCAACCGCAGCTCACAAGCACAAGGACAACTGGAACGCGTCGACAGCCGGGCACGAACAATTCGTCTCTTCGGGCTCAGATGTGGTCCGGGAATAAATAGAGAACGTATGGCCGCGGCGGGCTGCGCGAACACCCCACGGCAGTGGGGCGGTCTGGGCTCCGGTATGGCTGTTCTGCACGGAAAAGCGTCCCATGCTCTCAGGACCTACCATGGGGACATGCTGCTGTCGGGGCATCCTCTGGTGTCTGAGCGCCCAGCGCCGGGTTAACTCCTTGGTGCTGCCCGCACCCTCCCGGTGTCGGCACGCGCCTGCGTGTGTGGATAAGGAAAAAAAATCTGGCAAGCCCGGAGCAGTCACGATCCCTTATTTCTTGTGGACCAGGCTGTCCTACCGCTACAAGCCTCCATCCCACGCAGGGAGGGAAGGACCAGGGGAGCGGGGTGGGCGACATCCCGCTTCCCTGGGAGAGCGAGGCCAGTGCCCCAGCGCAGCTGTGGAAAGCCCAGCCTGGCTCGGCGCGGGAGAGGCCGGGCGACCGCGGAGAGGGATGTTTCTGGGCTACGCTAAGTGGCTCGCAGCTCGCGTTGCACAAATAGTCATTCCATGATTAAAAACAACAACAGCAAATGGAGGCTAAACCAAGATAAAACTGGCGAGCGCTGTGCAGATGTTGAGGGCACTGAGGAGCTGGCTCTGCCCACAGCTTAACTTCATCAGTCCTGGACTGCACCTTTCCTCCACTTTTTCGCGTATTTTCTCCTGCAAACTTCTCACTCAAGACACCTACATTTCAAGTGCAAAGCAATGATACGAAGAATGACGTTTTTCTGCAGAACCTGAATCTGAGCAAAACAAAAACATACTGGGTGGGAGGTGAGGGTCGTCTTAAAGGCAACATTTTCTGGCAGATGTATCTATCTGGAGCACCAAAACACTAACTATATTAATTCTTTATTCTCCTTGATTCTTGGCTCTGGGGTCAAGGAGAGGTGCTTACGTCATTAGTCCCAGTTTCATGTAGGGAAACTAAGGCACTCACTCATTCCCTGCACCCACTTGCAGCCCCTTCCAACACACGTAAATGTCTCCTTGCCATTTTTTGGTGAAAGGAATAACTCTGATTTTTCCATTCCCTCCCAGTGCAGAGATACAACTGCCGATAGCCCACCACTGGATCTCCAGCTAGCCACAAAAAAATGTGTTTGCACTTGGAAACAGGCCAAGGGCTTCTCTATGGCATTGCTGTCCCACCTGACTTCTGGAATTAGGAAAATATCAGTACTTTTGGTTAAACCCATCTGACCAAATCCTGATTTGCTCTAATTAACCATACAGACAGGCAGGCTCTGAAGTAATCGGTGCAGAGCGCATTCTTCTTTTGAAAAAAAAAAAATCATCTGTCTTTCCATCTGCAGACCTCTGTGGTTTCTTCACCCCCTTACCCACTGCACGGATGAAGACCAGCTATGACAGAGCCAAGTCGTCCAAATCCCAGACTGTCAAAGAAAACAAGCCGATTCCCTCCCATTGCTCCAGGAACGGCAACCACCATGAAAAACAAAGCACCCAAAGCACATTGAGACAGGTCCATCCCAGGAACCATGGAGAAAACGCGATGCCATCCCGGGCAGAAAACGTCTTGCCTGGCTGGAGGGAAGCTCGGATGTCAGATGTCTGTAATGGCAACTTTCCCCTGGGACACGTTTCTGAAGAGATCAGCGGCAAGACCTCAGGGAAACTCCCCCACCGAGTCACCAACATGAACAGGAACAAGGAGGGAGTGCTAAAGAAAGTCTCAGCTACACAAAAAGTAGGGGATGAGCCTGAGGATTCCTCCTCCAAGGCGGTTTTCACATCTTGGGCAAACAAAGTTCACAACAGCAGCAAAAGGTCTACCTTCCAAAAGCTACTGCAGAAGTCGTCCGTGACCGCAGGAAGCTGCTCTGCAACTAAGGAAGGGCTTAGAGGCTTGGAAGAAGAGAAGCAGGCTAAAAATCCCCAAAGAAAGTCCAGGAGAGATCTCTTCTCTGACTCGAAGGTTTTCAGCCATGTAGACACCCACGTCCTACACGTGAGCCAGCAGGTAGGTCCTGGTGTCCTTCAGTAGAAATATACATGGTGCCACCAGCAGATCCACATCCTAACATTCAATTTTTCACCGTATGCTCTGCTGACAGCAGTGACAAGGTGGTGCCTTACAACAAAACTAGAGGACCTCACAAGGCCCCCAGGCTGTGAATTTGTCCTAACCATGGCCAAAGGCCACTGTGCTACCTCTGAAGAGCTGCTGCCCACCCAGGACCCACCGCTGCCTGTTTCCAGCCAGCACCACTGTGTAGCTGCAATATACAGCGCTTGCTGCAGCTTATCAAGAAAAAATGGGAAGAAGGGCTGGTTTCATCACGGAACAGGATTTTTTCAGGGTCCCAAAGTAGAAGGATCTTGGAAACCCTTCTAGGAAGGTTGCAAGGGGGAGATGAAGGGGCTCAGGCCACAGGGTGTCCCTAGGCAGCGCGGGCTGTGTTTAGTTTGCCTGCGAGCTGGTGAGCCAGCGTGCTTCCTGCGTAAAAAGCAGCAGCAATAACCACATGGGTTGGCCGTGTCCGCCAACCCCTTCCTCTCTGTGGCAGCCCAAGTCCTGCTTTTTCTCAAGCAGGAGGCAGCGGTTGTGTCCTCACTTCAGGCTGTCTGCCGTTAGGCGATGCTCCTGCTTTCCGGATGCTCGGGAGCCCAGAAAGGGAGAGCTGAATTTTGTAATCCCTTCCTGCTACCTGAACCACGCACTGCTGGTGTAATCTCTCCCCCGGGGTCAGCACAAGGTGCCTAATCAGCGAATGCTGAACCAGCGCAGGGTTTGCATCTTACACACCAACTCCTTCACGAGAGCGAAGAGGCACGAGGAACGATTCTGCTCTCCATTATTGCTGGAACCTGTAATTTGTATGTAGCCTGAGGCTAATCTGCCTTGGGAATAAGGATGCTTGAGGATTTCAGAGTCTACCTACTCTATGAAAAAGCGAAGAGAGGGGGAGAGAGTTGGAAGATAGGAAAAAGAGGGTAATAAGCAATGAAAAATACCTCCGAGGCAGCGGGGAGACATGGGAACAACTTCTTTCCCCCTTTATTCAAAGCTCTAGCTGGGCTAAAACCTGGTGCACTTCGTCTCTTCCCCTTAGCCGTGCGTTATTGGTGCCAAGAGCAGCAGTAGAGCAGCTTACCGACCACCCACGAGTAGGGTATTGCACCTCTGGTGAGGGCTGTGGCTCGGCCAGCGGTGCCGTGGGGTCAGGGTTGTCCTCTCCCCCCATGCACCGAGCCCTGCTGCCGGTCCCCAGGGAGAAGGTGGTCGACGGGGGAGCCCCAGGCGGTGCAGGCACAAAGCCGAACCTCTTTCCTGCCCGTTTAGGAGTAGCCTGGGGACTGCTTGCATGCATCCACCTTAACGATGTGAAAAGGCCTTGGCAAGATCATTGCCTGGGTGGCTTTGGAGAAAACGGCTCCATCCTTCAACTCCAAACACTCTGGTGGAGCCAGCAGCTACTGCAACACAGGGTGCTCTGACCCATTTCTTCAGGGTCCTCAGGCATAGTCGGGACCAGGATTACTTGGGAACATTGCAACTCTCAGCTTTAGGACCTACTTTGTACCATCACTGACTGAAACAAAGAAAAGCATGGATTTGGGCTGAATTTGCACCAAGATGTGCACACAGGGAAGCAGGTAGCTAGGTATTTAATGGCTGAGTATTTTTTTTTTCCTTGGGAATAATTCATATTATTTATTTGCCTAGAAGCTGCACACTCATAACAGCCTCAGGACAGAAATGCAAGGCACCAGCAGGAGCACCATCATTTTGACACAGGTGCTCTCCTGGCTGCACTATCATTTTTGCACCCGCATCCCAAGGAAAATCTTCAGCCATTACAAAAGCAACATTTCCCACAAGCAAAAAGAAATTTCCATCTATGCGAAACCATCTTACAGATGCTTGGGGCAGGAAAGTCATGGAGGGATGAAATAGCAGGGGCAGGACATTGGAGAAATGAGCTGGGCTAAATTTAACCTGGTGAAAGAAAAGCCTGCTGCTAAAAATGCTTGTACTATCACAAAGTAGGGAAGAGCCCACAAATGTGAATGCGTGACTGGGAAGAAAAAGGCAGCAAGCCTTCCTTTGGGGCCAGGTATGGATTAGAATGTTAGTGACATTTTAGTGGTAGGGGCAAAAATCTTCTTACCACTCGTTTTGGAGCACGGGTTTGAGTGAGGTTTCATAGCCTCAAGAGTAGCACCTGAGCCACAAGTCTGGTCCTCTTCTGCATAAATACACTGAGATACTAGTTGGTGTGGGGCTGGAAACCCACCGTCCCTGGTTAAGTGTTGCAGAGTAGCACCACTGGAGAGACGACCCACCTCTAGGACAAGACCTTCTGGGCCAGAGGACACATTGAATTGCACAGAGAGGGCACCAGAGCAATGACACTGTACGTTCCAACCAGCTACTCCAAAGGAACGGGAAATGCCACCTTCATTTCCTCCACCTTGCAACTCTAGCCCTCAGGCTTTCATAAAGCCGTGCCTAGGAAAATGGGGAAAACACCCTGTTCTACCACAAACAGTATTTTTGCATTTTAAACCCAGGGGGCAGCTTTGGGGGTTTTGTGGTGCACATTTTCTTCCCAGCGAGCCCACCACGTGGAGCAGTCACCCACCCATGCAGCGACAACACTCACCCTTCCTCTCCATTGCAGCTGAAGTCTGGCCATGCCGGGTTGTCCGTCCAGGTCATCGTTCCCCTCATCACCGCCAAATCCCAGAGCAAACTGGAGACGGTGCGGGCAATATGGTTCTGGCTCTGCCACAACATCGGTAAGTCTGGTCCCACTGTTTTGCAGAGACGGGAAAAGCCCTTTCCTCATATGCCACCTCCTGGGTTTAGGCTCTTCGTGCCCTGCAGAGTAGAGACTCCACAGTATTCCTGCTGCAGTCATGAATTTAAATGTCCCCCTCTTGAATTCAGGAAAGTGCCTGGACCAGGAACTGGTTCCCACCAGGGGACCCTCCATCCTGGAAATGACACCTGCCTCACTGGCACTCAGGTGCCAGACCCCCAGAGGCTCTCGAAAGCCCACCCACCTCTGGTGCGCTCAGCTTCGACGCGTTGGCGGCTGCTTCCCTGATAATGCAGATTCGATGAGGCTGAGCTACTCCTGGCAGCAGTCATCTGGGGACACAGGAATCTCAGCACAATGCAGTCGCTTCGTGCTACTTTACCCTACCACATCCATGTGTGCAAGACAATATGACTGTCACTGTACCTCACTTGAATGGCGCAATGACTGTTTACATGCACTGGGAACCCAACTCCCCCAAGGCTTTGGCAATTCTTTGCCCATATGGGGGATTGTCAAACCCTTGAATAATGATGGATAGAAGAGCTGTCATGGATTCCAGGGTGGGCAGGCAAAGAAATAGGGTTTTGCAGGAGAAGAAATGGGATCGTTTTGGAAATAATAAGCCCTTACGCTGGCCTGAAATTGCATGGTATTCTCCCTTTCCTAGAATATGATGTGGAAGGCTTCTTGGGGCTGACTCAGAAGATCCACATGCCAGAGCAGGTCCTGCAAGCAGGAAGAGCTGTGTGTTCTGGTTATGCCCGTTTATGCCAGGAAATGTGCAGGTAAAACTCACCTTGGGCGTTCTTCTCCCTCCCCCTTGAAGGTCTGAGGTGGGGACATACATCCGGCATGGGGCTTGCCACACAACCAGCAGCATTTAGCCATCACGTCCCCAGGCACAGCAGCTGCCTCCCTCCTCCTCTGCTTGGATGGAAGAGTGTATATGGCTTTGACAGACTAACCAGAACCACAGATATGAGGGATGAGGGTTGGGGGTAGCTGTGGGGAAAGCAGAGGGGCTGGATAAAAGCTGAATTTGGCCAACAGCTTGCATGAGGGCATCCCTGGCTTTTAGAAGAAGGAGGTTGTACTTACCATGCAGGTTGGGTTGCTCTCCAAGAAAGCAAGCACAAAGCAGTGTTTGGTCTGTGGTTATCATCTCCCCTGCCGGCTTTCCCTGGACAGGAAGGCGGGTTTGAGCTGCGTGGAGGTCCCAGGGTTTGGCCGGAGCCCGGGCTCCCGTGGAGGCCGGTGGTGCCAGCAGCAGAAGAGCAGCCACATGTGGAACGCGGTGGAGCTGGAAGGACAGTGGTACCTCTTGGATGCTTGCTGGGGTGCAGGGACCGTGGATGAAGAGAGCAGGTTGTTCATGCCCAGGTGAGACACCTCTTCTCCTGCCATCACTGGAGACATGGTCCCCAACACAAATGAACAAGGCTCAACTTGACTTTGGATACACCCCAGAATGGCCATCCCAATCCTTCCAATATACTCCTTAAAGTCTGGCTTCACCAGGCCTTGAGCCCCTATTTTCAGGTACATCCCCAGAGGCTATTTGCAGAAGGTCCAGAGAGCTATTCTGCTCATCCTCAACTATGGTGGGTGCTCAGGGACCTCATGCAAACATGGACCATCTACACGTGAACATCTATGTTAAGTGCCTTATTCTGTGAGCTGGAACAGTAACCTTTCAGATGATAACTTCCCCCTGCAACTAATTTTTAATCTGCAATGAATGTCACTTATGAAGTAACAAATCTTCATTTTCACAGCAACTTTGCTCTTATGTGGTTCCATGTGTAATTACTTGAGATTTCTCAGCCCATGCTAAGCAAATAATGACTCTCATGAAAGTTATTTGTACAATTTAATAATTCCCATTAACTGTATTATGGGATTGCATTTTTAATTTTTTTTTCTCTAATAATGCATAATGGAATAATTGTGGAATTTCTAAGAGGTAATTATCTTGCTGAGAACAGTTTAAAACACCAGTAGTATGGGCTGTTTTCAGCTGAGCATGGGGAAAAAGAGGAGAAG
This sequence comes from Phaethon aethereus, assembly GCF_964289735.1. NCBI lineage: Eukaryota > Metazoa > Chordata > Aves > Phaethontiformes > Phaethontidae > Phaethon > Phaethon aethereus. The sequence continues at coordinate 82,754,573 of NC_138578.1, forward strand.
GAGAATGAAACATCACCTAGAGCAACAGGCAGAGATAAAACCTTCTTGTAGGTCCAAAACAGCGTCCCCAAAACCTTCAGGTCAACAGATGCAGAGCTTCACAGCATGACCCCAATATGAGGCTGAGCACGCATCTGCAGGTTGACCCACTCAGCAAATACCGAAGCAGGCGTGATGTTTGGAAAGTCAGGTTAGGCACATTCAAATTGGAACCAAGGTGTATTTTGGTTCTTAAATAGTAAGCAGATTCTTGGAAGAGCTTTAAACCAAGACCTGACATCATATTGAAATATATCATCAAGTAACAGGCCTTGGTAGAGGAATCACTCAGTAAAATTATGTTGTGGTTTAGCCCCAGCTGGCAGCTAAGCACCACGCAGCCGCTCGCCCACCTCCCCACTCCCACAAGTCGGATGGGGGAGAGAATTGGAAAAAAACCCTCATGGGTTGAGATAAAAACAGTTCAATAGGACAGCAAAGGAAGAGGAACTAATAAATCATCATCCTGATAAAGGAATATGCAAAAACAAGTGGTGCACAACGCAACAATTGCTCACCACCCGGTGATCAACCGCCCGTCCCCCAGCAACGATGCCCACTCCCCAGCCAACTCCAGATTTATGTACTGGGCATGACGTTATCTGGTAGGGAACACCAGATAACGTCACGCTGTCCTGGCCGTGCCCCCTCCCAACTTCTAGTGCACCTCCCCTCTGGCACAGCATGGGAAGCCGAGAAGTCCTTGACTTGGTATGAGCACTACAACTGCTTATCAACAGCTAAAACCATCAGTGTGTTATCAACGTTATTCCCATACTAAATCCAAAGCGCAGCACTCTACCAGCTGCTAGGAAGAAAATTAACTCTATCCCAGCTGAAACCAGGACAAATTATCTCCTCTGCAGCTCACAGGGTCATCTTAACTGGTTGCTGGCAGAGGTCTGTTACAGGGCTGGGAACTGCAGTTTCAGCTCTGGGCATCTCTACAGGAGAAATAGAGAGAAAATAAGGGCAGCAGAAAGTGAAATGCCAAATGAGAGCTTGGTCCTCCCTTACCAAAGCTGATGCAGCTCTAATGGTGTGGAGGAAGCTCCCTTCCCTTACAGCAGTGCGTCACGACCACTGAGGATGCTAAGGGTTTTCTCGCTCCTTCCATGGTGTCTTCTCCTCTCACCTTGCAGGCATGACGACTTCTTCTTCCTCACTGACCCTGAGCACTTTATTGAGACCCACTGGCCAGAGGACCCCCAATGGCAGCTTCTGCAGCCCCCCGTCTTGTGGGAAGACTTCGAGCAGAGAGTTTTTAAAACTTCAGAGTTTTTCAGACTTCAACTCTCCCTCCTTTCTCCAAACACTTCCCTCCTCAAAACAGGTAAATGCAAAGCTAGGGCTAAATTGTAGTAACGTAAAAGCTCGCTGGCTTTTGAGAAATAAGTTTGAGTTTTGGAAAAGATTTCCTAAAAAACGGCCCATCTGTCTATTTTTATGCACATGTTTAACATCTAGTAGAGCAGAGGCACATATTTAAGCAATTTCTAAAATCACAGCCATTGTGTGATACTGTGATTAGTAAACTGGGAATTAGGATTCATAAATTATAGTTAATTAGGCCAAATCACTTAAGCCCTTTTGTGCCTGGTTTTTCCCATCTAAATTCACCAACGGTAGCAAAATAGCTTCCACGTACCTGAGACACAGTCTTCACTGCGTTCAAAAGCTGGGGAGGGAGACTCCCAGATAAAACATGGCCAGAAACATTCATGTCCCTTTTTTTTCTAAATGAAGGGAGGGAAGTGGAGTCGGTTTTCCTTGATTGTACTTTTACGATGATTTTTCAGGTTGGATACAACATGATCTTCTTTTTACCTGAACACTCTTTGTACATGCATTCCCCTGGATGGTGACAAGAGTATATGGATTTTTCCTGCAATTTATTTTATCAAGATAGCAAGCTAGGAGATAAAGCAATCTCAGATGGAGGGGAGTTGTCAGGCTTACAGAAAATGAATGTACAGAGGATAAGGCACACTGCAAAGCTTTTGACCAAGACAGGTTATTACATGAAATCAAACTCCTTCAGTATTTCCAGGGTGCTGGTGCTTTACCAAGATGGGCTATCATGCACCTTTTGAGCAGCAAGTGGCCTGTGCAAATCAAATTAAACTGGGAATAGCTGAAAGGCTCATGCTGCCTTTTATGAAAAGCTCTCATGGTGCTTCTCCACTGCGGAACCTCAGAGCATCCTGGGGAGGGGACTTAGTCTACTTCTACCCAAGGTCACACAGCACCTACGTGGCAAAGGCAGGAATGGAGACTTGGAGAAAGCCCTTTCAGACCCAGGTCACCAGGGAGGCTCCAAGGCATAAAACCAAACAACACAGCATCTGCAGTTTCAGAGTAAAACCAGGAGATCAATAGTCCAACCCTTCATCTGGGTGCCAAAGCAATAAATTGCAAAACATAGACTCTCACCAAACATCATTAGTGGTGGTACAGAAGCCCGAAGGGAAGAATGGGGAAAAATAAGTATTTCACTATTCTGTCCTCTCCCTCCCCCAGTTTTTGATAGCCAAAAGACATAGGGATGGAGCCCAGAAGCAGCTCAGAGCTTTGGGTCCTCACTGGCCACTAGTTGCGATGAGCCAAAACAGACCTGGGCAGGGATGTCAGGGAAACAAACCTGCCCGGCACATCCCAGCGACATCGCTCCTTTGCAACCCTTGGCTGGAGAAACTCCTGTCCCTCAGCCACAAAACTCACTGGGTGACCTGGGCTACAGGCACAGTTTTCTTTTTCCCTCCAAAACTGAGGTGAAATGAGATTTTTTCCATCAGACCAGGAAAAAAATGCAAACTTTTTTTTCCCCCCTTGTGAACTTCTCATCTTGCGGAGGGAAAGAACTGTATTCCTGGACCCAACCTGAACAGTTTAACCACTGCAATTAGTCTCAACAGCCAGCCTCGTATCAGAAGTGTGCTTAAAACACCAAACTGCGAACCCAGATTGTGAACCAAACCAGATGCCTGCTTCTGTTGATGCAGAATTATGGTTATATTGATCGAGGTTGATGGAAGTAAGCCATCACCTTACAGGGTACACTTAAGCATCTGAGGCAATTTCAGCGCAAAAACACTTGAGATTTTCGGTGCAAAATCAGCCTGTTTTCCCTCTTTGGCTACTGTGGATCAATTTCTGCTCTATTATATTTAAGTAGCTCCCATCTCCTTAAAATGCTTAAAAGCTTTCAGCCAAGATTCCTCCCACAAATCACTATCTGATGGGACTGAAGGTGGGACACGTTGCAAAGGGACCTGATTTTCAGGAAATACCTGGCACCCATCCTCTGAAAACCCAGCCCTTTGAATTGCTAACGTTGCCCGGGCCGTTAGCGTTGGTAACCACAGCGATGAAGGGCATTCAGTCCTATGGAACTGAGACTATAATTAATTTTTTTTAACAGAAAAGCAGTCATTGGTGGCATGCTGTAGATACAATAGCTAGGGTGGGAGAGGGGAAGGGAAGCCTTTTAAACAAGGCTTTGAGAAATTAGAAACATGCCTGTACTTTAATGGTGGGTTTTTTCCCCAAACAATTAATGCAACATACGTTGACCTCCTGCAGCACTGAGCGTGCTGACATGGGAACACATCCCCAGCTTCACCTGGCCTCCCCAGAAACCAGGAATCTCGAGCGCATGGCTTGAATTAACTCAATAAAACAAACAAATGTTTGTTTTAAACGTAGGCATTAATTATCTCCTTGGGCCTCCTTCCCAACGCAAAATGCATTGCTGGCTTCCCTATCTCATCATCGTTGGCTCCGCTGCATACAATGTTCTGTTCTTTTCTTTCTTCCTAAAGATCCTAATACGATGCAGCCGGCCAGGCCAGCAGCTTCGGAAACTAGCATAGAGCAAATTTAATAACAAGCAAACCTGCAGTTAATAAAGTCTGTCATCAGTAATGTCTCCACTGAACACTCGCCAGGAGAGAATTGTTTGCACTTACTGTGTGAGCCAAGTCACAGCTTTAACAGGCAAGGCACAAATAAAACCCAGCCTCGCCATTCTTTTCACATCTCTGTTTCAACCTACCAACAAAAACTGTGGGGCAAACAATGAAAAAATCCAGATTCAAACCGAAAAATAAAAAAGTCATCCCCCCCCATTATTCATTAGATTATGAAACACGTTTCATAATCTAATAATTAGCAAGGGACAATTTTTTCAGCATGAATCTGGAGTCTTTTGTCATTTCGTGTTAGCACCCAAAACAAATGAACATTGTGCACAGCACGGGTGCTGATACCAGCCATGGGCTCCCGCAGTGCCATTGCTCGGTGCTCCCCTCTCTCCAGCAGAAACGCGGTAAGGATGGGACGATGCAGAGCAGTCGCACTCTGGACGTGAGACAAGCCATCCTTGGGCACTTAGGGACCCTGGGCAACAGAGCAGGCTGAATTTCCACAGACCTTGAGGGTGGTGGGTTTAAGTAGGCACCTCAGTACGCCTGTGTGCCGGTGCCAGGCTCTCTGAAGCACTCTGGGATCCTTCAAGAGCAAAAGGACTCGAAGTCTTGCTCTCTGTGGCCATTTTCCTCATGCTTTCATCTCTACCTGGAGAAAGAAAAGGTGTAAAATACCAATAAAACACAGTTTTCTACTCAGGCTGCCCCAGTACCTGTGGCTTCACATGGAATGATGTAGCTCACCACGTGCTGAAAGCAGCCTGCTGTCTGCTGGTTAGATGGTCCCATCCTCTTCACAGTCAAGACTTCAGGGCTTGTGAAACCTTGCCCTGTCCCCACTGCAAAATCAACTAACCTCCCCTTCTGCCCCGGAGCAGATGGAAATCCCTTGGGAGGGTTTGCTGCACCGAGACCTGCCCTCTCTTACTGTGGTATGGCTTTACATGCAGCAAGACGTGGCACATGGAGGGTGGGGGTGAAATCAAGGCCACCACGACTCTTCTCCATGGTGACATCCCCCGGAGGTGCTTCATTTCTGGGTGTAAAGGTGGGTTCAGATTGGCTTTAAAGCTGCCTGCTGCAGCCTGCCTGGAGGAGCAGGTAGGTTTGCTGCTGGGGAGGTGTTGGGTGGTGTGCGGTGGCCCTGAAGAGGAGACTGCTTGTGTCCACCAAGGAGCAAAAGTCGCAGGGAAAGGGCCCCAGCACTTAGCCATCAACCATGGTACCACCACCAGATACCCATACCAATGCACCTCTCCTTTGGACCTCCTGCTCTCCCCTCCTCCCTGGTTAGTGCACACTCCGAGCCAGAAGCTTGCGGATTTTGTGATGTGGTGAGGCCAAAATTCAGAAAAAAAATGTTTTAGTAATAATAATGGGAAAAATAAAATTCATTCCTAAAATGTGGCCGTGATGTGGGATCTCCTAGCAGCCAGGCTGGGATATTTTGATCCTGCCAGCTGCTTTGCTGGTTTGACACCACAGTATAAGACTCCAGCTCCAGAAGCCATGCAAGAATGACCCCCATATGGGACACCATTAGTTTAGTTTTGGGTGTCCCAGGGCCCAAAAGACAACTATTTGTACCTGTCCCCTTCATCTCCAGATCTAGTGGTATCATCATTTCTCTTTCAGCAAGGGGAGAAAAATGGTAAAAGGTGAGGAAGGGTCTTGCTAAGGTCCTTCAACAGGTAGAAGCAAAAAGAGGAGCCCTGTCTCTCATGCATATGGTTTCAGTCAACACTGCGAAAGTGAATGTGTTACACTGCTGATGAAAGGGTTGTAAAAGGTGTTTTGTTCACATTTCTGCAGCCCATGGGGAGGTGTCAGTGATGTTGGCGAGCACCCACCCAACAGAGTTCACCTACCAGCTCTCCAAACTCCAGGGAACATCAACTGGAGAGGATGTAGGTACAGTTCATGGGATGATGACGGTGTCCGAGAACAACATGACCATCAAGGTGACTCCCCCAACCAAGGGCTTGTTTGACCTCATGATCTTCGCACGCCACGCCGACTCTCAGGACGCGTACAGCTGGGTGTGCTCCTATCAGATCCAGTGTCTGGAGCCACACACTGGAGAGAAACTGCCTGAAAACCCATTTCATTTCTGGGGCCTTCACCAAAAGGTGAGAGATTTTGGCATCAAGGAAAGCAGTCACAAAGGGGAGCTGCTTGTTGCTCCACAGGGAACTTTGCTCTTGACTCTCCCGACATCCCGACCCTTGCTTGCCATGTATGAGCTGGTTAATAAAGATTTAGATGCTGCTCTGAGCAAGAAATGTTTAGCTGCTCAAGCTGAGGAGGAGAAATTGAGTTGCCATGTGCTCTGCCCTTTCCAGGGTTACTACCGGCTCTCCATGTTTGTGAAAGATTTAGGAGGCAGCACCTTCAGGAACGTGGCCAATTTCCTCATTCGTTGTCTGAGGCCCATCAACCAGAACGAACTCTTCCCCTCGGGGCTGAGCATGCACTGCGGGAGCGGGATCAGCTCCAGTGGCCATGGCCTCTCCAACCCCAGCCACGTTGCTCCCATAATCACCACCAAGTTGGGGAAGTGCAACATCACATTCCACACACCCACCAGCGTTGAGGTGACCGCCAGCTTGAGTAAAGACAAAGTCATCAGCGCCAAGTACCCCCTGGAGAGGTATGTCCTGGTCACCCACCTGAGGACTAAAGTCAGTGTGTGCGTTGTGCTCCCCGAGTCGGGCATCTACAAAGTGGGTCTTTTTGGGAGAAGCAAGGACCACAAGGACTTTGTCCATATTTGTGACTACATTATACGCTGCTTCTCCGATCCCAGCTGGCCTCCCTTCCCCCGGGTGTACAGCCTGTGGGAGAGAGGGTGCGTGTTGCTAGAGCCACGCACCGGGGTGCTCCAAGAGCAGAGCTGGGTCCGGTTCAGGGTCAAGGTGCCGAAAGCCTGCCAAGCTGTCATCCTCGGGCAAGAGAAGACAGTGCTGCAGTGGACCCCGAACATGATCTGGGAAGGGGACATGTTCACCGGGGCTGCGGGGACGCAGGTCAAGCTGGCAGCCAAGTTCAGCCAGCACTGCTCCTCCCTGGAGGTCATCTTGGCGTTTGAGGTGGAGGGCGGCTCACCTGCCTCCCTGGCTTGTTCAGGGTAAGCCACAGAAGTGCTGGATGTGCTGGAAAGTATTAAAAAAGCCAGGGAAGGAAGCAAATGCTCTCAAAACTGGAGGATGTTGAGGAGACATGGAGAAAACTCCCAGAACTTTATGGCATGTCAGGGGGAGTCTGGGTGTTACCCACAGAGCTTTTCTTCCCGCAGGATATCCAGATACTTGCTGGGGCCTCCTATCCCGCTCAGAGATCTTGCCGCCGTTTAAATCAGCACCAACATATGGAAGGCTCCTAATATTTTGCTTCTGTCAGAGGAAACCATTGTTCAGCTTCTCTACAGGAAGGATGTCTCATTGCTTATTACCAGCTTGAATAATTGTTTGGAATGTTTTATTTGACATTTATTCAAGAACTTGGAAACCCACATAGTTTCTTTCTTCTGAGAGGATAACAACAACCCAAAAAAAAAAAAAAAAAAAGTCCAAACTGGAGCCAACAAGCTTTGAATGGTAGCAAGATTTTAAAAAAGTAAATATATAGTACAGCAAGTAAGTTCTCCTTGCAGAGAGACTCTGTGCTTGGGCAAAGGAAAGGGGAAAGGAAGCAGAGATGCTATGTTTTGTCATCTATGTCTTTAAAATATCTTCCACGTCTTTATTATCAAGGATGACATGTATTTATATACTGAAGGGCATTGAGGGCTTGAAACAAAGAGAGGGAACAGGCAAGGAAGCAGCTCTGTAGCCAAAACATCTAATTGCTGAGCAGAAAGCACAAGCAGTTCTGGTCTTAAATTCTGACACATGCTGCAAGGCACCACAAACATCGACTTACTGAAAGCAAACATGTTCATACTTAGGTGGGCTATAAGATACACAGTGGAAATACTTCTCCACACCTGCACCGGATGGATCCTTGAAAGGGGGATTCTTGTTGCAATAACGGAGAACAGGAACTGTGGGTTATTTTTGGATGCTGTGCAAAAGATAGTGGGGGAATACGGTCCGCTTTCTTCAGGTTTGACAATTTAAATTTGACTTGTAGTGAAAGTTCAAGTAGATTTGAACTTTTTCTGGACCTGGAAATCAGTTAATATCAGGATTCACATTTCACACCAAACTCGCTGGAAGCACCCTGACGTATTGGAAGATTGTTCTGAAGAAAAAGTACAAGGACTACTTCGAACTAAGGGAAGCACTTGCAACGGTAGCCATAGGCTAGACTCTTGCCTGTGGCACTAGAAACAATTTAAGAAGTACAGATCCCTAGATCTTTCTCTTCTGACCCATGTTCTGGCTACTCCATATTGGGCCATCCATTAGGACGGATGAAGGAAAGAGAAGCACAATGTGACAATAACCATAGACAAAAAAAATTTCTGCTCCCTGTGAGGCTGAGCAGACAATCCAGAGCCCAGCTTGAAAAGCCAGAGCCCATAAAGCTGCTGTCTGTCGGTGTTGTCCTCCAGACTCCCCCCATCAGGTGAGTAGCTTTGCACGCATCTCCATGACCAACGGTCTTCTAACCACGCTGCATTCCCTGAGCAATGGGCATGCTGCTCTCCAGGACTCTTTGGTGCTTCCCAACCTGTGCATTACAGAATCACAGAATCACTAAGGTTGGAAAGGACCTTCAAGATCATCAAGTCCAACCATTAATCCAGCGCCACCATGTCCCCTAAACCATGTCCTGAAGCGCCACATCCACACGTTTTTTGAACACTTCCAGAGATGGCGAATCCACCACCTCCCTGGGCAGCCTGTTCCAATGCCTGACCACCCTCTCAGTGAAGAAATTTTTCCTAATATCCAATCTAAACCTCCCCTGGCGCAACTTGAGGCCATTTCCTCTCATCCTATCGCTGGTTACTTGGGATCAGAGACCAACCCCCACCTCACCACAACCCCCTTTCAGGTAGCTGTAGAGAGCGATGAGGTCTCCCCTCAGCCTCCTCTTCTCCAGACTGAACACGCCCAGCTCCCTCAGCCGCTCCTCATCAGACTTGTGCTCCAGACCCCTCACCAGCTTCGTTGCCCTTCTCTGGACACGCTCCAGCACCTCAACATCCTTCTTGGCGTGAGGGGCCCAACACTGAACACAGGATTCGAGGTGCGGCCTCACCAGTGCCCAGTCCAGGGGCATGATCCCTGCCCTGCTCCTGCTGGCCACACTAGTGCTGATACAGGCCAGGACGCTGTTGGCCTTCTTGGCCACCCGGGCACACTGCTGGCTCATGTTCAGCCGGCTGTCAACCAGCACCCCCAGGTCCCTTTCTGCCGGGCAGCTCTCCAGCCACTCCTCCCCAAGCCTGTAGTGTTGCATGTGATTGTTGTGCAGGACCCGGCACTTGGCCTTGTTGAACCTCATCCAGTTGACCTCTGCCCATCGATCCAGCCTGTCCAGATCCCTCTGCAGAGCCCTCCTACCCTCCAGCAGATCAACACTCCCACCCAAATGGGTGTCATCTGTGAACTTACTGAGGGAGCACTCGATCCCCTCATCCAGGTCATCAATGAAGATACTGAACCAGATCGGTCCCAGAACCGAGCCCTGGGGAACACCGCTTGTGACCGGCCGCCAGCTGGATTTAACGCCGTTCACCACAACTCTCTGGGCTCGGCCATTCAGCCAGTTCCTCACCCAGCATTGTCCAAGGACAGCACCAGTAGTGAAATTATACCTGCAGACCCAGCAGGATCCCGAAGTTTCTATTTTTGCTTGTGTTTTGTCGAAGCATTTTGGCCTGGCAACCAAAAATGACTGACAAGCAAGATGGCGCTCAGTTCCTAGTGCCATCTTCCTCTCCATGTCCTTTTCCTTTCCAGTTGGTTTTGCTGTTAACTTTTGTCAGCTGTGCTCCTCTGACCCTCTTGAGCCACTCTACATATCTGTGTGCACACATTATTAGCTGAAACTCTCCCATCTTTGCCCAAATTTAAGCAGACAGGTCATGAGCACATGCCTCTAGGGAAAAAACAGCTTCCAGCTCAGTGATTAATTCTTCTTTATCCATTATCATGAAGTCCAGATTAGAATTACCTTGAATTAGGGTCTAAACAACTTATGTCAGACTATAATTACCTGGAGGTGCTGAGAACTTCAATGATACTCCCACAGGGGATTTTTTACTTCAAGGATCTGAAGTCAATCTACTAATATTTCCTCTCTGTGCACACCCAGATAGAGCATGTAACCTATTTTAAAATGTCATTCTTATTTAAATTTACATACCTCAAAGCCTTTGCCTCCAGCTCTAGGAGCCTTTGCAATGAACACGAGCACCAACTCTCCAGAAATAACAGCCCCGGGGCAAGCGTCACTCATGCAAAAACAGTGATAAGCAAAAGAACAAACGCCTATCTCTCCTCCTCTTGCTCCCTCTGCCCAGCAGGATTAAATTAGGTAAAGATAGATTACAACACATACCTGCAGCTATAAAACACACCTACTTCTAAGCAAACTTAGTTCAAAAAGTCATTAGAAGGCTCCAGTCATGCATCGAGCTGTGGATGGTCGAAGACTGAGCGGGAAGCTGCACACAACTATGAGCCATCTTGGTTGAGAGGCTGCCTTACAACCAAAGTCAAATCAGGTAAGACCAGGAAGGGCTGAACCAGAAGCCTTCATACTAAAAATGCACGCCTTTCCTAAGTTAGGTAAGACAGGAGTCACCAAGTGGACTGAGCTTTTATCTTCCTCTGGGGACCCATATGCAACATCCACCAAATGTGGCGTCCAGATTCCTTGGCTTTACACATTTCCCTGTGCTACGCCTGTGTTTATCTTGTCATTAGTGTAAATTATGTTAATATTTGTTTAGGCTGAATTTACCCAGTGAGTCTCTATCATTGAGATGTCCATGCAAACTGCGTTTTCTTTGGCTTCTTGTTGTGCTTCTTCACTTCAGTGCTATTAAAACCTGAGATGACCATCCTTTCCAACCTCTGTTTGGACGTCACTGAGTTTGTTGGATGGGGAGCAAGGGTTTTGGAGTTTGCAGAAATAAATGTAAATGCATAGTTAGCTGTCAGACTGCAGCAAATTAACAGTAAGACAGTAGGACAGGAGTTAAAGTACTTCCCCTTTGCACATTACAGTTGGGATGAATTGTATGCTCAGAGTACAGCCCTGTCCCTATGTGTCCATGGGTTTTCTACATGAGGAGGTCATGCCAAGACTGTAGTACTGCAAGTCAGCATGGCGATACAATGATGCTTCTTCCACCCGTGGAGCAGATCACGGCTGTACACGTACGCCTACATGTGCACTGCATGTTCACGCACGACAGGGACCAGCCTGGCTCAGCTCTGGCGTGGATGTCATTGCATCACGTGCTGCTCTTACAGCTTAAGTATGGAGGGTAGGATCCATCTGTGGGGATATCTATACTGGGCTTGGAGTCGCTGACTTTGAAAGACCAGGCCAGACCATATTAAATGCCTGCACATAATCAAATAAGTCCCGCAATGAGTACGAGAACAACGCAAAAACTGATGTACTTTGATCAATCAGGTCAGAGATTATTCCAGGAAAAACAGTCCTTGGATTGCCCAAATGTCTTCAAAATCTGGAAAGACAAAAAAAAAAAAAAAAAAAATCATCTACTTCAAGTAGAAAATCAAGCAGATTTCCCACTTTTCCTCTTTGGTCTGACAACTGGGATTTCATGGCAAAGGTGCAAGAAAAAATGGGTATGGAAAAGAAGAATATATGTAAGAAGTGTATTTCTCAAAGCAGAGCTAAGCTCTTTCACACAGTCACAAGAGACGTGTAAGTGAGAACAATCTTGTTCAGCAAGTCCCCAGGGATCTGGCTGGGAAGATGAGTGGGAGGGAGGAAGGGTTAAAAATATTTTTCAGAGAAAGCTTGGCTGCAGCTTGCATCTCTGCAGGCTGGCATATGAGAGGGACTGGAGATAAACGGTCTTCTGCTGGGGGTACTGTCCTCCTCCCCAGACCAGTGATATTGATAATGCAGAAAAGATGAATCCAGAAAATCCCTGAAGAGGAGTACGAGGATATAGAACAAGTGACTCCGGTTGTGGAAGTCTCACTTTCCACAGAAAAAGTGGTGAAATGATGAGCAGGCATTTCTGCACACAGCAGGAGAGAGACCTTCCAGAGCTGAAGGCTGGTGGGAAAGCTGCAAAGGGCATTTCTATAACAACAGAACCGAGCGATTAGCTCCTGGGTAGGCTAAACACTGGGCAAACATATCTCCCAAATCCCACATTATTAAGGATTTAAGCTACAAACCCATTTTACAAAGCTATCCAACCATGGACACCTCATTAGCATTTTCGTGACTGCAGCCAAAGATGTTTCATCTCTAGGAGCTGCAAGAGCAACTCACCGTGGGATATAAGTTGAGCAAAAAGAAAAGAGAGAAGGAACAACTTCCCATTGTATCAAAGAGCCAAGCTCCTCAGGAGAGACTGACCAAGAGCACTGGAGCGATGAGAAAAGAGTGACATCACTTTTACAAGATTTTCTTGCTTTACCAAAGTCTTCACAGCCCTGGCTCTGCTGTTTTCCACCCGTGAGTACACTGCGTACTCAGTACATACATAAGAAAAGGACTTCTGCTATCAACCGTTCTGTTCACAACGAATAAAAGCGTGGTAACCAAGGTTACTTGGGGTTTGCTCCTGTGATTTTTGTTCCCAGAGAGCGCGATATTCCCCCTCCCTCTCTCGGTGATGCATTGACAGCATTTCCTCGGGTGAAACAGGACTCTGAGCACAGGAAGACGGGGCCCCGGCGGCAACCAAGAAATAAGCGGGTACCCTGCGGTGAGATGCTCCAGGGGTTGGCAGCCTCCACGTGGTGGCTGTGAGGCCAGTGCCTCCTGGGCAGTTACCTGCAGGACAAGCTAAGCTGCCCCAGCTGCCCCCCAGAGTGTCACAGCCCTGAGAACGTCCTCTCAGTTCTTCCCAGGACCTGCATTTGCAGAAGACCTGGGCAGTTACAGCCATATTGCTAATTAGCTTTTTGTCTCAAGGGGTTTTTGATGCCATAGCTGACTCGGATCAGACCAAGGGTCCACCAAGGCCAGGCAGGAGCCAGAACCAGTGCTAGGGGAGTGACCACAGCCATGCAGTGATGGTCACCTTGCCTTACCTTCTGGTTTCCAGCATTCTACAGTCCCCTCGCTGGCAGACACTAAGTTCGCCTCGCCGTTATGCTGCTTACCGGCTCTTGATGAAACATTTCTTCTGCAAAACAGGCTTTCAGAACCTAATTACACTTTTGTGTAATGTAGCGAGGAGCTCCTGAGCTGAACTGCAGATTGCACAAAAGAGATCCCAAAGAGGATGCCGGTAGCTGAACGCAGCCCTGCTGGGAAATACTGCATTGCTTCCGCAGGTCAACCACAGCGAGGTCTTCTGGTCTCAAGGCAGTTCCTGCTGCAAGGAACAGTAAGAACTGGCTTAGTCCTTGCATGTAATGATGGACTGACGGCAATGCTGACTGTCTGGCTGGAGGAGAGTATTCTCATTACTCGGTATAACAATGAGCTCGGCTCGTAACAGCACTGGGCTCCGCACAGCCGAGTACAATCTAGCCAGTGAGGACCAAGCACCCATGAACCTCATGGCAAGAGGCTGGCAACAAGGGAGACAATGGTGAACAAACCTCCTCGTTGGGCTCTTTAACCCTGATGGACCCTTCCTAACGTTAGAGTCCAAGGACGACCAAGCATATCTCTGGTTTCCCATTTCCAAGATATGAAAGAGGTCATGAAGAAACATCCAGACTTTTTGTTCACCTATGCTTTATAAACACAGCAGAAAATTATATTTTTATCATTGTTGTTAGGCTTTTTTCTCCAGAAATACTCCTTTCCTTGGAGAACTTGTTCCCCTGTGGACAAGGTGGCATCACAAGATGGGACAGCCAGGATTGGGGTCCATTTTCAGGTCACGTTATTGTCACAGTCCAAGCTCCTGCGTAAGTTCAGGTAAGTAAGGTTTTATTTCAGTATCTCTTTGCTAGAAATGTGCTTAATCTGTTGTTTGTTTTTTGTTTTTTGGGGTTTTTTTTTCCCTAAGCTTTCCCTAAAGACAGTCTGAATTGAACATTTCAGGTATCTCAAAACGGGAACAAAACATAGCTCAGATCCCAAAAATAGTTGCCATCAAAGAGGCAACACAGAAGCCAGGAAACAGCTGTGCACTTTGTTTTCTTTCTCCTACCTTCTTTTTATCTTCACTTGGGAGGAGAACAGAGTAACCTCTGTTCCTGGCCTTGCAATGCTCTTCTAATCTGGGAGAGGGGCTCCGTGCAGGGATCTGCAGCCCTCCACAACTTCAGACACATGCTGGGGTCTCACAGGTGCATTGACCTGGATTTATCACTCTTAATCAAGGCTGTACCCCTCCTTACATCATCTGTAGGGTCAGCTAGAAAGCAGGATCTGGTAAAAGGGGTTTGGTGCTTGAAGTCGTCTTTAGCTGAGCTTTTCCTTCCAAGCCAGAGATTTGCTCAACATCTTTTCCCCATTATTTTGCTTTCTTTCCTGCTTTCCTCCTACAGGAGGCAGCTCTACAACAGCATTCGGTCTAAGAGCATATTTCTAACACGGCAGAAGTGTTAAAAAGTCAAAGCCACCCCTGTGCAGTATGGCTGTCTGAACACATCCATGGAAAGATGAGTCTTCACATGCCCTGCAGATGGGAGGAAGCAGAGCGATGAGGGTGAACCCAGAGGCGGCAAAGCCATGCGAGCTAAGGGCAACCTTCAGCAACCCTGGTGCTACCAGGCAAGCCGTGCCAATCAGGCATGATGCAGTGGCAAAAAGCTGGTGATGACACTGCAAACACCTCAGCATCAGGGTTGTACCCTGAATCAGCAACCATTTTTTCCCCCAAGCCCCAGCAGCTTTTCTTTCTGAACAGAGTTCATCAGCTCCCTTGTCTTCCATTGGGAATGGAAGAGGAAATCCGGCTGCATATGATAGATAATTGATTGAAAGACTATGGCTAACAGAGGAAAAAAAGGGTGTGGGGAGGAGAGAAAAAAGCCAGTTCAATTGAGTTACAAAAATTAATCTGTGGTGTGATGCCCTGGTTGCCAGGTTGAGACCAGCCTTCTGTAAGCTTAAGTCTTGTACAGGTATCGGTTAACCCTTCACGGGCTGACTGGCAGCCTCAAGGCTTGCCGCAACGCATTAAGGAATGCCTCCCTCAGGTAAAGCTAAGAGCATCCTTCATGTTTACTGACCTTCCCTTTAGCCATCAAGCACGGCAACTTCCAGCATCCCCCATGTTTCATGGCAGGGGACTTTGGGGGCAATGGTTAGGAAAGAGAACATGAGTAGGGTTACATTGCATGGACAACCGCACATCCGGAGCAGAAAAATAGGGAATTAAAGAATTATGAAACCCCTGAAATGTTCCAGTCACAGAGAAAATATTGATTTGCTCCCCACCATCCTGCAAGCAGGATACAAGTGTAGATTGCTAGCCTGGACAGCCAAGGGAAATCTGCTGGGAGAAGACCCAGGCAGAGGCCATGAGTCCCAAAACCAGCGTCTTCATGGCTCAGCCTTTGAAAGCTGTCCGCAACAGTGCACAAATTGTGCTTGAAATGTCAGATGGGCAGAACTACTGAGCACCTCTGTGGCAAGCAAGAGACACATGGCCACAGCAGACTTGCTGCAGACAATCAGAAACATTCACTTACAACAAAAGGTTGACCCAGGCAGGGGAAAATGCCTTCCTGGCCCACTCCAGCATCTGTCTTCCCCCATGGCAGGCTTTGCCAAAGGAATCCTCTGGGCTGCTTTTTGCACACATTAAACTTTGATTGAAAACGATCGTTATTTTCCTACCCTCACCGGCTGCCAAGAAAGCGGCAGATGGGTGAACTCAGTGCTGTCTGCGAGCCAGCTGAATCAGAAGCTCTCTGAGAAGTGAACTCCTCCGTGCGTCCCAGAGGGACCGGCGAGTTCAGGACAGAGTTTAACGTATCCTGGATGATGCTATGTGTCCCTCCTCTGTTACCATGTCCCATGGCATCGGGTAGTGAGCTGCCATCTAGAACTGTACGAAAGAAGACTTGCAGTTTGAGTCTGCTTGGAGTGGGGAGAAAGAAACCCCACAGTTCTAGCCACATGAAAACACATTCACCCTGCTGCCCAATGCCGGAATCTCCTCCTTGATACCAACACCTTGGGCTTGCAACACCCCTGGTTTCCTTTCCTCCTGCTGGAGATGAGCTCTGGCCTTCACTGCTGCTTTGGGATGTCGTGTCCATCCCAACAAGGCACCACCAAGGCAGGCTGCACGTCTCAGGGCTTCTAGCAGTGAATCCCGACACCTTTCCTCCCTACACCCAGCAAAGCAGTCCCATGGGGTTTTCCTGCAAGGGGAATCAAGGCAGAGACTTTGCTTGCTTGGGTGCATTGATCTGGGCTTGGCCTCATGCTAACATGGTTGCAAGGCACTGGGTAGATGCAGCTATGTAGACAGTCATGTCCATGGGTTCACCTTTAAAGGTCCCTTCCACCCCAGACCAAATAAGACCATGAAAACACTGGTCCCCCATATCTCACATAAGTCCAATGAATCTTAATAATTAACCATACTTGACCCGCTGTGGCCAATCTGCCCCTCTTCACTCCAGGGATGCTGCTCTCGTCTTTTGTCCACTTTTGGCAGATCTGCACCAACCACGTTCTCACATCTGGAGCACATTTCCACTTCATTACTGAATCAAACAATAGTTTGCTTGTTCATGCCCAAGTCAGTGGGAAGCAGGAGCATGGAGTTCCTCAGGGTCCCCAGCAAGGAGAGCAAAGCCTAATGTACAGCCCCATCACCAGGGGCTCAGAGGGATCACACCACCCTTTCAAAACCTACACAGGTGATATTGCCCCAGCGCTGATCTACAGATGTTAGTTGAGGAGTGGCACCAAGGGTTTGGTTTTAGTTCACAGAAGCTGTGCTGCTGTGTGCAGTGGGGACGTGGAGTCAAACTGCTTGGCTGTACAGAAAGACCCCCCTCCTTCTCCTGGGGTCTCCATTCAGCTCTACCATTCAAGAGGGAGGCGAGCCAGACACCAAGAAAAGCTTTTTAGGGAGGAATGAGGCAATACTCTGCTCAGGTGGAGAAAACTCCACAGCTGGATGACCCAAGGAGCAGCAGTGACCTTCTCTTGGGGCAATGGCGGTAAACAAGATGGCTTTTCATGCATCCTCCCATCCTTCTCTTTATCCCTTCTCCTCTCACTTTACACTGCTTTAAGCTGTTTAATGACTACTTAAGCTTGGAAGAAGAGGCTGAAAGGACTCAAGAGCCAAAGAAATGCCCACCACTGTCTACAAGACAGGTAAGATGGCAGACAACACGCAGGGATGATGAGAAGCAGCACATCACACTGCTTTCTGCACCCACCTCATTCTCTCATGTTCCCCACAGCATCCCATCCACTGGTGCTGGCTTGTTCCTTTGCTTTGACCTCTCTGTGAGCCATCACGTTCCCAGGAAAGTTTATTATTAGAGCTTGCACCCACCTAACCTAACCAAACAAACAGCCGCTAGCGGAACGGACACCCTTCCCAAAGCAACCCAAACCTGAAATGTTTGTCTTCCATTTCGCAGCAGCGATTTTAATCTGCAGCACAGACCAAGCAAGCAGAGTCATCCCTTCCCCACTTCCCTCTCTTATTTTAGGGAGGGGAATTGAGGGGTTTTACTCATTTCTGCAGCCTTGCAGCCAGAGAGGGAAGAAAGCTGTAGGCCTTTGCTTTGAGAAAAGAAATCTCTTATCATCAGCCCCACTCAGTCATGACCATGTCCCAGTGCCAGGGAGCAGGTCCTTGGGCAGGGGAACAACATGGCCTTTTAGCAGGTTTATTCTAGGGAAAAAAAAAAAAAAGGTATAATTCAAGGAGCTTTTTAACCCCATCTCTTGAAGAAACAAAGCTGCAGGGACTGCAGTGAATCATAGAATGGTTTGGGTGGGAAGGACCTCTAAAGGCCATCTAGTCCAACCCCCCTGCAGTGAGCAGGGACATCTGCAACCAGAGCAGGTTGCTCAGAGCCCCATCCAACCTGACCTGGGATGTTTCCAGGGATGGGGCATCGACCACCTCTCTGGGCAACGTGGGCCAGGGCTTCACCACCCTCGTTGTGAAATATTTCTTCCTTAAAGAGAGGGAGTGGTTTGTAGTTTTGTCACTCTCCTTTAAGACCTTCTGAGCTCCTGGCCAACCTGAATTAGGTCTGAAGGAAGGGCTCAAGGCTCACATAGCTAAGCTGTTTCTGCAGAGGAAAGAGATCTGAGCCGTGCCCACCATGAAGGATGTGTTGTTAAACAGCAGAAAGCTGCAGCCAGCCACCCTTGCATCCCTGTCCCGGGCTGGGCCAGCAGCTGAGAGCCATGGGAGGATGCAAAGATGCTTCCCTGTGAGCAGGATGGCTGCTGCCTCCTCTTTCTGCCATTCTCGGGACCAGCCAAGTCGAGGAACAGCAAGGAATTTCTTCATTTTTCTCCTAAAATTTAAAGCAGAAGTCTTCTGCTCTCCCCAAGGCAACTTCTAATAGCATCTGTAGTCGCTAGCGCACATGAAGATGCATGTTAGGTAGGTGTGTGTCGTCCTGGTGGTAGGTTCAGGATGGAACACACCGAATAGCAGCTCTGACAGCGCAAGGCACGTAAGAGGCACCGTAATTTGTAATTCTTTGTGTTCTTCTTCGTGCCAACGAAGGGAGAAGGGATGTGTCTGCTGGTACAGGATGAACTCCAGCCCTTATCTCAAGAGGTTCCACAGGGAAATACAAGAAAATTCTCTATTGTTGCACAGGAAACACATCTTTCAACAGTCTTCAGCATCAAACCTGCCTCTGGGGCCTTCCCCGTCTGCTGGTGACATCTCTCCTGACCTCGAGCAAAGCGCTTCCTCCCCATTTCCCCGCGACGCGGCAGAGCCTGCAAATAGCCTCAGAGCATCGGGAGGGCAGCGACCCCCAACCCAGCACCACAGCCGGGAGGGTGTGTGAAGCCTCCACACCCTACACTGGGTTTTAGGAAAGAGGAGACTGATGTGGAGGGGGGAACACAGGGCTAGGACCCGCTTTCCTTCCTCTGCTCGTACAGCCCAAGCACCGGGAGCAGGACACTGAGAACATCCTGCACGTTTACAGTCCTCGGACTTCAGAGACAACCTGGACAAACCCACCCAGCTTCTGATTTGATGCATACAAGCCACCTTAGATACTCTGCACCTCTCTCCAGAAGATCCTGCAGCCCATCCTTACTTTGTGTCCCCTACAGCTTCCCCTCCTTGCCGGCTCCTTGGTTATCCTTTCTCCGGGGCTCCACAACGCAAGCGAAGGCACAAGGAAAGACCATGGACAAAAATGGCTCTTAGGCTGACAAGATAAAGAGTTAAAGCAGGCAAAGCAAAGGCTTTGGAAGAAAAAAGGTTATGTAATAAATCAGATATTAGAAGGCAGGAAGGTGCGCTATATAGAGGAATCAAAGTCCGGAACAGGATGTATATAAAGCAAATATTGAACTAACTTTGATAACACAGAAAAATAGACAATTTTTGGTGGGGTTAACTGAAGGCTCAATTTTAACTATTATAAATTTCCTGTTTTACTCGTGTCGGGCGGTTTTACAGTGATCTATACAATACATTGTGTGCCTAATGATTTCCTAGCCATGAATGGGTCACTCAGGTTTTACTTTCCATGCTCTTTTTTTGTCTGTCCTGAAGCAATAAAGCTATTGAAATCCTCCAGGTCTTGCCCATTGGGTGTTTTCTTTCCTACCAAGACATCAAACTACCCTGAAGGTTTATTTTAAGCAAATTCAATAGGAGGGATCACACAAGCACCTTGTTGGAAGTGTACAATGGGAGCCGAACCCAGGGCTATTCAATTAACAAGTGCTCCATTTTCATGCAATTCCTGTTGTGAACTCATTACTTTAATTAGGCTAGCAATTTATGAAGCTAACAAGGCTCCATTTGTCTGCGGACACGTAGGCAAAAAAATTCCAGATCAATTCACATTGGGAGGCAGAGGAGCTCGCAAAAAGCTAGGCAGAACTGGAAACCTCTGCAGATACTACCACTCGCCAAAGTGAGAGAGACAACTGAGAGCAAGGAACAGGACTAAAAACCCTGACTCAAGGGATATGTTCAGATTTACCTAGGAAAACCTAACTCGTCTCTCTTAGGAAATGAAACTCATATCGTAGGCATCCCCATTACCTATTCCCTTTCAAAAGTGGTTTAAGCTTGACAGTAGTTGAGGGTTATGCTCTTCATCTGCTGCTATTAGTAAAGGAGCACAATGCTCCCGCTGGTCATTTGAGACCTTCCTCCCAGCATCTAATCTGCATTTATCCTTGGCCACTGCATGTCCCCTTTGTTGTCAGGACAAAGCAAGGCTCCTTTTTAGCGTCCCTGGATGAGACAAGATCTCCGTCCACCCTGGTCACTCTTACTTACACGTTTTTGGAATATTTATTTTCTGAGCACAAGTGACCAGAAAAGCACAAGTTATCCCAATGCTCTACGAGTGTCCAGGTTATCTCCTACCACACTGGAAACATCAGTACCATTCACATCCCAGAACCTATTCGTATTTTTCAGAGATGCTTTTGCACCAGCCTCACATTCAGCTTTTCTTCCTCAGTTCTTTGAGTGATACAAGCTCCAATCCCTCCATCAATATCTTCATTACTTGATTTTCAGTGGTACCTGTAGGTCCTCCACTTCATTCTCCACCATTTCCTGTCTCTCTTCTGTATTTAATACTCCTCTTTACAGCCTTAGTGAATTTACTGCATAAAAAACTCTCTTGATGAAAATAATTGTCACGGAAGTGTTCATTGCTTGAGCTCTACCAAGTAACCTTCTCTCAGCCCAATTCTCCTTGCAACACTGACCACTCTCATCAAACCTTCAGCCAGTTCCTGACTGACCTTGTGACTCTCCCACCAACCCACTTGGCCTCCAAATTAACAACAGCTTCCCATCTTGAAAACATACCAGATATACTGCCCAAGTCCGGGTAGATGAGATCTTCCATGTCTCCGCTGCCTAGAAAAGGAGGTTTTGAAGGAGAACGTTAAGTTCATAGGGAAGAGTCTGAACAATAAGGGGGACAATCTCATGAGGTCCTTTGCGGCTCCTAGGGCACCCACCTGTGCATCCCTTCCATGCATGCCTGCAGGCAGTAAGAAATTATTTTGGACCAGAAAAAAAAAACCAACAACAAACCAAACCAAATTTTAAGATTTTTAAAAGCAGAAAAGATCTTGAGAGTCTCAGCTTGACCTGCCACAACAGAGATTTTACCTGTATGTTCCCTGTGTCAGCACTGAAATGTGGGTATAAGACACACTGTGTAAATAAATAACCCTCAGCTGGCCAAATCTGGAAGCGGCTGAAGCCCAGGAACCGGAGGCTCAGCTTCTGGCACTGACACTATGGGTCAGGCAACCCAAGCTCCACCTTAGCTCGGCCTCCAGATGCCATCAGATGAGATGACCCAACAGAAGGAGAAAATGAAAGGATGCAACCTGAATCAGGGAGATGCACAACTATGCCCAGAGGTCTTCCTTGCATGGGAAGGGGAGGAAAGAAGAAAGTCCTCAAGGTGAGGGGCGCTGGAACAAGGATTTGAGGGGAAATGGGACCTATACTTGTGTAGCTAAATGGCAGCAAGAAGAGTAAATATACATTAGCTGGAAAGTTTGGTTCTGCTTCAAAGTAGAGAATGAGGGAGGGAAGATTAAGCCACCTAAAACAAGGGAAAAGGGATGCACCTGCACAGCCCCTTACAGGAGTTCGGTCAGAGGAGACCTTTGAGCTTTATATTTTGCCCAGAGAATGGCCAAGAGTTTTAAAAACTGGAGCAGATAAAACATAGAATAGTTTGGGCTGGAAGAGACCTCTAAAGGCCATCTACTCCAAGCCCCTGCCATGAGCAGGGACATCTGCAACTCCAGCAGGTTGCTCAGAGCCCCATCCAGCCTGACCTGGGATGTTTCCAGGGATGGGGCATTGACCACCTCTCTGGGCAACCTGGGCCAGGGGTTCACCACCCTCATTGGGAAACATTTCTTCCTTAGAACTAGTCATGAATCTGCCCTCTTTTAATTTAAAACCATCACCCCTTGTCCTGTCGCTGCAGGCCCTGCTAAAAAGTCTGTCCCCGTCTTTCATATAAGCCCCCTCTCAGCCCTGGCAGCTGCAGGAAGGTCTCCCCGGAGCCTTCTCTGCTCCAGGCTGAGCCCCCCCAGCTCTCCCAGCCTGTCCTCCCAGCAGAGCTGTTCCAGCCCTCGGAGCGTTGCTGGGGCCTCCTCCGGCCCCGCTCCAGCAGGTCCGTGTCTCTCCTGTGCCGAGGGCTCCAGAGCTGGATGCAGCACTGCAGGGGGGTCTCCCCAGAGCGGGGCAGAGGAGCAGAACCCCCTCCCTCGCCCTGCTGGCCACGCGGCTTTGGGGGCAGCCCCAGCCTGTGCTGATACCGGGGGTTGTCCTACCAACCTCTGCACACCCCGGGTACTCTGCTGCTCAAAGCTTTTACTGCTCTTTGCTTTTGCTAAGGCTCAAATGTCAGGATATTTCCTCTAATTATTATTATACAGGATTATCTCATCCTGTAACACAACTACAGAATACATGACTCCCAAACTGAATTATCGGGAACTTTTCCCAAACGCTGTTTTCTTGTAAGATTTGTTGACGTAACTTCATACCGTCACAGACACCTTAAACCCCTCTGGGTTGCAGGAGCTGTGTTAGTAAACGTTCACAAAATGGAGGCCACCAGGAACAGAACCAAACTTGAGCTTCCACAGAGAACGCGCTTTAAAAGCTTCCCCGTAACAAATCTTACGGTACATTGCCAAGCATATACACCTAATAAAACTGTAAAGACAGAAATTGGTATCTGCAAAGAAAAAATTAAAATCAACTTGCCCTGTGTTTGTAGGCGATGCTTCCTCCACGTCAGCCCTCCAGACAGCTCTGCTGCAGTACGGCTTCGCTAAGGGCTGCTATCTGCAACATGTGCTTGGGTGGAAGCACGAGAAGCGGCAGATTTGAGCTCTTGACTTTGTTAAGCAGCCAGCATCGCCGACTGCACCGCGAGGATACAACCGGAAGCGCTGGCTGTATCACACGGACACACAAGCAAGCTGTCATTCGTGTGTCTGTGGCGGAGAGCAGCCTGTACCCAGGGCCAAAGTGATGCTCAATACTATGCCACGTTCACGGAGAGGACGATACGTGAGCCAGTGGTCTCCACCACCAGATGTTCCAGGCAGTCTGGTAAGGGACATGCCTCGCTTGTAGAAAAACATGCCAATACTTCACTATTGGAACAGTTTCTAGAAATACCCTAATCATAAACAGCTCACCACTGGTCATAGGAATTTTCCTCTTTACGCTCAAGCCAAAGGGCTGCTAAGAACTGAGCTCTAGAGGTGTAGCCCTCCCGGCCAGAGCTCCAAAGAACTACGTGTGCTGAGCCGACATCATCCCGTTTCTGTAGCCTTTCTGCAAAAGCATCTCTTTGCAAAGAACATCTCTTAAAATCGTAATATGATGATGACGTCTTGATTTTAATAATCAACCACAAACTGATCTCAGGTTAAGTCTGGAAAATCCAAAGTGAATGGAAGATGCAGGAACCAGGTCACAAAGGCAGAGAGTAGAGTTACACACCAGAGAAAAGACCAAAATTCTCCCTTGAAAGATAATCCAGGTCGGTTTGTAACAGCAATGAAGGAAGTTGCTTTTCTTTCATTGAACTTCAGTAACATAGCTGCATTTGAAGCGCATCGTAAGAATAACCACATTGTAAAACACGAGTAAAGCCATGGGCCGAGACTCTAGATTTCCCTACTTGAGCACCTGAGGGATGGTGGAAACTCTGCTGGTTACTTTGCCAGCACCAGGAGCTCGCCCAAGGGCTTGTACTGAGAACACAGACCCACGCTAGCGGTATCGGGGCCCGAAGGCTCTTGGCAAAGCTGACACATGAACGATTTTGTGGGCTCTGCAGTCTAACACTGAAGCGATAGCTGGCTGTTTCTCTCGGACCATCACTCTGTGACGATACAGGAGTTGTTCACTGTTGTGTTGACAGCACATACCACAAAGTGCAAGGAAACCGCATGTACTCAGCGGTTCAAAAGCAGCGGATGCAGCCCAAGCGCGTTTACAAGTGGAAGAGTCCCCGCTTTCCAAAACCACCTGTGCAGCAAGGGAAAATTCCTGCATTTCAGTCAGAAGTCCATGCTTGAGAAGCTGCTGTTTCTTCTTCACATACCTGGAGTATGCGAAACAGGCCGAATTTAACATGCTGTTTTTACATAAACAGTTCATAAAAATCGGTCAAGTGCAAAATCTTCCCACCAAAAGAAACCACAAACCCCCAGAAAAGCAAAAGCATTGTCAAACTGAGACAGAAACCATTTGCTCATTCAGTTTAACCGGCAAACTGATCTGACTCATGCACAGCCTCCCACGCGGTGACCGAAGCAGAAAAAGGTGGGATTGCCCTCCCAACAGCAGCCCGATTTTAGTTCGGCCGAAGCTGATCTGCATCCTCGTTTGTATGAGCACAAGGAGTAGGATTTAGCTCCTGCATTTGGATCTATGCAACTACGAACTTACAGTTAAGGGTAGTTGTTGAAGGACAGAGATGGCAGGGGGGAAGCTGATGAAGGTCCTTCATCCTACAACCGATTTTAATTTCTACCCAATTAGTAGCCCAAGCAAGAAGGTCTAAACCTAAAATAGCAGCTTAAAAAACCAACCAAATAATTTCCTTAAAACTTTACATTTTACTATAAACTAGTCATCTTTCTGCCAGTTTAGAAAACTAAGAAATCTTAAAAGAAAACCGCTCAATGCTTAAAAACTCAAGTTTAGGAAATAGTGAGTTTGTTAAAGAAGTCCAAGACAGACAGCAGATGGATACTGTTTATTGGTTCTTTCCATCACATCTGAGTTACAGGTGTAAAAGTCACACAAACTGCAGGTATAAACATGTAAAACAATACAAAAATATATGGAAAGGTAATTTTATATTTACTGAATCAAGTTGTGTAATAAATACAATAGGCTAAAAGCTTCAATCACACAATTCAGTTTAACTGAAGTTACAGTAGTGTTTGTAAATGCAAGTTTTTAAACTTGAAGTTGCAAATATTAAAGCATGGAGAACTAGTATAAAAGTGAATTTTGGCACATTGTAAAGTGAGAAGTGTTACATTAGTATCTGACCGCTGTGTAAAAATGAAGCAGTTTCTCACTAGCTTTGAGGTATGTTTTTAAACAATCTAAAATTAGATCAACAATGCGGTTCTAACCACTCACAGTTTACAATTCACTATACTAGTTGCAATTTTTCCCTTTTAAGAATACCAAAGTATTCCAGAGTTTAAATCTGTGCAAATTCGGAAAAGTTTCAATTAAAAATAGTAATTAAAAAAAACTTACTAGGGAACTTTTACATGCAACTTAAATCCTCCCTGCAATCGTTTTTGTTAATTACAAAGTGTAAAATTGGGCTAATACCAAATTGCACGGCTTAATATAAAATACTCCAAGATTGCAGTGCAGTTCCAGTTGCAAATGTTCCTCTCATAAGTTTATCACATTTTTCTCCCTATAACTTCAGTAACTTCTGATCACACTCATTCTCGGTGAGGGGAAAAAAAAAAAAACACCACCACAAGCTGCTAACATGAAGGTCAGCAAAGCATGTAAACCCCTTGAGGACTCTCAGCACTTCTTCACAATATCAGAAATGCCTGGACACAAAGTTACTGTTACCAATTTTCAAAATACAGTAAAAGATAAAAGGAACAGTGTAATGGCACTTTTTCTGTATCCAAACATTTGTGTTTTGAAATGGTGCTTTTTTTTTTTTTTTAGTTTTTACAGTAGCTAAAAAAATTTTCAAAACTAGATCCTTAGAAGTATCTCAGTCCTCACCTTGACTTCAAAAGAGTGAGGAAACCAGATTACCCTACAGATGGGGTTCGATACAGTATAAACATCTCCGATCAGAGTACAAAAGTTACGCTCTTTTAAAAAAAAAAAAAAAAGTGCTGCTGATTGTTAGAAGTAACTCCAAAATAATCAGCAACTGCTATTAAACTATCAGCAGCATCAGGCATTTACACATTTTAGTCCTCAAAGAGTTTTCTTTTAAACAGTTTAACCATTTGTGCTAATATTCTTCACTAGGTTAAAATTTAAGTCCTTTCACCAAAACCGTTTTTCCTTTAAAAAAAAGAGGGTGCAAGCAATACAACCCATGACCTCCATTTATTTTATGCTTCATGAATAAATGGTGTCATCTGCAAGGCACTACTATGTTTAAAGGATACCATTGTCACAGTTTCACTATTTCGGTATTTTTTTTGTGTGTTTTAAAGTCACAGTTAAAAACTTACAAAAAAGAAATAAATTGAGGTAATCAAATTATTTCAATACCAAAATATATTAATTGAAATAGTACCAGTATGGTGAAAGGTCTTCATAATACACAGCTATTACCATATAGCATGCAGTACAGTATATAGGTATACTAGGCCTTTGTTCTGAGCTCTTCTGCTTCAGTTTTTAAGCAACAGCTCAATTTGCACAGCAGCACACCAATTTTAAATACTTATTTCCTCTTTGTTCACAGGGCTTCTCACTTGTAATTACAACTTGCTGCGCCAACCCCAGATGAATTAGCCCCACCAACATTTATTTTTTTCGAGAGCTGCACAAATTGGGGTTCTTAAAAAGAGTTCAGCCGAGCCAAATAAGCTACAGTATCTTCATCTATCGTTCAATCAATTGCACTTAAATCTACTCTCTTATTGATTTACACGTTGACACAAAGCATCAACGACGTGCCTGCTGTCCCAACCACTGGTATTTCTTCCAACGTTACATAGTCATACCACTATTCTAGAAATATGGCTTTGCAGATTAGGTAACTTGTACTGAAAAGGAGCACACTGGGTTTACACTAAGTTTATTGGCAAAGAACTACGATTTGTTAAGAATTTTCTAATGCCCCTTTTTATTGCAGTGTTACGACCAGAACTTTGTACTCTAATAATCCTGGTCTGATAAATAGTTTCATGCAACCAACTGTACTTAGTTTGTAAACACCCGCTAGCCCCCCAAATCCACTGCTAGCTACGTTTACTCTACCAGGCACTACAGGATATTAAGACTAAAGTATAGCCATGCATAGATAAACTCACGAGCCTTATCATGATGCTCTATACCTGTAATACGGGTTACCCCAGAAAGCCTAGAAACACAAACTAATCGCTGGCTTTTACTGTACTTTAACAGGATACAAGTAGTTTATAAAGTCCCGTGGTGTGCAAAAAAATTCTTAAAATTCAGACAGCTTTTTAAATCTACTAGGAAAGCTAGTAACGAAACCTTATCAACATCTCTAGCCCAACCTGCAGCACCTGGAATTCCACCTCTGCACTGTAAAACCACCAGCAGCACAGGCACCGAGCCAGCTAGTAGCAACATGTACTGAAAGTCCACCTAAAAGGTGTTTCGGTTTTTGACAGGCTTATTGAAATTTCAGCTAATTTCAGATTCCAAAAGGTAAAAAATATAGTCCTTAAGTAGGGCGGAAAACTGTATGTAGCCTTAAGTTTGATGGCAGGAGTTAAATCTCATTTTCCTGCCACAGAAAGAGACTGCGTGGACACGTTATAAGCATTTTAAATGTCCTGTAAGAAATTACTCATTCCATTTCTTACTGCATTACATACATCTGACCAAAAAGAAAAGCTGCAGTTGTATTAAAAGACTGAGCTGTTCCTAAGGCTAAGGAATATGAAAATAAAAAAATTCCTCCTGGACTGCTTTCACTTGACTAAATTCTGAACGCACAGCATGCTACAATAATCTGTTTATTCAAAGAGGCCTCAATAATTACCTTTAAGTAGCTGCTAGGGTACCTTATAATCCTTCAGTCAGTGATCTATGAAGTCTCACTTAAATTGTATTACATTAAGTTAAGGGACAAGTTGCCAGAATTTCTATTACAGTATCATTTAGTAACTCTAAAAATTTTGTTGCAAGTACTTAAAACCTGGTGTATCAGTTTAGTGAAATGTTACAGTGTGCAAATACTTCTGAAAGCTTCACAAACAAGTTCTTTCATATTTCAAGTATATCCTTCTGATATTTTTTACCTTTGGAAATAAGCCATTTTCATGAAAAGGAATTCTTCAGCTAAAGAATCTTCCTCCTCTCTTGCTTTGCTTAGTTTTTAGTACTGAAATAAGAAATGCTTCAGAGATAATCTTTTAAGCAACAGCAAGTTGCCACCATTCATGTCACGTATTTTCTAGAACACCAATGACACTGGGAAGAAAGCAAGATATCTCCACTTATCTTGTTTCACCCTGAAATGTATAAACACCTTTTCTTTAGAAAAGTCAAAATTTCGACTGCAGATTCTAACTGAGCAGAGGTTATGAGCCATGCTGTCCCCTCAGAAAAAAGCAGATGCCTAAGTGTTCCCCCATTTCTCGCTTTGAGAACACCTTAACAGCAGTAGCATTATTTCAAGTGTTCCCCCATTTCTCGCTTTGGGAACACCGTAACAGCTGTGGGATTAGGTACCCTTCCGAGTTTTTCAAGTGTTCCCCCATTTCTCGCTTTGGGAACACCCTAACAGCAGTAGGATCAGATACTCTTCCGAGTTCTTGAAATGTTCCCCCATTTCTCGCTTTGGGAACATCCCCCAATCCCACATACTGACGTATATCACTGCTCATAGGTGCTTCTGTGCAACAAGTTTCAAGGGACATCCAGAGATTAAAGTGGTTTGATTATCTGCACAACGGACCAATTCCACGATTACATTCTGACCTACTACGAAATACAGTTTTGCTTCTTTTCGTCTTTTAAATAAGTTTCCACTATTAGCCAGAGATTCCAGGTGATGCTTTGTACAGTCTGGAATTAAGGTGAAGTGGAAGCAAACCTGACAGTACACACAGCTAAGCAGTTACCATATTAAAATGCCAACCTTACAGGAATGATCTCTTAGCTTTAAAAGGAGTGCTGAAAACTGACATTTCGCTTAATTTTCTAGTTAACCAGCAAGGACAACAGCATTTTTGGTTACTGACAGCAGGCGGTTCAGAAATGCACAGAACACACGTGCTTATGTCTTCTGCTCAAAGAGATCATGATACTCTTGTTCTTCTAGTTCTCTGTTGTACTTCTCTATTTCCCTGTTGGCTTCTTCCAAGTAATCGTTCATGAATTGGTCCATTACTGATTTTGAAAAACTAAGGAAAAACACTTGTGCAAATAGCATTCGTTAGAAAAGAACATACAGGTTTGAAGGGCGTGCCAGTTCAGGGACACTTAACGAAAGCAGAAATTCAATATATTACCTTCCGGGAGTCCCGCAGTCAGACCTAACCACAAATGTATTACTGGGGAATAAAAGAGTTGCACAATAGACATTTCCCAGTCACGAGGAAGAATATAAGAACAGCAAAACTACAGCAGGTTTGCAGATGTTTACAGCTATTCTGGTTAAGTGGAAGTCTAAAAAACTCTGCCCCAAATGCAAATCATCCAGAAGTGGTTAACCAGTGCCTGTTTATTGCCAAACACCAAGATGGTGGTGGAGTGAAGGTCTAGTCAATACTGAAGCCCAAGTTTGCTGTTAGGCTATTTTCTGCCAGTATACCGTAACTAGGAGCTTACTCTGCAGACAGAAGTCTGCTTGTTTAAAGTTTTAAAGTTGTCCCATAGGGCACAGAAAATAACTGTTCTTATTCCAAAACAGAATCACAGAACCCACTTGGATTTTTGTAAAGTTTGTCAAAGTTGAAGTGAAAAGTAAACTGGGAATATAAAACCAAATTTGAAATTTCTGTAATAAAACAAAGACAAAAGCAATAGAAAGTTATGGAAACAAGAAAGAAGAACAGGAATACACTGGAACATTAGTATTACTCTGGCATTTCTTGCCGAAGACAAAAATATGATCAGGTTTAAAGTAAAAAATAAAAATAATTTCTGGAAAGAAAGCCAGAGGACCCTACTTCAGCTGTAGTTCATGTTCTCCAACTGATAGCAAAGACAGAAAGGACGGCACATTTATGAAAGTTTATGTCACGATTTGGTAAGTCACACTGCTTGCTAAGCTGAAGTAATTTTAAAATAAGGTTTTACTTGTTTACATGAGTTTAAAAAGGGACTACAAAAAAATGCACCTCCACACCTAATTCTGAACACCTTGTTCATATTACTATGCTGCATCCGAAAAGGTTTTTCTCATGCCAAGTTACAAGATGAGAGCAATCATTTAACATCAGCTTCACTGCAAAGATATGGGGCAGAATAGAAGGATACTGTAGTAAAACCTAAACCAACCCTGATTGTTGTTACTCCAGTGTGTGCACGCACATGCATGCACACAAAATTATATTCATTTTGAAGTTTTATCAGTCGTGACCAGGCATTAAGCAATATTAAGCACTATTTGGTTTGAAAAATATTTCTTTGACAAGCTGTGGTTCATAAATTATCCTCTGCGTGAGCTCATGTACAGTTTTGGGATTGTTTTGTTGGTTCTGTTCTGCTTCTTAGATCATATCTCTGAAAAAGTGTTTTAATAGTAAGCTTTAAATGGCAAGCAGCCATGCACAGATTTAAGGAACAAAACTTTTCACTTCATAAAACTACCTGCAAACCAAACTGGTTCTTCACCATATCATCTGCTTTGACAGTCTACATTTCAGATTTGCATAGCCTGTTGGCTATGTAAAACCTTCATAAAAAAAAAAAATCACCACATTTTAAAGGATACATGGATGGTAATCCATTTTGTCACCAAAAAAATTCACAAATTGAGTCCCGTTGTAAAAATAACCAGCTGGAAGTGGATCCAAGTGGCGTTTCACCTGCATTAAGAAAGAATATACTGTACGTTAAACATGTAAAACTGAAAGCTGCTTACAGACAGTCCTAACAAACTAAAATAGATTAAAAAAAAAAAAAAAAATCCTTCTGCTGAGCTTAGCAGCCAGGGAGGAAGGTATGGCTTCTGGCTATAAAGGAGCGGTCTGAAAAGATGGTATAACAAATGGCATCCATATAGACTAGGGGAGTTAGGTACAGCAACACCAATCATAGCCATGCCAAACTCTTAGGAACCCAACTCCAGAGATAGCACTTACAACCTAAAGGTAGTTGACGACAGCAGAATTAGGCATTTGGGATCCTAATTTGCAAGTGACAACCTGCACAGGACAGAGCAGGGAGAAAAGATGAGGAAAGACCATTACAGTAACCAAAAGCGTTCGCTTCTCCAACATCTTACACCTCCGTCTACTTTTCAGAGATAACCTGACGCCCTGAGATAACACCAAGATTTATATCTCAAATCCTGGACAGCCTCAGTTGTGTTTCGAGTATATAAAGGCAGTTAAGTGCTGCCATAATTTAGTGCTCAGCACACTTGTTACGGTAAGTATGGGAGGTGCTCTATCATATAAAAGGATATTTAAAAAAATCAGCCAGCAGTATTTGCTATTAATTTATTTTACTTACGTGAATGTTCTTAATTTCCTGAAGGGTTAGCATTCCTCTGGTTTTCAGGGCTTTCCTCTGAGGTTTCTGTATGAAGAATTAGACCCCAGTTATATACCTACTGAGTGACAATGTGATATTACAGTTTAGTTACATTAAGAAAAAAACCCCCAAAACACAGAAAAGGTCTTTCTTGAAAACATGGGTAAAAGCAGTGAAATCACTGATCACATGCTATTATGCTCAAGCCCAGCACAGAAGTACTCCTTTTAGAAGTACGTATTTTAAAAATTAATTTCTAGACAGAATTATTCAATTATATTAAGGCATTCACAACTATGTTCTGAAAACAAAAGTAAAAATTAAATGATCTTACATAAGGTATTGTTAGAGATAACAAATCCAAAAGGACTTTAAATAATACAATTTTAATACAGTTCTAATGCAAAAAAGACCCCAACTGTCATATGAACAGAAAAACAACCTAGTTTTTAGTCTGAAAAGTTTTATAATTTATTTCATGCAGCATACAGTAACTCTCAAAACTGTCTGAAGCCCTAAATTAGCCAAGACTAGCGAGACTGTACAAAGACTATTTGTAGTCTTGAACTGCTCAAAGAGGAAGCACGTCACACACGAGATAGCATTCCAGTTCCAAGTTTTCATAAAATTCCAAAGTATCCCATAGCATGCTTTCTTACATATCAAAAGCATTTGCCTACGTATACTACTCATGTGATCTATAAGGAGCATGAGATACCATCACAGAAAATGTATACTCCCCTGAAGTAACACAACCTGCTTAAACAGGGGTGAGAACCTGAAGATCCTTAGGAACTGCTCCAACAATGGTCTGCAGGAAATTTTTTTCCCTTCCCACATAACTTTTTAGAGATACTATGCAAATCCTAAGCCACAAAGAAGTAATCATGAGTATTTTTAATTAACAAATGTTCCAAAATGGGCATCACGAAAGGGCACAGTCAGAACTATAGGCTCAGGTTCCAACTAGAGTGCTATAATTTACAATTTGTATGGTTGAACAGTTTCTGTCCAAGTATATTTCTGAATCAAGCCTCAAGACTTGCTTCCTAAGACCTTGATGTGCAGCCTGGCAAAAGTAATACCTGCTGGTATTAATTGGTTACGTAGCAGCGAACCATCTTGTCCTGCACTCCTGGTCAGGTCGTGCCAGTCACTGTGTGAAGTTAGCAAGACACCACAACTGCAAAATGCACCTTCTAGGCTTCTTACAATGTGCATAGTCCCTGTTCCCTGCTCCAACTTCTATTGCATAGGTACATTAGCCATGCAGAAATACGTGAAGTCTTACATAGCTGCACGCTTGACAAATTCAGCAAGACAGAAATGAAAAAGCTACACCCTCCGTTTCAGTGGATTACTTCCAAGGAGGTTTTATTTAGTGAATCAAAACAAGTTTTCAGCTTTGCAGTGTTCAGATACTTCAAGAAGATTTATTTCATACTACGCTTTAGCTTTTGGCAATCGTGTCTCAGCTAAATCATCTTGTGTTTATTCTGGACATAATCCATTTGCTCAAGCGTTCAAGAGCAGATCAATCCATGAATAAGCTGTAGCAGATATTAAAACAATACACAAATTACAAAACGCATTTGCAAACTGTTAGTCCTCTGTCTGAAATACATTTACACCCTGGAATACTAATACCTTGGTAGAAGAGAAAGGAGATTTTTTTTTAAAAAAAAAAAAGGTTAATCGAGACACTCTGATTCCTCGTTTTGTTGTTAAGAAATGCCAAATAGATCACACTGAACAGAAGTAAACATGCCCACAAACCTGTTTTGCAGTCTCTCTGAGCCAGTCTTTTATATCCTCTTCCTTAAGGGAGCAGCCAATGAACACAAGGAAGCACTCCTGTTGACTGCTGCAATCTCGGTTATCGCTTCTTGAATCAGGAGGAGCTGGCCCCTCCTGAACAGGCACAAGGCTTAGTGAATTAGACGATGTGTTGTGACAAACTTCAATCACTTTATCAGAATCTGCCAAGGAGAAGACAGAAGAAAAAATAATAATAATAAAAGTCCTGATAATCGTTAATCTAATTTAACATCAACACATTGGTGTAGACAGAATACAGTACGTAAAAAAGTTTTCAAATAAATATACATGCAGTGCAAACACAAGACAAAGCATAAGTAGTAATTTGCCTTTACCTGAAAATTTAACTTTGCCCATGATGTGATAAATGTTTCCGGAAAAAGGACTTGGCTTGAGCAATGACTTAATCGCTGTTTGAAATAGAAGACAAATAGATTATCTCACTTATTTTTCTTCTCCTTGGTGTAGCTTCTGGTCAGACCTATGCTACAGGTCCCTCTAATCCACATCCTAGTGCTTCAGGGGAAAAAGCTGCAGTGTCCCCCGGAGCCCCACTACATAACATTTCTAGATGTTCTCATTTCTTTGCTATGGGATAGGTGGGAAATAACATGTGTTTGGCATAATGAACGCTTACAGTGTGTGTGGAAAGTAAAATGGTGCTCCTTAACACTGTTTTGCTAAGGAAAAAAGGAAAGGCATGATTATATATCTACTCTAAAGCCTAACACAGAGTTGAGCCTATTTTCTAATAACTACAAAGGACCATTTGGCATGAAAAGTAGAAGCTGATGGTCACTTATAAACTGTAGTTTTACACTACTAAATAAAATTAAACATTAAATAAAAAGCAAACATATGAAAATAAGTGTGTCAATCTCTAGAAACCAAAAATTAAATTAATTTTCATCTGAACAAAATCATAGGTCAATTTTCCAGAGCAGACACTAAAGACAACAATTTACTGTACTTTAAGGAAGGAAAGCTGAATTTTCAATTAAACGTTTACTTCAGCAGTAATCAAGTAACTGTGCTACGTCAGTGCCTTCCTTCCCCTCTATTGCTCAGTATTTCAAACTTGGATTTAAATCAAGTCAGTCAAAGTTAATTTGTACCTTTACATTTGGTCACAAATCGTGTTTTTTCTAGAGGACGATTAAACCATACACAGATCTGAACCATTGGAGGGAAGACAGACCCAGCTCCATATTTGCCTTCATACCTTAAGACAAAAACAAGCACACCCCTTCAACGTACAGAAAACACACGCGCCTGTGCTTTTCATCTAACAAACTTCTTAACAGGAATATTATTTCATCACAGGGAAGCCTTGCTCACAGGAAGAAAAATACTAAGTTTTCTTCTCTTGGACATCCATGAAAACGTGATATTAACAGTATAAGGTTGTTCAAAGCTCTCAGGACTCCTTTTGATGCTCTTCCTGCGGCAATTTTTTTTTCTTACGTATTATCTACATATTACTCTTGCATAGTTTCATTAAATAAATTAGCAGCTGTACAAAAGTTTTAAATACTTTTTTCCTGCTTCTTCTCTCTCCCTTTGGCTCCATACAATCCACAAGCCGCTCTGACATCACAAGCTTTGCAACAGTTTACTTTAGGAGCCTTACTTGCATCCAATTTAGAGCAAGAATTATGACTGGAAAGATATACATACATACAGGACTGGCAAGGTATGGTAAATAAATTGTGCTTCCAGCACTATAACCTAACTAGAAAATAGTCAGCCAGAAATTATAACGGCTGACAGGTTTACGTTTTCTGCCAAGTAGGTGCAGCACAGATAACTGCAACAAGATGTGTAAAGAACACTCAACCATGAAAAAAAAATAAAATTACTCGGTATTAAATGGAAAGCTTGGTACATGTATTATTGTGCCCTTAGCCTCTGCCAAGACTGTCAGTAAGGTTGCTGGGGTTTATGAATAATTGTTCTGCTAATAGCTAGACTGACATAGCAAGTTCATTCCAGTAAGGCTGAAGAGCTGTCAGAATGAAATTACTCTAGTCATTATTGACCTCACCCATCCCGATCCTTCCCAACTTATTCCCAGCGGGTTCTTTTCTATTCTTCTGAAAAGCAACAGTAATCTTGGCCATCGATTTAAATGGTGTCCAGAAAGCATCCTTTTCCCCATAAAAGGACAGCAATTGTGTATCTACTAAGAATACTCATCAGCACTCTTTTAAAAATGATTTACAAGGTATTGCCTGTTCCAAATGAGTAGTCTTGAAAAAAATATAAATTAAGTTAGCAAGACTTTTTAATCTTCAAGTTAATTAGAAAAATAGTTTTAATACTTCTCAGTCTAGATACTTGCCAGCCAGGATACATTAAATATCGAGCTCTCAACATCTGAGGATTTGAAAAACTGCCTTCCGAGAGAATTAATTCAATATCCTCATTCCTATAAAGAGATAAAAAAGAAGATTTTTAATTTTATAAGTTCAATGAAATGGCCACTATCTGTATGCTACTTACATAAAAAGCAATGTGTTAGTCACAGTAAAATTAAGAGTCTTTTTCCCTCAGTATGACAGGAACAGTAACATAAGCCATACTCTGCAAACAAAAACATACATATCCTAATCACTATATTTATATGATCATAAATGTAAAGGGAAGATATCTTTTGCATGAGAAGCAATTAAGAAAAATCTGCATCTCCTTTGTATAAGTTACCAGAGTAAAACAAGAGACTACAAGTTTCTACATGCATGTGTCCCATCTGCCAGAAGTGACAAACACCGGACACCGATTAACATTACCTAGTTACAACTCCATTTTCTGCCAAGATGAACGAAACAGCAGGATTTGCCGCTCGGATAAGGCTCTGCAGTTGCACAAGGAGTGGATGCTTCTGCTCTTTAGCATGACTTGTGAAAACCACATTACTCACTAGTCCTGTGTAAGGAAATCAGAGGGTAGTTTACAGAAGTCAGTTGTTTATTAGTCACTGTTGCATACCTAAGTGATATAACAGACATTCTCTTATTTTCCTTCCATCTCACTACACTGAAGTTACTAAGGACAAAAAAAATAACCACCAAAAAAACCCCACCACACAAGCAAGGAACATTTTATCTCTTGCGAGCTCAGCAAAAACCCAGAAGCCCATCTAAATTCACACATGAACACTGTGGAATAACCAAATGCAGAATTATCATTAACTATTTATTTTGCAACTGCATCTAGAGGGCAGCCAGCTCAGAAGCCGATTCTGTCACAACCCATAGACACACGGGAATGATACCTCCTGAGAGAGACACAACCCTTTTCCGTCACTAGAATGACTCACGGGGAAAGAGGCAGGATGTTGCGATCTGTGGGTTCTTATGATTCAGTGAAAACAATCTTACAAAAAAAAAAAAAAAAATTAAAAACATGAGCCTACCAATACAGTGCCAGTCACTGAAGACGACGTGACTAAGGAGGAAGACCTGCTTGCCAAAACACAGCTATACCAGGTCAAGACATTTTTCTTTCAATTAGTCCGTGTAACAGAAGCAATTTAGACTCCATGAATCAAAAGAATCAATTATTTAAAAGAATAAATTCATACGAGAATCAGTTTGAGAAGGACTAGTTCAACAAAAAGCACTGATGTTTAAAGCCTCTTGGCAGTGTAGAAGGATAGCCTGAACAGCTAAAAATCAGCATTTTGGACTGTCACAGTTGCGACTTCCAAAAACAAAAGAAGGGCTTGGTTTTGGTTTTTTCCGCTCTGTTTTTAAAGATAGACCCCCAAAATGCTATTCAGAGAGCAAGCATGAACCCACAAGGCATCAAAAAAGATAACCGAGAAAAACAATAGGATAACTATTTGTCCTGAGCCCCAACTTCCAAAAACACCCAGCTGTGTCAGCAGAAAAGCAATTCCTTTTTCAAACTTATCAGTACCCCTTCACTTTGCACCTGGTGCGACCAATTTCACTGAAGAAACGATTACTCTTCTTCAGCAAAAACTCGCCAGGATTTGAAGATGACAACACAGTCTTCATGTTGTATCTGCTGTCTTGCCAGGTGTAAGACAAGTTTCACATTAAATGAGAACCAACTGCTGCTACTGCAGATGCCTCCACAGGCAATCAGAAATAACATATCACCGACCACAGCCGTCAAGCCTTGGGCACTGGAAGGAATCTCATTAAGAAAAAAATGCAAGATGACATATCACACTTATCATCCAACTAATTTCAGTGTTATAGGATCCATGCTTTACAATTATATCAAGAAAGCATTACATCAGAATGAATTTCAGCCCAGTTCCTCAAAGAGACTGACTCCCTGGGATGACAATGTTGTCCAGAAGGAGTAAAGAATGCTATTTCTTTGCTCAAGATGTGCAGCTCATTTCAGAGACTTTCCTGTGACTACAAGGAAGACAAAACAATCAACTCTTGACTATCCATGAATGATTGAACCAGGATGCATCTCCCCTGCCCCCAATTCATCGCTATTTAAAGCGGAATACGTAACGAAGCTCACACCGTCTACTCCGCTCTGGGGAGACCCCCCTGCAGGGCTGCGTCCAGCTCTGGAGCCCTCGGCACAGGAGAGACACGGACCTGCTGGAGCGGGGCCAGAGGAGGCCCCAGCAACGCTCCGAGGGCTGGAACAGCTCTGCTGGGAGGACAGGCTGGGAGAGCTGGGGGGGCTCAGCCTGGAGCAGAGAAGGCTCCGGGGAGACCTTCCTGCAGCTGCCAGGGCTGAGGAGAAAGATGGGGACAGACTTTTTAGCAGGGCCTGTTGTGATCAGACAAAGGGTGATGGTTTTAAACTGAAAGATGGGAGGTTCAGACTAGGTATAAGGAAAACATTTTTCCCAGTGAGGGTGGTTGAAACCGTGGCCCAGGTTGCCCAGAGAGGTGGTGGATGCCCCATCCCTGGAAACATCCCAGGTCAGGTTGGACGGGGCTCTGAGCAACTTGATCCAGTTGAAGATGTCCCTGCTCATTGTGAGGAGGTTGGACTAGATGGCCTTTAGAGGTCCCTTCCAACACAAACTCTTCTGTGATTCTACAATCCGCTGCCTACAGTTATTCCTGATCTTTACAGAAGTCTTTAAAGTACACTCATCCTTCCAGAGGATTCTTTACACAGACATTTCTATACCAACTGTTTCTGGGCTACTTACATTATACCATATGCTCCCAGTCACTGTTACTTGCATCACTGACCCTTTCAAGCTAGGATTTTAATAAAATCCCAAGCAAATTTTCATCATTAGTATCGCTCTTTTTTTAATCTGCCACAGAAGTTTCCATTCCAATTTCAGAAATGTCTAAGTTTTCTCCTATACACAGTTGTACTTGAGAGAGATGGGGGGAGAACAGCAAGCACGCTTCGAAATTTAAATCACATGCATGCTTGAAATCAGTATGTAGATCATGCAATTAAGATGAGAAGAATGAATAAGCTAATCAACAACCACCACATTGTGTGGTGTGCTATGCGCAGTGGTTTGGGTTTTTTCCTTCATATCCCCAAACTTGATACTGATTTAAAAGTCAAGTTTAATTAAAAACATAGTTATACTTTCTGTGAAATTGGCACAGAACAACAAAAAGGCTGTGTAACAAATGCTATGAAGCATACACTACAGTTAGAAGCACTATGACTTGGAGAGAACAGGTAATTGTCAAGGACTAAGCTGGCAAAGCTTAAAGTGAAGAAAAAGATTCAAGACATAAAATACCTAGCAACTCAGAAATCTATGCACCTTGTCTCATGCTCCTCACCCATACTCTTTCTCCATCAATCTCCACTTCAGTTGCTTGTCTAAGGGGAACAGCTTTCAGGCACTAGCTGTCATTCCTGCCTGTAAACTCCCACGCAACCTTGGAAGTAAGAGAAGACTGCTCAGAGCCTGGGGAACCCACGAGCGTTGGCTCTGCACACACCTATGCATGCATCTTGTAGGTGCCAGTACCCCACAAAAATTGGCCCTGGGTTAACAGACAACAGTCCATGACACTGAACTGCCCGACAGGTAGTGTAATCCAGAAGAAAAATAGCTTTTTGCGAACTGAAGATGCCTACATAGCTTTAGTAACAAATAATTTTGACCTTTTCTATTTAAATTGTCACTGCCATCTCTGTTTCTACTGCATTTTGAAGACCACCCAGTTTTATTTAATTCCTTATTTATACATTCATCTAAAGTGAAAAATCTTTGCAGCCTGGGGAATAGCATGCTTCATAGAAGCAGTAAAGAAACAGGAGGGATAGATTAAAAATACGTATGCTTTACCAAAATAATGGATCCTCTTTGCTCCCAAACGTACAATGGGCATATTTAACAATGGTGATGTCTTAATCTGTACAGCAACTTCATATATAACACAAGATATGCCAATGTGCCCTTAGACTCTAAAGTGTCATCTTACAGCAAGAAATAAAAAAAATAGGGCATAATTGGAAGGAGTGAGACAAAAGGAAGTTCAGCACACAGATGGTGGTAAGCTTTTTTTTGTTTGTTTTTTAAAGTTTAAACAAGCATGCAAGGGAGAGACAAAACAAAACTGCCAACATTGGTCACTCTGCTCAAGTCTATCAGTTCTCCCTGATCTTCATCTGTGTCTGTTAGTCTTATAGCCTTCCAGGCAGAAAGTGTCATATCATATTGTCAAATGATGTCATGTTGATCGTATGCATAGGTACCCTTCCAGAAAGTCACACAATAGAAGGGACCTGGAAAGCAGCAGCAAAAGGCTAACTCTACTCACTCCCAAAGTTCGCAAGTTATGTGGACACGGTAATCACTCAAAAGCCTAATAATTCCTACTTGCCTATATCCATACTTGTCTTATACCTGCATTGCAAGAAAAAAAAAGGTCTCAAAGTGTTGCTGTTGTTGCACCAGAAGCAAATTCTCAATTATACAGAAGTAAATTCTCTACTATACATGTGATAACCTTTCCAGACAAGTGCAGAATTGTAAGAGTGTACCACATCTCCGTTCAAAGCATACTTTTCCTCCTAAAACTTTTTACACAAAAAATGCCCCTATTAATGGGAAACAATTTGCTTTAGATGAATAGACCTCCAGGCTATCTAATGTCACATTTTTCTATCGGAAAACTAGATGACAAAACCTTGCAACATGCGGAAGTAATTCACTGCCAGAAGAACATTCTTCTAACCTCTAGTATTTTTCCTTTTTTCAGTGTTTGGACCATAGGAAAATTAGTTATACTGGTTCTAAGCATTTTCTAGTTCCTCCTTGAACAATGACAAATTCTCACCCCATCAGGTCTGTACAACTGCACTTAAAAAAAAAAAATACTTAGAGGTATCTTTTTTTTTTTTTAATTCTGTCATAAAACAAAAACGCATGCTTGCACTCAGTAGTTACTGATACTTTCTTATATTATTATTTCTCAATATTCTCCTGCTCTCTTCAATTTCACCCATGGCTATAACCATGGTAGTTATATATTTGGGCAGTTCCCCAATTTTTACCACTAATATTTTTCTCCAAATAAGAATAAAATACTGATTTATATTATAGCACCTACATTATTTTCCAGCTTGTTGACGACTTCATTCTTTTGCACTCCCTTCACACATGAATAGGAGGTGGCATAACTCCGGCAGCAAAACAGAGCACTACAAGAGTCTAAACAGCCACAAGAAAAGTGCAGCAACCTACTCTGACAACTGCATTTAAATGCAAACACAAAAATTACAGTCCTGCACTTCACTTGAAGACATGAGTTCAGAAAGTCATGCTGCAGTAACTGTGGTCTGACAGCGACTTAAAAAAAAAAAATCTCAACTGCCACTGGTCTATCCAATTTCAGTCTGAGCTTATAGTCTGCCTAAAATATAGATTATCTGACTGGATAGAGATCTGTTTTTATATATAAACACACCACATGTGCTGGTCTTAATGTTGTGAATCAGCTACATAACTGTTAAAAACAACTGTAAAGGTGCTAGAGTCAAATTTGCTTCTGCTCTTGAAATCTAAAGAACCTATTTGATGATAGGTCAGGCAAGATGTTATCCCACTTAGGCCAACAGTTGCTCTAAGTTCCAAGCCTGACAAGGAACATGATGCAGTCAATGATTCATTTCAGAGTCAGGGTATAAAACTAAATATATGGGTAAGAAACAGTTCTTCTCCAAGTGAGATTTTTTTGTCTGCTGCAGTGTCGAAGGAACCCTGCAAGGATCCAATCCATTTTGTTGTTACAACAGTTTAAGATAAGCAGTTTAATTCATGGTCTTAGGAAACCCATCCTCCAGCTGAGGGCAACCAGAATGCATCATGCTCCAGAGTCTTAAGTCTCCTCCAGGTGCCTACAGTGCTTAATAACATAGGCAGATTGTCTGTTCTGCACAGATGGTTCTTACCTCCAAGAGTTTATCATGATCCTTTGACTGGATACATTTACAGTGTATTTATTTGGCCATATGCCTCAGCTACTTGTTCTATATAGCTCAAAGTCAAGAAAAGTGACACATACCTTGTGAACACTGGTCCAAGAACTTGGGAAAAAGAAGCCTAAAAAAAACCCCAGAAGTTTGTATATGAAGAACAGATATTATAATTTAAGAAAACCATTTACATTCAACTAAGCTAGAGTCTTACTATCCAACCCATTTTCATGTTTCCTTTCCTCAATCCGTATAACTGGAACATCCCTACAGGTTGTGTCTTTCAGTTCTCCCCCCAAAATTAGGTTTGTAGATGGTTTTAATTCTTTAATTGATTTAAGAGCTAATTCTCACTATGTAATCATTCTGTGTTCAAGGAAACCAGAACAGCTCCAATACTACTTTAATTCCTATTTAAAGAACAGGAATTTTAAGCTTGCCCTAAAGAATTGTGCCTTCCAAACCTGGTGGGAACCCTTCATGGAAGGTAATGATTTCTGTACATATCGTACTGATTCCTGGCATTGTGTCAGACAAGCAACAATTATTTTTATGAGCTTTATCATGCACAGAAAAGCTCCAGAGATAGTACTTTATCTGTTCCCCTTCAACTACCTCCCCCCTGCCCTGGCTTGTTATTCAACACAGAGAAGAGCTTCACCCTAGGCTCATGAGAGATCTAGATCTCTACAATAATGAACTTTCTGAGACAAGAAATGGTTTTGATTTTCTTGACTGCAAAAGTTTCAACTCAGACATTAAAATCACTCTTCTCGATTTTCACAGGGAGATCACCAAAGCTTCCCAACTGAAAGAC
Organism: Phaethon aethereus; assembly: GCF_964289735.1. NCBI lineage: Eukaryota > Metazoa > Chordata > Aves > Phaethontiformes > Phaethontidae > Phaethon > Phaethon aethereus. Next base: position 82,797,273 of record NC_138578.1, read on the forward strand.
TGGTCTTTGACAGTACATGGCTACTTGGTAAGTTCTTATCAGAAGAGGCTACTTCGTAAGTTCTTATCAGAAGAAACTTCAAAGCGAGACACAAATAGTCTACAGCATAGGCTAAGCCTCTTCCTTCAATTGCTTCTGCACTTCAGGAGACAAACAATGTTAGTCAAAGGACTGCAGGCTACTGCTGCTATAAATACTACTCGGTACCATGACCAGTAACACATTAGTAAGTTAAAAAACAAAACAAAACAAAAACCCCAAAACTAGGAACGGAACTTGTTCTTTCCGTAATATTTTCCATTATAGGAAAGACAAGCTGAAAAGGCACTCCAGCATCAATTCAACAATATTTTATGTAGTCTTTATTATTTATTTACAACCTTTGTCACAGAGACAAAAAGATGCAGTAAGGTAATGTCTATTTATTGACTAGTGCAAAACACAAGAATCGTATTGGTTAGTGTTTTAAGAAGAGCTAGGAAGTTTAAGGAATGCGTTTTTATAAAATGATTGGGCAGTTCACCTCTAAGCTGTGATGCACAGAGTTTTTTCACAAATAGCAGCAATGCTAAGAACTCTAAAAATTGTAACCCTTTTAACTTACTTTTATGAAAGCAGCTGCAAGGTATAATTGCAAAATTTAAGTACCATAATTTTACAGACATGTCTATGAAATTAGTTCCATGGTTGCTGAAGTGCAGAGCACATACACATACAATGAAACAGCAGCCATGGCACACTATCTTAAAATGTCAGCGACTTGGCTGTGCTACTGTTTCCTCCCCACCCTGCCTCTGCAGTAACCCAGGATATCAGATTTTAATACTTGCAATGCTTTTGCTTCCGTGCTTTGTCATTCTCTTCAACAAAATTTGGGACTGCTTCCCATAAGTTCCATATTTTAAATCTGCAAAGTCTTCATGTAATATCCAAAAATAGTGACACAATCAATAACCCAAACTAAGATGCACGTCTCAATTTTTAATCACACTCACAAAAGATTGTAAGAAAAAGAATGATTTAAAAAGCACGCACGACAGGACAGTTGATTGTCCAGATTTTACAAAGTCCTCAGCCAGAGTATATGTATTTAAGCATTATGCTAACTACAATATTTGTTTATTCTTCCAAAAGCTAAACTTTCGTTAATATTATATATAATTATATACCTAGTGGAAACCAAGTGTCATCCTTACAAACCACACAGCACTTCAAAGTTCATCCCAGATGATTACCTAGTAGTTTTATGAGATTTAAGACAGTTCAATGCCATTTACCATCACATCTCTCTAATTATTACAAAGTGATCTCAAACTCGCATATCTATTTTCAAACTAGTAGTTAGTTTGAAAATAAGCAGCAAATAATATGTTTATATTTAATAGTATACAGTATTATTATATATAAATATGAAGTATTGTTATATAAATATATTGTATAATAATATAAAACAACACAATATAAAATAGTAATAGCAAAAATATTTTAAAGTATACCTATGTTCCATATAGCAACTCAGCGGCTCTACACAAGTATTAACTGCTCCAATGATGAAAGAAGACTTCACATCTGGGTCAGGATGAGTTTGCAGAGCCTGTACAACATCAATAACATCAGTATATCTGTAAGAAAATGAAACGAAGTATGGTTTCAGTGTAACGGAACGACACATTACAACATCAAGTAAGAAATCAATTGTGTGCAAGAAGGTTAGATTTCTAAAAAAGCCTACTGAAGGAGTTATAAAGCAGTTCAAAACTTGGCAAATCCAAACAAATTATGCAGACGGCACGCAACATTAGAAATAAATGATTGACAACTTCGGAGAAAAGCAATTCAAACTTTGCACTGAACAACTGAACAGTCCGGCCTCCCAGAAGCACAAAAGGCACAATGTAAATACAAGCATGTTATGCCTACTGCAAAGCGTGTTACGTACAGTTCAAGTAAAAAAAAAGATATTAAAAAGCAACCCCCTCCCTTCTCAAACATTCAAATTTAAATGTGTTTCTACAATTAACGCATCCATTATTTATGAGTACTCCAGACGCTGCTGTATTTTACTTCTGTATGATAGCAAAGTTTAGGCGAGCCTGAGGTTTTATTCCAGATGTTTGTATCTCAGCCAGATACAACCTTCTCTGAAAACTGTACTGTCAGTTATTGGATTACTTAGAGAACTCCAACTACTTTAAAGCTGTTTATACCAACACTCAACTACTCAGAAAAGAATGGAAAACCTGTAACTAACCATTCCTGAAGCCAATACTGCTATCAGGATGTCAGTTACTTTGTACATCACTGGACTTTATCCCACTCCTACTAACGTTAAGGGGAAAAAAAAAAAAATCGCACTCTAACATGGGAAAAAAACCCCATGCTTTTTTGCATTATCAGAATGGACAATAATTGAGAATATTATAAGCTCCATATATATGCCCTTAGGGAAAAAGATGAACACTGGGTAGCCTGAGAATCAACACCATTCTGGCCAGATTACGGTCGTACTTCCCTCAAACTCGTTTATGTTACCTGTTAATGACTCAGAAACAAGAGTGGGCAAACGTGGAGACACTACCAGCTCGAGTGCTACACGTGAGATGGAACCGTCAAACAGGGATGGCTTAGAGTCTTCACCTTTATACCACTAAGCCCCCTGGCATTCATCCAAAACACGTTCATCAGTCTTACTTCACTTTCTCCTGCTGTATCAAGTGAATAGCATATTTTTGACAGCTTGCTTTCTGCTAGTAGTTTAAGAGGTCATAATCCTTACAAAGCTGTTCCTTCTGAAGTACAGCGACTCAAAACATACCATGTAAGAAGTGCTGTGCAAAAATTGCACAGAGATTTATTTGGATAACAACTCACACGCCTGCCTCTCTTCATATCTTTTATCAACTGGAAATTTGAAAGTTTGCGTCACTTTTCACAGAATCACAGAATCACTAAGGTTGGAAAGGACCTTCAAGATCATCAAGTCCAACCATTAATCCAGCGCCACCATGTCCCCTAAACCATGTCTTGAAGTGCAGTTAATAGAGCCAAAGAAGCAAAGCAAGGACTATCAAAAATGCAAAGACAAAGCAAACATCTAGGTACACAAAGATGCTAAACACTTAGAAAGAAGCAAAGATTGATTCTTATGCTTACTGTAGCACACTCATTCTCTGTTTAAAAAATTCAGAGTCACAGTAGCTTAGGATTTTAAGTTTCTATTTGGTGGAAAAAATATTGCAAACTGAATGGACCATTTAATACTGGAAACTATGAATTTATTTATTAAAGATTCTCTAGCACTCATTGATCTTTTGAAAGTTTAAAGGAACTGTAAGCACTTGAGAGAGATAATTACAGTCTTTATGTCACACCATATTACACTTCCTAAAATTAATTTCTATTCTGAAGCACATGAAATAAAAATTTGCCAAAATGCGCTCAGTCACCTAATGCCTTTAAGACAATATATCTTCCTCTGAAAGAAATAGGGAGGTGCTCCACCCCCACTTTTCATCAAAACAATTTCAAAATTTTACCAGACTTGAAGAGAAAATTATACGTGAAAGGCATGGCGAGAACTCTGTAAGAAGTTGTGCATTTATTCCATGTTTTTTTTTGTTTTGGTATCAGCAAAATACAGGTCTGTTGGGAAAAAGTAGCACCAATTCACCTGTGTACTAACAGGGACTACAACACACAGCACTCCCTCTAAATATTAAGCTAACGCTATAGCAGGTAATATTCAGTAACATTCAGCTGCAGCTCTGGAGTGCAACTTACAGTACAATCTCAAGCTGTCTCTTCTCTATTGCCCCCATCTAGATCTATGGCTTTCAAGACAGACAACCAGTACTCTTATTTTGCCACTGGAAATGCAAGCCTGAAGGAGATAGGAGAATACGTGCATGAAGAAGTCCCATCAGCCTTTGAAGGATGAGTGCCCCTCTATTGAGGACCTCCAAGGGAGGTGGCAGGGGGAACCAAACTAATCCCAAACACAAAACCTAACAGCTGCACCAATAAATAAAGTGTCACTTAACAACAGTCTAAGACGCAGCTGGAAAGGGCAAGAAAACTTTGTTTGAGAAGCCAAAAATCACAGTCAATCTCCTAAATAGGGAAGATGAGCCAAATACAGTCCATTCTTTCTTTTGATTGAAGGAAGGCTTTGGACACCATTGTTTCAATGGAGTAAAAAGCAATAAAAGTAACAGGTTGAAGAAAAGCTGAGTCTGGTACATACATAAACCAGAATTAACACTTGAGCACAGAAATATGACTGATTACCCATCCCAAAGTGATGGGAAAGTCTAAAAATGCCTTGGAAATAGGAAGTGAACAGAAAATCCCTTATTCTATGCAACAGTTCAAACTGTTTCAAACATTTACCCTTGCAAGACCACTAAGAGACGCTTGTTCTTTTTAGCATAAGTGGACAGACGGACGCTGTGGTTTTGCTGAGCCTCCAGGACACTGGAGAGGTAGCGCTGGAAATGGGCTGCACTGAAACATTCCGGACTATCCATAGTCTGCCGATAAACTATCCACCTAAACGACAGAAAACAAGGACAGAAGTTAGTATTCTATGACATATTTCTGTTTTCTTTTTATTTTGAACCAATGACAAAAAAATAAATTTGACAAGCCTTAAGATTCCACATCTCTCATACCACATGGGAAAGAGGAATTTACTTGGCTTTCTATCATCTCCAGCATAAGCACATTCTTTACATTACTGCCAAAAGGTTTTGTGGTTTTTTGTTGTTGTTTTTTAATAAAACAATGTTCACCAGGTTCTTCAAAGCAGCACATCATGGGAGTAATTTTGATCTTTGTTAGTGATGCAGTAAACAAAAATTGTATGAAACCAATTCAAAGACTCTGGGCATGAAAATATTTCACTGCAAAAATTAAAAGTAACTATGACATTTGCAGGAAAACGTGATGAAATGTATTACTACAGAACATTCAGAACTCACCTTACATGTCTGCCCTAAAAACAGTCACAAAACTGTTCTGAATCAACTTGCTAATATCAAGACACCAAGTAATACAAAAATAGTCCAGAACATTACTAAGATTAAATGCTAAGGTGTTTGGCTGTAAGATTTAAAAGGATAAGAATTCCTTTTTTTTTATTTTCCAGAAGCTAAATGAACACACAGAATGGTAAATTCCTACCGTAGATTTATCTTATTGCCATACAACAGAAGTCCTGAATATATCTCCTGCTATTGCAGAACAGAAACCAGATTAAAAACAATGCTGTAGCAAGGACTGTTAGTACAGTCTTCTCCCCCAGAAAAATGCATTTTCGACTCACTACCGCAAGTCAATAAATGGAAGCTCTTCACCCATTTCCTCCAAGTTCTGACAAGAAGACTTCCATATTTGCTTAAGGCGGGATTCATTTGGCCCTTCTAAGATTATTCTTAACTGTTTGTAGCAGCAGTGATAGTTCCAGACACGCATCATAGATCTACAGTGATACCTGTGGTATTCTTCACATGGAATAGCAAAGAAATCTCCTGTGATACTTTTCTTGTCTCAGTATCTAAAATCCAAGGACAAATCTACCTAGCATAACACAGTTAAATGAGATACTTGAAGTAACATAAATTAAATAATATACCCAACAGTCTGCTGTGTAGAACTACTTCAAGTTCCTCGTAATATTTACTGAATTCATTCTTATAAACACATCTTATAATGCGTATGTTTACCAAAAAAAGAAAAAAAAAAAAAAGTGAAACATTGATAGTTCCATTTCCTTCCTGCTGAGCAGTTCTCTTGTGATTAGTATGACCACTACTTTGGAGCGTAACACCAGAACTATACGAACCTTCCATGTTCCTTGTTAAAAGTTACAAGAAAAGCACACAGATCACTGCAGCGACATCCTGGAAGACCAGTTATAATGGTGATGACCACCTAAAACACGGGGAACAGATAAGAAATGGGGCAACTTGAAGACTAGAAATGAGCTACAACAATTGCACACACATAAGGCTCTCTATCTTGATAAAATCTTAGGTCTAAACACCAAATTAAGTGACACTAACCACAGAAACAGTAAGGTAGTGTAGACCTTTAATTATGTTTAGGCAATTACTCAGATATGCATTGTTTTAGAAAGATGTGTTTTCTCTTGGTTTTCATACCCTAAATACAGTGAAAGGACAATTAACGAATACAGCAGTGTTATCAAAACCTTTACATTAAAATCTAGTCTGCAGTGTAAGTATTAATGCAAATGTCAGACAAAACACTGCAAGAGACACCAAACAGGTTATGCTTCCTATGATCAAAAGGGTACATTCAAATACATAGAACCCTATCTGAGTAAAATGGTTAAAAAAGCAATGCTGTGTGTCAAACAGCCTTGTCAAACACAAAGAGCAGCTCTAGGTTTCTGATATTGAACTGCGCATGCTATACACAAAACCTGCAAAGCTGCATTTGGAGTAGGATTGGCAAAAGGCTGCACAATAACAGCTCTAAAATACCAACAGCTTCTTTGCATAAAGCACCTCTGTTTCCATTATGTGTATTTCTTGTGGTATTTAGAGATGCATCAGAGGAAAGAAAGACTGAAAGTAAGTCAGAGCATATCTCCAAAGTGTGTGTGTGTGTATATACATGTATTTTTATAGATGTGTGTGTTTCTATGCTGTATACTGCAGTGTGCTACACAAGTAAGCAAATGAGCTCTGGAGGAAACATGACTGAAATAACTCTGCTCTGTGCTGAATCTGATTTAAGAAATTAAATCACACTGGTAACCAGCTATCACACTGCATATCATCCTGCTACTAACAGACAAATTACCTCTTCCAGTTTCTAACTACATGATAGTTGAAGATAGCCATCTGCAGAATATTTGTATCCATTCCTCAAAATCACTTTTGGATGCCCACAAAAAATGAGTATTCATGATAATAGATACAGAGAAATTAACTCAGAAAAATCAGAGGTACTAAGTTCAAGTGAAATTACAGAATTTGGTATGAGTGTTATTGAAATATTTTTATTTTTTCAAATACACAAAGACACCTAATCAGATTTTAAAATATTAATAAGGGTTTATTAATTAATACTTAATTTAAGCATCAGTATGGTCTCTGAACTAGACCCCAGGAAATAAGACTGCCACCATATTGCAATATGCAGGAGAAAGACCATATTCCTGCTGCTTTGACTTTCTTGCTTACAGCAGATTTCAAATGTTGGAAAACTACAATGAAATATTTTCTCTGAAAATGTTATTTAAAGCACTCCTGAAGTTTGACAATTGTTATTGCCCCTATAGAGAACTGAGTGTTCTACAGATAATATCAGCAAATGTTAAATATCATGTGCTACCTCTATGCTATTTAAAGGACTTTTATGTTCCAGAGAACAATTCAGTTAAATTATTCAGCAATTCATAAAAACAAGCTACTGCTTTAGGGCTAACTCTCTCTGGACATTAGAGAAAACTGTTCACTTGAAGATCTATGCCTCATTTTCTGCCTCTATTTTATCAGGCTGAAGGGCCATTAGCAATTCCAAAAGATTGTTTAAATGAAAAAAAATTTAAGTCATGTAATCAGAAAAACAGGGCAGAGCAATTTATTCTAAGAAACAGACTTGAAGCAAGTTCAGTGTGAACTGGTGGTATTGGAGAAGGCGGCAGAGAGCATGGTTAAACATACATCAGTACTTTACTGCATTGCCTGCAACACAACTAAAGACAGACAGAATATTTGCTAAACAGTCTATACTAAGGATAGGAAGTATTGTGGGGTTGCTTCCTTACCTTATCACTTTCTGCTTTGCTATCAGGAATGATTTCTGACTGTTGCAATAAAATAGGAAGATGTGCCCTCATTACTGGCTCGTGACTGACGCTGCTGACCGTAAAATGTTGCACAAACCTTTCAAAAATAAAAGTTTTATTTTCTTACAATCAAGACCAAAAGACTTCATTCATATAAATAGTTGGGAAACTACTAAAATAAGACTGTTAAAAGGTCAAACAGAGGCCTCCTAGAGAGAAAATAATTAATCTCAGAATAAAAATATCTAGTGTGAAGACAGAATTATTAAATAAGCAATTTTTAGATGAGTATTATATACACCAAAATATTTTTGCATTATTTCTGACAAAACTGATCCCTTGGAAACAAAAATAATTTCTCACCTCTCTAATTCTGGAAGGGCAGCAGATATTTTCAGCTCCCTGCATCTTTCCCCAGAAGGAAAAGACAATGCATTAAACAGCTTCTGAACATTGGAATGCCTAAAACGAGCAAATCAGTCAATTGGTTAGTTAAAAAAGAAACCTAGAAATTCACATTATTTAAACCAGACTGCTACACAGTAACTAGTACAAAAAAGTGAGCATTGCACTAAGAATGCAGCAATTCCTTTTTGAATGGTTATCAAAAATGTTCAATAAGTGACAACATTTTTCTGACTGTAGGACACAGTTAATGTATAATTATACTGGAATAAGTGGCATGAACTTACAGTCTCTTTTGTTCCACAGACAGGAATTCTTCCTGGACAACCTTTAAAGATAATCCTGAGTTTGCCTGGTTTTGCCACAAAGAGAAAACCTGGAACAAACCAGACCTCTGCATAAGCATCATAATTTTGCAAAATTTGTTTTTAATTTGTTTAGGAATTGTTTTTGTTCACCTAAAAAAATACATGCATTTTAGCTAGCCATTAAATATTTCACAACACTGGTTTTGCTGCAAGAATTCAAAATATGGAAGAAATCGCCACAGATCAGATTTTGTAAGATTCGCTTTGGCTACACTGGAACTGCTTTAAGAAATAACATTACTGAAATGGTCTAGTTTTCCCCCACCTTCATAGCTAGGCAAAAAATTTACCCACCAATGTAACAGTAACAGTCACATGTATCTTTTAGTTAAAGCATATGCTAGGTATTTACAGTCCAAACTGCAGTACAGCAGAAACTGAATTAATATTAAGTCTCCTTTAAGGAGTATTGTAATTTTCATGAGCTAAGATTACAGCAATCATTTCTAGAAATTTAAGAAAAACTCTGTTCCTTCGCAAAAGAAAAGGGAGTCCTTCGTTTCTCTAGGGAACAGCGTTCTGGCTCACATCCTATTGCTCTAGCCAAGTCACATTAATATGAATGGCACTATGAACCTAGAAATCAGATTCAGATGAATCACACAGTCATTTAAGTGTTCGGTATTTCCCTTCTTTTAATAAGTAAAGGCAACAGCCATTGTCATTTTTCACAATAATTTGCTGCAAGACAAAACAACTCGGGGGGGGGGAGACTGCTTTCCATTAACAAATCGGCATCCTAAACACAAGGGTACGGAGATAAAAAACATCAAAATAAAATAAACTTTTGATATTAACAAAGACAATATTGCTTGTGAAGAAGGATCCAGGCAACCAACCACTTCAAAACACATACAAGAGACTAAGGAAAATGCCTACAAGGAATGGAAAGAAGAACTGGTCAACAGAAAATGGTATTCTGTAGAAGGCAAAAGGGCTAGGGATAAAGTGAAAACACAGGTCAGACTGAGACAGAACTCAAAGGAAATAAATCGGTCCTTTTTGTATAACTTAATGAACGTTTTAAGTAAGTGCTGCTATGGCATTAGAGAAGGTGAAGAAAACCAGAGAAGTAATACATCCCAAAGCCAAAGCAAATCTTCCTGCTCCCAATTAGAGTGAGGACGTGAAAGGTACTGTCCTGTCTTTGCAGGATGTGCAAACCAGATTCCAGTTCTGTGTGCTCAAAATCTTGCAAACATCTCAGTTACATGGAATTTAATAGACTTGGAGGAACAGGTAATTCCCTGTTCCCTGTTTCAAGGAGGCTTGGAATAATTAAAGCCTAGGTCTCATAAGCGAGGAATCATGCCATATGATTGGAGAAGCATAAAATTAGCACCTACATTTTAGTGAATCTTTGTAAGTACAGGTCTGTAGAATGACTACTCTCTGTGTGACTCTGATGACATGCAGACTTTTAGAAAAAAATTTGGAGGAAATCAATAAATACCTGAAGGTAAATACTAACAAAACACAATAACATGTTTCCATGGCTTACACACACAGGTACAGTTGATCCTATGAATAGTTTTCATTCATGAGATAACATTTTCAAGAGAAAAGACATGTTTCATCTCCTTGAACTTGAGCAAAGTAACTGGTATGGTGCCAGATGAGAAACTGTTGAACTGCAGAAACTGAAACTCAGTACAGAACTGTGTGGCAAAAAGCTAACTCAAAGGAGGACAGGACTAAATAGCACTGAAAAAAGCAGAAGGCTGGGGACATGCACCAGCAGAGTTGCTTAGGGAATGCCCCATGACACCCTTTGCAATGAATTTGTCACAGACTGAAGTGAATTGGCAGCATTTTGGGGAACTATGTTGGGAGGACAGTCTACACAGCCTTGAGATGCTTCAAAGAAAAATAGATTAACTGTAAGAACTGAAGAAACAGAAAGAAAAATAAGAGGAAGGCAAGTATGACTACAATCAGCTGGTGTATTAGTGGGTAGCAAAAGAGAAAGGACCTGAAGGAGTTTCTCAAAAAATGAGCACAATCTATTAATTCAAGGCAGCAGTGAAAAATAAAGGCAAGCCAAGGGTACCTCTGAATGTTTTCAGAAGAGAGAACTTATTTGTTTCTTGTACAAGAAACAATCTCAGATACTACACATAGTCTGGAAATCTACAGACAATAAACAGATCAAAAGAAAAGTATTACAAGGATCAGAGAAAAAGAGAACTTTTTATAAGCATAAAATAAATTCAGATCCTTTTTAATCTATGAGGCTAAATAAGCCAGAAAGAATAGTTCCGAAAATTCTGAATACCTCAAGGATGGCCACTGGTAGAGCAAAAGAAAAAAAAACAGACTAAAAAGTAGAGCTAAAAAAATGGGCTGAAAATTCAAAAGCAAATAAAATATTCCCAACCACTCTTATAGAGGAACAGTGGGAGGAATCTAAACACTTAAGATAAAAGGTGGAGGAATTTTATGGTAACATTAATACTACCAGTGGGGACTACTCACTGAGCTAGGTGGTCTTTTCCAGTCCAGCGTTATGATCGCATACTAAACCCCTTGTGAAGTCCTAAAATCTCCAAGCTCATTTCCTCAAAAGTGCTATTGTTATAAAGTTTTGTTTATTAAAAGCCTCTGCATTACAATGCATGAAGCCAACCTACTTAGAGAATAATACAATACCATATGGGATACTTAAAGACTTTAACAAAACTTCCCTAAGGATCACGATCCAAATGTGTCTAACCACAAAAAAACACAATAGAACCTCTGCCACTACATACAATTGCTGTAGCCAATTATACACCAGTGCTACATTCAAAATGCAACTACTAGAAAACAAGCTTTTAGAGCACTCACTGGCTTCAGAAGACAAAATGAAAGCACATGGTGAGCATTAAACTTCACGAGCAACACAATCACTAGAAATGCATACATAAGTTACAGTTCCTCACACATGCAAGGTCCTAAGATCAGGAGCAATCATGCGCACGGGCACCACTAGGAAGACCTACATGGCAGGGCAGTCTGTGACAGTCTCAAGTCTGCAAGGTAGATGCCATAAGGTCACACAAAGAAGCAGAGTCTCTGGTTGGAAGAGAGCCTCTGGAGGTCTCCAGACCCACCTCCTGCTCAAAGTAGGACTATTGCTGGCAGTACAGGTCTGCTCAGCCATCATCTCGTGCAGCCAAGTTTTCAAAATCTTCAAAGGTGGAGATCACTGGTTTGGGCGACCTGTTCCAGTCACTGCACCAGCCTCCTACTAACATTCAGTCTGAATCTTCAAAGTTGCAATCCATGGTTACCGCCCCTTGATAGGTTATCTGCCACTACTGAAAAAGCTATCTGTAACAGTCCTTCCTACTGCAATACCCTGATTTTATGAAAAGGATAAGGAGCCTCAACTCTCAAGACCCTCTGTGAATCCCATCCAGCTTCACAGAGGTTTTCAATGTTTTTCCTAACTTGTCGCTCCCTCAGCATTAACTGCCCCTTCTCCTTTCCAAACTGTGATTGATAACAGAAATATAGGAAAAGGTTTAACTTGTGAAGACTGATGAGAAAAAGAAGCTGAACTTTAACCTTTCCTGTATTTATTTTTCAGGTAAAAAGCTTCAGTGGACTAACTAACATGAACAATAAATCCCTTCTTTGTTCCAAAATTAATTAGTTAAGACAGACATCAACAAATTCACCCTTGCCACATAGAAAAATTGTGTGGTTTTCCCCCCACCCAAACCAATCTTTTTTTTTTTTTTTACTTTACCTGTGAATAAAAAGCTTTATAAATCTTTGTTTTAGGGAAAAGTGCAATCATCAAAAAGTTGTCTCGGGTATGGAATTCGATTGGTAGATGAGCAAGTAAAGAACTTTTGATGTCTATAAAGAGAGCAGCAACAATACTGGTTGAATCCTGGAAGAGGAAGAAATGGGACAAATTATAATTAACAGTTATTGAAAGTGGAAAAAAAGGCTTAATACATAAAATAGCAGAGATCAGAAGAGAACTACCACAGTCATAGCTAGGCACACATAAATATGTGAACATTCATTGGCCTGCACAGCACAGGTATGGAGCAGAAGGATCAACTGCAGCCACTCACAGTGCTCCTCAGTTTCTACTTTGCAGCTATTAGAGATACCATAAGCTTTAAAGAAAGCATCTGAGATTGTTCTAAGCACCTAAGCTTTGTCTTGTCCTTAAAAGAAAAGCTTGCATTTTAATATCTACTCTTTTCCCTCCACCAAAAACTAGACTTTTAGCCCCTTCCTCTGCTAATGCTTCACAACAAAGCCACGTTCATCTATACCCACGCATCTCTGACACACATATCCTGGAAAAATGAATTAAATGTCAGATAAAGAGAACAAAAGGATGGCACGGTGCTATTGCAAACTTTTTTTTTTACACCATGCTCTTGAGTTTCTGATTTGAAAGGAACCATGCTGCAATGAGACAACTATCAGGCCTGCAATTTAAAGTCTAGGTCACTTGCATGTTGGAAGTTGTCCTATTTCTCTCAGATTCTTTAATGAGCACAAAGTTCTACTAAATCTACTGCTCCTTCACCTGAATTATGTCTTCACCAACAGGAAGCTGAAGCCTTCAACACTGGTCTCCCTCAGAAGCAATGAACTCAGATTGTCCAACTTTTTTTCTAATAAGACAACAGTGACCCTTGGTTTTTTGAATTTCAAGATAGGCATTTATGTACAACTTCGCAGGACGCTGAAGTGTTTTATGATCAAGTTTTGATCTTTGACCTCTTTTCACACCAAAGTATTAGAAATACAGTACAATTCAGCAGTGTGAAATATCCCTGGAAGACAGGGATTCCATTACTTAAGGTTCAAACCAGAAATCAAGTAACATCCATCTCCCTTTCAACAGAAGTGAGCAAAGAACTTTACTTACAAACTTTCCAGAAGAAAAAGCTCAAGTTGGGGACACCTACATAAGAACTGCTATCAGTTCAGAGACATTTGCAAACAGTATCTCCACCCTTTGCTGACTGAGAGATTAATTATAAAAGTAATCCCCTCAAAGTCATTGAGGTAACTGAAGAACATATACAAAAATGCTCTCCTAAAAGAGAACACTTTCTCTTAAGAGAAAATGGCTTTTGCAACATGATCCACAGACCCTGCATTCTGCAGGACAGCCTGCAGACTTCACAAGGAGCGACTAAAAGGTCAACTCATACATGCTGCAATCTGTATACGCTGTAGTGTGCAACAGAATGTGCTCCTCCTCCTGGAAAATATTTAGGGTTCCACAAATTGAAAAAAGCTGAAAAGTAGCAGCAATAATCCTCAAGGACGTAAGGTTAAATGAATCCATTTCAAAATTTTACAAGATGTTAACGTTGTGAAATTTAAGTATTTAAATAAATAAGTACTTAAATAAATTTAAGTATTAAATAAATTTAATAATATTTGTCCACTTGATTAATGGCCAAAATGAATGCTGAATTTAGGTACTCACAAGCTGAAATACTTAGTCTTAAGTAAGAGCTTAAAACCAAGCACATAGCATCTTAATTTCTATACAGTAAAGATGCTTTGATACAGTTTACTGAGACACTGAACAGCTACAGAAGAAAAAGAAATAAACCTGGGTGTTTGGAGACTGGGCAGCAGTGTAGCCTGTTGGGTTTTCTTTTACTCCCAGCATGGCTGGAACTAAGCTAGAATAGTGCTGCCTTACGAGATGGAAAATCTATTTTGACTCTGCTGAGATTGGGATGGTTTCTGCTTTAGACCTTCATGGTACAGTTTTGTGAGGGATCTACCCTGTCCTCCATTCCCTCGGTGTCTATCAGCCTCAAGGACTTCAGGAGCTTAGGTGGCAGCTAGGTGCCCAGCTTCTCAGAATACAGAAGCTTGCAGAAGTGGAGACATTTTAAAGTTAAAAAGAGAAGCTTCTAGCAGGCATGGTGATAGAACTACAAAAGAAACTACTTCGCATCACTTAAAGTCTTTGTATCTTTTCTTTTAATCCTAGCATTAAATTATCCGTTCTTCTCCATCAATATTGTTGTTACAGTAGCTTTTGTAAAAAGCGTACTAACAATTACCCTTCTTCTCCTGTCACTTCTTAACATTTTAAGTTCTCCACCCTTGCATTATGCCAAGTCAGTTGAACAATAAAATGCTCTCTGTCAAGGTTTAGCTTTACACAAAAATCTGGCATCAGTTCAAGAATGATAGCCAGGTCCCATAAATAGCTCGTTTTATGAAAGTGAGTGTCTTGAATCAAACAATAGAAGGAAGGTCAGTGTTAAAATAGCTTCTTAAACTACCAAGAGGCAATCAATATGATATACAAGAAAAGGCAGCTAAGGTAAGATTCTCCACTGTGTTTTCATCTCAGTTGAATCACACACTTTTATTGTATTTTACTGGTTTCCTCCATTATGTGATGAAATCATAGAAACACAATGCTTTCTGGAGGTCACTAAAAAAAATATGTAATATTGTACCTGAGGAAAATAGAAACTAAAGGAAACAGATTCCACCCCCCTGCCGTGCTTAGAAAACAATAACCAACCAAAATAATCTCTTTTCCATTCTGAAAAGGTGATAGTTAACCCAACATCTCTGCCTTGAAGAGGAAAAAGAAAAGCTGAGTTGCCATTATTAACCTAATTCTCAATTCCCACTAAGCCAGAAGACCAAACTATTAGCATGGCAAGTTGGCCAAGTGAAGTGATGTAAGTTGATCACAAGAATGGCAAAAGTCTACACCTAACATTGTGTCTTTTACTGTAATTACTCAGAATATGTGTAATTCCATGCAGCATGTCTTTCCTTCTCACTTCTCTGCCTGGGAAACGTGAACCAGTCCCTTCACCCTGTCAGTTATACAACGCTCTGCGACAGTAGACAGACACTGCTCGTGACCTCTCCAGAGATAAGTAGTACACTGCCATGGACATTTGACTGAAGGTTAAATATATTTTGAACAGAAGGCAGCATTTCACCCTCCGATACACCATATGATTTCACAATGCCCTGAACTTTTCTCTATCCATCACTTAAGACTTCTAGATGTTTTATGAATGCAATGTTCAGCAATTTTTCTTTTAATAAAAATGCAATTTTCCACACTACTATTTCCACACCACATTGATAATAGTCT
Source organism: Phaethon aethereus (assembly GCF_964289735.1). Lineage (NCBI taxonomy): Eukaryota > Metazoa > Chordata > Aves > Phaethontiformes > Phaethontidae > Phaethon > Phaethon aethereus. The sequence goes on from NC_138578.1 coordinate 82,812,973, forward strand.
AATACAAAATTCACTCCTCCCTACAGTTTAGCTAGTCAGTAATTGGTTAAGCTAACCAATACCAAAAGTATAGAGATTTGCATCAGTTACTAGTTTTACACACACACACACACACACACAAAACTGCAACTGAAATCAAAATTTTGTACCAGTAGCCCACAGAAGTACTGTTAAAAATTGATAGAGTTTATGACAGTAGGAACCAACAAAATACTCACCCCATCATAGAGAGAAATGGAACTCATATGTTTTTTTGAAATGGAAATGCTGCCATGGTGGAGATCAGAAAAGAGAATGCCATCAGAAAAGAAGTACAATTTGCCTAGAATTTAAAAGAAAAAAAAACATATTAGGTATATGTGAATATTTCAGCGTCATGTGACAAATGCCTCTTCTTTCTGAGGAAGAAATCTATGTCCTTGCAGAATTTTGTCATATTTAACATGCAGTACGTTTCAGTAAAAATTTAGGATAGTATCTAGACAGCATTCAGAGCATTCCATCCTTACTGGGTCTCACCATCAAGGGCAGGAATCATGACTACGATTGCATTTCACTTAACCTTATGCCCTGGAGCCCACTTATGAGTATTCTGTGGCTCTTTTTTTTTTTAAAGCAAAAAAAAAATTCCACCATGTTGAATTGCAAACTTACAGAAATGTAAAACTGACAAAACAAGACCTTAAGGAAACCTTGCATCTAAAACAACTGAAAATTTAAACACTGTAACAAGTTGGTCAGATTTTCAGCAAAATGGCAATTATACTAATACATAACATGCAGACAATAAAAAAAACCCCAAAAACCCACAAGAGTTTTCCTTTCACTTCCTGACCAAGACAGAGTTTAAAACAGAAAAGCCCTTTACCTGCAGACTTGCATTTTCTTTTGCATATAGAGACAACTGTTACTGGGCTAGCAGTTTCCCTGGAAGCTAACAACCTAGTGACAGCCAAGAGAGACATGGCATTCATTCTATCAGTCTTCTTGCCAGTATACAGACATTTTGGTTTTTAAAAAACCTGCACAACCAGAGAAAGCAGCTGGAAAATGAGAAACAGCAAGGCTAGATGGTATAATGGATAAAAACAAAATTCCAAAGTGCTAGCGAAGACTGACATTCCAAACTGACATCAGTAAAAAGCTAATTTCCAACAGTCATCAGAAAGCCCTGAACAAATGACTAAGCAGGGGCTGCCAGCTGGACCTCTGCTACCAGTGCTGGACCATGCATTAAAAGCAGGATCACATCCCATACAGGGAAGCATGTGAGTCAGCAAAAGGGAAAGGTTAAATATTTTCTTTAAAGGAAAAAAGAAAAAAAAAAAAAAGAAAGAAAAAGATGGCATTAGTCAGAGTTACGCTTCAAGAAAAAGAAAAGCCAAGCAGCAAAGCGACTAACATATATAGCTAAACACGACTGCACAGCTAGCTCAATGTTCTTCCAAACAATGCTTGGAAGAAATAATGAACAAACTATGACATTTTCCTCGTGAAACAGCAACTTTAAATAAGATCCTTAATTCTGTTCAGTATTAAAGTATCATTTTAATAAAAAAGAGCATGATATGAAATCAAATCACCGTACTTAGATACACGATTTCAACAGCTACCTGAAAAACATATAGGCTCTGCTAACTATGAATGTAACTGTTTGAGACTGAAGTGTCTAGTCAACATAAAAATTGCACTGGAGAGACAGCTGCTATTAAATTAGGAAACACTACTATCACAAATTCAAGGTCCAAATTCAGAGCCTGTAGCAGGGAGACAAAGTCACACATAATGGCTCGGCTCATGGCCAAGCCCAGAGAGTTGTGGCGAATGGCGTTAAATCCGGCTGGCGGCCGGTCACAAGCGGTGTTCCCCGGGGCTCGGTTCTGGGGCCGGTCTGGTTCAGTATCTTCATCAATGATCTGGATGAGGGGATCGAGGGCTCCCTCAGCAAGTTTGCAGATGACACCAAGTTGGGTGGGAGTGTTCATCTGCTGGAAGGCAGGAGGGCTCTGCAGAGCGATCTGGACAGGCTGGATCGATGGGCAGAGGTCAACTGTATGAGGTTTAACAAGGCCAAGTGCCGCGTCCTGCACTTGGGTCACAACAACCCCATGCAACGCTACAGGCTTGGGGAGGAGTGGCTGGAGAGCTGCCCCAGGGAAAAGGACCTGGGGGTGCTGGTTGACAGCTGGCTGAACATGAGCCGGCAGTGTGCCCAGGTGGCCAAGAAGGCCAACAGCGTCCTGGCCTGTATCAGCACTAGTGTGGCCAGCAGGAGCAGGGCAGGGATCGTGCCCCTGTATTCAGCACTGGTGAGGCCGCACCTCGAATCCTGTGTTCAATGTTGGGCCCCTCACACCAAGAAGGACGTTGAGGTGCTGGAGCGTGTCCAGAGAAGGGCAACGAAGGTGGTGAGGGGTCTGGAGCACAAGTGTGATGAGGAGCGGCTGAGGGAGCTGGGGGTGTTTAGTCTGGAGAAGAGGAGGCTGAGGGGAGACCTTATCGCTCTCTACAGCTACCTGAAAGGGGGTTGTGGTGAGGTGGGGGTTGGTCTCTTCTCCCAAGTAACCAGCGATAGAACTAGAGGAAATGGCCTCAGATGGCCATGATCTTAAAGATCTTTTCCAACCCTAATGATTCTGCGATTCTATGGTAATTGCATAGATGTGGAGGTTTAATAGTTTACAACGTGGTCATTGCTGATGCTTTCAGTGCTCACAAAATCCAAGCCACAGCACAGGTTATGTGCCTTCTATTGAGTGGCTGAGGAAGAAAAACGCAAAATACAACACTTCAAGTACGTTTCTGTCAAATCTCACAGACTATCACACTTCACAGAGAATATGGCAATGGGCAAAGAAAGGAAATCAGAGATCTTAATTCTTTTGTAACAGAAAAGCAAGCAAAGAGAGTATTAATCCTAACTAAAACAGGTTCCTTTAACATAGAAGTCAATGAATTATATCAAGAACAACTTCATCTACTACTTGTGTATTTTCCACAAGTGATTAATCACAAAGGAGAGTTTAATTGGTAAGACTGATTCACTCGGTTAAGTTCATCCTACAGAAATCCGTAACACAGCAGTTGTATTAGCATACTAAGGAAAGAGTTTAACAGCTTGAAATTTTTTGATGTATTTTAGTCATGAATGTATACCTTATTACAGTAAGTCACAAGTGACAGAAGGAAGATGAACACCTGTTGTTACAGCACTTTTTTTCACTTCATCTTGCCAGACTACATAGCTGCAACCTCATCAGAGCCCAAATTAGAGCACAGCAAACTGTGTTGCAGCATACGTGAAAGGGAACAAGATCAAGTTCATTTTCACTTGACACCTAAGAAAATATCTCACTCGTTGAAATGTTACATAATAGTCCTTATACCACCTACTTAAAACTCTCCATCCCGAGAGTCATCAAAACACTTAGCTTCACAAATCTCCCCAAAAAAGGGAAAAAGTAGATGGCTCCACTGGGACAGACATAGTCAGTTTTCAAAAAGCCAACAAAAAAAAAAAATTGTTTTTAAATTCACCATTCTTTCCCTTCATTATTTACTCAGTGAACCTGTGCCCACAGCCCTGTATTGAAAAATAGTTAAATACGTTATTCTGCATTAGCCTTCTTTCTTTAAAATTAGAGCAAAAGCAAATTCCTCTATGTGAAAATCACTATTTAATTGTATATCCTTATTTATCCTCAATACTCTCTTTGCAAAATTACAAAAACAATAAAGCTAAAGATTTTTCCCTAAAGATCATCAGCTTATTACTATGCATTTAGATATCAGATATTAGTTATCTATTGATGTACATCAATACTGTGACAATACATCAATACCTTCTCTGGACAGAGGAATATAAATATATTGTGCCTTAAGAAATATGTTTTGATTCAACAACTTATATTTATTCTTCTAGGAGTTTTCTCAAGACAAAGCAAGGCACATTAATGTAAGGTTGTGGGAGTGAGGGAAGCTCCTTCCAACAATCCTCCCAAATTGTCTTTGGTCGTATTATTGGGATATTTATGCTGCTTAAGTTCCTGAAGGAAAAAGCACCAAAAGAAGAGGAATGATCCAAGACTGTTGCTAGTAATCTCATGTCAGTAAGCAGTAACTCAACTGAATCTGAAAAGGACCAAGATCAAGCATCTTTCTGTAATACGGTAATAAACACTGAAAATGACAATGGAAAAAAAACTGGAACAGCATGTCAGCTCCAGAAGGAATAGAAACAAATCATTCCAATCCCCTCCTACATCACAGCCAGCGTATCACGTTGCCCAAAAGGCACTTGTTTGCCTTCACTTCTCCAGCTGAGAGCCCCTGGCATACTGTCACTACTGCAATGCCCAATCTTTCCAACCTAATGTTCATATAGGTACAGAAAAAGCAGAAAACATGGCACACCACCCATTACAGATAGAAGCAGCCAGTTTGTGCATGCTTTTAAACTTCAACTATAGCAGAAAGTCATCCCTGAGGTCTGCAAAGACTCACTCTCAATCATGTGAGGCGAGTCCCGTGTGCCTATGGCTCTGACGGGAATCTCTCTTCTAGGACTAGGAGTTTCAAGCAGAGGTTGGGGACAAAATAGTAAAACATGGAGTTTAACACGAGAAAGTTGCAAAGACAAATGGAAAGCAAGCTTAAGACGATGGCATAGGTATGCTCACCAGATGGGTAAATCCCAGAAACCGTGCACCTCTCTCTTGTTTAAAAAAGAGTGGACCAACTCTGTAAGTAATTGGAAAAAAACTCATCTCACCTTCAGCAGGCATGGCCTGTGGATTGCTAGAATAAATATATGCTCCATCACCTCCAGTGAGTAAAGTGCCAAGAAAAGATTTGTCTTCCTAAACAGGAAAAAACAAACAGTACTGTCACAGACTGCATCAAGGACTATAATCCAGGCAAGAACATTTTCTTATGCTTTTGCTTCAAGAGATTTTTTTTTTTTAAAATAGCATCTGTCAGAACCCTTACAAAAGTTTTAAACTGCATTGATACAGAAGAACTAGTGAAAGACAGCATCTCAAGAGTGTAATTTTTAAAAGCACTTCCCCCTGATTTTGGTTTTGCCTGCAGCTATTAAGTTACAAGTTATTGTCATAACCACAAGGCATAGCTTTTTGTTTTTAGATTGTAAATCTACTGAACGAAAAGTGTATTACAGGAAAATAAATCTATTTGTAATGAAGATTTCTGGTAACCACAAATTAAACCACAAATGTGAAACTCATGTGGTTTATGATGTTCACAGATCCCAAATTCTTTTCTTTTTCATAGTGCTTAAAGTGTTTTCCTTTAGACATTTAGCACAGTAATTAAGTTAAAAGAAAGCTGCAGGTAGAGTGACATTGAGTTTGGGGGATTTTTTTTGAAACACGTGAGCTGCACGGGTAATCCTTAGTGAGACTTCCATGAAATTGTAGGTTTATTAGAACTCTTTTTGCTCTTCGTTTTGTCATTCTTTGAAATAAAGAAAATCTCAAACTTTTACACATGATGTATTTTTTTTTGTAGGTCAAAGACTGAAACAGGGTAGAATAGGCAAGTCTTTCATAGAAGAGGAATAACAAACATAAAAGCCAGTTTTACTAGCAAAGAGCTTTTCGGTATTGGTTTTTGAAAGTGTAACTTATATAGTTTGACAAAAGTATTTAATTTTACCTTCAGTATATGCTGCGCCTTTTCAGACAGTTTCACATCACTATCTTCAACCTGTAGCCAGAAACGGTTTCCATTTGCATCATTAGTACATAAAGCAAGTATAACATTAAATAAAAAGAATTAAGTAAGATTCAAGGCAAACAAGAACCTTAGGTACCACAAACACATACAGTCCAGAAACCGGAGGGCTTCAAAGACAGCTTTGTTTTCTTCAATACTGTGTTACTTTGGGACTGAAATAGCTCCTTGAAACACATTCAAGGGGATACTCCCCATTAAATTGTTTGAAAAGACTAAAATAGTATTGTATAGACACAAAGTAGTGTATCCCATTCAGTCTTATTTTTTATTGAAGCATTTCAGAAGTATGGGTTGCCAACTGGTATAATGTTGCAATGAATGTTATGGAGTTGGGCAATCTTACCTCTAATACAGTAGAGTACATTGCAGGTCTGGAAGCAGACCTTTCTTTCTGCTGGGGCACACATTTGAGTGATCTAAAGTGGCCCACAATAAACAGAATTTTCAAAACCACACCGTGTACTTGAAAAAACCTATGCCTTTACACAGCTAAAAAAATGAAATGGTGAAAACGAAATAATTTAAAGCTTGTGTTATGAATGGAACCATCAGCCTGTTTCCACTTACTAGTTTTTTACTTCATGTCCATAGTTAAAAATCAGAATAATATATTAATATTCTGTTTCAATGTCCAAGTTACATATTTTTCCCTCATACATCCATACTTTTATAACAAGTTCTCATTTGTGAATTTATAGAAAAACACTCAAATAAATTTGTGTACTAACCAGCCAAGAAGCGTATCTTGGGATAGCTGCAGTCAGTATTATGTGGCTGGTTTCTGAATTAATGCTGCCATCTGCAGGGAAATACATGGAAAGCAGCGTAGTATAATACCATGCACATGCTTCAGACTGTTCAATAAGTTACTTCTAGGTCTTGAAATTTCTTTAGGAAATATGAAAGTTTCCTCATTATTTTAAGGACTTATTCGTGTTTAAGTGAAGCTTTCACAGCAGACAAGCTCCCAGTCTTCTCGTGCTCTAACATACACAGAGCAGCTATACAATACCAAAAGAAACACTTTTTATTCTGGTCTTAGTATATACCTCTTACACTTCCTTATCATGTCTATCTTCTTCACCTAAAGCTACATACTTCACAGAATCATTACGGTTGGAAAAGACCTTTAAGATCATGAAGTCCAACCATCAACCCAACACCACCATGCCCATTAAACCATGTCCCAAAGTGCCACATCCACACATTTTTTGAACACTTTCAGTAATGGTGACTCCACCACCTCCCTGGGCAGCCTGTTCAAATGCTTGACCACGCTCTCCATACAGAAATTTTTCCTAATACCCAACCTAAACCTCCCCTGGCACAACTTGAGGCCATTTCCTCTTGTTTTCTCACCATTTCCCTTTCATTCAACTCTTGCCTGTGACCTACCCCAAATTAGTAGCCCAAGACTTCTGCTTTAGACATCAGAGTGCTAAATCTAAGCTAATATATATAATACTCGTGTCTGTATGATGGCGTCTTCCTTTGCTGTCCTCCCCACCAAGTGTTCCCAACTCTTACGGTTAAAAACCCACAGCCTGTCTGGATACAAGAATTCATAAATATTCTTCAGACAACCTCAACAACTATGTTTCTTTGTCACATGTAAACAATCTGGAAAATGTGCACTTGTCTAGTGTTACAGAAATTGCTCAGTATCCTGTATTTTAAATGTAAGACTGTTTCAAAAACAAGCTTTCCAAAAATTGTATCCTTTTTTAGTTTTGTTTCCTCTCTTAGAAACAAAGAGCAACTGAAACAAAAACATGTGGTATAAAATGAGTGTTACAAAGGTGATGGAAGAGAGCTGTTTGAGTTTCTTCATACAATAGAAAATAGGCACAAAGACTGACGAAAATCTAGGACAGGTAGTATTACACTTGAATTTTTACACCTCAGCCCTGCTGTATCACAAGGCAGCCATAAAACCCAAAAGTGAGATTAAAGAAACTGTCTTGATAGTTAAGATATTCATTACTAGCAAGCTAAAACATTTAGGCCTTCTCATTAGCCCAAAGGCTTAAAACCGTAATGGTAATAATAGTAAGATCCAGCCCAAGCCCTTTTGCTATTCCACCACAACAAAGCTAACAGAACAATGTCAGTATTAGAATTTAGAGTAGTTACCTTTTTCTTTTACTTGTATCTGTGATGTTAGAAATGATTCTGAAAAGACAACAGATCCCAAGCATCCTTTTCCTGTGAGCAAATCTGGAATGTCAAATACCATCATAGATGCCTGCAGCAATCAAACAGTTGGACAGAAAAGACGAGAAAGCAGAACTTGAAATATTTCGGTTGAAGCAGCAAACTCCGTATGTTTTAAGCCTCCTAAAACACAACCGTTCTATGTTGTGGTGGAAAGTCTGAGATCATAACTCTATGTTACCATTTTATTCCAAATTTCACTGTCCACCTTAATCTTAAAATTCAATCTTACCTCGGTTTCAGCATTTGAAATCTCTCTCACCTCTCCTCTTACATTTGTATTCATACAGATAAAAAAAAAATCAGCATGTCCCATAAAAAAGCCACTCGAGTTCTATTTTCTAATAAAATGTGTAATCACAATACTGAACAGTTTACTTACTGTTTTAATCAAACACAGGCTATCCTCATTTTCTAATGGAGTAATTCTAGAACAATAATAATTAAACATTTAAAGGTTAGGTCATTTTCCGTGACTTCTTATCAGCCAAAAAAAGTTATTTTATTTTGAAATAAACTCTTATTTTTGTACGCCATTTCAGTCAACTAAACAGCATGGAGATTAAAAAAGCACAAGCATGTAATATCAACTAAGTTAAAAGCACAGTTTTAAAAGGAAACTCTTAATAGGCTCATGCTGCCTCTACTCAATAACAGTTAATAAAATTGGTCTGCCCAGTTGTTTTAGATTTTTTCTGATGTTTTTAAGATTCCACAGAATTACAGATATGAAACTATTAAACTGTCACACACGCAAAAGCATTTAGTACATCTTTTATGAAATAATCAAATGCAATGTTTCCTCAGAAGCTCCAAGACAAGAAAAGTAAACTTACTACTGTATTAAAAACACTATTTAAGAACAAGAAGTGTAAGACAGTGATACAAACCTTCCATGATTATTCACAGCCTGAATTTGAAAAGCGATTCTGGAGCTGTAGAGAAGAAAGTACTGCTGAAAAAATGTTTTATACTGCTACATGTAAAAAATATGCACTAACAGATTTAAAACTAAAAAAACTGCTGAAGTAATTTTAAAAAGCAGGAAAAGACAAATGGAATAATTATCATGATTTTAAAAGTTTAAATACATTATGAAATCTTGAAATTGGGCAGTCACACAAGTTCAGTTTCAGATTAACATTTGGTGTACTTTTTCCCCCCCCAAAAGGAAACTAATGCATCGAGACAATACATCAATCAATAAGTATTTGAAAATACATACCGTAATGCAGTTTTAAGTTGTGTTAAATGAAGGGTATCTAACACAGACATGAGCATCTGCTCTGCTACCTCCTTTGCCTAAAAAAAAAAGGAAATCAAGAATAAAGTATCTTTTCCCACAATCTGAAATCCCAGCAACTACAAGAGCACCCATAAGATAAACAAGAGACCATACACTAAACAACAACACACTGATGCACCAGGCTAAAATTTGTTCTTTCACATATCTGATTTTCCTTACTGTAAGGTTAGGAAAATTAATGAAAGATGGAAAAATAATTGTAGATGGCTAAGATTAGATATACTCTGAAATTTCTCTGTTTTTTTTTTTTTTAATATAATTCAGAGTGACTGGTTGGAGGCCACAGTATTAACTTCATTAATGTTATGCAGTTGACTGAATTTTTTTTTTTTTTTGGTTTGCGTATAATCTTACTTTGCAAGCAATCCAAATCAACAATTACAATGTACAGAATCAGTGCTTCATTTACCTTGGATTCAGTGGAAGTTTTAGCATAGCACTCAATGCCAGCAAGCACAGCCTCTACAACAGCAGTATATATTTGCGACAACAGCGTACTGAAGAAAAATACAAACACAACATTTACTAGACAGATAGAGATTCCTCCTCCTCTGTTTAAAGGAGCAGTTTTCCCTCTCATAACACAACTCCCTTGTATGGAAGGGGTCCTTGCTCAAGTAAGTGTAAAAATAGCTTTATACTTAACCTTTCATCTTAAAAAAAATAAATTACAGCAAGTAAATTGCTCAAATGAGAGAGTATCTTGGGGAAAAAAAAAGACCACTCTTGGCACAAATGTACCCCTGTTCTCATCAGCCAAGAAAACAAACAGACATTTTATTGTTGCCTTTCCCTGGAGGTTGAGGATCACATCCTAAATATTCCAACAAAAATAGAATGGTAGCCCCATGTTCTGCAAAAGCAAAACTGGAAAACAGAGTGAACCGACTTCAGAGCTTGCCTTGTTCCAGAGCGTGTCAAGCAAAAAAATACCAAACCAAACCAGTCACCAGAACCTTTTCAGCACATCTACATCACAGCTTAGTCTGATTCTCTTCTTAAAAGCGAACTGAAAGAGTTGTACAGAAGAAAACAATGACCGGGTGAAGCTTCAGAAGTGACTTACAGCTACCGACATATTTATAGCTCCAGAACCATTGAAAAAACCCATCTGTGCCCAGCTAAGAAACATCAGTCTCTGCCTTCCAACTGAATTGGAATAAAAAGACAAACAGATCAACAAAACAGTTCTACTTCCCCAAACTTTAACTCCTCTCATTACTCCTCTGCAACTGCTAGATTTTGAGGGAAGGAAGAGGGGGCAGAAAGAGAAGGGTACAGCATTTAAGCCATATTGTCGTGGTTTAGCCCCAGCCGGCAACTAAGCACCCATCTATATGTTGCATCTCTTCCCTGATGGCCTGAGGTGTCATGGGCCCACCGAGCTATAAATAATTCACCCTTATGTTGCCAGTCCAGATCCACCTGAGCCACTTCAATCTTAGCAGCCTGATCCACCTGATGGTTGTTTTGATGTTCTTCGGTGGCCCGACTCTTGGGTACATGAGCATCTACATGGCGTACTTTTATGACTAGATTCTCTAGTCGGGCAGCCAAAGAACATCAAAAAACTGAAACCAGGACACATATGCAAAGCATTCCTGAAGGATGGAAAAAAGCATCTGAAGCTCCCAAACATGGCTCAACATGGAAGAACCTCAAAATACACCAATGCTTGTCTTTGAACTTCATCCCCAATAGCAGTAAGAGATTTTCAAATCCAACCTTTTACTACTTTCTGCGGTTTCTTCTCTGCAATTTCATGTACTTCATGTACTAACACAGGCATTTAATTTATGTTTTCAGTACACACTCGTTACAGGAAATGTGTATAATTCTTCCTAACTCTGGAACCATTCCTATTTTCACTCAAATTCACATATAACTATTTGCAAGAAAACACCTCACAGTGGGCTGTGCTTTGCATTGATATGCTATAGTTACCTTACTCTTTTTCCTGTTTCAAAAATTTTAACACTAACACCACAAACCAGAAAGTGGTATTTTCTTTATAAAAATAAAAATACGTTTACCCCAGGGATACTTGAAGTTACACAGTCAGTTCATGCACTCTAGTCAATCTGCACTCAAGGTTGCAGTTCTGCTTCCTTTAGGAAGTAGTATTTATACAGGCAAATTTGGACTGAAGAGTCCTTATGAAATATTTTCCACTTTTTATTTCATTGGAAAACACTGACAAATATAAGAACTAGTTACAGGACTCAACTGCAAACTCATTCTGAAATCGTGAGGTCATGTTTGCCAGAAAAGCTAATTTTGCTGCTGTTGTTGAAACTAGATTATTTGATCCAATACAAATGGGACCCTTCCAAGAAAAAGATACTCATAAAAAATACTGCCTCTGTCAATAGACCCCTGCTTTGCTTAGAACCCCTCTGTATTTAGTACAAAGCCTTTTAGAAGTAGGACAAGAGATATTCTATATGTTTGAGCAGAACATCTATGTAAGCAAGATTATCTGTCAAAGTCACCTTTACTATAAAATGTAATATACTGCTGCTTGGTCTACTAACTTCTTGTACGCCTGAGAACCATACCACGATTATCAAAAGTCAATGGTATTTAGCATGAAAGGTCACCGCTACCAGCTCCCTTGGACACATCTTTTAACATCTCACTAACCTGTCATGCAGGCTTGCAAACTGCTCCACTGCAGAGGCAAGAACAGGCTCCTGAAATTATCCTAACTAGCAAGGAGGACAAAATCTCTAAGGAAAGGTCTGATTTATCAAGACTGAGAGCAGTACCAAAGCAGATTATCTACCACGTTCTTAAAGGCTGACAGGTATCTACAACATGCAGAGAAGTGGACATCAACATGGATAAACAAAGCGTTATTTTGTGAAGGTCAAAACGTGCGGAAGCCTTGTAGCTTACTAACAAAAAAATTCAGAAGCTAACTTCTATCTACCCTTTAACACAGTGAAATTTCTTCACAAGTTTGAGTGTTCTCTGTTGGCATTTTCACTAAACATTATAAATCTTACGCATTGTTTAGCTTAATGAAACTAGTCTAAAAAATTACTTTGACTTCTATCTATGGAACATGCTCCCATTCAGTTATAGACACTTTCCCCCTAGGTGTAGATGAAGTACATGTTAAAGTGACTCAAGTAAGTGTTAAGATTAAAAAGTTGTATAAAATTTAGACAAAATTTACTAATACTTCCTTTCATACTTCGCCATACAGCAGAAGGGATGTCACACTAAGAATTCCTAGTTTGCCCATTAACATCCTTTGAGAGCCTTGAACATTCAGATTATTCTAAACAAAAATGTAGCTCTGCAAATGCCAACAGCTACTGCTGACTAAAAGCAGTTTTGACCTACTACTACATGGTAGAAAGAGTGAAGAGTTAAGGATTAATAAAAAGTTGGCAGCTTACACTTGTTCAGCTTGCTTGTGCGTCTCATTGTCATTTCCTGTATTAAAAACAAAATTGTTTGTTTTAAGCACTTCCGGAAGTGTTTACACAGAACTTTTGGACGTAACATCTCTGCTGCATATCTTACATGACATTTATCCAGTATTTTATAGAAATGCATTTGTTTGTAGATTTAAAAAAGAGCAAAGCACAGGTTAACTTGTATCAGTACATACTGTGGCCAAGACCAAGACCTGCATCCCCTAAAACCAGCGGCACTGGGTCAGAACCAAGATCTCTCTCACACTTTACCCTGGCTCCCAAAGTGGCCATTCCTGGATGCCCAGGAACAAGCACAGCTAGAGCAGAAAACATGCTATAATTCCTTCCATTTGGCAAGCCTCCAACCATCTTCTCTTCAGATATTTTCTGAGCTAGATATGGTTTCAAGATGTATAGTAACCCTAAGGAGACTGACTTTATCCAGGGACTCATACAGCCACTTAAAATGGGTAAGAAAATTGTTTTTAACAATTTCATGTGGCTTGTTTTTATTAGGAAAGACAAACTATTACAATTTGACGCAAACCAGATGATAAAGAACAGAAGTCAAACAATTTTCTCCACCTTTTAAAATCCTTAATTATTTTGTTGGTGGGTTTGTTTTTTTTTTAAAAAGCAGGCTTATTTGACAACTACCACTTTGAATTACTAGATTTTTGAGGACTATTTTTCTATCAAACTGTATGAAACACCAACTTAAATGTTTATCTAGTGCCTGCAAAAGGCCTGCACACTCAGGTGCTCTCTACTTTCACACTGCATTCTGATGCAAACACAAATACACTTCTTCATCTTTGAATCATTCTTTGAGAATATCCGACAGATTTCTGCACATGAACGTAGGACGTGCAACGGAACAATGTTCCATCAAAATTTCATGCACCAGCTACAGAATTACATGGTATCTACCGCTGCATGACTCAATGCTCATAAAAGAAATCAAAACCATCTTTTAATCACTACATATTTTAAATAATCAAAGAGAATAACTGCCTTAAATTACTGCTTGGTGTTTTTAATATACTTACCCAAGAAAGGAATGTGAGTGGTACCAAAAAAATAGGTCCTTGAACAAGCCAAAGGTCCCTTTGGAGATACACACTGCACTACCTAGTTGGCAGTATTAATGAGATACAAAAAGACATCAGTAAAAAAAATTGGTGCAATAATTAACAATAAGCTAAGTTCCCCTTAAGTCTTCTAACCACTGACATACTACAGGAAGTGCACAACACAGACTTAACTGGATTTTAAAAAAGCAACTTACGTTTTCAAAGGTATATTTCACTTTTGACTTGACCTGAATGGTTGAAAGGCTTTGGAAAGGAGATGAGCTCTGACTTCCATAAGCGTTAAGCATGTGTTTTCAATTTCCTACGTCAACTGCTCTTTTCATGAAGAGGAAAGTGTGTCAGGTTCCCATAACTATGCTTGCATTTGGTCTTATTTACTATTTTCATGACACCCTATTAAAACCGTACCACCTGTACCTGTAAATAAACCACCTTTTTGAGAACAGTGTCAGAATCTGAGAACAACAGATGCAGCAAGTACAGCATCAGAAAAAAAACCTGTACCTGCATTATGAAAGATATCAAATGGTCTGAACGGGAATGTTAAGAAGGGGAAAAAAAACAAAATTGGACTGTTTTTATGGAAATAGGGTTAGATAGAACAGGAAATGGAGGATGAGATTTCACTGGAATGGTAATACAATCCTTTCTCAGGCTTCTGATCAAGGTAATGTGTCCAGAATATCCACATACATCCATCCCTAAAGCAGCTACGCACAAAATGTTGTCATGATAAGATCGTAAAATCATTCCCTCAGTCATACGTTCACTCCACGATAACCTGTACTCAACCACATCCATCTCCTCAACAGCACAGACTTTGGACTCGCACAACTGACGGACACTCCCAGAGCCCATGAAAATCGGCTAGTAGGGAGAACTACACAATGCAATCTGCACGCTACCTCTCCTCCTTCGCTGCGAGTTACCTTCTTGATGCACCCAGCCCAGCCAGCCAGAGGATCTGAATTCCCTGGGGTCGCTTCCCCAGTTACGTCCCCTGCACGGCGGTGCAACAAGCCATCGACCTCATCATATGTTTTAAAACTAAGCTTTTACTTGAAAATGGAAACAAGTTAATCTTACAACTTGATCTTAACATTCTTTGAACACCAGAAAGATTTTCAGTTTCATGAACTGTTCAGTTGCTGAAGCATACACCGAAACTTGGATACGTGTAAGTATCCTTTGTCTAGTCACAAAGTCATTATCAAAAAAAGTGTCTTTCCATATCTATTTAAGAAACGGCTAAACAATTCTGCTTAAAATAAAATCTGTGTCAGAGTTAAATACATCATATGCTACCATCAGGAAGATTTTCACTTTATGGCTAAGACAAATGTCCTCATAAACAACATTTCCCTCTCCCCCACCCCACACATTTACAGCACTACAAGTGTTAAAAAAGCTGTCTTTTTAAATACGAAAGATATTTTAACTCATTCAGCAATCCCTGATTAAACATCCAGTATAGCTTGACTTGGAAAGAGAGAAAAAAAAATGAAATTTGTTCTTAAATTGACTGACTGTTAAGGTAACATGGTTTTGTACGTTAAAAAATGGGTATTTAATTCATTTTAAGGGCACCAAAAAAATATACAAAGAAAAAAACATACACTTCTTAAAAATATCAGATAATTATTTAAAAGCCTTACCATATGCTTAGCTGTGCTTCCACCAAGGCCGGTGTTTCGAACAAGATGTCCTTCTGATGGAAAATTAAAGTTACCAGAGTTCAAGTTTTCCTTCGTTGAGTGGCTACCAAACAGAACAAAGGGTTGCCGGCTCGGACTAAGGAGAAAAGAGGGTATCACCACCAAAATACTTGAAGAAAACTTGCGAACAACAAATGAAATCAAAGCTTCCAAATCTGACGGACTAACTATTGAATGTCTCACTAAAACAGTAGGACAAAAAAAAAAAAATTTTTTTTTTTTCTCTCATTGAAAAGACCAAGTTCCAAGGGAAAAAAAAACCTACAAGACTATAATTTCTTTCATATACGAGAACATATCTCAAGGCTGTTTCCCAAATTATATTACAAGGGTTTTTTCCTCGTTTTTAAAGTAAATTGCCTTGAAAAGCTGACTAGTTTAAAATTTACCGTCTTGAAAAACCCTGAAATGACTATATGGGAATGAAACAAAACTATTTTGGTTTTAGTTCCGGCTTTGGGCCCAAGACTCAGCTGGAGAGGTCAAGGTTTTTCTTTTCATTATTTATATGCAAACAACATAGGACGCTGAAAACAATAAAGGACATTGAACTCCAATGTTTAATTCCAAATAAAGAAGAATCTGCAGAGACATTCAAGTAGCTAAGCAACCTTTATTTAGCTCAAAACAGCAGAAAGCTTGGTTTTGCAACACATGACAAACAACCTTCCTTCTCACTTAACCTTCTCTGCTGAAATAAAACAAAGCTGACCTGTATTGTCCATCTCATATTGGCCAAAATTTTGGTTTTTAACTGCCCTGCTTTAAGTACTGGTTTTGTGCATTTTGTGACTCACAAAAGTATACTGACATCTTCAACCTTCATATTTTAATTGTTTTTTGAGTAGCATATAAATAGGACTAATATTTTCAAACATAGGCGTCCTCTGTAGGCAGTTCATGAGTTTGTTTAGATACCTGACCATGAAGAAATTGATCACATTGGAATGCACAAGGCAGATGGTTTCAAACATGTTGACATTGTAAATGTAATAGCCACAGCATTAAAACTCATGAAAATTCGGTTTATCCCACCCAGAAGTACCTTCGCATGTTGTTTTTTTTAAATATGCAAAGATGAGATCTGATATACTGAGATGGTCCCAATAGGAATTATAAGCATTATGGCATCAGAGATACAGAAATAACATACCGAGGTACTAGTGATACCACAATTTCACAGGGACTAATGAGTAATACCTGTTATCTGTTACATGGCTTGAGATCATTCCATGACTGAAATAACTTCTGAATGGCTGTGAAGAAAAAAAAAATATCTGATTAACAAGTAAGTGAACAGAAAGTGTGATATATCCTCACTATCATTAAGAATATCATTATCATTGTTTAGCCTGGAGAAGAGGAGGCTGAGGGGAAACCTCATCGCTCTCTACAACTACCTGAAAGGGGGTTGTGGTGAGGTGGGGGTTGGTCTCTTCTCCCAAGTAACTAGCGATAGAAAGAGAGGAAATGGCCTCAAGTTGCACCAGGGGAGGTTTAGACTAGACACTAGGAAAAATTTCTTTACTGAGAGAGTGGTCAAGCATTGGAACAGGCTGCCCAGGGAGGTGGTGGAGTCACCATCACTGGAGGTGTTCAAAATTGTGTGGACATGGCACTTCAGGACATGGTTTAGTGGGCACGGTGGTGTTGGGTTGATGGTTGGACTTGATGATCTTAAAGGCCTATTCCAATCTTGATGATTCTGTGAACGAACCTGAGTTACCCTTCTAAGAGAAGACTCCTGAACCCTCAAAAACTACTTCCAACCTCCATAAACAAACCCAAACACCACTGAGTCTCATATATGCTTAAAAAGCAACAGCCACTACCAAAAAGTACTGTGCTATTTTCACCCATGCTGTATGTTACCATCAGTTATGCTTGATACTTGTCATGTGCAACCTCAGTTTGTTAGGAGGTGTACATACCAGACATTCCACCAAAATGAAAGTCAATCTACCTACAAATAGGTGTCTGCTGTGCAGGTGTAAATCAACTAAGTTCAATTATCAGTGAACAAACACTCAACTGTGAACTACACCAGGCAGTCCTAAGCCATCATTCCACATACAGGTAAGGTGGGCAGTGAACTTAAGAAACCAATAGATTTCTACCCCTCAAACAATAAAGGTGAGATGGCGTAGGGAGGAAAAAAAAAAGAAAAAACCCAAAACCAATAAACAATGCTGAATACTTAATACTTATTACTTCTGCATGGATGACACTAGCATTTCAAAGGATTACTGCAGCAGGCATACCTCCCCCGCCTGAGATTCTGATAGTTCCAGAATGAAGGGAATTTCAGTATCAAAATTAGCAAAAAAGTTGGTCCACTGGTGTTCAAAAATCATTAAATCCTAGGAAAAAAAAAAATTCAACATTACTTAGTATGGCAAGTGTTATACCAGAGAAAAGAAGTCACAGGTCGTACTGAATGAACCCAAATTACTTTAGAACAACATGGACTACATTTCACTGTGCAGTATAGAATACAGCCTGTCCGATGAAACAATAAGTACAAGAAAATAAGCATCTTTCAAAAGATAAGGACTTTCTGCTGGACTTTAAGGGTGTCTTTTTTGGGTGTGTGGTTTTTGTTTGTTTGTGGTGGTTTTGGTTTTTTGGAGAGGGATGAGGCAGAAGAGGGAAAAGGACCAGAGCCTCGCACGATCTGCTTTTAACCTATAGAAGAACATGTTTTGAGATCACTCTTAAGTCAGACCTCGTTTCCCATAAGATTTCCAAAATAAACACTGGGACAGATTTCATTTTCAATTTTTAAATCCATATATGGTTCTGCAGTAATTTCTATCTGGCATTAAGTAAACTTGTGGACAGAAAATGAGGAACAGGCTGGGGAATTTGGGAAGCTCATGATATGCACGTGGCAGACAGTCATTTCTTTATCTGCATTTGTAAAAAAAAAAAAAAAAAATTAGTAAGTGGAAAAGGAAGTACTAGTAACACCTCACTAAAGCAGAAAAAAAGGAAGATGACTACAGGTAATGTTGCATTCAAATTAATTTAAAAAAATCAGAGAATCAATAAAAAGAAAAGCGTGCCATGCTGATAAAGCAGGAGCCTTACAGAACTAGGCAACTTTAAAATGATCTCAAGCTTACTTTCAGTTACTTGTCACATACTAACTTGGAAGATGAGAGATACCCTGATTTTAGAAAGTGTAGTTTTTCACATGTATATAACAGGCAAAACCAGAACTTTAGCAGCGGTGTAGGTATTATACGGTATTTTACTTCAGCCACTTCATTAACGCAGGGTTGAATAAAATGTAGGGAGTGAATGTTGACAAAATCCTACAAGCCTTCCAAAATAATAATAAAGGCTATATTGGAGGTTTAAAATGAAGGTTTAAATTTAGAGGGAGAAACTATTGTTGAATATTCCAGTCTCAAATAAGCTTTTCATAGAAGCTAAGAACTAAAAAGTGCTTTTGTCAGTTTTTTGGAACATGGCAATAAGGTACATCACATTCTTTTAAATCCCAAGTAGAGTCCAAATCAGGACTTTTTGAAATCAAAGCTGTGCTAACAAAAAAAAAAAAAAAAAAAAAAAAAGATAAACATATACCAGCTTCAAATGCTCTTTAAGATCACCTAACTTCATCCTCACTGAGAAAATTAATCATTTTTAAAATCACCACTTTATATGAGTTGTATGAAAAAAAATTTCTGAAATAAATCAATGGGTTAAGTAAACTTAAAAACAACTTTCAGGTTTAAAACCTAAAAATAGGGTAAGTCAGTCTGTTTCAGGGTAGACTTACCAGGTACAAGAAAAGTCCTAAACTTCCACAGGAAGGGAGAATTGAAATATCAGAGATTGACTATTTAGACTGACAGCCTTGTAAACCGTATGGCATTTTAATTTTCATTACAGCAGTTATTCAAACAACTAAACTGGTGTTAACTACCAATATTTTAATAATGAAGCATACTTACTGCTGAACTTACTACTATTAGAAGCTTATTTTGCTGCCAAGCGAGAAACTGATAAAAAATTAACAACAAATTAATATATTCTAATACTCCTTCTTTCTTCTCTAGCACTGAGATCAGACCATCGCATTAAAATGCATAATCACTTTACACTGTATGTTTGTATTTCACAAAGCATCAGGGCAGCCACTGTGTGTCACTGTTACCCACTTAAAGCAGTTACCAAGCAGTCCTGAAAGCATTTTTTCGTGGAAGAATGGTTCTATGTTTTTTTGCCCCCCTTGCTGCAAAAGGAGGATTAACACACACAAACATACCAACTTTCTGTACTTTGTACATAGTCCTATGACCTGAAGAACAGTCACACCATTTAGAAAAACTTCTAGGAGAATTTCAGGCAAATTAAGAAATTCAAGGACTCCAAGACAAGCTATTTCAATTAAGAAATTCAAGGACTCCAAGACAAGCTATTTTAACGCTTTGTGGACTTTGACGTAGATTTAAGAAAAGGAAAGAGACCCTGGGAACAATAGTATGCAGAACTAGTAGATTAAGTCTGTAAGCACTATTGAAAACTAAACAAAATCACAATTCTGCTCTGCGGCTACACTAACGGATTAGTAGTTAATTCAGAATATTTCACCTGCATTACCTCAAAGACCAAGTCCTCCAAGGAAACAGGATCCATTTTGCTGTATGTCCTCCACAAATCAGCACTGACATCCATTAACTGAAAAAGATTTTAAACACAGTTCTGTGAAAAACACCATGAAGAATGCCACAGATTCAGGTTTAAGCTCCACTGAAGCAGCCTTGCGCACAATGCCCAGTCTAACAGACCTTCTTAACTCTGAATTTGGAAATATTTTTACACTACTGATTACAAAAGAATTGACCAGATGCAAGTATTGTGGATGCTTCAGCAACTCATTTCCTCAAGTGAGGGTTTAAAGTATGTGCAAAGTTTTGCTTGCATCTTTCAAATACATCATTTCATAAAGTTTTTCAATTTGAGTTAATAGCAAAGAATAGTATCAGTTGGTGCAAGCAAAAGGGAAAGATCACTTATTCTGAGACAAGACAGACAAGAAGCAGATTCCAAGGTTACTCATCCTACACACCAGCCAATTCTTGCTGTAAGTTTAGGCTAAGCTACTTTAACTTAGCAATACCTGCTTCCAAGTAGTAAGATCATAGAATCATAGAATAGTTTGGGTTGGAAGGAACTCTTAAAGGTCATCTAGTCCAACCCCAAAGCAGATGACACAGGCTGCATATGAGAACACTATTCAAAAATATATTCTTAAGGGTCACTTGAATCTGAGTAATTTCTGCATTTACAGGGATCTCCATAACCACTTAATTAAAAATGCAACACTGGCTGGAATTTTCTTAAACCACTGCTTTACAGTTATTCCAGCCACTCATGTTATTAGATATGGTAATAATGATTTCCCAGACATCACTTCCATTCACCTATCAGTACAGTAAATTCTCTGGATTACAGCATCTTGAGCATCTCTGACTTCTCTAGTAAAAGAGCAACTGCTCTTAAAACACTGAAAAAAATTT
Organism: Phaethon aethereus; assembly: GCF_964289735.1. NCBI lineage: Eukaryota > Metazoa > Chordata > Aves > Phaethontiformes > Phaethontidae > Phaethon > Phaethon aethereus. Next base: position 82,834,018 of record NC_138578.1, read on the forward strand.
GTAACTTATCATCATTAGGTTACCTTCAAATCTAACAGCATAGAATGCACAGTAGAGGGAAAGTCAGTTTGAGGAGCTAAAAAAGTACCAAGAGCACCCCCACTTAATAATGGCAGAAGTATTCATTTATAGATCATTTACAGTCATCCCAAAGGTACTTCTTCCCATGGATCGTTTTTTTCTCCCCGTCTGTGACATATAGCAGCTGCCTAACAATACCCATGCATACATAGTTATGTAAAAAGTTAAGAACGCCACTTCCCACTTGAAATCCCCTTATGACTTCAAGGAGGAAGAAAGCTCTGAACCGCCAGAGCTAACATGCTTACTCTTAAAAACAGATACTGAGAATTTTCATTGCTCCTTTTTAAGTCTGCAAGAGTGCTGCAAAGACAGTATCAAGTCCCACAATGAAATGCAAGAGGCTCTGTCTTTACGAAGTCATTGCCACACTGTGTCTACACATCTTCTCAAAGCCTCTATGGATTCATTAAATGAATTAGCAAGGGTAATTACAGACCCAAACAACTTGTGAATCCAGAGACAAATTTTCATTGACTGATTTCACATATCAGGAAGGGCTATTGATACTTAGGCATACATACACAAGGATGGTCGTCTATTTGCACTTTTGCATTTAATGATTTTGACAGGTTCACACAACAAGATTACAGTACTAGTGATGGAATGAATAAAAGAAAAGCATGAAGAGAAGTATCAGTGGAAAGAGAACAGTGCTCAGAGAAAGGCACACTTGAACTCACATAATAGATTTTTGAGCAAGCATGTACAGTACTACATGTGATGAGACTTAAACAATGGTACTATTAATTCCTTGGTTTTTTTCCAGTTGTCAGAAGTCAGACAAAGAACATTTTGGCTGTAAAAATGGAGGAGTGACAAGAAAAATAGGACATCTGCATTTTGGTGGCAGAAGTCCAAGAAAATTAAATAAAAGAAGCTTCAAACAAGTACAAAAATACAAAGCTATCCTCTGAAGATGCTGTTAAGAGTATCTTTAATAAACAGGCAAATCAAATGACACAAGTTCCTCAGAGTGGAACAGCAAATCATTATTAAAACGAGGAGCATCATCAAAAATCTTCACTGTTGCCTTATTCAGCAGGCTATGATGACCCAAGAATATATAACGTTGGTGAAAAGCAGATGCATTTCTTGCATCAAAACCAATGACCCAAGAAATACAGTCACTTCTTATTTTCTCAATTGATTTCAGGCATCTGTCACTGGGCAGCTTCTCTTGCACTACTCAAAGACCTATACCCATCTACTAGAGCTAAAAAAAGTATTTTCTGTCACTGGTAGAGGAGGATCTAGAAAATAAGGAAAAAAAGTTCTAAATCACAGCAGGGGGCTGGAAGCGGGAACCAAACAATCATCATTTATCCAGCTTCCTAAGATCCTGAAAAACTTCATCCAACTTAGAAGCTGGCCCTCCTTTGAGTGATGAGTCAGGACTAGATGATCTCAAAAGGTACTTTCCAACTGAAATAATTTCTTGATTTTATTTCTGCTTCAGAATGTAAATGGAAGAAAACAAAAAATGTAACTACTCACTTCGTATTTCATTGTAAAGAAGCCATCACCCCCAATTCCTTCCAGTGCAAAAGCCTGCACTATTGGCCACTTTTCAACAATGAACATATCAAATATCTGTAGATGACCTGCAAAAGAAATGTTTCACAGAAACGTTCTCTCACAAATACTGGCAGTTGAACTTTATGTGAGATCGTAAGAGTTGTTCTGAGATTCTAATAAAGGTTCTCAATTATCCTGTCTTTCTTCAACTTAAAATCTTTAATTGAAAAAATGGGTTTTTGTGAAGACAGTAGTTTTTAGAAACTCCTTTTGCTACACTCCAAATTGCGTTTTTCCAGCTGTCAGTCTAGTAAAGGATATTATGTCTCCTCGCAAATTTCATTCCAAGACCATTAGCAAAACTTGGCCCATTAAAATTCAATATAATAAACGGGGAGCTTTGCTTACTCCAATTTCTTAAAATATTTGGCCTTAAGTAAAATACAGTCAACATCATCCCCATGTTAACCACTATTTTAAGTCAGGGGGGAGGAAAACTATTCAGTGTGGTACTCACCAGTACTCACTGTTGTGAGTCACTCGCCATCTGAAGCGAAGTGCGATTATTACCCTTAAGCTATACACCTTCTTCAGATGCTTCCTAACAAAGAACAGCCATCCTCCCCATGCCCTGACCCATTAACAATTTTCCAGGCAGTCAGAGCATATTACCCTTTCCTCAAGAGAAGCAATGAAGAATTAGGAATAATTAAAAAAAAAAAAGCTTGGGTTGAACTTACATCGTTCAAAAATAGAGCGCGGGTTTTTTTGTTTGCCTCTCGCTTACTGTACTACGGATCAAAAACCCCACATGCTCATGCTACACAGTGAAGTACTTGCACTGCATTACTTTTGCATTATTCACTGTTCGGGCTACTGCAAAGTAAACTTTACTAAACAGTGTAAGATTACACTGTTACACTAAACACTAAGATTATAGCCAGAAAGGCTGGCTACAGATCATAACAGGAAGTCATGCAGTCCCGTTTTTTCAGTGCTAAAAAAGGAAACTTGCATAACGAAATGTTTATTCTTTCCTGACATAAAGAAGTATTTAGCTGGAGCTCTCATCTGAACAGAGAACTTCTGTAGCAGCAGAACACACTTCTCTGAATGCAAATTCTTTCTTTGACTCACGCTGTGAGCATTCACTCTTCAGATGAAGTCTAAGCGCTTGCATTTTTCAGAAAGAAACCCAACTCAAGTAAAAAGAGGCTAAAAGAAAACTATTGACATATTAATCCTTATTTCTTAACAAAGGCAGGAAAATCTTCATTCCCTGAACTGCATGACTTGCATACTGCAAAACATACTATAAGCATAAAACAAGCTAGCCTACCTTGGCAGCTGTATGGAATACCAATGCGACTGCAATCTCGAACCATGTCTACGAAGCTGGAAATTTTGAATTCCTCCGCGGCTTCTTCATCTTCATACTGAAAGAAGTAATTTGAAATCAAATTTTATCAAGCATGCTTGATTTGATTGTTAGCTTTGAAGTAAGGAGATTCTGCATTGTATGGTTTTAACTCCATGGCAAATGTCACTACACATAATCTAGTAAAATATTATCTAGTTTCCAGAAGTTAAAGAATCTCTTTAGCCTCTGCATTTTGGAAACTCCATCATAACAGGGATGTATTCAAGACAACGGAAAGCGTTCTTTAAAAATCAAACTTTAGAGCAAGGTTTTTGACAAGGTTATACGAAGGCATAAAAATACACTTTATTTTCAGCTTTCAGTGAAGTCTTTCAACATCATCTACTAGATTCTAGACAGTTTTTAAACAATAACAGATATTTTGAGGATACCAACCAATGTGCCACAAAAAAACTTGCCACTAATCAGGGCGGGGGGATTATTACCAGCTTAACAACACTAAACTGGGAAAGCAGACTGACAAGATATGCCTCAGGTCACAGAACACGCAATGAGAACCAATTTCTGTCTGAGGGAGAGGTATATGTAGGAAGAAGAGGAGGAAAGAAGAAGAGACACCACCATGCAACACTATCTTGCTGTTTCACGCTAGAGCGGACTAAAATTGTCTGAAGACTTCAGCAGACTGAAGAGCAGGAGTAAAGAACAAATATCATATTTATGGCTCAGGGAAGCATAAAAGCTAGACTTAAGAGACAAACCACACAAAAATCATTTTTATAACAGAACAAAAAAAAAATCTGAAAATGCTCTCTCATCTGAAGAGGCACAGTTTAGTAGGAAGTCTGAAACCAACAGGCACTGCTGGGTACTTCAAGAGTCCCTTGCTTTCTACAGCAAGATCAGAAGGCAGTGGTGTTTTGTCTTTTTTTTTAATGTACAGCATTATGAACTTAATATCAAGGTAAATTACATCATTATGAACTTGTTGTGTATAGCTCTTGTGAGCTTCAGGATACACCCAACAAATTTATTTTAAGAACAAGTTCTTTTAAGACAAGCCTGAATTTCAGATGCAGCCCAAGTTCCTCCATGATGTGTTCTCTCCTCAATCCTAGGAAGCCAGATCAAAGTTCCAGTTCAAAGCCAAGCCCCAAACAACTGCCAGTTTCTCAAAACTTAAAATGCCATTAGAATAAGAACTTGTGTTTTGGCAGGGTGCTAAAGGCTTGCTCGCTATCTGCTATTGCAGGTATAAATACAGCCCGTTCCATAAACAGTACACTCATGACACCCAGAAAGCTTTTACAGTAGGCAATTTTCAGTACTTTATCTTATTTGGCCATTTTGAAAATGGGCATTCTTTAATAATATGTTTTCTCTTCCAATAACTAGGTGTTCACTTAAATGGTCTAGTTAAAGGCAAGTAGGAAGGAAGAAAGGAAGGAGAGGCTGTAGGTTTTGCCAAATTCACCAAGAGCTGCACAGAGCCAGGTACTGCATTGCTTTCTTTATTTCTAAAGCTCTTGAGCCTTTTTGGTTTCATTCTTATAAAAGCAAGCAAAAGGTACTTCTATCACTGCAATAAAAAAAAAAAGCTTAAAAGCCACTACAGGCAATCCTCCTGTAAACAGGATACCCTTAAAACCTGACACAGCAACGTTTTTTGGTTTCTCTTTCAGAAGTAATCTAGGAAACTGGCAATTCTCATACATTGGAAATGTGACTGCAAGTGCATCGCGTTGCATTGCATCTGCAGGGTTTCATCACATGAAACAGCAATGAAGTAAACCTTGTATTTTCAGTTTCAGAAATCAAACTTTTCCATCCATTTCTAGAAATAGCAAGGCATATGGTTTACCTTTCTAGTTACATCACATTTCAAGCCAGTACTGTGTGATTAGGGTTACTACTTACCACAGGATCATACAGAAGCCATAAGCAGACACAGCTTTAAAATTCAATAGTGATATTGCAGCTGTGCTAGCAATAGTGTGTTAGCAACTACTCCAGTCTTGACTCCAAAATGTGTGTGTTTTACCACCATCAGATAGGCTTCAAGACTTGCCCTTTCAGTAGGCATTTTGGCAACAGAAAAACCTTATGAAGCCAGGCTTTAGATTTTGCTACAGCATGCTTTAACCTGTAGTTCAGCTGTTCACATCTCAACAAGCAGGAATTATCCCCCTCTATGCATGGGACTGTATCTAGAACGCTGCATCCAGTTCTGGGACCCATGTACAAGACAGACATGGACAAACTGGAGCAAGTTCAGTGGAGGGCCCCCATGATCATCAGTGGGTTGGAGCACTTGTCCTACAAGGAGACCCCCAGGCTCGTTCAGCCTCTAGGAGGCAATGGCCGGACCTAATAGCTGCCTTCCAACATCCACAAGTGTTATTGAGATGGTGAAGCCAGGTTCTTCGCAGTGGTCTGCAGTGGCAGGATTTAAAACAAGAGAGGTTCAGACTGGACAAAAGGAAACACCTCTTCACTATAAGACAGTCAGGTAATGGAGCAGATCGCCAATAGAAGTTCTGCAGTCATCATCCTTGCAATCTTTCAACACCCAGCTCCAAAAAAACTTGAGTAACCTGAACTGATCTCATCACTAACCCTGCCTTAAGCAGGAGGGTGGATAAGACGATCTCCAGAGGTCCCTTCTAACCTGAATTATTTCATAATTCTCTGATCTAAACTATCAAACAGCCACATAAAAACACAATCCATCTATCATAAGCCCCAGCACTTCAAGCTGGAAACTCAAGGGAGCAAAGGTTTCTCTCCTGGAACTCCCCATTCATTCTTCCACCAGCTTCACCCACTGGCATCACAGGCTCCTAACCATTCCCTTCAGATTTCAGTATAATTCTAATTTAGAAAAGGAATTATACAGAAATGAACTGGGGGGTGTGGGGGGGGGAAGTTTTGCATGATGGCATTTACGAAGAAGCAATTCCAGTCTCCACTGGAATAAAAAGGTTCCTATTCTACACCTAGACAAACAGTATTTTAATTTTTTACACCTCTAACAGTACTTCACTATGATAAACACAGCTTTTCTAAGAATACCCCGACTTCCAAATGCAAAATGAAACCCGTATCACTCACATGGTCCAACAGAAGTGAGGTTAATAGCCATTGAAAGGAAGAGTTGAAAGTTTAAATAATAAAGTTTCTTGATTTTAAATGGCTTATTAAGCCAATCTTTTCTAGTATTCTAAAACTATCGGCATACAACACATTAAAACACTGCTTTGGTGTCAAATAAGGCTATCCTTGGAAATCTCAGTGGTGACTGTGATACTCAATTCAGATTTCTCACAACCCACACGTTTTTCCTCATTAAAAAGATCATCAACTCATGTCAAAGCAGTAGTAATTAGTGGGAGAGGGGAGTAATTTGTCTTCATGCTCCAACAAATTCAAAGTATTAAAAACATATTGTTCTTGCACACATTAGCAAAATGATTAATACCCATACATTTTTTATATATATATACACATTATATATATATATATATATATATATATATATATATATATATATATATATGCAGATCACTCCCCTGCTGAGTATGAAAAAGAAAAAGACGACTTCTGGAAGGAATGTTAAAAAAAAGTTCCACTTTGAATATCAGTTCATTAACAAGTTCATTAGCAATTCTCATCTGCATTCATTTTACACTTACCTCATTTTCAGTCAGACAGTGAAAATGCAAGTTCCTCCAGTACGCCACATATGGCAAAAAATAATTATAATTCACAGGGTTACAGTACAGATGGACACTGTCAGGTTTTATTAATATGATTATATCTGCAACAAGCAGAACAAATATTATTCCAGCATCAAGACTCCACACACAGAAAAATTACATGAGTACAAAAAAAACCCACAGAAAGTGAACAGAAAACTTTTCCTATAATGTACCTCATCAAAAGACAATTGTTTAACTATATGAATACACAATCATTCCCCACTTTTAAAAGAAACAATTGGCAGCCATATACAGTTCCAAGCACAATAGTACTTCTTACTGTTCAGAACAATTGTGGGTTTATTTTGAAGTCTTGCACAGAACTTGCATCAGCCTGTCTTTTGAAAAGCCAAGAGTGTCAAGTGGTAAGTCCTCACAGAACACTTACAAGATTGTAAACTACAGTTGCTCTCGCCTGATACTACATCAGAAGGTTGCGCCAACTAAAAACTGGTGTTACAGCATATGGAGTAGATATTCAAAGTTTCATGCAAATAAGGGAATAATTATCTATGATCATGGTGATTGGCCACCTTTCAAATATTAAAAAAGTTAATGTTAAAGTAGAAAAGAGCTCAAGTATTTTAGAACTCCAGAGGTTTAATCACACAATAATTGATAATACATGTACATACATACCATGACTGAGCTAGGACTTCTCCTAATGGGCTGTATTTGTCTAGGTTTATAAGACTTTGGGGAATGTATGGAGGGGGCATGTGTTTAAAAACAAGAGTTCATCAGCAGACTTTCTAAGAACAGTTTTTTCAGGTCTATATATACACAATTAGGGATTTAATTTCTTTTTTTTTTTGAGGTATGCCCCTTTTTCTGGCTCACACTTCCTCCAAGAAGAACTGAAGAATAGGTAAATATGTTGAGCATGTTACTCACCATCAAGAACTTCTTCAGGAAACCCAGTTCTTTCAAAGTCATTGTTACTCTGGTTATACAAGCCAAAAAGCAGATAGTTTGCCAGTTCCCGGCAACCTTCATTGTATCGACTGTCTATTCCTGCAAAAGCAAAACCATATGTGAAGTGTTATGTGTCCTAACATTGCACACCTGAAAAGTTAGTTTTCTTCCCTAATAAGAAAGCTTTAAAATAGGAGTATCAACTCCCTCACATAGTCAGTGGGCACTTGTACCCATTGAACACACTGGAGAAACAGGGTAGGGAAAAAGAAGTTTTTCAAGTTCATTGCCACATGCTGACATTCCACTCGACCTAAATCCACAGGCATTGCTTAAAAAAATTAAGTCCAGTTTTCTGCAGTGCTCTGCATCAACGAAAGTTCAATTTTATCTAGTAATTCAAACAAACATCTGTCTGTACGCAGTGTGCATTCCAGTTAATATGTTCTTGATTGAAGCTTCCTAACAAACTAATCCTGTGACCTAAATCTCCTGCTTTAGAATACATGATTAAACATTATCTTATCAGTATTATAGTGCAATCCCTGAGTCACCAGAAAGCCAGTGTGGACTTCTAACAAATCATGAAAAGATATTCTCACAGAACATATGGCATAGAAACAGCTTCCAAGGACAGCCTTTTCTGGTCCTTCGCAAAATAAAATTAAAACAAAGATCTGGAGCATGAAAAGGTAGAAGATAAATACAAGAAGAAAGGAAACAGGCCACAGATTTAGGAAACGCTTTAATCTCTCAAAGACAGTCACATAAATGAAGTTTTCTCCAGAAGTAAAATTTTGCATGAAGCAGAACCCTTGACATCCACACATGACAGAGGTCACCACTCTTGACTGCTACAAAATTCCTCATAAACACTAACATCAAGTTTTCCTGCCAAGTTATATTAGGATACAGTTGGATGGCTGACGGTAAATCAAGATTCGTTACCACTGTCCAAAGTAGAGATTAGTACACTGGTCATGTAATGGCACAGCCTGGCTGTCTGGGTTGAAGGACTTGCATTGGAAATCAAACTACCCAAGAACCACCTGAATGTACCAGAAATTGGAACAAACCCTAGGCTCTCCTAACTGTGCCCCTTTTTTTAAGTCACACTTCAGCTTTAAAGTGCTAACCAGATGCCATGTCTACATCCAGCTACTGAATCCCACATCTCAATAAACTCCCTTGTTTGTGTAGTAATTGGATAGCTCACATATTTTTTTAAGGTATCAGATACTTGGTGTAAGGCTACAAGAGAAAAATTCAATCACTTCAAATTGTGCTGAAGCTATGAACCTCTGTAATACTGCTCCTCGCTCACAGCTTCATGATTATCATCAGCAGTAACACACGGAAGCACTGCATTCCTTGAACTGTGTGGGGAAAGGGAGAAGTTGCATCGCGCCTGCCCCAGCTTTCTCAGCCCTCAAAAATCCTTCCTGACACAACTTTGAATCCTCATTCCTCTGCTATCTAGCTTCTAGCACTGATCTCGCATTCATACACACGTCCTCAGACGTGTGTCCTTCATACACACGTCTTTTTAAAACGAATCACAATTCTGTGTTTAGGGAGGCATCCCTTGACAAAGGGTGTCTCAAGAGCCTTCGCAGTCAATCTGTAACCCAAGTCATGGCATCGATAAGACAGCTAAAGAATGCCCAGACCCAGTCACACATTTTTTTTCCCCTTTGCTGCAATGTTCCGTCTTTGCTGTGCCAATAATCTTCTGTATAACCAGACTGCCCTGGATCTGGGAACTCGGAGAGGGAGGACGCAAAAAGGGTGAGGAAAGCGCAAACACACTCTTATTTTATTTACGTTTCCGGCCCCATGAAAGCAGGCATATCAATGTAATCTAGAATTCAGTGGGACTCAACACACTCACGTTGGTGCCAAAGCCCACCTCTCCAGGTGGGATTTTAGTTACAACCAAGTTATGGACATTCCCTTCTTTCAGGAAGCAACCATTCCATTGTTCTAGGGAAGTTCATTTAAATGTAATCAGCCCCCTTGAAATCTGCTACAGCCTTAGAAAGCTAGCACACACTATGTCCTGAAGATAATCTGTTTTACTGACTACTTGCCTAACTGAAGCAACTTTTGAAGGCAATCAGATGACTAATAATCTGGCACAAAGCAGGAGTTAGGGTAGTCCCTTTCAGTGGCTGATCGATCAGTTGTTCTGCAAGCAGCATTACTTGTTTCACAAGCAAACATCACCTACCATATCAAATGTTAATCTAACAAGACATCCTCAACTATAGGCCAAACAGCATGGATGAAAGCAGCTATGACGTGCACTTTTTCAATTTTAGGCTCATTGCCAGGGTCTCCACAGCCCAAAAAGCTAAATTACTGTGCACAGGGATAGGCTAACAGAACAACACACAGTGAAGCAGAAAAAGCAACAGATGATTAAAAAGTCTGCAAGATCAGAAGACAAATGAGAAATTGTCCTCATCAAAAAAAAAAAAAGTTAAGATGTTGCCGTCACTTGAGGAGTATGAGGTTTTATCTGGGTGCATACCACCTCTTCTCCAGGCTTGAAGCAGAGATCGTCAAAACTAAACACCAAAACCCTGCTTTCTCAATTAACGACAGAAGAAGGGGAAGAGATGACAAAAAGATGTTAACACGGGCGGCAGCTGATAAGTTTACCTCTTAGAATGGAGGACATAGGTTAATTTATTGCCCGCAGAATGCTAACAGGATAGCAGGGAAGGCCTTAGCTTACCATAACTCTGCAGAATACTTGGGTTTTGTGGCGTTTCTTTAGGGGGGAGGTTGTTTTTTTATTAAGTGTCCAGTACAGACAGGAGCTTTCATACTGAGGCTTTAGTACTATTCTACAGAAATATATGGAGTTAAATGACCAGATATAGTTAGCGGAAAATAAACAGGAAATGAAACAATGACAAGGATAAGATACCTCCAGAAAGCTATCAGAAGAACAATGGGGAAGGCTATTAATTAGGAAACCCCCACCCCTGTCTCCAGCTGAGCTGGGAGTTGAGTAACTCCCAGCCTGTTCCCAACTCATCACAAGGGTGTAGTTAGACAATGACTCGGTCTAACAGCTCACTGCTGCCCAAAGAGCCATTCCTGCTCCTTCTTCTCCTGCAGCCAGAGCTTATCTGACCTCTCCACCAGCTGACTCAGTTTGCTAAATTGGCACAAAACTAGTCTGGGCAAGCATAGGGGAAAAAATTAAAAAAAATTTTAAAAAATCTGTCTGCTCCATAGGATGAATCGGGTGCAAGATATCAAACAAGCACCCGCAGTGATGCAAAACATATGCGGGAAGGAAACAGAGGAAAGGGAAGAGCAGTCTATGGGCAGGCCGAGACTCCCCTTTGTGCTGCAAAAAGCATTCAGCTCAGCCATCTCCCATCTGCCATTTCACAGTTGCTAAGCTGACATAAACATAGCCTACAGGTAAAAGAAGTCATGCTCGCTTTCTCCCAGCCATGCACTTCTGACACACCTTTGAGTATCAAAGCTAAGAACAGCTGTTCCGTAACATGCTGAACAGCCCCGTGAGCTCTAGGGAGACCAGCGAGGAAGCAGGAAGGTGAGGCTGGATAGAGTGGACAGGTCACCTTCAGGCAGCTGCCCAAAACCAACATGCAGTTGTGGAACTGCCATCTAATAGAAGTGGCACAATAATCATTAAAATAGTCTCCATTTGGAAAGGGAATGGGATGAGCAATCAATTCAACATACTAAACACTGGTGAGGTTTCTCCCACATCCCTAGCACAAAAGCTCTGTGTAGGATGGGTATAAGGGAAGGGGAAAAAAAAAAGGTATCAAAAAAGTAGTAATACACAAACAGAACCAAGATAAAATAAACTTAAAGATTTACTGGTACAGCCTCTAAAGTATTCCTATCCTCTTCAGGGAAGATAAAAAGTATATATTGAAGTCTATAAAAAACTTAGCTTAGCTATGCTGAACTGTGAAACAGTTTGATCTACAATCAGAACAGCTACCACTACAGTCAGATTTACAGACATACCCTACTGAAACTAAACACATCAGTAGTTCAGAATCACATCAACTTAGCCGTGAGCTGAAAATCTCTGTTGAAAGGTTAGATGGAAGAAACACCACTGTTAAAAATATAATTTAGGTAGTCTCATATGCTGTTTACTTAGCAGTTTTAACAGCAACACACTCCAGCTGAGACATCACAGCTTTTTAAAGATGCCTGTCAACCTCTAAATTCCTTTTTCCTGTCAGTTGTGATATCTTTTCTCCCGAATGCTACCATTCAACTACTTTAAAATAAGACAAGATTTTTTAAAAAAAATCAGCTGTAACTGAATTTAAATAATTGTATCAATCATTGGTCAGTTCTCATCTCTCTTTGGAATCTCACAATACTGTTTTTAATTTCAGTATAAATATTAAATGTCCTTGAAGTGAAGCTGTGAAAGTTTATATTGTTTTTATCTCACAGCCCAGTATGTAAAATTAAAGTTGGGGTGAGGGAAATGCAGTAACTCTAGCTCATTAAAAACAGCTAAGTGAAATATCAGATGCAGTAACTGTAAAAAAAAGATAGTTATGAGTATCTGCTTTCCATACAAGTCAACAGGACTCAAAAATGTAAGAACACGTGTTTTTTGTCATCTGAAGCTTATATTTGAAGACAGATTTAATGCATTTATAACACAGCAACATGCCTGTTTCATCAGAAGTTATGCAAGAAATTCGACAGGCTATGTTAGACAGGTCAGATTAGACAACAACAGTCCCATTGTGGGTGCTGAAAGAGATTAGTGCAAAGCACAAGTCTAATTTTTCCATAACAGAAATGCTTATTTATTGAGAGGTATGGTCTTATGCATGGACTTAAATACTGCCCATTACACAGAGGATTACACAAAGCAATTCTTTTTGCCTGTAATGCTTTCCCTAAAGTCGTACAATGTTTTGAGTCACTGTTCTTTGCTTGGGACTTACTGCAGCTTCAGAATTAACAACAGTCAAGAAATACTACAGTGTCGATGGCGAGATGGCATAACGTGACTTATTTTATGAAATTAGCTTAGCATCACAGGCAAAAAACATGTACTTTATCCTGTATGGTTACGTTTCATTGGAAGGTTGACCCAGTGACCTTACAGACCTTCTAGCTGTAGTTACTACTTAGCCAAAGAATTCTTAAACTCTTACCCTAGAGAATGTGGGATAGGAAGAGTCATGTTATACAGTTAGCATTGACCAAAAGAGAATTAGGTTATACACATTTACAATTTTTTTGTGGTTCAGTAAAGGAGCTTCTTCAAGCTTTCTTGCTAGATCATTAAAAAAAAAAACCCACCACCAAAAAAAACTAGGCTGTTGTATCATTTCCTAATGCAAGCCTGTTACTACACATATACACAATACTACACATAGCTTCTTTAGGGCTACATTAGATTTCTCTATCTTTAACTGTAATACAATCACTCTTTAGTCCTTTTCTCTAAGGCATTTCAATCATCATTCCTGAATTTTTCCTTTAATAGCTTGATACTGATTATATAATAAGAAACAAGAGTCAATGTTAGATACAGAAATTATATTAAAGGTGTACAAAAGTTAAAGCTGTTATTTTTTGAAATTATATTAAAGCTGGTTTTAACCTGTTACTTTCCTACATCATACTTGCACATGTAGCTTTATTTCGTATGACACTTTTCTCCCAACCCCTGAAACCACACGCTGTTTATATGTCACCATTTAACTTGTTACTGCTTCCCAGGTTTCTCATGCAACTCTAAATGCGTTTTGAATTAATTCTCCTAAGGGAAGATGCCTAAGGGTCTCTCCCTCCGGGGAGACCTTATTGCAGCCTTTCAGCACTTAAAGGGGGCTTATAAGAAAGATAGGGACAGACTTTTTAGCAGGGCCTGTTGCAATAGGACAAGGGATAACGGTTTTACACTAAAAGAGGGTAGATTTAGACTACATAGAAGGAAGAAATTCTTCACAGTGAGGATGGTGAAACCCTGGCACAGGTTGCCCAGAGAGGTGGTAGACACCTCATCCCTGGAAACATCCCAGGTCAGGTTGGACGAGGCTCTAGCCTGGTTGAAGATGTTCCTGCTCATTGCAGGTGGCTTGGACTAGATGACCTTTAAAGGTCCTTTCCAACCCAAACCATTCTGTAATTCTACAAATTCAGGTTTCATTAATTCTGTCAGTTTTATGATTATTCCCCTGCATCTCTTAAAAGCCAAGCCTGTTCTCAACCACCACCCTTCACAGCTCTGCGTATCATGATCCCTAACCTTGGACCTCCTCTGGTCTTCTCCACTCCCCTAACTTCAGCACCCTCTAACCCCTTCCATTCCTCCGCCTCCATGGGGAAACCAGCTGCAACACATGTGCCTTCAGCCTTGAGCTTTCATGCCAAGCACCAGCTAGAAAGCAAACACTGCCTAGACAGCTGAATGTTTACTCCAAATAGATATGGACTAAATGCTCCCCATCTTTCCTTCAATTCGGACATTAACAAAGACTCTCTCTTCCCTCCAGCCACTTAATTTTCATACGGCTTGGAAAAATGTTGAAGATATTACTATTGTAGCAAGTTTGCCTGAAATCAGTAAATAGGCCTAATAATTATTTAGGGACAAAAGAGTGTAACAATCAGCTGTCCTCTTGCTGAGAAACATGGCTGGGACTTGGGGAGGATGGAAGAGATGATTTTCATCTTTCTGAAACTCATGGCATCTTTATCAGTACAGTGAGAGCAGAACCGGGGCAGGGGGTGGGGTGGTGGTGAAGTAAAACTAACCTAAAATGCAAAGGATTCCATCAGGTTGAGATTTGCTGCTCTGTGTCAGGATACTCTGAATGTTTCGAAGGCGGCTGCAGCTGCAAAAGAAAAGAGAATTCATCCTTAAGGTCAGTGTTTTGAAGCACTCAGATTTGGTAGGCTACAGACTTGACCTAGGTTTTTTTCTTTATTATATAAACCAAGTGGACACAGTTCAACTTGAGTATCTGTTGCTTGAAATACATTTAGATCTCATATCAAACCATCCCTAGATTATTTATTTTTGTCAACTAAAAGTACATAGCCCTGAGAGAAGACTGGAACCCATAACCATCCCTTCTAACCAAGTGCCCTGTTAACCTCTAACCTCTAGCAAACATTTCTGCTCAAGTTTCCTCTCACCAAGCCAGCACCACTCCTTTCTCTACCAGAGAAGGAGAGAGCAAAGCAACATGGGGCAGGTGATACCAAGGTAGAAAGTTGAGAAGGAATGGGACTGCAGTAGCTTCTACACTCCAAGAAGAGTTTGCAAAAGATGAGTTTCAGGACCTCGAGCACCATGAGACCACTTCCACCCTGTATAACTACATAATACGAACACAGCCCAAACCTTTTACAAGATCCAAGTGAAAAACAGGATATTTGTGTAGGGAAGAAGGAGGAGAAGGCACAGAGAGCTCTGTATCCACTTGCAAACCTGCAGGGTCTCACCCACATCTTCGGTTAATAAAGCATCAATATCATGCTATCTGTGGTGTCCCAGTGACGCTTTTCCTTACCAGTATCAGGAAGACTCAAATGGGTCACCCGGTCACTGTTACAAGCACATACATAAGCAGAAATGCAGAACGAGGGAACTTTCAGACAGAAAAGTTAAAGCTGTTTTAGTGAGCACTTTGAGATAGATAGCTCCCAACCAGGAGATCTTCTCTTAAATTTAAGCTTCAGGTACCTCCAGTATTTCCTTCCATCTAGCATTACTCTCTAGAATTTTATGTAGTCCATAACAGGAAAATATATAGCCAATACACTCATTTAGCATGCCAATACCCTCATTTAGTATAACAAAAGGTGAACTCCAGAAGAGTATCACTCTCTTAAGAAAGATTTTTTTCTGCAAGACAAATTAACAAACTGAACTTATACCAGTGTGTTTCCAGTCAGAAAGCCACAGCTCAGAAGAACTCCAAATGAATATACTTAATGCAAATCATAAAAGCAGGAACTTATTCCCCTCTATACCCAAAGAAATATCTAGATCATTTTTATAAGATTCACGTTACCTGTTTCATGACTTCTGTAGTAAAACCATTATTTTTTTCTAAAATTAACAGTTAGGGAAAATTATAAGCCTAAAGTATAATCTTTGATAATCTATATTAAAAAGAAATGAAGCCATACTGAGTCTTGCCGAGATTTTCATAATCAAAATGAATTGTTTATATAATAAAGTTTAATTTAGTTGTCCAATATGCATCTTTAAGGCAGGCAAAAAATTCAGCTACAATAGCCACACAGAGAGCAACGTAATTTGTGCTTTTAGGCAACATTTTGTGAGTTTGTTTTAATACATACAGAAGGCACAAAATTTCATTGCTGGTATTACTGAATGTGTTTTTGTGTTTATAGTCTTGTTTATATAACTATGAGCTGTTCAGCTCTAGGAAACAAATGTCTCTTACAGCAACACTGCAACAGAGTTAGATATATGATATGCTCAAATAAAAATTCCTATTTTCGTAGTTACTTAAGCCAAGTAAAAAGCAGACAGATCTTTCCAGTAATACAATTATCATGCTCTACCTTCTCTGAAAGACAGAATGAACATGCAAGGCTTACGTTATAGCTGATCTACGTGCAATTCGAACATCCACGGTAAAGGACAAAACAACATTTGAAGATACTTTGATAGGACCTACAAAATCAGTGCAAACTGTTGCAGGTTGGTTTTTTGTTTCATGATTTTTAGGCTCACTATTTGACTTCTGAATCCCTCAATTATTCTTTTTGCCTGAAACTTCCCAACTCATATTATATGCCATACTGTATCACAGTGCACTGTATGTATGAATAGATATTTTGATCCAGTCGTAGATATAGAAACAGAAATTAAAGCCACCGATGACAGCAAA
Source organism: Phaethon aethereus (assembly GCF_964289735.1). Classification (NCBI taxonomy): domain Eukaryota; kingdom Metazoa; phylum Chordata; class Aves; order Phaethontiformes; family Phaethontidae; genus Phaethon; species Phaethon aethereus. The sequence continues at coordinate 82,850,580 of NC_138578.1, forward strand.
AAGACACCTACTCAGGTACAACCAGGTATTGTTCCCCATGTATGTGATGCTATGCAGTCCATGAAAGAAACATTGAATTTTATGCTGTACATTTTAGGAACTTCTAATTGTTAGTTCTGTAAAATCTAACCTGAAACTGAATCTTACAGCTATCCAAACTTAAGGTTTTGTATCTCATTCTAGAATATTTTCTTCCCATCATTAAACAGGACCCCGGACTAGCCAGGTGAGAGATGACCCACTATGGAAAGCTATGCAGTGCTCCTATTTTTATACTTCCCACACCACAAGATCAAGAGTAGAAAAAATTGCTAGACTCTTCACTGTGGATACAAATAAAGTTGACTTATTTCATTTGTTAGCATGCAAACAAGCCTACAGTTATTTATGGAGCAGCCGCAGGCAAGTAGAATTGCTAGAGCCTCCGTAAAACACAAGAAAATGGAAGCAACTTTACGTACGAAGAGAGCATGAAAACAAAAAAGCTTCTCAACTTATCTGCAAAGGACTGTTTCAGAGAAACCCAAGCTTCCCAAGCCTAGTTAAAGGACAGACTGAAGTTGAAAGGACTGTGAGAAAGCATGCCCAAGGATTTCTGCAGTGGCACAAGCAGCAGCTTCCAAAGTAACTTTTATTAAAACAGTTACCATACCAGTGGACGCATCTTCCTGCTTCTGCTCAGAGTGAGAAAAGAAACTGTCCTCAGAAAAAAATACTAGGAATCCTTCCAAACTGAAGGCACAAGAGGTCAATTTTCAATAAACACCTCTCAGCAACAAGATCCAAAAATCCCTCTACTACTCGTGTTCAACTTTCACTCTCAAGGCAACATAAGTAATCCACCAGGCAAAGACAGGTTTGTCTGGATTGTAAAATATTTTTAAAACCTATTATGCATTATAAACACAGCACAAATACACACCTTGATTTTGCTATCAATTTTTCCTCCCTACACTGATCACTTCTAAAAGAAAGGAATGTTTAGAACTAAATTTGGCAAAGAACAAGTATGGAAACTCCTTTTAAGAGACTCATGAGGAAAGATACTCCAATTTATTAAAAAACATTATATGATATAAGTTAAGTTATTCCTAAGATCTTTAAATATTAATTTCACACTAACAGCTTCAAAAAAAGGGAGACCTGAACAAATACGTTTATCCTTTAAAAGAAAAAGTAGCGTTATGAGCCTGTGCAACAAGATCAGAGCAGAGAAAACCAAAATACACGAAGTTTTTGTCTTCTGAAGCTCTGTGAAAGTATTCTCTGATCTGTACAAGTAAACTCTGGTGAGGGGAAAAGAGGAAAAGGAATTGGGGGAAGAAAGTACTTGCATGTTTGTACTGGGTTGGGTATTTCTTTCCCTCCTTGTTTCGATTTAAGGTCATGAATCTTACTCTCCTAGAATTGCTTTCAGTATCTTTCACAGAAATTGTAACTTTGGTGCACCCCTTAAAAATTATATGAAGTGCTCAGATTAAGCTGCTAAGAAATTTCTGCCACGTAAAGTTGAATGCTACATTTTCTTCAGAAGACAGTCCTGGCAGAAAAGGAAAAAGCGTAGGGCAAATTGTATGTTCATTACTTTGTAATGAGATGTATGACCATAAAGATGTTTATTTCAACCTTTAACATTAAACAGCCTTCAGCAGAATATTTTCCCTCGCCTCATTTAAAGAAGCAGTTTCTATGAAAACAATGATTGAAAAAGCTTCTTCACCAAAATATTTTCAACATCATTTCAACTGTGTATAAAACATTCAATTCAAAGGCTGACATTAAAAACAGAAGACTTCTGTGGCTGAAGAAAGACATTATTCAGAAATACTGAAGAGAATAATTAGAATTCTTGCTACATGCTTTTAAACAATACAGGCTAAACTGTGTATAAAGTCAGAGGAAAAAAAAAGGCATTTTTCTTGCATTTCACATTAAACAGTCATCTGATAAAAACAAAGACACCATCCTGGGAACAAAAATCCATTACTTTTCCCGCCTCCAAAGCAAGCACCCTAGCAAGGGTAATGACTTTTATTCCTTTTCATTTTACCACAGTAACCCAATTTCAAACAGAAGCAATGAAAAGCAACCTCCACACAAGGGCATAATCCTCTGGGCTTCAGGACACTTTCCTAGAAGATGTGGCTCTGGATCCACACACATACATAACCACAACTAAATTTTACAGTAGCTTTATGCTGAAAAATCAGCATTAGGTATGTTAAAGGACACAACGAAGCCCTTCCAAGGAAGCCCCAAATTCTTGTACTTCCATGAGACTTGGACAAGACATGAGCTGCAAGCTACTTACCCAACCATATCCCAGGAGAGAATTGCAGACAACCAGGCTGCTTTAGAAGCAGATACAGGGTTGGAAGTAGGTGAAGTGAGAATTTTTCCAGCTTGCACTTCTGAACAGAAGATGCGATTTCTACATCAGCTTAAACCGGTATAAGAGCCCATGGTGCCACCAGGATCGGTCTCACCCTTCTCACCGCCTTTGTATCTGCACTAACAATCTTGAAGCCATGTGTCAAGTCAGATCAGCTTACAGATCCAAACAAACTCTAGCCCAGGAATTAAAAAAAAAAAAAAAAAAACCCACACTTTCAAACACCAGCAAGCTGATCTGACTGCTGATGAACGCGGGTCAGAAGGCAAAGCCACATTTTGGGGTGGCATCTGGCAATAAAGTGTGCTTGAGCCAATTAAGTAACTATACGTTGAGGTACTTGATATTCTGCTAATCTTGGACTAGATCCAAAAAAAAAAGGGGGGGGGGAAGATAATTGACAATCATTAACTTCTAAGAATTAGTGCTCAGCTGTTCACATCTTCATACTAATTATGCAAAGTACCTTGCTTTACAACAGTCTAGCCTGTCACAACTTCGTAACAGACACAGCACTGCAAGCCATGTATGTTGGCAAATAAAGAGAATACTACCAACTGTGCCTTCCTCAATCAGAAAGAACAAATACTTTCTTTTAAATAACGCTACACGGTATTTTAATTTTCATTTTATTGATGTTTCCACACAGTGTTACTTCTTTCTTGCATCCCTCGTTGCTAGCTGAATTTATTCTTGAGGTTGTAATGCAGTGGTACTAACACAGCAACAATATCGGCATCAATCCCTGATGGATTTCCACGCCTGGGGTGGCCGCAGTTGTGGTTAACGTGCAATTCAGCTGACAAAGGATGCGATTTCACTGCGCTGAGTATGTTTTGCTTCATATCGGCAGATGTTACGCTCCTCCCCCACAAAGGCTAGGCAGTCTTAAAAACCCAACGTGGTGAAGCTTGGGTGGCTAGCAGCGAACCTGGGGGAAAACCTGAGACAGCCCTAGCGAGCTCCTGCAAATCTCCACATTAACGAGGTTCATCTTCAGGGAATTGCTTGAATAGATTCATGCCATCTACCCAAGACAGCCATTGGTTTTAACATTAAGTACTTGATTAAAAAAAAAAAAAAGGAAAGATAAAACAGGGTTTTTTTGTTCTCCCCCCTCAAATCTCACTTCTTGTTAACTTGCTGCATCTGTTTCCACTCTACCTCCAAAAAATCAAGTTTATTTTTCATGGGTATTTTGTTGACCTCGCATTTTCTACCAGAAACAGTGTTGTTGTATTGCTTAGAGTACAGGATTTCCCTGGACTTCCCACAGTCTGACATTATCGCCATCTTAATGTATTCGTGAAAGCAGGAACAAGAAGTCAGAGTGAGTTAAAGACTCTCAGAATTTCATGAATTTCAAAAGCAGTTTATTTGAAATTCAGTATCTAGCTTGAACAATAACACGCTTTCTCAGTTTTATTTTAGTTCACCAAAATAACTGTGTTTTACAGCTTGGCACTTACAAAAGACAATGGTATTCACCCACCTTAAAATACATGACAAGTTTTCAGCTATTTTCAAAATTTCTCTGCAACGAACATAGGTAACTTGACTGTAAAGAGGAGATCTAGCAACTTGAAAAACACTTAGCGTCTTTAGCAACAGCAAGTAGTAAATATTAAAACTGGACATAAAGGAAGAAATTTCAACTCCGTGTGTTTGTTACAGGACCAAATTCCTTGCTTCTTGATTTTAAACGGACAAGGAATATTCAATTCTGTAATTCAGAGACCTCAAAGCGCATAGGAACAAGCATGAATCTCTCCTGAATAAACATTTGGGACTACCTGATGCCATCTGCAAATTACAAGCTTGTTTCAGGACCTTCGGCACATTTGAACAGTAGCACTATTTATGAAGAATGCACATCAATATTCATACTGGTATTTTCTGTAACCACACAGGATAGCGCAGCCCTTCGGCATACTTGTTAACTGTGAGTAACTCACAGATTGGACCTCAACGTCAGCTCATGGGCTGGAAACGAAGCAAAGTGCTTCCATGGGTGCAATCAAGCAACAGGTTGCCCATCACCTACACACATGTACGTGCAAGTTAGTCCTGCAGCCTTAACGCATTCTCTCTTTACAGACTGATTTACAAACACCAGCTCTGTATTTTCACTTTCTTAAATCGCAGCGTGTTATCGAGAATGCCAACTATTGCCCCAAAAAAATATTATCACCTGAGAAAATGACAATATTTGAAGAAGTAGGAAAGACTAGCAACTCAAGTGTGATTATTCTGCCATCAGTCAACCTCTGATCAGAAAGACAAGGCAAGCGTCTAGCACTTCCGCAGAAATCAGAAGTTACGCTACAGTGCCTTAAGACTAAATTTACTTTCAGAGCCCATTACTGGGCCACAACCACTGCAGCCACAAAGCATGAAGCCACATGCTTTGCCATGAGTTCAAGTTGCGCAGTCGCAAAGAGGCAACTTCATGCTCAAGCTCCACAAGCAGCCAAGTGCACGCAATAGTTCGGCTCCTCTCCTTGGCAATTTTTCCTTCCCAGGCACTTATCCTACCTTTCTATTCATATCTACCACATAGTCCCACATCCCTCTTAACTTTGGCTGCAGCCTAGCACTCAGCAGACCCTAAGCTGTCTTACTTCCCCTTAACATGGTAGAAACTCAACATATTCGAAGAATGGGGTTTGTTTCTCTCTCTGCCGCCCCGCCCATACTTCAGAAAGTTAATTTAGCACTCTCTTTGCATAGCTGAAATACAGTGCATTCCTTCAAAAGAATTTGGTGAAACAGTGCTATTACAAAATCCTGAACCTCGGCATAATTACATTAAGGAACACACAGATACAAACTGTTAATCTTTCAACACAGATATGTCCCCTGCTAAAACTGGTTGGGAAACCACAACCCTTTCATCCCTGCACTGCCATGTCCCCAAACGCCCCACTGACTGCTCCTCTGAAGCCGTAGGAAAAAAGCCACATACTTAACCGCTACGTGATTAAAACCAGAATGGTTTAGAGGATGATGATATTAGGCATATAGGCAGAGACAACATAAAAATGAACCCAAGTGCTCATTTTGCATTTCCCCACATCGACACATAGCGAGAACTAATCTATAGCGAGAACTAATCTGTATTATGCTACCAATATGGTTAATAATGAGGATTTGCTTACTCTGTTTTACACAAAGGTAATGCAAAATCGGGTGGGTCCAGAGCCCTACCAAATAGATCAAGTTTACACAGATTTCAGATGGTGATACTTAACAAAAGCATTTAATCGAAATTTTGTTCAGAAATGTATGTATTCTTAAGGAAAACACTCATTCGCCCCTAAACAGACCTATGAAACATGACATCACCTTCTAAAAAGGCATACCCTTTTTTGGGCAATAGTCATCTCTTAGTTAAGGGATTTTTTTCTTTTTATTTACAAAACCATTCTTTACTTGCTTTTGTTGTTACAATGCCGAGGGTCACTGTGGTAAACGCCAGCTCCCAACACACTGTATGGCAGACGAAAACTCTGAAGTATGTGGAAGAACTCCAAGAATTATCTCTGGACGTTTCTCTATTCTTTATATAGTCTTAAGAATTTTTCCATTCCTGTTTGGGACTTGGGGGCAGGGGGAGAAGGGTAACAGATTGTTTTGTTTTAAGTTATTTTTATTAACTGCCTGGTATCTGGTGACTGCTTGGGAAATTTATTGCAAACACTGGCCTCCCTGCCTCCATCTGGCCTGAAAAAAAAAAAACTGCACAAGAATGAATGTTGAGGAGGAAAAATATTAATGGATGACATGCCTCTTACAAACACGCCAAATTACAGATGCTGCCTGGGTCTCCCAGTGGAGCTCAAAAGCTTGCAGATGTTCACGGAGTCTGAATGTTCTCATGACAACTCTAAAACAGGATCTCAGATTACCACTCATAAAGAGAGAGGCTTGAGTGGAAACCATTTTCTCTTTCAGCTTTTTTTGTTTAAAACCATCTTAGTATTTTGTTACTGATCATGAATTTTTAGATACTTTCCAGCTATAAACAAACACTAAGCTCTTTCTAAACAAATAAGATAATTTATTCAGTGAAAAAAAATATTTTAAAAGGTCACTTTTCCTTCCCTCTTATGATCAATTCAATTTCTAACTGCAGGCAGAAAGGAAACATAACCATCACGGAACAGCCATGTTCATGTATTTCAAGCAAACAGAACGACCTCCATTTCCCTCTCACAGTGCTGAATTTCTCCTTTCACAGGTATATTGTCTGAAAAGTAAAAATGCTTTTCCTCCCTCCTTGAACAAAATATCAAAACCTTTTTTTTTTAATCATAAAAGCTATGGCAAACATATAACCACTTTAACAGCCGAGTAGCCTGGCCAACTGTTTGTTTCCAATTTACATGCAATTCTGCAATTTACGTGCAACGTCCCAGTTATTCTATTATCCGACTTCACACTGGTGAATATTTCCATGTATTGTGCTATAGCTATTGAAAGCATCAAGCACTTCAGTTCCTGGGTTGTTCTTTGTGACATTCAGACACTTCAGATAAGGTGCATCTGTGTGTGTGTTAAGTCTTAGAAAGGAAATAGAGCTTTGGCAACCTAAGGATACCCGAGCTGACATCCAAGCTCCATAGAGCCAACGCTATCATCTAACATGTCCCCACGCCCCCATCTCTTGTCAAGCTCCATCCTCCGTATTTCTGATGCTCGGAGAATGTTATTGCCTTCGTACTCTCAAGCAGCTCTCCAGCAGGTACCCACACAAATACACAATCTCCTTTCTCTCCATAATCCCTCACCCCCTCCCAAATCTCTGCTATCCCTACCCTAATTAGCCTTTCCTACCTTTGCCAAGCCCTTTTTTCCTACTTCCAAGGTAGCCTGACACCCATCCCCTCCCAAACCAGACCCAGGTTTAGCTCCCCGCAGTAACATTGCCCCAAGCCCACTCTCCCCACACCAGACCCTCCCCAAACCTCTCTTTTTGTCCCCCAGCCTCCTCCCGTGGGCTTCACGATTCACCAATCCCTACACACACAAGATCAAGTCAGTCCCCTGCTTGCCATCCTGCCAAGGCCATCAACACCGCTCTCCTAGTAACCACCTTCAAAATTAGCCACTCCCCATGACGCTCCATGCCTTCCACCCATAGCCCCAACCCCTCAAAATGCTCCTAATGCTCCAGCCCCCCATAACCGCCCCAACCTCCTTAACGGCTCCAAATACCCCCGTAATACCCCCCAAAGCTCCCCAGTGCCCCCTGCACACCACGAAACCTCTCCTTAAAGCCCCCAACCCCTCTATTCCAGCCTACCTCAGCACCTCCAAAGCCCTTAAGCCCCCAACCCTTCCCACCAGCCCACCCCAACGCCCTTAACATCCTTTTTCCTTCCCAATCACCACCTTCAGTGTCCACGGCTCTCTATCACTTCAGCTCCTCCCCCGTCGCACGCCTTAACGCCCCCAGCCCCTCCCCATCAGCTCCCCCAAAACCTCTGCACCACCTCCCTCGCTGCCCCCAGCCCCCTTCATACCCCTGGTCCATCAGTGCCCCCCAACGCCCGACCCGACCCCACCCCACCCCACCCCACCAGCCCCCTCAGCGCAGCCCAAAGCCCGGCCCTTCCCTGTCAGCTCCTCAGCGCGGCCCCCCGCACCCTCAGAGCCCTCCCCCGGCGGCTCCCACCCGACCCCCGTTACCTGACGAAGGCCTCGGCGGCGCGGGGGCGGCGCGGCGAGGGGCGCGGGGCCGGCGGGAGGAGCGCGGAGCGGCCGCACAGCGCCATGGCGACGGCGATGCGACGACAGGAGGAGGGAGCCGGCGGCACTGCGGCCGCGGCGCCCCGCCCCGCCCCTCCCCGCGCCGCACGCACCACCGCTCTCCCCGCCGCAGGGGGGTGCCGCGGCGCGGCCGCACCACCGCCCGCGCTCTCCGCCTTTCCTGGCAGCGTAGGACTCAGCTCGGCCTTCTCTTCGAACCGCAATAAGCGAGGTCGGAAAGGCTTCTGCCGCTGACAACAGCTGGGCGCAAACACAGCGGGCAATAAGGCTGGCTCCCCCCTCCGGAAGGTGTGGGCTCGTCCAACGCCTGCCCCCGCGTACACCCTCCGGCGCAGCGCTCGTTCCACACACCCCCTCGCTCATGGGCGCGTCCACCCCCGCCACAGCCCCCACCCTCCCGCGCCGCGGCGTGGGCTCGTCCGATCCCACGGACCCGGGCCCCGCGGATCCCCTGTCCCCCGCGCCCCACGGGGCGGCGTGACACGGGGCCCCACGGACACACACCCTCCGGAGCCCCGCAGGGCGATGCGACACGGACCCCCCCCTCCACGCACCACGGCGGAGCACCGTGGGGCAGTGTGCTTGGGACACCCCCCGCCAAGCATTGCCCCCCCCCAAACGCCCCACAGCACGTGGACATGACCCGGCCCCCCCATCACCCCACGGCATTGCACCCCCCATGCAACCCCCTCCCCAGTCACCGTTCCCCTCCGTGCCCCAAAGGAGCGGCAGCCCCGTCCGGGCGCCCTTCCGGGGCGAGACACCAGCACCCCACTATCTCCCACGGTCCCTCTCTTGTTACCCCCCTAAAAATACCCCCTTTCCGATCAGCACGTCGCCCCGTCTGTGCTGGCCGCGTCCCGGCACCCGCACAACCGCCCTCACGGGCGCCTTTTACTCGCTTTACCCCGTAAACGCGGGGCGCGAGGCGAGCAGAGCCCCCGGCCCCTCCTGCAACCAGCGCCGAGTTTTGGCCCCCCGTCCCGCCCCGCTCCGAGGTACCAGCCTCGGCCGCCTTCCCCGGTCTTTCCCATTCAACCGTTATTCCGTCGTTCCGTCCCCCCCTTGGGCCTGTGTCTTGCATCAGTGCAAAAGAATAAAAGATAAAAATGAGCCGGCGCGTCCAGCTACCAGCACCATGATGCCAAAAGCCGGGGTTTTAGGTCCCGCATGCAAACACCCCCGCGTATCCGTAATTAAAGGACCGAGACCAACACCACGCGGGGAAGGATCTGGAGCCGAGGTTTAAGGAACCGCGCAGGGGCACACGGCGTGAAACCTGCTAATCACGCAGCCCCCGGCTGCGGGGAACACATCCTTCCCGTCCGCCATCCTCCCGCCCCGACGAGGAGCCCAGGAGGAGAGGAAAGCTGCCCCGCGGTTGAGGAAGCATTCAGGAAAATGGGATTTGCTGTCGCCGCTCTCATCCCGCCATGTGGTGCCTTCTTCCCTCCCCTCCCCAGAAAGCCCAACGTTGATCTGCGGCAGCCGAGCCCTCTGCACGCGTTGCCGTCCCCGTTAACCGCCCCGGCTCCTCATCCCTGGTGGCGAGCGAGATCAGACCACTCGTCTGCACCTTATTTAATTATGCTAGTATTTGCCAAGAGCGGCATAAAGCCCGAAATCTGCAGCCTTTGGCTGCGACGGGGACGTGGGCTGCGAAGAGCAAACTCCTTTCGGCTTTGTGGTGGAGCCCAATGCAAACGGGGGGCACACAGGGAGCCGTCAAGGGCTCTCTCGCACACCTCGCTTTTAACGCGGAGCAGGCGAGAGCACGTTCCAAAGTGTTATTTCTTTTTTTTCCTCAAAGACCAAATTGGACTTTGCTCATTGCTGCGGAGCAGAGAAGACAAGATAAACATACTGGGCCATGACCCAGCTGCCCTGGGGCAACTGGGAAGCGTTTTAGCTGCCCTCACCAATAAAGCTCAGATGGGCTCGATGTGCAGATGTCCCTAAGCCATGGGCTACACCACCCAGCCCCATCCCACGTCCTGACGGGGAGTTGGCACCGCCCGGATCCCGAGCTCTCCCTATTTTTTGAGCTCCTGGACATGCTTTGAAATGAGCTCGCTAAGGCAACGTCAGCAGTGGGAACTGACGCACCGAAAGGAAAAGCAGACACCTTTGGGGTTTCTCAGCATTGCCAAAAATGCTTGGCTTCTCTCCAGAAAGCCCCTAAACCATGTCCCTCCTGGCTCTCTTGCTGTGTGCTGAATGGGGCAGTCTCCTGCAGAGAGAGCCCCTAGCCCACGGAGCTCCAGCCTCCAAAAGGCTTTCCCAGGCTCCCTCCACATCCAGCACTCATGCAGGGAAGGGGACATGTCCTAACAACACGTCTCTGCTGTCCTTTCCCTGCAGCAAGCACCGTCCTTAACATTTGGGTGCTGTGTTGGCTCCTTCCGTCTTCTCCCTGGCATGCAACCAAGACCCTGATGGCCACGATCCACCAGCACAGAGGAGTTCACATGCCTGCCCAGGGGCGTGCAGAGCTCCAGAGCCCCAGAAACACAGTGAGTCCATGGTAAGAGAGGAGAGGAGACAGGGATCTTCTCAGGACGGGGGTCAGTGCAATTTTGCTCCCAAAGCTCTTCTTTCACCCAACAAGGGACAACATTTTGCACCACCGGTGCATTGCAGCAGGCTGTTATCTGCAGCCTTACACTTCCCTGGGGTGCAGGGCAATGCAAAAGCAGATCAACAGCCTGGAAAGCACCCAACAGAGAGGTCAGACTTCCTGGAGAAGGAGTGAAGGGGCAGGGGTGTCTGGCAGCACGGCTGGGAAAGGACACAACATCAACTGTTGTTCCTGCTCCCCGGCTTCCTGAGCTTCGCTGTGCCACTATTGTTCCACATTTTGAAGGCTGCAAAAGCTGAATGAAATCCATAACAATTGCCAAAGAAAGGAAGAGGAAAGAAGAACGCTTTGGAAAAGGAGGAAAGCTGCTGCCGATGTTCCTTGGTGGGTCCTCCTGACCTAGATCTTGTCCAACAGAAAACCACCAAATCTGGGTTAAGTCTCTGTTCGCTTGACCTGATAGGGCTGTCTCTCGCTGTGCTTTCAGCTTGGGTACCTCAACGTTGGCATCTGCCTATGGGAACAGCTGCCTTCGCACCCTCGCCCATGAATACCTTTTTATTTTTAGTAAATCCCTGCTGCACTGATGGAGAAAACGATGTTGGATACACAGAGGCCAAAAATAGCCATCGTTCAGCCTGAGACATGCACCTGGAAGAGGTCTTCTGTTCACCCACCCACGAGGGACACCGAAACGTCTCACCTTGGGCTGGAAACTGCTCGGAAGGCTGCAGGCTGCATTTTATTTAGAATTTAACTCATACATCTCATACCACTGGCACGTGCACCACACCTCCCCGTGAAAGGCGTGGGCTGCTGGCTTTGTCGGCTGTGGGAAGGCTTTGATGTCCTGGTGCGTGTCAAGGAGCCACCCACGAGCTGTCCTGGAGGACATCGCAGGATGGTCGAACCTCAGTCCACCGGCAGGAAGACCCGTCTCCATCCCTTGTGTTTGCCTGGGCATAGGCAACCCGAGAAATAAAACCAGAGGTCACAGCTGCAGCTCTGGCTCTCGCGACGGTGCCAGGCACAGCTGAGGTGCAGCTGGTCACTGGTAGAAGTGACAGCACAACGGCTAGAAATAAAAACCAACAGAAGAGCTTTATGGCTTACAGAAATCTCACCGTCAGCTTTCAGCTTCCTATGAGCCAAGGATCCATCCTTGGGGGCTTTCAAATATTTTTTTTTTCTTATCCCTACATAGCATCAAGAATACAATGAGCCATTTTCCCAGCGTAAGAGCACTTTTAAGGAAATAATTTAGACTTCTCAGAGAGAAAAAACGAAGGGTGCCGTGCTTGCGTGGTAAACAAACAAGGTAGTCCCCTGCTGTGTTTCTTAGGAATTGTTTTTCCCCTCGTCTCTTCAGATTTCTGGGATCCCGTTGCATTTATGGGATCTCGTAAATGTTTCGGCAGAGGCCACCCTCCGGGCAGCGTCCTGAGAGCAGTGGACGTTCGTACCCAGAACAAACCGGCTGCCTACAGAGCTCTTCGTGAAAAATTAATGAATAGCACCAGACAGGGATAAACCAAGACTGCAACAGAAGTTCCTCACTTTTTAACTCAGGAGAGAAAAACTGAATAATAAACTAGGATGGCAATAAATACTTCCTATGCCATTTATTCAAGTTCTTCAGGCTAAAAGATCTTAGCTCTTCTCAAGTGCTGTTTTGGGAGGAGAGATATTAAGATTTCCTCTACCCTTAAATGACTTTTATTCTCACTGCAAAAGGCAGCCCCCAAGTCAAAGAAAATGAAAAGGCGAGTTAGTTCTCCAGCCAAGGTCTGCGTGTTTATACCACTGAGAATCTGGCACCGCGCACCCAAGAAACACAGGGTGGAGATGCAGGAGATGATGGAGACACGACACACGGAGATCCTGCAAGCACAGGAAACGTATCGCAAAAATAGCAGTGCTGACCCAGAGTCAGCCGGGCTTTTTTTTTTTTATAGCTACCGCTCTTTGTAAATGAAGAGCTTGGCTAAGAGAGAGATGAGGCTGAGGTGAGGGTGACTTGAACTGGAAGGGGTTATTAGATGTTCTGTTTGCAATAGCTAACTCCACGTAGGGAATCTGGCGCTGTTGGTGGTCATTGCTGAAGTTGTCCTTGACTTCTTCAACGGTGGTTGGAGCAGAGAGGTGTTTGCTGCCAGATGGGGGAACCACCGTCCCTGAGAATAATTTAGTGTCATGGCTTCTTAATCCCAACACAGTCTGGGACATCTCCAGGTGCTACAGTATGACAGTTCTTGGTGAAAAAAGAAATATTACTGTTTTCTAAATTTCTGCCCGGCATCATTTCCATGGTGTTACTCTGTCTGGCTCCATGGAGCAAAACTCAGATCTCATCTACCCACTCACCGTGTGATCCCGGAGGCTAAAGGCAGCATTTTCTAAAGCTGTTTGGTAATGTCAGATTTGCCAGTGTGGGATCTTGTCTGACAGAAGACACAAAATAATTGCCTGGAGCGATGTGCCGGCTTCTCTCCCTTAATACCCTGGATGCTGTGGAAAGGGTCTACAAAGGGGGAACAGTCTGGGTACATCTTAGGATCATAGGATCATAAGGAAATTCAGGCTGGAAGGGACCCCAGGAGGTCTCTACTCCAGCCTCCTGCTCAAAGCTGGGCCAGCCATGAGGTCAGGCCTGGTTGCTCAGGGCTGTATTCAGCCTGCTCTTGAAAACCTCCAAGGATGGAGACAGTGAAGCCTCCCTGGGCCCCGTACCCCAAACTTCAAAGATTTGCCTGGGACCTGCTCCTCTCCAAGTGCTTGCCCACAGCCACCACCTACCCACCCTCAGCACTACAGCTGTCCTCCCGCTGGGTGACCACCAGCTCTTGGAGGCAACCAGCCCTACACCCATCTTTTTCCTCTCCCTTAAAGTTGTTTCAGCCTCAGATGAACAGAGGAAGGCAGGACCTACAACGCTTGCTGTGTGGCCTTCCCTGCATCTCGTTATCTCCAGGAACAGCTTCCCACTTCTCCCATCCCGCTTCCTCCAGGGCTCAAATCCCTCCCCTCGCTGTGCTTCGCCCTTCCAGAAGCCTCCTCTCAATGCTGCCTGGGGATACACTTCTTAAAACATGATTTAATCCAACAGCATCTGATTTTACAACTCTCCAACTCGCTCTCAAGTCTCTACCTGTTGGCCTCAACCACCAGGCTGGGGAGAGGCTGCAACTTCAGGCAACGCAACATCTTCAAAGGCTGGATGTGTAAGCCAAGAGCATCTCAGAGCCTCTCCACGTTTGGCAGAGCTCCTTAGTCAGTGGTTATGGAGAGCTCTGGGCTCTTCCTAAGGCTTGGCTCACAGAAGGTGACAAAGAAAGCAAATTTGCCAGCATGCATATATTCACTTTAACGTGAACTCCATTGCATCATACGGGAACATTTTTAGGAGGTCTATTGAGAAATCTCTAAGCAAATTTGCTTTCTTAGTCACCTTCTGTGGGCCCCGTAGGAGGTAATGCCATTAAACTGAAAGAGGGCAGATGTAGATTAGATACAACGAAGAAATTCTTCACTATGAGGGTGGTGAGGCACTGGAACAGGTTGCCCAGAGAAGCTGTGGATGCTCCATCCCTGGAAGTGCTCAAGGTCAGGCTGGATGGGGCTTCGAGTAACCTGGTCTAGTGGAAGGTATCCCTGCCCATGGCAGGTGGGTTGGAACTAGATGATCTTTATAGGTCCCTTCCAAGCCAAACCATTCAGTGATTCTATGAAGATACGAATGAGCCATGCTGCACTGGTGCACCTCTCCTCTCAGTCTTCCTCTTCTAAACAGACTCCCAGAAGCTCTTTCTCTGTCTCTGAGACCATTTCCCTCCATCTTTCACCCACCGCTTTTGCCAGAAAACAGCCAGAATCTCTCCTTATCTGGAGTTTCACACTCTCGGACGCCCTGGTTCCAGCTTGCAATGGTTTCTGGCTCAGAGCTGATGAGGCCTGGGATGTCAGGAAGGGAAAATCCACCTATGCTTTTCATCTGCTTTTGCCAACATCTCGTTTAAGTGAGATACTCATGCTGCCAATGCTGATGTCTTCAACAGCTTCCCACCCACCTCCATGCCCAGTCCAGTGCTGTCCCCCTCCTTTGCTGGAGGAGGGAATCACCAATGGTGCAGTGGGAATTGGGACCCAACTCCTCTGAACCCCTTTCTCTCCTTTTTCTCTGAAGAAGGACTTTTATATCCTCAGACTCCATCACTAATTTCCATCTCATTGGGTCACGGCTGCCTTTTCATCTCCTTTTGAACCTCTTTTCTGGCAAAATGCAGCTCCTGACCAGGACCTCCTGCAGAGTTTCCCGGATCTCCGGTGAAGCAGTACCTTGCTGACCACTTTGCCGTGCACTCCGCTTGTTGGATCCAGGGGAAGGAAACAACAATGAGATCATTTGGAATGTTATTTTTTTCTGATTTGGCTTGCCCAGCGGAAATCCAGGAGTCCGATCAGCAAACACCAAACAGCGATCGCCCTCACTCTCTGCGATAAATTAAACTCATTTTTGCTCATCCATAAAAACAAAGGTGGTAATTAAAACCAGCAACACTCCATCCTCCTGTTCTATCCTGCCTCGGTCCAGAGGGAGGAAGGCTGAGCTCGTAGGCGCAGCCCCATTTGGCGGTGGGGCCGTGGGAACCGGCGGGGACCCACGGGTGGGATAAAGCCAGCAGCTGAAGCACCACTCCGGGCTCAGCTCCCAGGTTTTGTTCAGTGACGGATGGGGGCGAACTCATTGTCCTTCCCTGAGCCATTTATTCATGGATTTGATGTTCGGCACGGATCCTGGTGATCTACCGGGCGCGCGCCGCAGGCAGGCTGGGTGCTCAGCAAGCATCTCTGCGTGGCAGCATTCAGGGCTCGCGAGCCGCCGCGTCCCTCTGTTACCAAGACAAATTCGTCATACGGTTCATTTTATGGCTTGCTCTAACCGGGGAAGCTTTGAAGCCACCAGCAAAAAGATCCTTTGCAAATCAAATACATGATTACAGAGATTTGGAAGGGAAGACGTGGGGGAAAATGGTGCATTTGGTCAATTCGCTGCCCTTCAGCACGCAGCACTTACGCATCTGCAAGCAAGAAAAGCAAACCCACTCATTTGTGAAACAACAAGCAGAGCCTAAAACCCAGCCTTGGGAAAGGAAAGCTGCTGAGAGCTTCCCCGTTCCCGATTATTCTTGTGAAATCCGCAGCTTGGGAAAGCACACAGGCGTAACCCGCCGTAAATCTCGGTTTACAAATAAACTCTTCTCTCCCTACCTCTAGGACAGTTACAGCTGGGAAGTGAAACGCTACAGCCTATTGCTTAACGTGCCGGGGAAATCTCCACTGAAAATCGGAGCCGGCAGGCAGGCTTCAGAGAAACTCTATTCCAACGCCAGCAAGTAACCTTGATAGTGTTTCATGAGCTAAAGAATCTTAAGAGACTTAAGGGCAAGCATCTAGAAGTAAGACCCAGCCGTGAGGAGCTTACGGGGAAGACACAGCGTTGACGTTAGGCACGGCCAGCTCTGAGGCTCCCCATAAGCTGTGCTTTGGCCCCACGTCTTCGGAAATAATGGCCTGAAATCTGCTTTTTGGCTGGTCTGCGCTGCAGGACTGAACACCGAGTGCCGGAGGGGTTGGGCTTTGCTGAAGCCAACTTGTTCATGAGTCAAGAAGCTTCAGGTCTTGCATCGCCCCAGTCTCTTTCAGCAGCTCCCATCGGCCTTCTTCCCAAATTACTGCAGGGAGAGCCGCTGGTCCATGCTTCAGGACAAGCGTGAAGCACTTGGGCGGAGGATTATTTCAGGTTATTTCACCTTTGCCAACCTCACCACGTTGTCGCACACACCGTGGGCCAAGTTCAGAGATCAAACCCGTGTCTTTTTCACAAGAAAAAAATCCTGATTCGATAGGGACAGCAGCCCTGATTTCCCAGCCCTGGGCGTAGGCAGGAATCGCGTCGCTCCAAGCCAGAGCACAAACACCTTTTTGGGCTCTTTATCGCTTGCACTAAACCGGCACCAGCCTCTACAAGACCACGATTTACAACTTTCTGTCTACGCCGAGGGCTGTCGCAGCTGGCGCAACAGCGATTCGAGCAGGAACGGCGTTCTCAGGGGATGTTTGTAATGTGCTAGACACAACGGAGTGGTATCTCAGTGGAGAACCCCATAGGCCTTAATTTATTGATTATCATTAGTAATAATAATACTAATACAGCACCAGGGAGATTAAAATGGCTAGTGCACAGGCATAGAAAGCTTCCCAAAGCCTGGTCAGCTGGCTAACAGGCTTGCTGGGAAGTGATGCCACCAGTTCTTTAACCGGGCGGTGATGCCTTTGGTACGTCGCCCCGGAGGCGGCATCCATCCCATGGCCCGCAGCGGTCCGGGAGGGGCGGTTCAGTCCCGCGGAGCGCACAGGCCGGTCGCTGTCACCTGAGGTCCCTCGCTCTGACGGGCAGCGTGGGAAGGAGGCGGCTGGTGTCCCCGTCCCCCGAAAAACGCAGCGCTGAGCCCACTGGGCAGCCTCTTCCCCAGGGGTTTTCCCACCGCTTCGGTTCACACTTGCCGGCTCCCCTTGGGGAAGGGGCATTAGCCCTTCCCTGGAAGCCGCGTGCGGCACCCGGGCGCAGCAGCCGGATTACTGAGGTAGCTCTGCGTGTCGGCTGGAAACACCACACACCGAATGGTCTCCAGCACCCACTCGCACAGGGCTGCGGGGCGCACAAGCAGAACTGAAATCACAGCTCTGATTTAAGCAAAGGCTCTGCTTGCCTCCGAATACCGGGAGATTTAAAAAAAAAAAAAAAAAAAAGTCTCTTTTAAAAAAATCACATGCTTTTCTAGAGAGTGTCTGATGAGCCTCCTTCAATGGGAGAGTGCAGTGAGTCAGCTGCGGCTATTATAGTTTTTCCTCATGTAAAAGCTTTCATTCCTGCAGAAATTTTAAATGAAAACACAAAAATAACCTACCAATCTTTTTTTCCCCATCATGCGACGCAGCTGTATCTGAGACACAACATGGCAGCGCGTGTCCACCAGCTAAAAGTCCCCCAAAACACAGAATACAGTTTTTATTTGTTATTTTAGGCTTGGGGCTGCCTATGCGAGTACTGAACACGTCGGGGAGAACTGTGGTGTCAAAGCACCTCCTGGGGTCACCCTGCACCGACCCTGGGCTAAAACCTGGCCAGGATGGTGTGGATATGTTAAAGTCAGGCTGGGAGGATGGAAAGGGGGAGGATGCCTGTGTGCCAGGTCACAGATACACCATCGGGTGGGTCAGGAAGCAAAATCCGTCGTCGCAGGCTATGAGAGCGCAGCAGGGATGCGAGAATCCCGATCCTCCTGCGCAAAGACTCTGGATGCTCAAGCAGAGGGGCTGGTAACAGATTTTAGGTGGAAAACAACACCCCATGCGCTACGTTTCCCTGTCAGACCTCTGCGGTTTGCTCCCTCGAGCCAAAACCAGCTTTTTGCAGCTCCCGTCTTTCCGGGGGCAGTGCTGCTGCCAGTTCCCCCGGCGGTGAAGCTTCCTGCCGGCAGCCCGCGGCGGGCAGCGCAGGAGGGGTGTTTAGTCCGTGATCCTGTTAAACACGTAACGCGATTTCTTCGCTTTACCGTAGTTTTCCTCGAGCTTCGCTCACAAGGGGTAGAGCTCGCGTCCTTTGCGAACGCCTGTTGGCTCCGAGACCCGCAGGCGGGTTGGGCAGCAGCCGTGCGCCGACGCACAGAGCTGTTGGCAGACGATGCTCCCGCTCCCTCTTCGCCCTCCACTGGACTCCGTCGCTTCGACACTCGTCACGAGACGCGAAGCACAGCCACGCGAACTGGCTGAGTCCCAGCGTTTTAGGAAGAGACCATAACCAAAGCGGCAGGCTCAGCCCACCCGTCCACAAACAGCAACAGGGGAAAAGTCCCGTGCTTGGCTTCCCCGAGAAACCAGTTGCCCATCCTGGCGGTTACTGGCACGGCGGTGGCACCTAGAAGCCACGAGAGAGATGTGGGTCCCCGTCAGGTGGATAAATACCTGTGCCCACGGCAGCCGGTGTGCTGTCTCCCCAGCAATGAGCACGACAGGGCTCAGCCAGGTGGGGGTCCCCGCTCCAAAGGCAGGAGCTGCCTGCACAGGTCATGAGCTGGGGACCGGCCGGGACAGCTGAGATGGAGCTGCAGCAGATTCCTGAAAAAGCAGCCAATTTCTGCACAAACCAAAACCGTCTCGCCTTGCGGGAACCCCCAGCGCCGTGCCGTGAGCCGCGAGCGTGCGGCGCGGGCTGCGCCAAACCTGTGGGGACGGAAAGGCAACCTCAGGTGTCATTAACTGGGAAAATAAATGCACGCTAGGCATCTCGCCTCCGCCGTCCGGTTTTATATCTGGAACTAATTTGTCGTCATTCTGATGAGTGACGAGATAATTGCTGCAGCTGGGCTATTCAGCCCGTTCCAAAGAACCCCTTTTTTCATTAATTCAGGCAGTGATTACACACTCCGAGCCAAATTTCTTCTGCATGTAACCCCACTAAGGCAGTGCCTTTACCCTGGGGATGGGCTTAGCCCTCGCTGTTTAAATAGCCTGTTCACATTTCTTTGTTCTATGGGAGACAAAGGAAAAGCTTTTTTTCCTAGATGGAAAAAATTAAGGAAATCTGATGTCTTCCTGCGCAGAACAAGACACTTAAGATGCGATCATGGACAATTAGAAATGATCCATTCTCGCCCCGGCGCCAGGAAAATGGCCAAAATACCGTCTTCAATATACCTTCAAAATATTCTCTGTTTTCTGGAGAGCTCTTGCGTGAGGGGAAGGAGGAGCGTGCTGCTGCCCGGCACGTCAGAGACGCTGCGTTCGCATGACGGATCAGGGGAGCACGATCAGAAACTATTCCCCGAGCAGCTGGGAGAGATTTCGCGTCGAGAAGCGCTTTATGCAGAGCAGGGGACTGCATAAAAGCGAGACGAGACCTAAAAAGGGAGGAGGGGGGAAGCTGATGATCGCTGTGATAGCGTCTGCGGAGGCGTCCGCGAAGCCCTTCGTGCTGATGCTCTGTGCTTTTTTCCACGCTCGGGAGCAAGCAGCACGATGCTCCTCTGTGTTGCGCTGGCAATATAATAAAACAAGGTCCGAGGTCCGGTGAGACAAAACTGCGGCTCGTTTTCCTAACTGTAAAATAACAACATGAGGAAACAGGATTGTGTAGTGAAAAGGAAGGATCTGCAAAACGCAGGTGGGGCTTGTGTGAGCACAATTCCTATTTAGCCAGCACCATAACATTCACCGTTTACTAGCTAAAAGGAAGCGAAAATTAGGATATAAACCAGTGTCTTCCACTGAGAGCACAGAAATAAAAAGGCCCTATTGTCAAGAGAAGGGCGTGAGGAATCTCCCGTCTCTGACCTTGACTTTGACCTTGTCTGCCTTCTCCCTTGTGTTCTCCTGAGCTTTTCATCTAGCGCTTTACCTTGCTTGATCTTTAAAAAGGGAACAATAGGAACCGAGCTGTCAAGTTAAATGGTAATTTATAGCTGTCGCCCCCATCGGAAACAAAGGAGCTGGGCTTTTACACAGCGGCAGCACTAATTTCAAGCACAGCCCTTCAGCGAAGCGCTCTCTTGCAGCCCATTAAATGGAAAAGTACCACTGATCTCATTAGCAAACGCGCTCTCGGGTCACAGCCCTGCGGCTGCCGCCAGCTGACGGCTTTGGGCCACTCTGAAGGCAAAAAATAGGAAACCTTGCAAAGGCCAAATATCCTAATTTTTTGTGAAAGGAGGTGTGTTTACAATCAGCTGCCTCATTGGAGATAGCTTTTACCGTCGCCGAAGTCGACGCAAAGCTGTGTATAGCCCCGTGGGTAGAGGCAACGTTCACGTTCCGCTGATACGCGGTGCAGAGGTACCTGCCTCTGCCCTGTCTCCATCGGGGTTTTATGTCTACCGTCGGTGAAAATCATAGCATTATTCTCCCTTCCATTAAAACTATGGCAACACGTTGGAAATCTATGTGGAAATTCTAGCTCGCTACAAAACCCCAGCAGCCCGGAACTTGCTACGAAACCAAAAGCCTGCAGAATGTATCTTCAGGTAATAGCTTGGGAAAGAGGACACTTCATGAAACTAATTCCATTTTTAACACATACCTTATGCTCACCCCTGCAGCATCTCCACGGGCAATCGGAGTGATCTGTGTGTCATCCCAAGTCTCCTTGTGACAACTACAGCCGAGTGGGCTTTACTTCAACCCTGCTCTGTGGTTCCATGATTCTACGTCATTGCAACTGACCTTCTCTATGAAGGAGAAGGCACAGCGTCCACATCTCCATGAGAGCTTTAGGATGAGCTAGTTATAGCAAGTAAGGTCACTTGGTGTAAAAGCATCCACTGACCTAGAAAACCCTTTGAGTTTTTTAAAGCCCAGAGCTTTTCCTTTGCTGTGCCATCCTGGAAGAAGCCTTTGCCAGAGTTGGTCAAGATAACTTTGCTGTCATGGGTTTAAGAGATGAATCACAAATATAAAATGAATGGTTTCATAGAATTGCAGAATAGTTTGGGTTGGAAGGGACCTCTAAAGGCCATCTACTCCAACCCCCTGCCATGAGCAGGGACATCTTCAACTGGATCAGGTTGCTCAGAGCCCCATCCAGCCTGACCTGGGATGTTTCCAGGGATGGGGCATCCACCACCTCTCTGGGCAACCCGTGCCAGGGTTTCACCACCCTCACTGGGAAAAATTCCTTCCTTGTACCTAGTCCTTTTAGTTTTGTATTGGAATATCTCACTGCTATTGCTGAGCTCAGGCAGAGAAGCACGGCTGAGGGGATGGGATTTCACTCCTAACATCTGATTTCAGGGAAAAAGTAATGAAATCGCCTCGCCTCCTTTATTCCATCATAAAATGTGAAGAAGAGCCAGCCTTTGTAAAGCTTGTGATGCAGATGAGTTAGAACTATCCAAGGGCACACTGCTAGCATTGCAATCGCATCGTAAGCCTTCCCGCAATCAAACAGCCACAAGGAGCATCCCTCAGGTCCTCCCGGTATTCAAAAGCAGTTAGAAAACTCTCCCGGTATTTTAAAAAAAAAAAAAAAAAAAAAAAAGAGGAAAAAAATATGTAGCACGTGTAAGGATTTTCTTAGGAAGAAGTCCCAAGAGAAAACCACGAACCATCTCCTGGCCACAGAGTGGGGATTATGGCAGTGAGAGGTGAGGACAACCCGGTGGCACGATGGGGCATGCAAGCGCGGAGGCAGAGGACACGGGAAGGCTTTCAGAGCAGATTACACCGGGCTGGCTGTTCTTCCATTTAATAGGAGGTGGGGCTTCTTTTCTGTCTGAATTCATATTTTCCCTTCCGCGGTGCATCAAGTTTCTCTGTTAACGCTGCTTCGACACAACCCAACGAGTCGGCGCCCGACTGCTCGAGCACGGGCGTAACTGCCAGGCAGAACGAACTCGCAGCTGGCGACGCACCTTTTAAATGCCAGGAGTCGTGAAGCTGGCGACTGGTCATTTCTTGGCCACGTTTACGACCTGAAGAAGATTCAGTCAAAGCATAGGGAAGGGCAGGCAACGGGTCAGCGGGATGAGACTGGAGTGCCCATTGCATGTGCAAAACCCTCACTTCAGCCGGGTGTATTTTCTCCCAAGGTGGGCTACAAAAGACTTCTGGAACTAACATTCTCACTAACTTAACTATATCACATTGTTATTAACTTAAATAACACCTCAGAAATATTTACGCACCTGAGAAAACTTTGCTCCTATAGGAAATTCCCTGCACTGGGAAGGTTTTGCCTCCCACTCTCTGAATTTATAAAAAAATCCTTTCTCTGTAGGTACACCTATATGTGCACAGCTGGGCACGCGCCGATTTCTGAGAATCGACAGCAGAGGCTGGCCCAGATTTGCTCTCAAATAGTATAAAATATTTGAGGCTCGGACAGGCGCTGGGTCGTGAGCGGGTGTCCCCGCACCTCCAGCAGCTTCGTGCCTCTCGCCTTTGCTGCGCTGGTGCCGGGGCTGCCTGCGGGGAAGGGCTGCTCCCGCTCCTTGCTTTGCGGGCACCAGGAGGCAGCAAATACACAACAAAGGTGTAAAGCCGAAGAGAATAGACATATCCCGGCTTGTCGCTTGGCCTCCCGTCGCTGTTGCTTAGCTGGGGAGGTAGCAAAATGTACCACCATGCTCCCGTTTTTCATTGCAGCAGCTCCTTCCTTCTGGGTCGGCGGGGTTTTGCTTGCGCCGTGCCTTTCCCTTCCCTCCAGGCTAAGCCTGACCTTTGCTTTCGCCCGCAGCCCCAGATCCCAACAGGAGCCCTGTGCCGCGGCGGAAACTCCGTGGGAAGGTCATCGCCCTCCTGGTTTCTGCATGGACATGGAGCTTGCTTCTGGAGGTAGAAAATACAGCAGCTGTTGTGGCACTCAGTGCCTTGAAATTTGGTAATTTGGCGTAACATGGGGCCCGTGATTCACTCCTAGGAATGCAAGAACGGCTGCGGCGGCGCGGGGGAGATCCCGTCAGCCGGCGCCGGTCTCCACGATGGGCGCACACCAAGCGCCCTTCCTCCAAAGCGGGTGCTTGGGAGCCGGCTGAAGAGCCCTTTCTGCACCGAGCAGACAAATATCGAAGCCGTCCTCAAAAATATTGGAGGGGCCAATCACAGATGAGAAGCCCCCAAATTGCATCGAGGGATAAGGAGTCTGTGTGAAGGAATCGCCACGGCCAGCAAAATACAGGTGCAGCGGGTCCCTGGGGCAAAGTCACCCTCCCGTGATGGTTACAACCTCAGCACAGCACGTAGTCACGTCTGGAGGACAGCAACACCAGGGCCTGGCAGCAAAGTGTGAGCACTCGGTGGTTAATTCTCTCTGCTACATGCAAAAAGCATTTTTTCCTTCCTCCTCTCCACGCCAAAGAATCACCGTTATAGTGAAAAGCCAAAAAGGTGAGCCTAACCCCAGATGGCAAAACTGGGTTCTTGAGAGATTGGCAGGGAGAAGAGCGCGCCCATCTACAGATTATTTTCTTCAAACCTTCCTCTGAAGTGATATAAACCTTGGTATGGCAGACGTAGTCCCTGCAGAAATGCTGCAGCGGATTAGACGCATGAATTACCTCCACAGCAGATCTTTGATATTACACAGCTCCTCCACACGCCAGAGAAAGACACAACCAACACCCGATAGTCCGAAGTTAATGAAGCAATATTTATATGGGAAATAAAATGTGTTTTTTAAAAGGAAAAGGAGATTCACTACCTGAACAGGATGCTGAGGTGGATGGGGACATTGCAGCACCACTTCTGCTCATTGAGATGCCTCAACCACAGCAGCCCCGGTTCCGCCACCAGTCACTGGATTTGGCGGAGGGCTGTAAGCCCCCGGTCTGGTGCAGAAGGTCACTGAGATGTGCACTGTGCTTCCAGCCTTGCAGCCTCTTCCCTTGTTGTCCAAGAAAACCTGCTGTGGATATTTTGCGGCTTGGCTGGATTTGAAAACGATGCAGCAAAGCAGCTATGCCCCCTGAAACTTCACAGTAAATCAGGTTATCTATATTTTTATTGTTTCTCCAATGTCCCTGTAATGTGTCATACCCTTTGGGACAGACCTCAGAGGAGGCAGGGCTGACAAGGTTGAGACATTCTCTAGGACACTCCTCTGGCACACAGCTAGACCAAGTCCGAAAGTTTGGTACTGGAACAGGTATAACTGGGCCATTCCACCCGTGCAGCAAAATTCAGCGTCATGACGTGGTGACCATCCTCTCCAGAAATGGTCACGTTGGCTTGATAGTTAGCGAGCAGATCACCTAGAGGAATGCAGACATAGGCATTTCAGCTAGATGTCCAGAACCGTGGAACTGGGTGGACACGATCTGATGCTTGCTGTATTTCTGGGTAGGAAACAGCTTGTCATTGGTAAGGCAAAGAAACACATGTGAAAGCCAAGGGGCTGACCTCCCTAAGTTTGTAGGCAGACATCACTGCAAGTTCAGCTTGACTTTGGAGGTTGTTTCTGAACGACTGGTGAAATCTTGGACTTACAAAAGGAGGTGGCTACGCTGAGTTTGGTTCCTGTATTTATTCTGAGGTGCATATTTAAGGAGGCTTTATCTTCTGGAAGGGCTGACTGTGCAGCAGAAGCCGTACGGTGACGCCTCGTGCCATGCGTTACCTGCAACACGATCTCCCGTGCCCCAGGTCCAGGCACTGGGATCCCTGGGGAGTGGTCACAACATTTGTGACAGTCCCCAGCTGCATGGAGAAAAGGCATTTCCGGCCAAGATGGAGAGTCACAAACCTGGAGGTGAAGCTGCAAGCGCAGTTTCTAGTGAGAAGAAACCATCGTGGCCCATGGGACTGCTCCTCCGTACCGTTGGACTGCTCTCCGTACCAACAGGCAGGTCTAAATAAATGACTGATGACCCTAAGGGCATTGGCCTGGCGGTTTCTTTCTCCAGCAGGAGGCTCTAGCTCAGGTCCCGGCGCCCCTCTCCGAGACGTGTACAGCAAATACACGCCTGAGACCTCTGGGTATTTGCGGTTCACCGCGCTGGGAGGTTTGCCCTGAGCAGAGGACCAAGCTCTTTCTCCAACTCTCCTGCTAGGGAGGTACCTTAGCAGCTCTCGACTCGGTAAAGCACAAAATGCACTAACCGGCAGTGCTGTGACATACTGGTTACTCCTCTGTTTAATGGCTGGTCTCACTGTGGATCTTGAGCGGTGCCAGCTGCAAGCAGCAGGATTGAAATGGCGTTCGCTCGCTGCCCTAAGCTCCCTGCAGCATGTGCAACAGCCCTGAGGACCCAATCCCATTTTTTCCCCCTAATTTATGTTAGGAAAAATTTATATTTCTTCCTCCCCATGAAAATCATTATCCTTCCAGCCAAGAGCTGAGCACAGCTTTAGGGATCCCATCAGGACGGCTGAGCCCGTGGCCAGAGTTAAGTGGGATGGAAATGCACAAACTCTTTAGGATTCTGCCCAAACTCTCCCGCCATGTAATTCAGCTTGTCAGCACAGGATAATACGAGTTTCACTAACTTGTTGAACATCTTAGATCATCTGCAGACTAAACAGATGCTGTGCTGAATAAATACACCTATAACATCCATTTTAGTGTGCTGAATGACATCCTTAGAGCAGCTAGGGAGGAGAAAAGTGGAGACACCATAACACGCTGCTTGAAGAGGACTGCCCTGATATTGATGCTGAATATGGCATCTAGAAAAAAAGTTAATATGCACCCAAGCTTCTAGGCCCGTTACTTTTTTTTTTTGAGCCTTATTTCCAAAGCACAACACGCCAGTGGAATCATTGCAGGAGGCAGAACTGAAAACTAAAGGTGCAGTGAAGAGCAACTGGTATTTATGACCCTTTCTAATATTGCTGAGGTCCTTGCGATGCGCTGGATTTGTCTTCCCAACATAGATGTGGTAGAGATGCTGCCATCCCCACCTTCCAGAGCTGGCTCGAAGGTGTTTGAAACAAATACCAAATTTATTTAAGCTTCAGTCTCTCATGGATTCCCTTAGAAATTTTGTACCCAAATGCTTTAAAGGATTAGCGCTGAGCGACCTGCTGCAGCTGGGTGGGAACTGAGCTTTCATTGCTAGACGAGTCGGAAGCTAAAATTATCGGTGCTGGAGCCGTACCTGTACAGGAGCTTTGCAGGGATTGAAAATCCAATTTCAAGTTATTCAACCACTGTGAAGCCTTTAATGCTTGCAAAATTCAAGGTAAAAAAAAAAAAAAAGCAACAAAGAAAAAGAAACAAGAACAACACATCATCAGCTTCTCTACTGGCGTGATAGGATAAACAAATCCAGCAAGGTAAAGTAATCGGGTACGTGTCTGACAGGCCACAGGGCACAGCATGTCAAAAAGACTTGGAAACTCTGTTTGGCATTGATCTACAGTTCCCTCAGCATTGGAGAAGCTTTTCTCCATCCTTGAACCACCAGCAGCAGCACAGTCACATTTGCAGGGTGCGGAGGGGGTGGGAACGCATGTTGCTCCAGGACAGACCAGCCCGTGCTGTCAGACTGGACACAGATTTCAGTTTTGAGGGGTAGATTTTCAGCTGCAGGAGCAAAGCAGAGCAGGAAGGACCCATCGTGCCCAACAGCCACTGCGAACGCCATGGGCTGGGCCAGAAGAGACACGACCCAGGAGAGCCAGCTTGGGCTATCAGGAAGCGGTTGGCTGGTTGGAAATACCGTGGGCTTGCTTTTGAAAAACACTGGTTCACCCGAACGTTCTGTTCAGCTTTGCATCCGACTCCCATGGTGAGTCTACCTCGAAGACAAGGACCACGTTTCTGCACAGCAAGACCAGGCTTTTTGGGAGAGTTGATGAGCAGCCACAAAGTCTAGGGGCTTCTAGCTTTCTAAGGAAGAGGAAGGGGGAAGTGGCTTCTGGTTTGGAATGAAAACTCAAAAAAAAATATTTCTTCACTTTCCAAAAACCATCCACATTGCAGACAGCCCAACTAAATTATGTCAGCTTGGATTTTGGCTCTGCACAGACCGTCTTGCATTGAAATGGCTCCTCTGTTGCTGGATGATAGGCAGAAGGTAAAACCTGACCTTTGCATCTCTCCTTCTCTCTGACACATTGGACTGGATGTCTGTGGTGGCTGATCGGAGCTACTGTGGTGACTCCCGCACATCCATCTCCAGATCAAATCAAGAGGGACACCATCCTCTTGAAGCAGGAGAGTCTGGGCTGCATCCGTCCACTTGGGAAGGAATTTCTGAGGGGTTGCACCATCCAGCAGAAGGACAATGCAGAAGACAGTTGTTCTCCACCTTGGTTCATTCATATAGTTTGAAGATGATTCGTTACAGCTATTCCTGCAAAACAACATGCAGGTGCCTTGTCTGTGCCCTCAGCTACCAAGCCAGGAGGGACAACCTGGCTGTGCCTTGTCCCATAGCATCCCACAGACCACGACGAACCGTTTCATTCTGACCAAGACATGTGAAGGTGGAAAGACAGGGGAAATTCCTTTTACATACAGGTTAAGTAATTCACGATTTGGTTCTGAAGCTCTGCTCTTAACAGGATGCCAGATTCCTGCCTCATTTGCCCCAGAGTTAGCAGCATTAGCATGGATAATTCAGAGTCCTGCTGTGTTGGCTGGTTGTCACATCTACGCATTTCTCACAGACGCTTTCCTTTCCACTCTAGTCCGTTGCAATGCCTGGCTGCGAAAAAAAGGGGATGTCGGTTTTGGGTTCAAATCACCTGATCCTGAGGACAAGCCAAGAGCATGTGCATTGAGGTTTATTCTTTCTCCCTGTGTTCAGCTCCCTTTGGGACTGTTTTTCTCAGAGATTTTCTGGCGCTCAGCCCTAAAATACGCCCCTACAACGCTGGTCCCACAGAGAGCCCTGGGCTGATTGCAAAGATTGGGATAACATGGAGCAGCTCTGCCCTGCGTGGACAAGTTCAGACCCAAGCTTGTGGTGTTTGGATCTTCTCCTGTCTCTGCTTGCTGCACTAACCAAGACTTTGCCAGGAAGCACGAGTGCTCAAACAGCAAACGACTCACCATTGCATGGCCAAATGCTCAGCTGGGATCCTCAGTTTAACTTCAGATACCTGAAAGTAGAAACCAAAAACATCCTCAGCGCAACACTATGTCCATCGATCCCATCTCGCACCACTGAGAGCCAGGTCCATGTCCCAACCTGCAAGTCTTTTTAGCCTCGTCACGGTGGTTAATGAAGACAACCATCTTGGCTAGGTTGCCTCTCATATATTCCTCGGGCATCTCTGATTCCTATCTCACCACCTGCGTGCTTGACAAATCCTCACGTGCTCTTTCATGTTTGATGGTAGGCTTGTGCAGAAATCTCAGCTGTATCTTCAGCTTCTTCTGGCAATACCTGGATCCTGAAGAAACGTTTGGTCTCTGCTGGACGTGCAAGAGAAGGGATTCACCGTAACCTTTTCCTCCTCCAGGCTTAGACAATTTTTCTCCTTGGCTTTTGTCATGTGTCCATGCATTTCCCTTCTCCTCTGCTGCCAGGACCTGTACACCGATTGCACCCAGGCTGCTGGAAGCAGTGTTCATAACTGCCAAAACCAAAGCAGGCTTCCTCTAGGAAAACAAAAGTCATTAAAACTAATAATAACCTGCCAGGAACTCATGATACAGTAATAAGCATTTAAACTCAGAACTCGCTAGGCTCTCTGTAGCCTGGCCTCACAGGGCTTAGAAGCTGGAAGAAACAAGTTTCAAATAATTGTGTGTTCGTGCTTGGATTTTAATTATATCCGCATGCAGACACAATTTGACATTTTATGAGCATTTCTCTTAAAGGCATGAGTTTGGGAGTGCCACAAAATCCAAGGGAGCCAGTGAGTGAATGATACACTTTACTCCAGCAAGGCGTAGTTACAGCTATTTATTCCACATGCACATGTGTTTAACGCTCTTTATCCATCCATCTCTCCCTATATAAATTACGTTTGAACACGATTTCAAGACCCCGTCTCTCTCTTTGTTAGACACAGCTCACCCCAGCCTAGTAAACCCTGTGTGAAGGCAGCGGGAGGAAAGCCAGCCCTGAACTGCAAGGTCTGCAACAAGCTCCCAGACAGCTGCTCTGTAAATCAGGGGACTTGCATGATCCTATAAATCATGACCCCGATTAGGGTCAGAGGCTGCTTGTGCTACACAAACTAATGCCTAGGACTGCTCGGATCGCGGGGCTCCACGGGAAGAGAGCCAGCGTTTCTCTCCACAGCAATTTGCAAATTACTGGGCTCTGCGAAGTCCTTGTCTCGGAGGAGTCCAGCACCGAACAAAATAAATCCTGGTCCTTTAGGGATTCTGCTCTCACCTGCTCCAGACGTCTGTCTCTAGAGGAGGAAGAAAAAGAGTTGCGTTGCCAGATTTAATATCTTATAATGGCTCCGCGTGGAAGCTGCTCAGAGCTTTGCAATATAACAAGCAATCCCGGCGGGGACGGATTAGCAGCCAGAGCGCAGGTGAAGGGGGTCAGCCACGCAGAAGAAAAGTAGTTTATCCACGTTTCTGAGGCCAAATAAGCACACAGTTATTAATTAGCTAGCACGATAATGAAATCACTTGGTCATGGAAGTGCACACCCGAACACACACAGACGTATACACAAGTCCACTTTGGGAAGGTCTACCCAGGGCCACCAGTGAAAAATGTGGGGTAACCTACATTAGGATATAGAGGACTATTAATTTTGGAGGAAGGAAGATGCGTAGGGGCCCCAGGTGGAGTTTAACCCCTTCCAGTGCTTCCCAGGAGCAGTCACTGATGCTCTGATCTTTACTGAGCATGTGAGACCAAGCCGGAGATTTGCAGGGACCTGAGAGCAGCAGGAACTTCACCCCGGATATCAGGACTCACCTTGCTTGCATGCTACCTTCCCTCCTTAGGCTTTCATCTTTTCTGCTTATAGTTTGGGATCTGCAGCCTCATGAGACAGCACCGTATCCCTGCACGTGAGCTGTAACCTAGTCAGTCCCATCCTACCATCTGTCTCTCCTCTCAACCCGTCTCTCCCGGCCATGCCCATCTGGTAGCAGCGTAAGCTATTAGCTGGTGGAGACAGCTCTGCCCCATACCCTCTAACCACTGCCCAGCAGCGTTTATATCAGCATATATGACAATATATTTACAGGTCGACTCTAAAATGAAAGCCAAAATCCCCTACAACTGCGTGGCTCAATCCCACAGGTCCAGCAGAAATTCCTGATGTTTTTCATCAATATATTCATTTTGTAATTAAGGTTAAGCCTTGAAAAAATAGAGTCATGGATGGATGTTTGCCTGGCAGATGTGAAGGCAGAGCACAGGCAGTGATAGGGATGTTATTCTTAATTTAACCTGTCGCATAAAGAGTTACCACACATGACAACATAGTGGCATCACACAGCAGTAATCTCTCGTGACAGACATTGCAGGGTTTTATATTATGATATCAAGAAGGGCCAGGGTGACTGAAAAGAAGAGACAATGGGGCTTTCAGCTCCGTTTTGCCACTTCAGAGCTCACTGGTGAGAAAATGAGAAAAACAACGGTCGCACACAGCTTTAAAAGCAGGGAAACATCTAGCCAAGCTTATCACACCCCATAACTCCTACCATAGCACCAAGCTTGTCCAGTTAGTCCATCACCTCCTGTGTAGCTCACCCCATACCTGCTCTATTCTCCCCCACTCAAACGTCCTGTATCGGGACGTTAAAATCATCACACTTTTAATTTTCTACTGCCAACCTCAAGAAACCCTTGACGTGGGTGCCAGTTCTTAGAAGGCAATGGAGACTTCCCATTCATGATCATGATGGGCTCAGGTGTTCTCAGCTGCAACAAGACGTCTGCCTATGGCCAGGAAAAATCAAGGGCCAGAGGAGCTGCTGCACCAGCTCAGGCCCATGACTGTCACTGTCAGCACCTCTGTCAGATGCTTCACAAGAAGGGAAGAGGTGCTTCTGCCAGAAGGTTTGTTTGGTGATAAGTCAGGAGTTTCTATATCATCTTCCTTCTTGCTCGGCTTTGTGGAGCACCTCATCATTGGCTATCATTGGGAAGGAGACCGAATCCTGGAAGGACAGATCAGCGGTGATGACAAGCAGAGCCTCAGGAAAGCTCACTATTAAAAGCCCTTTTTGTCTTGAGGGACGTTAGCAATGTCCCTCATGGCATTTCACCAGAAGGGAATCCCAAAGCACAGTAGAAATGACCACTGTGTAGGAATCTGCTCCATCACCAGTGTTTTCAAAACGGCCTCCCTAAATCACGAAAATGCAACCTTCCTCCTGGGAAAGGCAGAATTTGATAACCAGCCAAGAAGCTGTTCCGCAATGGAACACGATGGGCACGATGAAGCGTGCTGCGTCCAAATGAAGCCACAAATGCAATTTATATCAAAGTTTTTCAGGATCTGAAGTCTAAATTTAACATCTTAAATCTACTGATTGATTGGAAATTGGAATCCCTGTGGTTTTCCAGGCTGAGATCTGATATTTCTCACCAACCGCAGCCAGACTCAGGTTATTCCAACGCGGATAGTGCTAACCACGAGGCTGTGTTGCAGGGGTGAGAGGAGGAGGAAGGACGGTGGCACACCGGCTGCTTCCCAGGAGGACGATGCGTCACGCATTGCAAATGCCTCACTACAAATGTCAATAGCACACGGGTGAAGTGGATGGGTGGTTTTATAAGACAAGAACTGCATGACAGGAAAAAGAGCATAAATAAGCAATTTTTAAGGAAGAGGCTTTTAGCAGGATTTGTGAGTGAAGTGGGAGCGGGTGCACGCACGATCTATATGTCCCAAGCAGAGAAAGGACAGTATGTGGTCCAGAACCCCTGGAGGTGGCCAGCTATTAAAAGTAGTAGTAGTCCCCAAGGTTTCAGGTGATGGGGTGCCTTCAGATCCCTCCGACAGTAACCACAGCCCAGGTTTTGGTGTCCCACAGCTCCTTGCTTCTTTAGGCAGAAAGGGAGCAAACTGTGACGGGCTGCGCTTCACCGCTGCCGGCAGGAGCTGTTGTTAGATCTGATCTAGCAGGGCATGGAGGAGAAGAACAGACGAGGGAGGGATTTTTGGAGGACGTGCCTCTTTGCCAAAAACTCCACAGGACCATAGAAGAAATAGAACGAATCAAAACTCCCTGCAAGGCCAGAGACGTTTTTAAAACTGATTGTTTGGAGAAGGGAAAAAGAGATATCGTTCGGTTTGAGTCACGCCAGGACCACCCGGGACCTGAGCACATCGCCCCGAACCGCCGCGCGCGTCGCATCGCCAGCGCCTACGGCTTTGCGAGATGCTCTGGTAACTTTGGAGCCAGGTTGTTCCCACCAGGCTCAAAGCACTGGTAAACTGGGACAGCAGCTGAGCAGCCTGCACCTGTGTTTCAGAGGAAAAAATAACCTGAAACGGGCACAGTCCGAACCGGGGAGGAGAGAGGGAAACGAAACGGAAAAATGGCTTTTCCGGGCACAGGGAGCAAGCGGGGGTGGGCAGCACACCGCTTCCCGAAGGGTGCTGGAGAAGGTCTGGCACACGGCGCCAACTCTCCTGCAGGGTTATTTCTTCGCAATTTAAAAGAAAAACTCCTCCCCAGCCCCTTTTCTTCGCCTTTGCTCCTTCCCGTCCCTCAAAGCCCCGGCGCAACCTTGCTGGAGCTGCGGCAGCGTGCTCGCTGCGGCCCGAGGAGGGCTGGCCGAGTGGGCAGTCCCCGGGAGGGTTTAGGATGGATTATGGGCTATTTATCATTCCCCCGGCTCTTAGGAAACGCAGACGAATCCACCCTCCAGTCAGGTTTATCTGTGGCCTTTTATATTGCATTTTGGAACGTGTCATGCTGTGTATTTGTGCAGGCACGGGAGCGATCTCAAAGAAGCATTAAATAATGAAATGCCTAAAATAACAGCCCTGCTGGTACTACTAATGACTAGAAATCCTCTCGCCTTTGGTTGGAAGTACAATGATACATGGTTTACTTGCGGATAGTTTAAGCATGCATCAGCAAAACATCTGGAAGTTTAAGTTCGTGATTAAATAAACTGCCGTGCATCTTTTAGGGGGATGGTTTTAGAGAGTTACTGTTTTGGTAAGTAACCCAGAGACACAATATAATGTTACATAAATAAACATACTTAATCTTTCATCTTCTATTTTTTATGCCTCTTCACTAGCTGGCATTGCAAAAGCAAAAGTGCTTTTTTTAATTCTCCCATTAATAACAGAGCATGAAAGGTAAAGGAAAAATATCTCCAGTAGCAGCTGGGCACGGAGGGACTGATGCCAGTGTGGAATCTGGGTCGATTTACGTATGCTGAAATTTTCAAGTGACAGATTAATTGGCTTGATAATAATTTGCTGAAAGCAGGGAGAGCTGGAGATGTCACGCTCCCCATACTCCTCCCTCTACATGAGAGCCAAGGGCTATTCTGCTCGCCTTGCTCGGGTCGTCCCACCAGCTTTGGAGAAATGAGGGTGTTTCATCTCACCCTCTGAGCACACGCTGCCTGGGTCCTCCCCAAGCCAGTTAGATTCAGGAGTGCTGGTGCCTTCTACAGCAAACCCCCTTCCCAATGGCAGAGAATAAATGCTGGTTGCAATTATAAAAAGAAAACAGGACGGGAAACCAGTGAAGGAACTGTGAAATGAAAGTCAGTTTTAATTATTTGAGTTACATTTGCAGAGGCCAAAAAAAATTTGTGTGTGGTTAAGAACGTGTAAGTGAAGATCCATCACAGAGCTACCGTCATTAACTTGCGATGTTGAAACGCAGTTCGGATGATGACAGTAGCAAGATGAGTGGAACATAAATATTGATGTGCCCTATAAATACTCCGCAGGAAGCCCTGCTTCCCCACCCCCACGGAGCTACAGAGAGGAGACCTGCACTGCCAGCGTTAATCAAACCAAAGAACCAGGGAGACTGGTCTGGCTGGTGCAGACATTGGTTTGTGGTCCAGCGGATGCCAACCCTGGCGATTGTCCGGGGCAGATTTGGATGCAGGGTGGATCTGAGTGAGCAGGGCATGGACAGGAGGTACAGGGATGAGGTCTATAGCCCCCGTGGCTCCTCTTCCCCATCATGAGTAAATCACGGGGTGTCCCATGTGGACAGCCTGGTGGTCTTTATGGAAAACAAGTGTTGACAACTTCGCGACATAGTGTGACTTGCAACTACATTGATGGGGAACCACAGGAAAAATGAAACAAATCAGGATTGTCTGGACTCCCAAGCTGGTGTGTGGGATCTTCAGTTAAAACAAGTGAAATGGAGTGTGTTTTTCTTCAGGTCTCCAGGTCTTGGCTACCTGATTTGTTTCTATGGTGGAGATCTACCACTTTTGCTTTCTGCTCCCCCAAGGGTGCTGGAGGACTGGGGTGTGAGGACTGGTCCCAGCACAGCTATGTGGCGAGCCCTTAGCTGACCCCTCCAAGGAGATCCAAGGTGGGGAGGCAGAAAGGTGCACAGAAGACATGGGGACTTCTTCTGCAGTGACTGTAGATATTAGCCCTTAGGCACCACTCAGCTGAAAACTTCTAGTCTTTTTTGCCTTGTCCCCAATGCATTAATTCCTTACTGTGTGGGGGTGGGGTGGGTTGTCCATGTGGAGCAACATCTTCTTCAATTCCTTTCTTTGACCTTTAGATAGCAGAGATCCTCCCCAGCCCCATTCTGAGGTGCCTCCCCACAACTGATTTTCCCGTGAC
Source organism: Phaethon aethereus (assembly GCF_964289735.1). Classification (NCBI taxonomy): domain Eukaryota; kingdom Metazoa; phylum Chordata; class Aves; order Phaethontiformes; family Phaethontidae; genus Phaethon; species Phaethon aethereus. The sequence goes on from NC_138578.1 coordinate 82,885,540, forward strand.
CATCATGATGAAAGATCCCTGGCCTTCTTCCGCAGACAATCATGCCTCCAAAAAAATCAACCCATGTTTTTAATTTCCTTTGGTGTCAGCTCCACAGACTTCGTTTGCTCGGAGAGATCAATACCCAAATGTCTGTGCGAGTGTGGCAGCTTTATGAGTCTACAGCTGGAGGTCACCTCCAAGCTTGTTCATAAATAAATCATAAGATGTTATTATTTACATAGTGTCAACAGTGTGATAAGTGCAACATAAAGCAAATTCACTGTGGCAGCCAACTTCCAGTCTGTTTTCTTCCTGCAGATTTCTGATCCAGCTAAATGGAGCGCTCATTGCGCAATTGCTCAGCTCCCCCGAGACGCGAGATTTAACCCCCTTGTAGTCAGTGGGGTCTCTCCGTGGATTTCCAGCCCATCCGAGATTCACCCCTTGTGTCTCATCTCCCGTGTGAACGGGCTGGGAGCACCTTTGCAGTCTTGCTTTCCCCGCTTCAACCATCCAGCCTGAGTACTGATGTCTACGATCGTGGCGTCGGCTGATGGTCAACTTGCCTGGCTCATAGACCATGATGCCGGGAGGATGTGTCAGTGATGGGAATGAGGATTAGAAACAGCTTGAGGTAGGGAGAGGTGTTTAATTTTTTGCCAGTCTCCTAAGAAATGAAAGCTGCGGGCAGCTTCTTGCCTCGAGCATTGTATGGGAATGCCCAAACCCTCTGAGCCTGCACAGGCAATGGAGCAACCCAGGGGAGCCAGGGTTCAAAAGAGCATTTTGCTCCCACTGCATCACAAATGTCAGGGCAAACAGAGGCTCCAATTAGGCAGAGCCTCAGCTGGCCAATTAAATAGACACTTTCAAGCAGTTTTTCCCACTGAATAAGTTATTTCCGCTGCTGGGACAGTCTCCTGTGACAGATAATGGCAGCAGATTGGTTATTTTAATTGCTTCATTTAGTGTGTGTAAATATTATCAGAAAGCGACCTTTAGCATCTACCAGCATGGTATGAAATCCTTCCCTGCCCAAAAAAACCTGTTTCACAGAGCCGCTGAACCGTTTACCTCATATTTAAATCACCCAGGAGATATTTCACTCCGAAAGGGCAAACCGGGCATGTCCAAATAGCTCACAAGCAAACGTGTAGCTTAGCTAGAGCCGGCTGTGCTTCTCTGGCTCGCGCCAAGGAAGGGTAAGCCCGAGCAGCGGCTGCAGCCCATCACCTCCCAGGAGCAGCCTTGTTGAACGGTCCCACGGGGCCCACGGGACCACATGCTTCAACTCCCAGTCGGCCGGGATGGAGAGCGGCCCTTCCTGCGTGGCTGCCAGCGTGCAGCCCCGCTCGCCCCCGACGTTGGAGGGCAGCAAGCTCTCACCCAAAGGCGCCAGGGCTTGCGAGCTCCAGCAAGGCGAGAGCATCTCTGCAGCGGAGCCTGCTGCGGTCCTGCTGCCTTTGGAGGAAGGACGGGCAGGGAGAAATTCTGCCCGCAGTGGCCTTGCCCTCAGTTTGGAGGAATAAAAAAGCAGCCTATATCTGCAGGATACAAGGAAAATCCTTCAGATTCATATTTTCTACAGCTAGTAGTTCTTATTGGACCAGGTTGAAATATTTGCCGATGCAAATCAAAGAGGTAAGACTGAAGATTTAATTAAAACCTACCTTGGGGGGAAAAAAAAAAAAAAGCTTACAAGTGCTTTAAAGGTATCAAAACAGAACATTTTAACCTTCAGGAGTGAAGCCTTTTCATTTTTCATTTCAGAAGGGTTTTTTATTTCAGTCTCTTACATACTGCAAAAGAAAATAGTCAAAATAGGAACAGAACATTTTGATTGACCAGAAGGTTTGGGGGATTTTCACCAGGAGAAGTTGCAATGTTTTCTGTGACTCAGAGCAAGAACCTGATTTGGAAGCGTGGCATTTTTTCGTGCTCAAATTGTGCCCTCCCTGTAACCCGCCGGTGATTAGAGATGATTTACACACTGGGGTTGAGCGAAACACGGTGGAGGAACACCACCCAGTCATTTAGGGGAGGAAACAAAGAATATTTCATCTAATCGAGGCAGTGATGGGCTGGGAAGTGGGCTGGAAAATTGGGCTTCTCATCTGCAGCTTTCGGAAACAACTCAGAGATCCGTCAGCGTTGTCAAGCCATCGAGTCCTCAGCTTCATCCAGAAGCGGTGCATCCCGCCACGTCCCCCAACACGACACCGAAGCGATGGTCCTGTACAGGCTCAGGGGACACAGTGCAAAACCTCTGCTATCCCAGACTGGATTAATGGGGACACACTTGGAGCAACCACTTTCCTCCCCTCTCCTCTCCATTGATGTGCTCCTAGGGCTGTTGGGAGCCACGAGATGGTCCCTGTGTATGTCCTTCCTGTAAGACTGAGGTGAAAAGAAAAGCAATTCTACAGCCCCAACATTATTATTTGGCTTTGTTTTTTGTTTGTTTTTTTTTTTAAATCTTGATGCTACCTGCACTGCAGCTCTGCAAATTAATCTTGTGGATGCTCACGCACACACGGAGTCAGTATCGGTACAGTCTGCACGTGACAACGAACGCGCCGCGCAGACGGCCCGAGTCGCTGCTGGTAGGAAGGGAGGCTCGGGGGGTGGGAAAAATACAGCCAGAGAGAGCAATAGGCTTGGGTCGGTGTATCAAAAGCACTGGAGAGAATCCTATCAATAAGATATAAATCAACCCATAAAACACCTTTACCTCCCTCCTCAAACATTTGATGAGCAAATATAAAAGTAGGCAAAGGTCACGGGAGGAAAAGCAGCTGTAAAAGGTGGTTGGCACCTCTGTGTGGTTGTTAACAGGAAAGAGGAGAAGCAGAGAAAGCAGCAACGGGGGAAGAAAACAGGGATGTCAAACGGCCTTTGGATAAAAGAGAACCGTATCGGCATCCTTGATAACGAAGGATATATAGGATATTCATCCTACGATAACGAAGTTCACACCTGCAGGTATGATGTATGGACGTGAGCAGGCACCTTCATCACCTGCGCGTCAGCGTTGTGTCTCCTGCTGACCAGGGACAGGATCTTTCCAAAATGCGGGATGCCACAAAGGGGTCACAAACCCGGGGTGGTGAACTGTAAGGGGGGCAGGGAAGGAAAAAGCAAGAGGTCTGTTTTCTGGGCTAAAGGAGAGTCAAGTGAGCATTTTTACAGCTTCCTCATCCCAACCACCCAAGAGAGAACGGCTGGGCTGAAATGCGCCTGTGGAACTTGCCCTGCCTACGGAGAGGATTACAGCCAATACGAATTAAAATTCAATTCCTTCCCATTGCTGATGCTGCTCATCCGCTGCTTGGCACGTCGCTCAGCAGGGGCAGCGACAAGACACAAGAGTTTTTGAGCCTGGTTGCCAGTGCTACCAGGAGATCTTCAACCATGGACATGACTCTGGATTAGGTTTAACGTGGAGGAGAGCCCTTGGACGTCGTAAACTATATTCACGTCGACGGAGACTGGAAGAGGAATGATCTGATGAGTGACAGGCGGCAAAGAAAGAGTCCTGAAAGATTTGTTCCTGAAAGATGAGGAAGAAATATCAAAAGTGATAAACAACGAAGCAAAAAGCTGATGAGCTGGGTGACATATTTGGGTGAAACCACAACAACAATCCCTGTCTGTATGTCAGGCATCAGACACTCTCTAGGTGAGAAAAAGGGATTGAAATGGAATTTGAACTGAGTAATTGCATATTTTAGCTCCTGTTTTCAGTGTTGTTATTTCAAAAAGAAAAAAAACACCAAAAAGCAACAACCATCTCCTTTGTCTTACTGTGCTAAATATTTTGCCTTCCCAAATCAATGAAAATGAAATTCCTCTTTCTCCTTCAGTCCTCTACCAGCTATTTTGTCTCCTGTGCAAGAAAGGGCTGTGAATACATTAACATATAGATGCACCTGATCACTGCCCGAGTTAAAGACAAAGAGCTTTCTCCAGAGTAAACTGCATGGTGCAGCTGGAGCAATTATCACTTCACCAATCTTGGAGACAGTAAAATTGGTCTGGGACATAAAAAAAGGAGAAGGAAAAAAAGAGATTTGTGTCTTTGATTTCACCAGGTGATGGCTTTCAATTAACACAGAATAAAGGTTTCTTGTGATTTCAGCTTTATCCTCCACACCTCTCCAGTGCAGACTGAGCAGAGAGAGAAATTCAAGACACACACTTGTTGTCCAGCTGGTTTTTGTTCCTCATCGATGCTTGGGACTGGGATATTTTTTTACCCAGGTAGTTAAACGAGAACATCTCAGGTTTGGATGCATATCATACAAAGATGTCTCGTATCCGTGGCAGCTTGCTCTTTTATCCCCTGGACTGTCGTGGTAGGACCACATCAGCGTCACAGATGCTACACTCAGAGGTCTCGATGCTACTATGACTGTTTGGGCGCTGCGCCAGCAGCTGGGCCCAAGGTTGGAGCCAGTAGCCCGTAAAGCAGATTTAATGAAGATCTAATGATTTCATAAGCAAAGGAATGGAGCTGGGCTGGAAAGTCAAGCAGACAGGAAAGAAACCATCTTTGGCATCATCCCCTTGTACATCCTGCCTGGACGTTGAACAATGACATCACCAGGTGGACAAGGTCTTTTTGCAAGATCGCTGTGCGTTTTCTGCTGGGTTTTTTTTTTTCCCTGCTTTGAATGAATACGGGGAGCTGTACCAGGTGAGAAAAACTCGCTGCCTTCTTGCACCCCTTGATGTCTGCAGGCTGCATGGTTGCTTTAGCGTGGGGGCAAGGCTTACCCCAGGGTCTCTGGTCCATTCCAGATGCTCATCCCTAACGCAGGCACCAGCCCGGCTGTATAAAGGCAGCACGGATGAAGCTCCCTCCCTTCCCCTCTTTGGGCGAATTTGGCAGCCCGGGTGGGATGCTAACGGCAGTATGTGTCACTGACTCATTGTTTATATCGCTTAAAAGCCAATAAAGCTGCTACGCGGAGGAAAAGCCACCCCACGCGCTGTCGGTGCCAGGTGGCTCCTCAGCCGCATCCAGAGCCACAGCTGATGGTGCAGCCCCGCTGCCGGGGCTGAGGCCGGAGAAGCAGGGAGGCCATGGGGACCCCGTCCTGTTCCCCCGTCCCCGCTCCATCCCCCCCTCCTTGGGCCAGGAGGGCTTCTTCCATGGCCAGTGACCCCAAGATGCTGCAGCATCCTCCTCATGTCCTTGCTGGATGGAAGATTCAGTTTGCCGCCTGCACTAGGGGCAGATTTTTCAAGAGAGAAAAATCAGGAAAACCATGAAAATAAGCAAGCAATGGTGGTTTTACCCCTCCTATACCAGCACAGTTAATGCCAAGGGAGTTTGCAGATCTGGACAAAAAGAGGGAGATTTAAAGAAAGACTGAGCAAGAACAACCTCCGTTTTAATGAAAAGGCTTCAGAGATGCTGCAGAATCAGACTAATTAATCAAATTAATTAAATGACTGCAAGATAGCCTAGTAGTGTGGGTCGGTGAAAGGAAGAGGAAGAGAAGAGAGATGGAAAACGTGTGTCCTCTTTCTAGAAAGATGCTGAATTTAGTTTCCCATGCCTCGGTTCAGCCAGGCAGGTTTTAAATGAGACCTGCTCAGACCCGATGAGAAATCCTTGTTGTCGTATGGACACAGCAGCCTATCTTTATTTACCCAGGCATTTCTATAATACACAAACCCTTTGGGCAAACCCTTCTTTAGGATTTAAGCTTTATTTTTAATGGGTGTTTGAATGCAGGCTGGAGAGATACCACCCTGACATTTCCTTCCCTCGAGGAAACAAGCAAGGCAGCGTGTCATAAATTAGTTCATTTTCCTTCACAAAGAGGGCATTTACTATTATCTGTCCCTGTTAATATCTTGCACTGCCTGGTAATGAAATATTTAATGCCAAGGTCTTTATGCCGCCCTCCGACTTGCCAAGACCACGATGATGTGAATGAGGATATTAATTACAGCAGAAGAAAGAAATGGCTGGGAGAGGTCAGGGAAGCGTCTCGGGAGAAGCCCAGGAGAAGCAATAGCAAAACATTTGTGATGAACATGTTATTATTTCATGGAAATGAGGCGTCCCGCTGGACCAGTGAACAGTTTCATAGCCCAGCTTTACGGGCAAGCACTTGCCTTGCCAGGGAGGGGGAATGTGCTGAGACCGGGGAGCCCGTCTGCCCCGGGTAGCGTGGGAGAGACACCTCCACAATCAGCTCAGTGGTGCCAGTTGATGCTTGGCCACTTTTTTTTGCCTCACAATCCCTCTACGTGGCAGTGTGAGGCTCCAAGGCAGTTCTTCCTGTCTCTGAAGGTGGAGCGGCCAAGGAAGGGATGACCTTTTCATCTTGCTCTGCCTCCCAGCGCTAACAGCATCGGCTTGGAAAAGGCTACACTTAAATGGGTTGATAAGTTGGTGCAAAGTATAAGGATAACTTTTCCTATACGTTTCTGCCCATGGAAGGAATGCTATTAATTTTTTTTCCATTGATCTAATCCATTTGGTTTTCCCCTCAGTCAGCTGAGCTCCTGAGTCACTTGTAACTCAACAAGGGCAGTCACAGCCAACCCAAGCCCAGCTTCAAAACAAACCTGAGCTGGTTTGTCTCCTCCTGGAGACTTCAACCTTCCTTCATCAAGAGAAGCCTTGCTCTTTGCCTCTTCCACTGTCAAGTGGGATTTGGGAAAAAAAAAATCATATTTTTTTCTCTCTGTGTCCTGTCTACTTTCATAAATTATTCATATAATTTTGGGCTTCTCTGAGCTGAAGTAGGCTCAATTTAAAGCAGTTATTATTCTCTGTGGTCCAGATCTTCAACAGATAAAAGAATGGTTCTTGTTGGCTTTATTCACATATTTTGAGGCTGAAAGGCATCATTGTGTTTCTGTAATTGGACCCCAGAATAATTCAAGCCATGGGATTTGGCTGAATTTGCATTTCAAATGTGGAGGTTTCAAAATGGAAGATCCTACAAATGGCCATAATGGATCAACATAAAGCTTCCTAATGACGCCCCCAAACTGTTGTACCATGAATGGCATGGATGGCTGATCACCTCCTGTGCCTCTTCTCAGGAGCACAACCTTTAAGAAAAAAAATGCCAGTCCTGACTTTGATCTTGGAGAAGTCATCACACCTGTGTTAAGATATAACTGGTGTCAGGGCAGAGAGGTTCTTCCTCTCAACTGCAAACGTGGACCTATCTGTGCATCCACCTGCAGCCCCAACCCTGGAGCACACTGGTCCATCCTGCCCAAGGATGTGGTCTCATCCTCACCCTGTGGCCGGTCCTGCTCTGCTGCCTCCCTGGGTAGTCACCAGCCTGTCCATGGGCTCCCCAACTTCTATGCCACTGGTGGTGAGAGGGGTCCCTGGTGCACCTTGCGCGTGCCAGCTGCCATCCCCCTCCCCACTCCCTCCAGGTCAGAGGACCTCCTCACTCCTCACTTTTGGTTAAACTGGACAAAGTGTGGTGGTGGGACCTGAGGGTCGGCTTGGAAAGTGCTCCCATCTCCAGGAGTGGTGCCTAGCTTGGTCTTCCCCCAGGGCATTCAACGAGCCCTTGGCCCTCACACTCCTTCCTGCTTCTCATTAATTTCATTATTTTTCTCCTAAAAAAGAGAAGAACTTCCTTTTCCCTGTCCAGCCCCGCTCTGCACCCGCTGCTCCTGAGCACAATCACAGACATCAAACAGGACCTCACCAAACCACCGGTGCCTCAACGAAACCGCAACCACAGACCCCCTGGATGAGACGATGCGCGCTGTTGCAGCATCACCAGCTAAGCCAGGGCAACCGCTTGCCCCAGGCACATTCAAGCCCCGTTCATTTCTTCACAGCAATAGCCTGCTCTCTACTTTACAACCAGGATAATATTTTTGAAGAAAATAATAAACAACAAAATGCAAATGGAAGGTGTTCTGGCCTGCCTCGTAGACAAGGCAAAAAAAAAAAGGCAAAAATAGACAATTCTATTTTTCTTCCCACCTTTTCAACCCAGTATCTTGGACTAGATGACCTTTAAAGGTCCCTTCCATCCCAAAGATTCTATGATTCTATGATCTTCCACTTCCATTCCTCCATTCTCTATAAAAGCTTTTCTTGTCTTTTACCACAGATCACCAGGTTTATGGCTGTAAGTGAATGGGATCGTATAGAAGAAACCAAATGTCCTGTTGCAGGAATTGCCTGTCAGGCACTGCCATCCAAAGGGGTAACCCAGGCAGATGTCCACCCCTTCCCGTGCCAAAGGACGTGAGTCTCTGTAGCAAAGGAGAGTCCTGCAGCGCTGTACCGTGCAACATTTTGGGCTCTATTTCAGGAAATTACTTAGGTATATGCTTAATTTTAAAGACGTTCTTAACTCCTTCCCCTGAGCAGGTTTTCTTTCCTCAACAAGAGCCGAGGCAAACTCCACCTTTGATTCCCAGGGAATTCATCTGGAATTTTTCATGAGCCCTAAACTCAGCAAAAGTGCTTTTAATTTCTTACCAAAACCAAGTTGCATTGGTTAATAAAATATAACTCCACCTAGAAGGATTCAAGGCATCCTTTGATTTGCGCTCCTTGAGCAGGAATCGAGCTGCCTTGAGTCGTCCTTGAAGAGGAGCAGTGGAAGGGGACAGAATAACGTTATACAGCTGCTGGCAATAAATTATTAAAACCTTTATGAATACAACACATTATCTGTCCCAGTGCCTTCAGGCATTTTCTGTTCCTTTTGTGCTTTCAAAGCAATTAATCTTGCGACTGCTCATCACTTTCAGAGCCAGTCTTACAAGTCTGGAGAATGTGTGAAAGTTGAAGAAGTTGCCAACAGCAATCCACCCGCCCTGCCCACCAGCGTGGGTTTGCAGGATGGGACCATCCTCAGCGGGATGTTTTCTGGGGTTGTGCCTATCGGAAATTGCAAGTTCCCCATGCTGGGACTTTCACTCCTTTCTTGGAGAGCTGCTCCTGGCTGTGAGAAAACGCATCTTCCTCGCCAGCCTGTTCCTCCTCCTTATATTAATCACATTACTCCGAGTTCTCTCATCGGTATAACCCCTGAATCATTTATTTCTTGTTGGCAGTCTTTGTCTACTTCCCAAGTGCCAAATAGAAAATTGTGCTGTTTTTTAATTTCTTGTCATAACGCAAAAAAATTAAAAACTTCATTTACTTTGATGCTTGCCAGGAATGTTTCACTTGACGTAAAACCACACGGGCCCCTATACAGCACGCAAAGAGCTCAGTTCTTTGTAGAACCCCTGCTGATGCACTATCTCCCGGTGGGAGACATGGACCAGGGTGCTGCTCCAGAGATCCCAGGCTCCCAGACTGAGGTTGGAGCTGAAGGATGCTCCTCTCCATCTCTCTGCTGACACTGGGCAATTTTGCGTGAGTAATAAAGGAGAAAAGAGAAGGATGCTTCATTTTTCTCTTTTCTGGGAGAATGTCCTGCACTATCAGCTAGAGCCGCTCCCAGCATCACCTTGGCAAACACTTCAGTGCTTCACACTCGGCTGAACACCTCGATCAAGACAGACCACGAGACAGCCCTGATCCATGTCAAGACGCCAGCCGGCCTTGTCGTTCTGGCAAGGGAGAAGCAGTTTAAATTTGAGCGCTGGTGCATGGGCCGCCCTGGGACGGCCCCTTTAGACTCTAGCGTGGGGCTGAAGGCCCTATAGACCCGCAGGATCAGTCCTGCGGGCAGGCTGCTGCAGCCACCGCTGACCTTACCAGTAAAACACGGCTTCACCAGTCGCTCCAGCAACTTCTCTGCAGGGGTTTGCCTGCCAAAAATAATTTGGCTTGAATTCGTAAATAGTCTGAGACCCTAACTTTGGCAAATTTATCCTTGCTGAGAAAGCTTCTCCTGGCTGCCGTACAGCTTGTGGAAGCTGGGCTTCTCCAAACGCTGTCACGGTGGGTTTCAAAGCTTCCAGCGGCACAGGAGGACAGCCCGTGGCTTGGGCAGGGCTTCTCACCGCGGGGAGGTTGGAGCCGTCATCCAAATCCCCTGGAGAGCTGAAGGTCAGCTCAGCTGGAAGGTGCTACAGATCCAACCCGACGGGTGAAGTACGGGGTGATTATATCCAGCTCCGAAAGGAAGACCAGAAAGGGGTGAGATGGAGCCGCTCGGTTGCAGCAGGAGCACATCCTAGGGAAAACCCCGGCAACTGGGATGTCGTTCGACAGCTCCTTAGGCGAAGGACAGGCCGCAAAGCACGGCTGCGTGGAGGAGTGTCCGGGAGGGAGCAGAGAAGGTGGCGGCGGCAGCGCCTGCCCGGCTGGTGCTGTCCTGGCTCGGAGCTGGCGGTGCACAGCAGCAGGGCTGGGGCAGTGGGGTTTGCAGAGCAGCCAGGAGATGGAGCCCACATACAAGACACCAGGGATGGAGCCTGATCTCGCCCCTGCCAGGCCACAGCGAATGGAGACCAGCAGCCTGGTGTGGGAGGGCTGGTGAGAGGTGGCCCTGGGCATCCTCACTTAAGGGGGCTTGCAGAATGGCTCATGCCACCTCCCCGTCGCCTCACGGGTCCCCCAGGTACAGGAAAAGAGCCTCCGATGGCCTCTTCCTGTTGATGGTCTCAATACCCCCGCCACATGCACCAAGTGACCCAAATGCAACCCCCCTGCACGGTGCCACAGGCACACGCCAGGTCATGGACGGGCTCAGCCGGCGGGCCCAAGGGGCACATGTGTGGCTCCCGCGTCAAGATAGAGCGTTCCCCGTTCTGTGCCCACATCCCACTCCTCTTGTGGGAAGAGGGCCGGCACCGGGGCAGACCTTGTCAGGAAGCCAAGGGAAGGAGGAGGAAGAGCACCATTCCCCAGAGCCTCTGTGGGGTTTGTGGCCTCACCTTACAGGGTCTGTGGTCCAGCACAGCTGGAATGTTCCCCGCTGCTGCCATCTCCATCGAAAGTACCCAGGGCTGGCATTGGCCTGACTTCTCTTCCTGGTAGCTAAGCAGAAGGAGTGTCTCTGCCTCTGCTCTGAGCCTGCCGAAGCAGCAGTCCTGGCCGTGGCTGCCACGTAAACCTCTTCCTCCTGAAAAGCTCGTTTGCTGGCACCGCCGACAAGGTGATGCATCCTTCTGGTGTGACAAGCACACGGACAGGATCTGGGAGCTTCCATGTCATTACCTCCTGGCTCAGCGAGACACCCTGAGACAGAGAGACAGACAAACAGCCCTGACCTTTAGACCATCCTTCCTGAGGAAACCTCTAGATGCCTTTGGCCATGGCTGGGTATGCAGCTGCCCTGTGTCAGCATCTCAAGGCAGCTGGTCCTCCAGCCAGAGAGCCAGCGGTGGGGGACCCTCCCCAGTGGGAGACCACATATATAAGTCTGGGATGAAGCCACCTTTATTTTATTGTCTATAACACACTCATGCCTCCCTCCAGAGAGTAGTGCTTCTTGGCTGTTAGACCTCCCTCATGCTGTCAAATGAGAAATACTTGATAAAAATAAGCAAAATCCTTCCCAGAGCCGAAGGACCTGATTTGGGGTTGGGGCACGATCGCTAATATCCCACTAAGCAACAAGGACTGGGTCTCACCAGGTGGTCTTTTACCATTTTCACAGGAAAGCAGGATTTTCTTGGTCTGGGACATCTGACCAGCGCTGCTCAGATGTTCTGCAGCAGAACAGGGCCCAAACTCCTTCACTCCTATTTCAGCCATTACACAGTTATACTATGGTGGGTTTCGGTGAAGCTGTTCAAGTCAGATCACCCTCATCGATCGCTCAACTTCACAAACAGCTTCTCTATTGACCAGCAGGATATTCTGAGCGGGGAGGTGGGAGCAATGGTCCCATCCCAAGCACATGGGGGAGCCTGGGTCCAGACCAGCTCCAGTATAAAACATCTCCTGGAGATTCCTGCTTCCCGCAGCTCCCTCTAAGGAGGACTGCCCCGGCGCATCCCGCCCGCCCGTGGGGCCCCCGCTCATAATGCCCTTTTATAAGGCTTCACAAAGCCCTTCTTGGTTCATATCCAGGCTGCTAAGAAAGGTTGCCAAGGGTGTCTCTGCAAACAATAAGGGGCCTCTGTTTGTAAGGCGGCTGCGGTCACAAATGCTTTTTTTGTGACCTCCAAATGAAAACAGCTTCTTCTTTGCCAGCAGATCTCCTTCTCCTGCGTCTTCAAGTCACGTCTGATTGCTGAAGCACAGAAGGGCCTTTCTGCTAGCAGCATGGCAGCAAGGACGCTGCCTGGGGGGAAGCGAGCTCTCTCCCTTTGCTAACGCCCTTGCCAGCTGCGTCCTTACTGCAAGCTTTTTTATTGCTTGTGGAGCCCAAGAGCCTCAAAGCGCAGCTGGCACCACCTGGCCATGCTCCTTCATGTAACTCTGTCACGCGATTCAGCAAGCTCGACAGAAATCCTGCTGGACTCCTTGCGATGCCGGTCCTCCCCAGGCATGCCACCAGACCGGGCTGCCTATGTGCCAGGAGAGGTCCCAGCTAAAGGCTCTCAGAGGGTGCTCAGATAAATCTCCCGGTTCAGGCCAGCGCCGCACAGGCACGTGGCACACTGCCCTTCCGCAGGGTGCCGCTCCTAAAATCATCAAGGCACTCAGCTGCAGCGAATTGATGCCACCAAAAAGATACTGGGTCTCCAAGCTTCTGGCAGTGCTGGGAAGCGTCAGAAGGACCTTGCAAGGAGAGGATTTGCTATGCAAATGAATTTTAATCATATTCAACAAATGAAAGATTCCCTATGAAGTTACACACTCACTCTGAGTGTGATGAGACACTGGACCAGGTTGCTCACAGAAGCTGTGGATGCCCCATCCCTGGAAGTGTTCAAGACCAGGTTGGACTGGGCTCTGAGCAACCTGGTCTAGTGGGAGGGTGTCCCTGCTCATGGCAGGGAAGTTGGACTCGATGATCTCTGAAGGCCCCTTCCCACCCAAACCGTGCTATGCTTTTATGATTTCATGAGCTCTGTCTCCCAGAGGCCAGTAGAAAAAGGGCCTTACAAAAGTCACATTTCTCCATCCAACTCAAGCAGTTATGTGTGGAGCAAATTCTGAAAACTCACCATTATTTATTTTTTTATCTTAAAAAGCCCAAAGACAATTCTGAGGTGGGGCAGGAGTCGTCTTGGTGTTGGATTAGACTGAAAAACCCTCACCATCACAGGCAGGACACTTTAAAAGCACGGAGAGCCAGGGCGAAGCCTGCACAGACGCAGATTCCTCTCTAATCACAGCCTGCACGGAGACTTCTGTGCCTAATCACTGCCTTGCTTTGAAGGTGGTTGTTAGCATCTTTTAAGCACCTTCATGTTTCAGCAGGTAGCTGAAACAATAGCTCTTTCCAAAGCTCAAAACACACAGGCATGTGTCCCTTCGAAGTGAAGGTCTACATGTGTCCACCAAGGAGGTGGTAGAGAAGAATTTGCTGGAGCAGTTTGGGGCAGGGGCAGGCAGAAGTACAAGGGATATATGGCTCCATCGAGGAGCTGAAGGACATGGGGACAGTCTGTGTGCCCCAACATGCTGTCAAGGCTCTGCTAACGCCTGGTGAGTATAACCCATCCTGTGCATCCTCAGGCTGGAGGAAGAAGGGCACAGAATAGTCCAGGCAGAGTGTAGACAGCTTGTTCACACAAAGCATGCTCTGGCTTCCCAGGCTTCCAGGCTTCCAAACAAACCCCACAGCCTGAAGGTGACAGGGCAGAGAAAGGGGCCTCAATACATAAAATGCATTTAAATAAAACCAGTTGCAAGTTGGCTGTGATAGAATAAAACAATCCCATCAAAAGCTATATGGAGAGCTCCTCAGGACAAACTTGCAACTGTGCGACTCAGCAGGAGCCAGCTAAGCTCTGCTCTCTCCCCAGTCATTCCTATGTGTCCTTATTTTCAGATCTCCAGATTGAAGTTGGGCTTAGGACAACAGTGATAGTTAAGACATGTCTAGAACTGGTCATATAGAAATAAATTTTAAAGAGATCCTGTAAAGCCGCCTACTGTCTTGGCAGTGGGGAGAATGACAGAGAAGACAGAGACTGAGAGACAGACTTCCCTGAGATGCACAGCAAAGGGACAAGATGCAAGTTGCATGAAAAAAAAAAATCCAACTGGATATAAGGAAGAAAAAATGTGCTATGAGGGTGACTAGACACAGGAACAGGAGCACAGCAAGGTGCAATCACCATCTTCATGCTCAAAACCCTAACCCTGAGCAATCTGTTCTGCCTTGGAAGTTGGCTCTGCTTTGAGCAGGGATTGGACCAGAGATCTCAGAGGGACCTTCCATCCTCAGTTATTTTATGATTCTGTTTAATGAGGTGAAACCACTGATCAGTGGTTTCAGGGTAGGTCCATTGAAGGCTTGACCCATCTTAATCAATAGCTTGTCTTTAGTTGTTATTTGCACTGTATAGGTGGCCTGAATGTGACCATATTCCAACCCTTCTGATTATCAAACCAGCAGATAAAAGCTTGACCGGTCTCTTTCCAGCCTTCTTGAAGCCACCTACAGCTAATGCAGCACTTTTTGTTATTTTGCTAAATGGTTCTCCACAACATCTCTAGATAAAGCTATAATTTCCTGCCTGGTTGCAAAGGACCTTCCCATCAGGGTCTCTTCTCTGTGTTGCCATTGCCCTGTGGTCCATCAGAGGCCCTTTCAGAGGATGGCACCACAACCTCCGGTGCGTGGGGAAGCGAGGAGATGGCAGATAGTCCCCTGACAGATGAATCACACTGTTGAAAACCCCACTCTGCCGCAACCGGGAAGAGGGAAGAGCTTCACCCTTGGGCTTTGAGGGAAGGGTATCGGGGCTGCTCAGACATGGAAAAGGTACCTACTTGAGCAGCAACATGTGCAGCTATCTGTTACTCTGCAGCATCGACTTTCTGCCAGCACACAGACTCACACGGTGGATTTAAGATAAACTCCTGCCTTGGTTTCCTTGGGAGAGATGAGAACACCACTCTGCAGGCAGAGAGATCCAGGGATGTAAAATTTATGAGCAAATGTTGCTGCACACTTGTCTGACCGATGCTTCTCAACCCAGTATATGTTTTCCCCATCTCGGTCCCTGAAGAGCAACATCATCTATTAATTAACCTAAATGGCTGAACACATGCTTTCCTCTTAGTGAACAATAAACAAAACCAGATGACCCGTGAATGAAAAATAAGGTGGTGACATGCTCTGAGCAACGCTGTTCCATGATAAAGAGATACCGTCACGGCAGGATGGATTGTCCTACGATAAAAATTCAGGCCCAGGAGTGATGGACTTGGCTTGCAGACTTAGCTCTTGAACAACCCTGATACGGGCTTAAATAAATCACTGCAAGAAATCATCAAGGCTGAGAACAGACCAGAATCCACAATGGCCGGGCAGTGACTGAGCATCGTGCCCACCAGGTGACCATTAGCTTTGTGTGATGAGTTTAGTGGCTTCCCTAGACTGGACAGGCTGCTTCAGTGAAGCTGTCGTGAGCAATTATCTCCTTTCCTGGTAATATTGGGATGATTTGGTGATAGAGACTGAACCCCTCGCTCCCCATTAAGTGCAGAGCCACGTTAAAAAGGCCAGGTGTGGAGTGAACTGCTCGGACAGAGACTTGATCGACTAGTGAGTCCTTCAGGGACTCATCTGTATATGTTATAAACTTATTTCTATTGGGAATGTTGTCTCCTGACCCACAGCAAGGGGTGACTGGTTTTCAGCACGGAGAAGAGCGCTGAGGCACAGCAGCCCGTGGCACTCTGTACAAAGCCTGGCACCTCAGATGTGCCGTAAATTCATAACCCTCCACCACCTCGAGCCGGCCTGGTACAGAGAACTTGCAGAGGAATTGGAAAGATTTCTCTTCAGATCATGCTGAATCTATCATTTTACTCCCATTACTTCGTTAATTGCAGGAGATTGTGGAGGAAAAAGGAGCACCAGCGCAATAAATTATACTCCCGCGCTGCTTGCAGACATGCCAGTCCTTTCCTCCCTGCTCTCCATAGTTACTCCAGATACGAATGTTTTGCTCAAGGTTCATGACATGCCTTTGATAGACAGTCAGCAGGAGAGAGACCAGGACAATGTGACTGCTGGTCCTAAGCTTTGAGCCATCTCCAACCCGGGCTGGGAGGTTGTGGCTGACCACGGTGACCCAAAATGTGCAGCTTGCCTTATCAGCCCTCGTGCGACAGCCCCACAGGAGGGACTACCCTCCTCAGAGCGGCACGGCCAGCCTGTCCTCTGTGGTTGTAGCCTCGGATGCTGCTGCAAAGCCAGTTAATATTATTGTTACTATTACTAATAACTAGTAAGAGGGAACAAGCTGCCCTCACAGAGAGAAATAACTTCTTCCAGGGTAAGTATCCTCCTCCAGGGTAAATTACAACCATTTGCTTTCATGCTGACAGCCCCCTCTGTCCACCTTGCTAGCAGGGGCTTTACCAACCCTCTGAAAATCTCAGCCCCTGCCTCCTGCATTATTCTTTGCAGCTGTGTCCTAAATCTGGGCTTGCCAGCTAGAGCCCTGAGGGTCTGTGTAGCTCAACCGGGAGGTAGATAAATAACCCATCATCTCTATCAAATTTCAGAGCCCCCAGGGCTGAGACTGGGCTGTTGGGAGAGACTACACTCCGAGATAGGAAG
Organism: Phaethon aethereus; assembly: GCF_964289735.1. Lineage (NCBI taxonomy): Eukaryota > Metazoa > Chordata > Aves > Phaethontiformes > Phaethontidae > Phaethon > Phaethon aethereus. The sequence goes on from NC_138578.1 coordinate 82,902,126, forward strand.
CAAGAGAAAAAATTGCTGCCTTAGGGAGATACAGAGAGTATTGTGATATGGCTGAGGTGTCTGCAACACAGGGTCCTGCTGGCACTGTCAAGCTAAACGTAGGCACAGGTAACAGCCCTGTGAACGCTGGAGATAAATTCCCACCTGTGGGCTGTGTGGATGTGAGACTGGATGTGGGACATGGGTGTAAGGGCAGGAGCCAGGATCTGTACCTTTTAGCTGTGCGAGGACATTGACCCAATGTGCAAGAACGTTTCCGGTGGGAGGTCATAGGAGGTCCCTCATCAGGACAATCCTTGGTATCATCTACCACCATCCGCTTTCAAACCAAAAGCCTGGTTTTTGTGCTTAGAAAGGCCTATCAATATTCGTTCAATATCAACACCGGGAAGGATGCTTGTCACTTCTGCGCAGCTGAGCGAGCCGCAGGTGCCGTCATCGCTATGTGGGTCTCCACCATGGGTCACTGCAAGAATCACCCTTGGGCATTTCATGCCCCAGCCATCACTGGTGAGCCCCCCACTAGGGAAACCTTGACACTTGCCCTTGCAAGACCCTCCAGAACAATTGTGGGACACCCCATGGTAACCACTGCTGCTGTGTAGAGAAGACTCTGCTTGTGCTGTCATTGGGACAAATATCGCAGAAACCCATGACACTCCCACCAGTTTTCTTTGTCCAAATGCATGTGAAATACCCTCAACCCTGATGGTCAAGGATGCCAAAGGTGGGTGCAGTACATGGGAGGAGGATGCAGTCACCAGCATTTGCAGACACTCAGGGTTGGGAGAAATACATGAAGATGATCTCTAAGACAAGGAATTAAAAACACAGATGCACAGGTCTTGTTTTAATCCTGCAGTTAAGCTTTGAAAATTCCCAACTCCAGGGTAGGAGAGGGTTAAGAGAAAGCTCTGACCCAGGCCTGTACTCTCTGACTATGTGGGATGCTCCGAAGGATGAGCTGAAATCTCCCTGAAGGCCTCCTACCCTTTTGACCAGGCTCAAAAGAGAATTTCTCTCATCATTAAAGTCAATTCTTCCAGGATGGCAAGGAGGGGCATTTTCATGGCTGATTAGCTTTGGAAAGCTCAGGCCAATTCAGCTGTTACAGGGAGATATATTGTGCTCCTGCCTTGCAATAGCCAGCCCATCTGCCGGAGCAGGCAATCAGCGGTGCTCAGTGCGATGCATGGAGCAGGAGCCACTGCACCAAAAATAGATCCAGCTGGGGACTGAAGAACATAACAAAGCTTCAAAGCCAGATTTGAAGCCCTGGAGTTTCTTGATTGTTGTCCTGGCCATTGGTTGCATGTTAGATGTCTATGTCCAACTAAAGCTGAGGCCAGAGTGGGGCGAATGCTCTAAGACTGGGTCAGAGAAGTGAGATACTAAGAAAATGTGCTCTGGAAAGCAAACTATGAATTCAGTAAGCTTTTCCTTTTCACTCCCCTCTTTTCTTTTTTCTTCCGGCTATGCCAGAAGGGAACTGAATCCTGTACTACAAATTTCCACCTGGCCTCCCCATAGCATCTCCCATTCAGACACAGCTGAGCTCTGGGGAGACAAGGGCTCTGCCAGATGCTGGGGGGCTGTGAGGGTGGTGGGAGCCGATGCCTTCTGGAGGGTGTTTCCTGCTGCAGAAGGCTTTGTTCCCAGTTACTCATGCACTTGATTTAAACGCTGCACAAAAATCCCCTCCTCCAGCCAATGCAAGGAGAAACTGCTTGAACTTGCCTGCGGCTGGGGAAGGTTAAGTGCAAGGCACAGAAGGACAGTCTCCTGTGTGCAAAATGGGGGATTTCTGGCTACCTAGAACCATAGAATCATAGAAGGGTTTGAGTTGGAAGGGACCTTTTAAGGTCATCTAGTCCAACCCACTGCCATAAGCAGGGACATCTTCAACTCGAGCAGGTTGCTCCAGAGCCCTGTCCAGTCTGATCTGGGATGTTTCCAGGGATGGGGCATCTACCACCTCTCTGGGCAACCTGGGCCAGGGTTTTACTGTACAATGTTTTGTCAGCAATCTCTGTCAGAAGACAGGTGAATGAACTAGTCATTATGGGAACTTTTTTTATACTAAATGTTGTTGTTCCTTCCGTGAAAAAAAAAAAGGTGATCCCAATAGATTTTTCCTGCCCCTTTTAAATACTACATCACATGATGTCCTCCTTTTTCTCTGATCATGTTACTACTTGGTTGATTCACCCAACAAATGCATGCAACAGAGATCTATTGATTATGCATATCTATAAGCGGAGGTACAAAATCTTCTCTCAAGGCAAATCCATTCTACCTGAGATGTTGTACCCTTGCTTCAGCAAGCTGGAAAGGAGAGGCGGTCGCTGGGGCTGTAGGCAGCCAGTGTAAGCTAGAGTGGACTTCAGCATGCTACCACTGCATCAAGGAGCTTGGCTGCATCAAGAGTAACCTGGAGGAGATGGCAAAGCACGGGGCCCTTTATCTCGTCTCTACAAGACGTCTTTCATCTTAGAGTCAGACACCACAAGTAGATTTGTAAGAAAAGCCGTGGGACTGCAACACACAATGTGCTGAGCCAAGGGCAGGTGAGCTGCAGCATTCCTGGAAAAGCTACTGCTGGGATTGATCCAGGCGCTCGGTACAGAAACGGAGCAATGCTGGTGGGATGGACAAGTCCTCTTGGTACTTACAGAAGACATGAGGGACACAGAAAATGCCTGGGGGTCATTTGTGAATGCTGGGTGCTGGCAGAGCCACTGGGATGCTCTCTGTGTATGCGCTCACCTGTAGCTCGGTTTAACTCAGCAGTGAGTAGCTGGAAGGCAGAGAACTTCACAGGCCAGTTTCTGGCCATCTGCATGTTCCTGGTCCCTATTCTGTCACTCTGTAGTGGGGACAGGCCAAAGTGATGGTGACCTGAACTGTGTCTCGGATGAACTATCCCAGCTCAGTGGCCTGTGTATAAAGGCTTAAGGTAGCAAAACACACAGGTAAGGGCATCCCAGGCTGAGGATCTCAAGACTCATGTACTAGAAACAGGTCCTCTGCTCCAGCACTGATTTCCAGACCTAGTGAGGAAGACCACAGGCACTGTGAAGAGCTTTTCCAGTCCATAGTTTGAGCCTTCCCAACAAGCGGTTGTCAACCCTGTGCCTGGTCATCTCCAGTGACGTTGCTTTTGTGGCTTCTCCACCCATCTGATATCAGAGCATCATTATCCTGACCATGCCCTAAGAAATACTCCTCCACTGACTAACACAAATCTCATTTGTTTCAATTTAAATCTGCGTTTGTCCTGTCAACTGCGGCACAGAGGGCAGTTTCTCTCTGGGGACAAGAGGTGGACAATGATCCATGAAATCCCATGGCTTCTCACCACAGCGACCTTGTCCACCACTGTCTTCTAAGTGGAGTTTAGGCTTACGTAACAGAACTAAGTTCTGGATAACAGAGATTAAAATAAGTTCATTATCACAGTGTCAACAAAGAGAGTTAATTTCCCTGAGAGCACCTGGCTCCTGAGTCACCCTCATCCAATCTCCTGCCTTGCCCCTTTATCAGCCATCAGCACTTTCTAGGTAGACAGGTGACTTTTACAGCGTCATCTAACACAAGGCAAATCCTCTAAAAACAGGCAGCGGAGCATTTAATCGCCGTCTCTGAATGGCCGTCTCATCCAAACACAAGATAAGCTCCCCTCCCTAAGCCTTTTTAATCCTTACGCCTCTAACATGAGATACCAGGCTGAGGAAAATAACATCAGCAGTCCTAATTCTTGGATTAGGTGTTCCCCAGCAGCTTCTGAAACTTTTCTAACCATCAGCCAGGAGTTCATCATGTTCCGTGGGCTTGTGCAGAAGAAGAAGAAGAGGAAGAAGAGGAGGAAGAAGAAGAGGAAGAAGAGGAGGAGAAAAAAGAAAAAGAAGAAGAAGAAGAAGAAGGTGGTATTTTCACAGCAAGAGAAAAAGAATATAGAAATGGGAACAATATATTAACATCCCTCACAGAACAGCTCTTGCAGAAATATCCACTCTCCAGGGCAGAGGACTACCTAAAACGATGTCAGACATGCACCGATCCCAGCATGGTATACGTGAGAAAATTAAGGTGTTTGGGGTGTTAAAGCTATGGCAAAAGATGTGGAAAAGAGGTTTGCATCTGGGTATTTGCTGTAAAATACTTCCCCTTCACCTCTATTATGACATTTTTACAAGACGATGTACAAATTTTTATATTCAACAATGCCATTTGCTGTTTGTTTAAGTAACAACAATTGAGCTCGCAGGCATTTCCTGGAGATAACCTTCTGGTGAGAAGCTTTCGTGTTTTAACTGCTCATTAATCCCCCAGTGAATATCCTGGTTTGACACCATTATCGAGACTGTTATATGATCACTGTTGAGCCTATAATGTGATCACTTAATGGTAGGTTGTTATTTTTTTATCACTTAATTATAGCAGGGTGCTTGTTGTGTGTCGCTAAAATTACTCCACCGTAAAAATCCCTGTTCTTAACCCCGCCCTGTTCTTAACCCCCCCACTCATAACTCCCCGTGTTGCCAGCTGAGTTATTTCCCCCTCATGCTCCTCGTTCCTTAGCTTGAGATCTGCGTACAGGTGAACCATTTATTTTTTGCTAATCCATTCTTTTCTGAGCAAAGGGAGAGTGAAAAAGATAATAAAAATAAAAATAATTCATGGGCCTCATTATGAAAAAGAGCCACTTTACACGGTCACGAGGTTTCTGTGCAAGGCGAAGGGATGAAAGCTGGCCTGAGGGCTAGGGTTATTTATGGCAGCTCTCCACAAGCATGTCGGGACTCCTGCGTAAAGCATCACTGCTGGGATCATCTTCCCAGCTCATCCCTCAAACACATTGCCCTTGTGACTCCATCCTTCCCCTGCCTCGCAGTCTGAGCCCGCACCAAACAACGGCTCCTTCTTTTTGACTTTAATTCCTTTCTCTGTGTAGCTGCACCCTTTGGCAACCCCCAGAGTTTGACACTTTTGCCTGCTTTTTCCGTAACTCTCTCCCCAGTCTCGCCTGTGGAACTCCCCTCTAATGCCTGGAAGGCCACCTCTTGCTGAGGTCTGCAAAGCATTGTCTGAAAGTCACAGTTTTTCAATTTTATGTTCATCATCCGGCTCATCTCCTCTGCCTGGCTCCTCCATTTGCTGACTCCTGTTTGCCACTCGATTGTGAGCTTTCTGCAGAAGAGATGTATTGCTTTGCTTAACGTCCCACGCACCAAACCTCTACTCCTCACCCAAGGTCCTGACGGCACATACATTATTTAATTGACACAGGAAAATAATTATTAAAATAATTACGGTTTATAATAAAAACAGAAGTCAAGAAGAAGCAGGGTGAAAATTTTGAAATACCTGTACAGAAATACAGAAAACCCACTAGAAATTCAGCACATACTGTGTCCTCGGTGCAGGGAAAGCTTGATAATGGAAAAACCGAACACTCTGTTTAGCAATGCATTCCCACTAGAAAGATGTTGATCTCTTTTTAAACCAATGGAATGTACATATTCTCATTAGGAGAAGTGATCCAATACTATTTTAAAGAAAACACGTGTTTGCTAGTCGGCGAATGTTACACAGGACCATTTGAAGATACAGAATCACAGAATCACAGAATCACTAGGTTGGAAAGGACCTTCAAGATCATCAAGTCCAACCATTAATCCAGCGCCACCATGTCCCTTAAACCATGTCCTGAAGTGCCACATCCACACGTTTTTTAAACACTTCCAGAGATGGCAATTCCACCACCTCCCTGGGCAGCCTGTTCCAATGCCTGACCACTCTCTCGGTGAAGAAATTTTTCCTAATATCCAATCTAAACCTCTCCTGGTGCAACTTGAGGCCATTTCCTCTCGTCCTATTGCTCGTTACTTGGGAGAAGAGGCCAACACCCTCGTTGCCACAACCCCCTTTCAGGTAGCTGTAGAGAGCGATAAGGTCTCCCCTCAGCCTCCTCTTCTCCAGACTGAACACCCCCAGCTCCCTCAGCCGCTCCTCATCACACTTGTGCTCCAGACCCCTCACCAGCTCTGTTGCCCTTCTCTGGACACGCTCCAGCACCAAAACGTCCTTCTTGGCGTGAGGGGCCCAACACTGAACACAGGATTTGAGGTGCGGCCTCACCAGTGCCCAGTCCAGGGGCACGATCCCTGCCCTGCTCCTGCTGGCCACACTAGTGCTGATACAGGCCAGGACGCTGTTGGCCTTCTTGGCCACCTGGGCACACTGCTGGCTCATGTTCAGCCGGCTGTCGACCAGCACCCCCAGGTCCCTTTCCGCCGGGCAGCTCTCCAGCCACTCCTCCCCAAGCCTGGAGCGTTGGATGGGGTGGTTGTGGCCGCAGGCTGGAAGACCCTGGTAGGGCACCTTTCTGGGGGGAGGCTTCAGGCCAGTACCAGGACTGGTCGTAAGCATATGGAGCCTGTGGTAGATTATAACATTCATGTATATAAGTTTGGAACACGCCGAAGTGCAACGGCAGGCTCCAGGCCTGAGACCACCACCACTGCATGCTGGCATGGCAGCTCTAAGGTCTCCCAGACCTTCTCAGGACCAGCAGTTGAACCCCTTCCCTAGCTCCACACAGTCACGTGCAAGTTACCACGAGCTGCCTCTGGCTTCTGTATCACCAGTATGGGCTCACCTCCAGCTCACAGAGCGGGCAATGTTTGCTTTCAGCGACCAGTAACTGAGCAGACTGATGTGTCCCAGACTTGTAATGGTGCAACAGCCTTGCCATGGGACAGAGGATGGGCTAGAGACCTCCCAAGGCCCCTTACAGCCATTCAATTTTAAGACTGCATATTGGAATTGCTTAGGCGCATATGTAGATCTACAGCAGTGATCGTACTTTATAGGTAGAAACCTGTACTGGTGACAGCTCGAGAAAGTGTTCCTCAGAGTCCCCTGTTGCACTGGCAGAAGTTCCCACTGCTGCAGTGGTGGGACATCGCCTGGCTAAAGCACCTGAGCAACATAATCTGAGCCCAAACCCACCGGAGTTTGCAGCAACCGCTTTGAGGAGTGCAGAGGGCATGGTCCTCCAGAGAAGAGGACTCGTTACCAGCGAGGCATTGCAGTGCTGAGACCTGAATCGGGAGCTCTGGAGCTGGGGCTGTTCCATGGGGCAGATGTAACAGGTTGCCCTCACATGGGAATGAGTGTTCCTGTATGAAAGCAAAACTCTGCCATGCTTCGGTCTGCAGATGACTGTGAGCTGGGTCCAGGTAGCTGTCATGTTCAGACAACCTTTACTGTCCCAGGAGAGAGTACATGCCACAGGGCTGCAATGTAAAGCAGATCAAGAAAATCCCTTGCTGAAACGTTCTCTATACAGAGAAAAACCTCTGAGACTAGCTCAGATGGAGACATCTGTGCTGCCAATGTCTCAGGCCAGCTGAGATGACTCCCATCCTTTGAGACAGAGGCAGAGCTATTGGAAAAATATCAAATAACCTGGAGCCGATGCAGCACTTCTGGGCTGGAGCAAGACGGCGTTCATGGCTTCGCAAAGGCCATTACCGCCTACTCATCGCTGGAACACAGTTCAGCCAAGGAATGCATTTTCTTGGCACTCCCTGACTGCTCTGGGCTTAACCACAACAACTTTTTAACGCTGATCTCTGCACGCCGTTAGCAAACATGCTGGACATATCGATCACCTGAGTCTCAAAGCTGTTCCTTTGAGATCGGTATTATTCTATGTGTTTAAATAGCATATTTATCTCCCAGAACCAAACACAAGCCGACTCACAGATCCCCAGATAATGCCTCTATCCAATGTTGTTTCTAAAACACACAATACTCTTATAAAGACACCTCTTGGGAGTGTCTTGCTGAAAAGCCCGCTCTGTTTTCCATCTGCATTCTCAAACACAACCACAGCAGCAGCTACCTTTGTGTGTGCGGAGTAGATCCTTTTAGCAAACAGTTGCTGCACAAGATAGTTCCAAGCCAACATTTCTTGTTTTGGCAGGTGTCTCTTCACCTCCCAACAGCCTTGAACCTGCACTTGCATGTCAGGGGGAACACGGTGCCCCTAAGCCACCTCCGAGCCCGCTGCCTTTGCCGGCGGAGCAACCCTGCAGCATCCCTGTGCAGGGATGTGCAACAAGTAACGTGCTGCACAAGGGCTGGTTTTTCCCCATTCCGCTGCCTTTGCTCTGACAGGACACTCACACAATAGCGATGCCGAGGAGAGCAAAAAGCAGTGGAAGAAAAGCCAAAAAGCCTTTTTGTATTTCTTTTATAAATCACAACACATTTTACATTTTAGTAATATTAAATTGGAAAAAAAATAAAACCAAACCCAACTCCTTTTTGGATTATAATGAGAGACTGTTTCCTCCCAAGAAGCCCAAGGGATTACATCGCAATATTCTTCTCGAGCCAAACGTTACGCATCCTTGAACAGCTGCACAGGGCTCAAATTGCAGTGGCAATCACCTCGAACTGTGCCACGGAGCCGAGCTTTTTCTGCAGCACCTGGGAGCGCTGAGATGTGAGACCCTCTGGGGCTGCAGATGGGGTGGGTACAAATTGCACCCTGGGCAGGGGCAACAGGATGGAGCCAAATAGCTGTGGATGCAGGAAGCCAGCCTTGATGATCTAATGGCCCCTCCTTGCCTCCGACTCCATGAACTGTATCCCATAAATCCTACACAAAACAGAGCCCTGCGGTCCCATCTGTTCCCGTTTCTTTTTGCCTTCCTTCTCCCTTCCCGCGCGAACCCTCTACCCTCGCACCCCAGATTTTACGACGACTCACCCTGCTGAGCAAAGGCTGCTGTGGGTCTGCTGCCAGTGGTTTATTCCTCCTTCCCATGCCTCCCAAAAACCATGCCACGGTGATACTCCTCTTGACGGAGTTACACCGATTTAAACAAGTGAGGAGTGAGCATTCTTCCTTCCAAGTTTCTTTCACTCCTAAAATTGGTTTAATCCTTTGTTAAGCCCTATAATACGTAGGTATCTGAGGCTGTACTGGAGTTAAGTAGCACGAAACTATTAATCTTGCTTTAATGGTCAGAGGTGTTGACTAGTCATTTATTTTCAAGCCCCAAATATTGCTCTGAGGTGGTTTGCGCTGCTTGGAGGAAGGGGGAAGGTGGGACCAGCAGATTTCTTCCAACCTAAATTTTTCTGTGATTCCACATTTCTGCCTGCTCCTCCCATAGAACTATAAATCTCTGTATTTCGTGTATGCTCTGTTTGTAATTGTGCATCCTCCTTTTTTAGGCATTTCCTACTCTCTAGTGCTGTTCATGCAACCTCTAGCAAAATACCTGTTCCAATGCTGTTATTATCCTGGGCTTTATTATCCCAATTATACTTTGCACAACTATTTTGCACTGAGGTGCAAGAGGCATTTGGAGAACTGGTTTCAATTTAAAATCAGTAACTCCTTACTGGTTTGGCCTGTCATGATAGGAAGAAGCAAAACGTGTTGATGTAATCTAGAAACCAAGTTCCTTACGTGCTGTTTCAACAGGGCACGGGCAAGCCCATGGGGAAGTTTCACTCTCCTTAAGCTGCAGGCACAAGTTTAAAGACATGTCCAGCCACTCCCACGGAAGTCAGCAGGACCATTCACCCTCTTAATTACAAGTCCATGTGTAAAAGTTTGGATAAAGTGTAGTTTAATAAACTTTGTATATGCTGTGCTCAGGATCCCAGAGGACCTATGTTTGCTGGCACCAAATTAGCCTAAGGTGGCTGAACACCAGGGTTTACATCTGTTCTGCACAGTCCCCAGGCAATTGATTTAAACCAGCATAATTTCACCCAGGGAAGCCAGCAGCCTAGCCCGTGTCATATTTAGCATTGAATGCCGCAGCCCCAGTTCCCTTGTTGCTTATATTATGAAAAAGGAGCAGCTCTCCTATAGCTGACGGTGCTAGACTGGTGTGAAACAGGAGCTACCTTCAGGTGGGCTCTTCCAAAGTTGGGCAGGCAAGGCTCCAAAGCCCAGAGCCAGTGCGCTGTGCAGTTTGCAAGGCATCTCAAGGATGAGACCTATGAAACCCAAAAAACCATAATTTAACACTTAATTTAATTCCATTCCTCAGCCACTAACATATAGATTCAGTGCACTTCTGCTACAACAGCCTCCGGCGTAAATCTGGCCGAGAGTAAGCAAGGTGTAAGAAACTTCAGGGGCATTACCACCAAGGGGGTAGAATTAAAAGATAAAGCTTTGAGAAGAAAGGTGGTACTGATGAAGAAGAGTCCAAACGCTAGACTTATGCATTCCTCTTCTTGTAAAAGTCAGGATGAGGGCATTTGTGCTTTCAGAGACTTTATTTTTTTCATGGTCTCTCTTTTTTCCAGCATGAAGCCAAGTTCCTAATAGCTTCTATCAGTCCTGCATGAGAGCTGATGGAGAGCTTGCAGGCCAGCAGCCCAGCGCAGACCGAGAAAGGTCACGGGCGCGAGAGCAGCGGAGCCGGAGATGTGGAGCCCCGGGGTTGTTTTTGTCGGGAATACCTAAGAGCCAGCTGTGGGAAGGACTTTGCACCGGCTGGCTTTTTAGCAGGATGTTTTCGTGTACAGCCACATCAGGTCTTCAGTAGGAGTGACTCTCCTGAGAGGTACTAATGAACATGCTGGATCGTTAGCCTCAGCCAAGTGGCAAATGCCTAAACAACCGTAGCCAGCCCTGCTCTGTCCCGTGGGGAGCTCCGGCAGGGAGAAGTGAGCGTGCAAGAGATGTACACTCCAGCTGTGATTTTGGACAGGGGATCACCGAAATAGCCCTAAAACACAAGGCTGGTGCCTCCTGCCACTGCTGCTTTCCTGGTCATACCCAGGGAAGATGGTTAAGTCTTCAAGCAGGTGAGAAAATGGAAATTAGCATCTTCTCCCAGATGGTGAATAACATCCAGCCGTCTTTCCCAAGAGCTGGAAGGGGTCAGCTTCATGTGTGAGCCAGCGGGAGAAAGAGGGAGAACTGGCAGCAGAGCTAAGAGACAGAAATAAAGCTAGCCAGTCTCTATGGGCGTGTTTATGCTTCAATCCATCCGTTGATTGCTGCCCATTGGTGGAATTACACCCAGCAGAGGCTGGGTACCGCGCAGGGTCTGTCTGCGCAGCAGCCAGAAACGCACCTGCATCCCTGGAGCGGTGCCTGACCTCCCTGTAATCCCTCTGATGGGGCAACTGCCGGGCGGTGAAAGCTGCCAGGGGAACGGCAGTGCCAAGGGCTGATTAGGGAAGGTGTTTCCATCCCAGGTACATGAGTCAGCCAGAGCCAGGCTGCACGTCAAGGGCAGCAGACGCGTTTCCTTGTAGCAGCGTCGACAAGGGTTGGGCAGCACCGTTCGATGCCTTCCAGTAGGGCAAAGGCAAGGAAGCGGTGTGCGTGCAAGAGCCTCTACACATGAGCTGGGGAAGAGGAGGGGATGAGGAGACATGAATGCGATAGCATCTCCTTCCCTTCCTCCTCTTCCTCACCAGTGTCATCTCTCTAGAGGAGGCGAGACCTCCTCAAACACACCCGGCACCTTCTGCCTCCCTGTCTGCCGATGCACCCTTGGCACGGTGTTGCTAGCAGGGTTAGAGTCTGGCACCCGTCGCGGGGCTGCCGAGGCTCTCACTTTACCAAGCCACCACGGGCACCAGCTGCTCCCCAGCCCCGACGTCAGAGGAGAGCGTCGCCGAGGTCAGACACAACAGAGATGCTTCTCCGCGAGAAATGCGGCACGTCTGGCGCGGCCTCTGACAATATGCAGCCTGTCTTGCCGTTTTGTTCAGGTTTTTGTTTTGAACATACAAAACTGCCTTGCCTGCCTTTATTCCTCCCAAGAATATCCCACATAAAGACGGCAGCTCCTTTCTTTTCAGCCCCTTCCCTCCAGCTGCATGGGCGGAGGGTCACATTACAGCGGGCTTCGGCGGCGGCTCTGAATGCCTTCCTCTCGCTGTGCTCCGTTTTCGAAGGAAGGAGGGAAGACAGAGCTATTTTTATAGCATCTAGGCTCTCCCCAGACTGCGTCTAACTTGCTATTGTTGGTCAATGATCTTTCAATTACTTGCTACGCTTGGGACTTTGCTCTGTTCTTGCAAAAAAGGGCTGATGTATTCAACACACTTTTGCCAAAAAGCAGGTTGGAATCGGATGATTAGGCTATGCAAAAGAGTTGCTCGCGTCTTTATAAGAAGCCTTTCTTCTTATAAATATCAGAGTTTGAAAGTGCAGTTGGCTTTTTTTCTGCAGCAAATTTACCATTCTGTGGTAGTTTTCAAAAAATATCTGGCAGAGATGGCACGCTGAAGTGATTTTTCTGTTCCCAAGAAGCACAAGTTACTTTCTTTTGACTTTTTTTTTTTTCCCCTTTTTCCTCCTTACTCTTCATACAATACCCAGATTTTTGTTATGAAGCTGGAGGTTATCTCAAAATACGCCAGGATTTCAGAGGAGTGGCTTTGCGGAGATCATGGCTCTGGGCTGGGAGCCATACTTTCCAGGACCTAGCTTTAGTCCCTGGTCTATACAAATGGATATTTTCCCAAACAGATACTCTGTTTTCATAGTTACCCAACTTGAGGCAATCTGATGCTGGTCCAGAGCCTGTGCATCTTCCCACAAAAATCAGATGGAGAAATATGGGTCAAATACCTACATAAAGCTCTTTCAAGACACAACCTGAAAAACAGAAAATCTACAAGAAAAACAGGAGCAGAGCAGATATACTGTGAGTAACCTGGCCACTGCGATGCTTTTTGCTGAACATGGATCAATCCAGCAGCCTTTGTGGTGTTACAGAATTGTACAGTGTGAAATATTGTTTCTTTTGAATTAAATATAAAATCAAGGTCCTAACATTTGTAATCGCTTGAGCTCTTGCGGGGCTCTGCACAGGGACGGGTGATATAACCCAGGTCCACGTGGGGTTGTTACCGTCTCGCTAACCACCATTTCCACAACAGCTTTGGAAGGGTGCAATGTTCTTCATTTTCCCTCCTAATTTCTGCAGTTCAGTCAAGTTTTATTACTAGTTTTCTCCTGCCCTAAAAATGAAAGATCTAAAGCAACTGTGCAGATGCAGTTATTTTTCAGCTATTCATCATTATCGTGCCTGCGAACCTACCAGACCTTTGTTCCCGGCAGCACTTTAGTTACTATATTTCATTCCTTATTAAGCATATTTTCGAAGGACCTTTGGTCACTACATCCACATCTGAATGAAGGAAAAAGAGAGGTCAAACTAGACCTCTAGCAAACTCTGAGTTTATGCCTAAATGTGCTTAATAATTGGATGTGTGTTGTCAAACATGCTCGCGGAAGGGTTTCCAGGTGGGTGAGTAGAAAATAGAAGGCTTCTGTGCTTGCTCCTGCTGTTCTGATACTTGTATCAGCTGAGGAACTTCAGTGGAAAAGCTCCTGATTTGCATGAGACAAGGAGAACTTGTGCCAGTGTGAGGTCTGGGACATGATCACAGAAACCAAAAGAAAACAAGGGCGAGTTGTTTGCAGGAAGTCTGAATTCTGGAGAGGAGAAAAAAAAACAATGAAGCAAGCCCTTCAAACGACCCAAGGAGTGTTTTGAAGGAAGATCACGTGGCAGTTGTTAAGCGTAGCGTTGGCTCACACACCTCCCCAGACAGCGACCGAGCACCTCAAAGTGAATATATTTTGATCTGGGCCCTATCCTGTTCAGACTCAGACTTCACCAGAGCTGCAGAGGCGAAGCACCGAGGGAAGAGAAGCTTTGTGGAACGTGGGTTTTTGTTTTGAGTCATCTCAGTTGCTTGGTCTGGAGTCGCATTTAATGAGAAAGGTTTTAGTGCTACGTGTGAGCTGCTTTTTGCAACAGCAGACATTTCTTTCTTGCTGTTTTCTTCAGCCTGGAAAGGAGAGGAATTTCTGGTGGGGTGCAAGGGATGATCTCAGTGCTGGATGGCAGGATATCCTTTTCCTTTCTCCCGCTGTTTGTAGAGCAAGGAGGATGTTTTGGATAGGGAGCAAGGACACGCTGCTGGAGCCAGACTGCCCCATATCATCTGGATACAAGCAGGGCAGCTGGAAGGACCTTCAACAGAAGGATGGGGCTGGGGGATGCTGAGGATTTGGGAACGTGGGCAGAGGTTGCACGAGTGGAAACAGCAGGTTGGGTGAGGAACAGAAAAGCTGGTGATGCTGGGTTATGAGCTAATTGGAAATAGCTGGTTCCAAGCCCTTGGGAAGGGAGTTATTTCTGGAGTTTAGGGTTCCTGTGAAACAGCTCATCTCAATGGAAGGAAAAAGGCATGTATAATGCAGCGTTATGGTTATGGCTTCATGTGATTTTTGTCCCCAGTTATCACCATGACTTGATCCATTTTGAGTGGTGCAGATAAACAGACCAAGCAACCAGCTTCCCAGGGCAGCTCCATTGTTTACACATCCGTGATACCCAGCTCAGCCGTGACTCAGCCATCAGCAATGATGTTCTGACCTTATTAATATCAATGGGAGTCTTCTTAACGAGGACATAATTTCACCCCAGAGGCCAATTCATTAATTAGCATCTCTGGCTAGCCTGTCATTGGGCAAATGAAGAGGGTAGTAACTTGACTTGTATCTGAGCAAAATGTGCTGAGTAAATATGCATTGAATTGCACGTATAATGACAACATACAGGGTCATAAAAGCCTAGCAGCAAGAGTGAAAAGAGGTGAGTGTAGCTCCTCACTCCAAACATAATTCAGTGCTGGTGGTACTTGCTCGTTGTAGAGTCTTGTCTGAAATCAATGCCCAAGGAAATGCTTGCTTAATAATTAGTTGTTGATTTCATGCGCTGCATGAAGTTGTGCAAGACTCACTTAAGTGCTGTTTTGATGACATTTAATTTTTTTAGCCGTGATACCTGGGATTCTTCCATCCCTCAATGCGATACCCTGACTACGTGTGGTTTGCAAAAACACCATTGTCCTGCTGCATCTGTTGCCAGGAAAGGGTGTTTTAATCATTCTAGTACGTCTATTATGAAAGATTTCTGTTTTCCGAAATAAAAATAGCCGAGCCAGCACTTTGGGCTAACCTAACTCCTCCCCTTCCAAACCGTATTTTCAAGTCGGAAAGTTGCCTGCTAATAAAAAAAAAAAAAAAAAAAAAAGGCATTTTTGAACATTCTTTGCGTGTTAAAACTGAACAGATTAAACTTAATTCAACAATAATGATCTCCCACAGTTAATGTTTCATGCAGACAGCAACAGGGCACAGTGTGATCACTAACAAGGTCGGGAAAGGATTTCTTCTATTGTGCAACATTCACGGATGTTAGTCTTCTCTGAAGTATTTGAGATTGGCCACTGGCAGCTGATGAATGCTCTATTAGCTGGACTATCGGCTTGCCACGATGCGAGAACTCTCTCTCCCTACTCTTATTTGCTGAATGATCTTTCCTAACTCTTCATTTAAGAGAGTTAAAGTTTGCGTGATAAAAATCAACCAACCAACCAATGACTGCACAGGCCTGAGTATTGTAGGTATTTGGTAGAAGACCTTTCAATTTGCCAATTTTAAGGAAAAGCTATCAGAAAAAGAGTGGGAAGAGATATAAAGACACTATCTTGCGTTTTTTCCACCTAGCTGGAAAAAAAACCACACAAATTGTTGAGCACACAAGCAGTTCTTCAAGTCTGACACCGATGCAGAAAAGTTCAACTGAAGTCCAGAATGGGAACTATTTCTCCCAAGTTTATTCTTACCATGTTAACCAATGTTTTTACTTTCAATCTCTTGTGCAACAACTAGCAATGTTTGGCAAGAAAGGGGGGAGTAGGTACTGTGAAAATGTAAGTATTGTTATCTCTGATAACTGCAAGAGAATACAAACAGATGTGAGGAGAGACAAAGTAGAGGATGGAGGCGGTGTCTGACAGCAGATGCCAGCCCCAGGCCTGAGCTGGTAGTATCTAACGAACGCACGCAGCACAGAAGCCGTGCCAGAGAAGTTTCCACCGGTGGCAGCCCTTTGACTTCGGTTGGTGGGAGCAACTTGGACTGTCAGCACCTGTGTGACACACCGAGGACAACCCAGAGAGCGGCGTCACGCGCTGGCTATGTCCTGAACTGGGTGAGTCTCGGAGCCAGACTGGCTTTTGCTGGCAGCGCCTTGCGTAACGGCAGTGGATGGTATCTGAAGCTCCAGATTCAGGGCATGCTGGCCATTGTTTGTGTCCCAGGAACATATACGCGTATAGAAATGCCCTCTCTGTGCCCCCACCTCTGTATAGCCTAGAAGGTATTTGTAACCTGTTTCTCATCTCTCGCATCTTTTTGGGTTTGTCTCCTTTGGATCGTAGGTCAGCACATCACAGCATTTTTAAACTGAACCCAAGATTCCATTCTTCTTCTTGGGGCCTCAAGCAGAAAAGGCAAAAATAAATGAACAATGGTTTTGTTAGACAGATGCTCGACTGACAAGAAGACACAAACGGGTCTTTAGACTGTTTTCTTTCCTATCTGCTCAATACCCTTCATTATCCCTGGCAACTCACTTAGAAATCGCCGAGGCTCCCACTGAAGAACCTCCTTCAGCTCAGACAGGTAACTAGTGTTTTGATTTCTAAATACAAATGAACTATTTAAATACTGTGAGTTGGCTATTTCCATCTAGTCTGGTGTGTGTCTTTGCATTACTGTACCTAAACCCTGGTCATCCTTTTTCATAGGCAAAAATGTAAATAGTATCCTTTTTTTGCCTTTCATTTAAAAAAAAAAATTATCAGCTGTTGACATCCTTCCATGTTTGAAACAAAGTATTAAATTAATTACTTGAGTAACTCCAGACACAACGAAGCAGATTAATGGAGACAGACCAAAGGTGACATTTACCCAAGAACTTCAACATTGTCACCTTTCTCATTCCTTCTTTGCCCTGCTGAAAATGAAAGGTCTGATAATTTCGAATAGCACCTGCGTTTCTGCTCCACCCTTCCTGCCGCAAATGGCATCCTTGCTAGCGTGTTTAGAAAAGACTCTGCGGCTTTGCCCACGAACTCAGGAGAGGACCAGAGATTTAACTGTTTTACTTCTTCCTCCCTCAGTCCTTTGCTGTTACGAATTAAGGCCTAGAAATCCTTGGAGAACATTAGCTTAACTGGTTTTCCAGGGTAGGAAGGTATCCCTTTTTTGCAGATCCCTGTTTTTTTGCTTATTCAATTAAATAATAAGGAGAATGCATCTTCCAAATTTTAAACAGGAGATGTTTAATACCAAGCAATGACAAATGTCCCACGCTGGTAAGCTCGGGTTTTTTCTGCCACTGTAATTCTTGCACGAACAGCAGACTGCTTATTTTGCTTAAGCCAGACCCGACGATGGCAGATCTCAGCAGTAACCAAACTGTCACTCGGAAAACCCCAAAGCATAACCCAGGCATGAACAACTCCAGCTTTAACTGTTCCCACTTCCAGCCGTGCTAGGGCAGCATCCCTTCCCGCTGCCCCAATCTCTGCAGCAAACCAAGCCTCGCCACCCTGACAGTTTGGCAGCCGGCCTTCTCCGCAGGGCAATCCCGCCTCAGCGGTGTGCGGAGATCCCCGTGGACGGGACAGACCGTTCCTCACTGAAACCCCCGGTGCCAGGAGCTGGCGGTCTCTGTGAAGAGCCGCACAGCCACGGGTGGAAGACCCCGCAGCAAACAAAGCGAGAGCGATAATTTAAAGAAACCCCAAAACTTGTGTTTTTGTTTTTTTTTCTTTTCCCTCTCCTTCATCCTCGAGGCCTCCCACACGGCTCAGTGCCACCCTCACCGGGCCTCCCGGCTCGCCACGGCTGTTTTAGGGGCCGAGCTGCCCGGGGTGGCTGGGGAAGCAGGCCATGGCGGGGGGAGAGTCAACCCGGCCGCTGAGGGGCCTGTGCCCGGGGGGGCCACCGGAGCGGAATGCGGGGACACCCCCAGCGCGGGGGGCACGCGCCGCTCTATGCTGCCGGGGCGGCAGAGTAGCCCGGCGCGGGGCCGCTCTGTCCGCCCCCCGCGGCCCCACTCGCTAGCCGGGGAAGGGCGGGGAGAGGAGGGAGAACCCCGCCGCCAGTGGCCGGCCTGCGGGTGACGTCATCGGCCGCGGCCCGGCGGCGCCGCCTGGCTGCTGCGCGCTCGTCCCGGCGCGTTCCCGCACTCTCCACACCCCGCCCCCTCCCCCCCCCCCCGCCGTTCACCTCGCGGCCACCGTAGCGGGAGCGGCGGAAGCCCCCTCGCCGGCCACCGTCCCGGGAGGCGCCGCGGCGGATGGTCCGCGTTGTCCCGCCGCCCCCCGCCCGCCCCTCCCGGAGTCGGCGTCGTCGTCGGCGGCAGATGGCGCGGGAGCGCCCGGGCTGGCGGGGCGAGAGGCCGCCGAGGCGGCTGTTGTTGGCGCTGCTGCTGTTGTTGATGCCGGCGCTGCCGGGGTTGGGGCCCGCCGCCGCCGCCGCCGCCGCCGCCGCCGAGGAGACGGCGGTGGCGAAGGAATGCGACAAGCCGTGCGCCAACGGCGGGCGGTGCCAGCCGGCCAGCGGGCAGTGCGAGTGCCAGCCCGGCTGGGTGGGCGACCAGTGCCAGCACTGCGGGGGTCGCTTCAGGTGAGTCCCCCGAAGGCGGGGTTGGGGGGGCTGTGGGTGTCCCCGGTGGGGGACGTGTAGGGACAATATGGCCGTGGGTGTGAGGGGCTGGTGTGGGGTGCGGGCGGGGAGCCGCTCTGGGGGCACCGGAGGGGCGGGTGTGGGTGTGAGGGGCTGGGTCGGAGGGGGGACCACAGGGGCCTGGTGTCCCCGGTTCAAACTGCCCAAGGGGACGCTCGGGGGGCAACAAGGGGGAGGGTTTGGGGTTCAGGGCTGCAAAAGGGGTGAGAGCCTCCGGGGCCCAGGGGCGAGTCTGAGCGCGGCGGGGCCGTGGGTGCGAGGGACAGATCCAGGTGCCCGTCAGGGCGCCGGTGTAAGGGCTGGCGGGGAGCGTGTTGGAGGACACCGGGGGTTGGGTGTCCCTGCTTGAGTTGGCGCAGGGGCAAGCCAGAGGGGATCAGGGGTGTGGGCGTGAGGGGCTGATCCGGGGGGGGGTGTGTGTAAAAGGCGGGGGGAGAACAGGGATTTGGGGGCGGAGAGGGAGGTCTGGGGGCAACGTGGCAGTGAGGGGTGGGCTTGGGGGGTGACAGGAGCGTCGGTGCGATGGGCTGACAGTGCACAAGGCCAGGTCTGGGGGGTCCGCAGGGGGTGTGAGCGGTTGGGGCTGGGGGGGGCGGCTGGGAGTAGCGGGGTGTCGGTGCCGGGTGCCCCACCGAGCAGCGGCCGGTGTGGAAGCAGCGGCCGGGGAGCAGAGGGTGTTTGTACCGCAGAGAGGCGGCTCTGAGGAGACAGTGTTTTGGGTGTTGGGCGCTGGGGTTGCACAGGGGTGACTGGGGATCAGCGTAAGGGGCGGGGGCCGTGCAGGAGCAGGGATGGGGGTGTGGGGCACTGGTAGGTGTGGGTCTGGGGGCAGTGGCCTGCGCGGGGCTGAGCCTGGGAGATGGTGGGGGGTGAATGCGAGTAACTGGGTTGACGTTGTAGTAGGTCGGGGAGAGAAAGTAAGGCTGTGGGGGTTGGGTAGGGGGACATGCGGGGGGTAGCAGGGGTAGGTTTGGGGGCTGTGTAAGTCTGAAGGATGGTGGATGAATGACCCGAACTGGGGCGGGTTTGGGATGCGCCTGGAGGCTGCTGGTGTCGGAGGCAGGTGGGAGCAGTGAGGAGCGGGTGCCTGGGCTGGAGGACCGCGTGAGTGTGGGGCCAGTTCCCAAGTGGGGGCAGATATAGGAGAAACACTGATGTGCAGATGGGGGACGGGGAGCTGGTTGGAGTGGGAGGAGAGGGGTGTGCAAGCGGATGTTATGGCAGGGTGGAGGCAGTCGGAGTGTTTGGGGGAGGATTAAGCCAGCCCATCTTGGCAGACAGTATAAGCAGGTGTTGGTTTTGGTGAAGGGTGAATTTGGGAGAGGTATGTGCAGGGGGAGAGAAGCAACATCTTGAAGGGGGTGGCTGGTGTGTGGGGAAGCTCCCTTCTGCGTGGGGCGGAGGGGTGCATGCAGGAGCGGTGCTGGCTTTTGGGGTGGGACACTGGCAATAACGGCTTGGTGGAAGGAGGCTCCTGGGTTTACTGGGGGACAAGGCCAGAGCTGGGCAGCTGGAGGGGATCAAACAGGACAGGGAGTGGTGTGAGGGTCCTGCCTCTGTGCAGGGTAATTTTTTTTTTTTCTTCCCCTGAGAAAAAAGGCTAAAGGGTTGCTCTGGGCAGGGGGATGGAGCCCCCCCGGCTCTGCGCTTTTCCAGGCTCTGTGTGTGTGGGGGTGAGGGGTGTCTGCACGGGAGGAAGGTGATCTTTGGGCTCTGTGATACTGGAAAGCATGTTGCCTGCAGTGCTGAGGCCAGTTCTGGTGGTGATGAGATAATCCATAGGGTTCTGTGTCTAAAGTTTATCCCATAGGGTGAGAAATTGTAAATCTTCATGGGAAATGAAAAGGCTGGAAATGCACCCTGGCTTCTCTATGTAAACTTACATTTTCAGGGGAAGGGGTTTCTCTAAGATGGTTACCTGCTTTGGTTTTGTCAGCTGTGGCAGCAGGAGAGCCAGCATGTGTGTCTGCATGTGTTAGGTGAATTCCCTGGGCAGCGCTGATCCTTGGAAAAGAAGGAAATGAGAAAAAAAAAAAAAAGGATGGTTATTCTAGGGAGTGATTGCTTTCTCCAGGAACTCCTTACAGAGAGTACCAGCCACCTTTCAATGATGCTTACTGTAGATTTGGGGAAGGGGTGCGAGCTGAACTCATGGAGGAAAAACACTTTGTGTGCTTTAGGAGTTGAGGTTCCTATTTTTTATTTGTATTTTTTTTGACAGTCTGTAGATGGGTGTGTAATGCAGCTAATTTGAAAGGAGTTTTGTGTAGAAACGATAGCTGGCTAAGCAAGCAGTGGAAGTCAAAAGCTTCCTTTTTAATGTTTGGTTTTTTTTACCTCTGTCATGGTAAGAATTTTCTTCTAGCTGAGAGAGAGCATTGTGAAATAGCCACTTACCTGTTGCTTTCCTTGAGTAGTTTAGAATATTGGTCATTTTAAGGGGACTAAATTTGAGTAAAGGCAGACTCTTCTTTTCTGAATGGCAAAACTGATGCTGCTGAGTGACAAAAGAATTGGTATATATCCACTGCTAACAGCCTTTTTTTTTTTTTTTAGCCTCTTACCTGTTTTGATAAAGCTTCTTGTTTCTTTTTGACATATAATTCTGGTCTAAAATTTTGACTGCAAATACAATGTATGGTTTTCTCTCTAGGTGTTTTATTTAGCTGTTTGTTTATTAGTGAGTTGAAGTTTCTAGGAATATTTTTAAACTTTGAGCTCTCAGAAAAGTGCAAACAAATGTTTTTAGCAATGCTTAGAGCTTTGCAGTCACAACTTTCACATGCCCTGAGTTTATTCTGGCGCCTGTCAGAAATGGCATTGCAGCATGGGGTTTTTTTTGGTGTGTAGTTGTCAAGAGCTTGGCTTTAAAAAGGCTTGGTGTGTTATTAGATGCTGTAGGTACAAATGGGAAGTAGAAGGGCAGGTGAAAATTATTTTGTAAGTGTGGTATATTCCACATGCTTATCTGCTTGACTGAGAGATGTAATTAAATTTGGCATGTTAATCTTCCCGACCTTATCTAGATGTGTATGATGACTATATTAGTGGCCTTGACTTTTTTGTTTACGTTGAGCACTGGGGTTGTCATGACACAACTTGTATTTCACTGACTTACTAATCCCTCACATCTTCCTGTGTTAGCAGGGAAGAATGAACGTCGTAGCTTCATGTTGCAGTTCGCTAATATCTGACTTGCCTTCTTCAGTGGCAAAGTCTGTTTATTTAGACTGCAGTTAGAAATAGAGGTAACAAACCTGGGGTGGCCCATTTTCTTTCTTGTTTCACCCAAACCGCAGAAGGGGAGATGATATGCAGCGTGTTTACTCTTCTAGTGCGGATGTGTGGGGTATTTTTAAGGATATGTGGTGTGCCGTGACCCCTTAAAAAGGAAGAGGCATGGCAGAAGCGTACCTGCAGGTGGTTTTGTTGGCGATCATTCCTGGTTGTAGGAATGGCTCCTGAGAAGACACTGGCCTCTGCAAATCGGTGTCAGCCTCACTACAGATCAGTGATGCTCTTGGAGGGGGTAGGAGATTGTTATGATGGATTTCAGGTGACTTTCTTTTTTTAAAATGTGGAACCAGCCACTTGAGTTCTTTAAAGATAAGGATCTTGGTGTTAAAGGAAGCCGAAATAGAAAATACTTGGGCGTGCCTGATGCGCTTGTCTTTTCTATTTCTGTACAAACCTCCAGCGAGCTTCTGTGCTGGCTGGAGTCTGCTGTAGGCCAGCGGCTTCGAGCTGCTGTAGTCTGGGCAGGAGAGGACTACTGCTGTGAGGCTGTCTGCTGGGAGGGATGAGAAATCTCCAAGTCACAGAGCTGCAGCAGGGTGCTGGAGGTACTATTTTCGAGCAGTGGGCCCTCAAGAGCTCCAGACTCGGAGTGGACTTGCCAGCGTTGGGTATCGTACAGCCAAAAGGATGCTGGAAGCTTTGAGACCCCAGACTCTTGTACTGCTTGGATTGAATTGTTTCAGCCGGCTGGTTGATTAGCAAGCAGACAAGGGCTGCCGAGGGAGGTAGAACACAGGTTAAGAAATGGCCACTATTTTACATAGATTTAGCGGCCAGAGATTGTAGAGGATTGGATTAACAAATTCAGGCTAGTGCTTGGCTTTTGGAACAGTAATTGTATGTGGATTGTGTATATAGGCACACCGCTGGGTGACCTGATGTATGACTGTAGCTGAAAATATGAACAGACTATATTTTGACTGTATAATGAAATACCAAATGATTCCAGAAAACTTTTTTCTTTGTAAAGGCACTGGTTCTCCTTTCACGGTAATAATTTTTTTTTTTTTTTTTTTGAGGTGGGAGATGGAAAATGCTAAGCAGCGCCTAACAATGCAATGTGACAGTTGGAGGAAAAAAAAAAAAGATCGGCGTGTATCTTTTAAACTACCTTTTCATTAATTTAATGGAGGCAGTTATGGGCTGCTGATTGAACATTATTAAGGAGTCAGTGGTAATACAGTGTCCTTGGCCAAAGAATATTACAGTGAAGAAGAATTTTATCTCTAGAAGATTTGGGCAAATCATAACCTGAGAGAGTTGCTAGCTGGCAAAGAACTATCGCAGTTCCCCTTCTTAAATAAATGAGAACTTTTGGTCAAAAGCTAGCATACAAAACCATTGTCTTTAAAGAGCAACCTGATGCAGTTTAAAGCTTTAGCAAAGTCAGGAGACTACTTAATATATCTAAGGATGTTGGCAATTTGAATCAAATCAGTTTAAGTGCTTAAATTAGATTTGGATGCTGCATTTGTGTCTGATTCTCATTCTGTTTCTCTCTTTTTATTAGTACATTATCATGCTTTAAAATGATTTTCTCTTCCATGTTGCTGTTTGAAAGGCTCACTCAAATGTTGTGCGCTGGTAATAAAAGAATAAGCTATTCAAGTAGGAAATATTTAAGCATTATCAATTTTAAAGAATACGCAGCGGAAGAAAGAATCTTTATATGCTTTTATTTAGTTCTTGGAGGCTTTATTTCTAACTCTGAATTTATAATTTTGCTTGGAGGTATGTGTGTCTTTGTCTACATATGCATATCTAGATTTCTGTCTATTGAAACATGTATTTAAATGATCTGTTTATTGAGAGAGAAACTCATGGCTAATGTTTCATCTGAATTCTCACTGTTTTATTATTACTCTTTTATTGGACAGTCATATTTTACTAGGGCTGTTTTAAGAACAAAAATTAATCTGTTGAAGAATTCAGTATTTTTGAAATATCTCAGACGTTCTACACTTTTTGCCTTGCATTGAACGGCCAGCATAAATATTGGACTCGTGTGAGGTTTTATTAACGTTTGCAATAAGCTCACTTCTTATCGTTACTCTTCAGTCTGCTTTATAGCAAAGCATCAATGAGGAAAATTCAGAACAGTAAGACAATGCAGTGCGCGCTAGATCCTTCCTGTCATCTCCGCTTCGTGCACATCAAGCGTCTTCACCATTGGAGCATGAGTTACTGGAATTATTGAACTGCTCGTGGTTTCAACCGGTGTGAGAGAGAGGAGTAAGTAGTGTCCAGCAGTCGCCTTCCTGCTGAGCATGTCCGAGCGTTGCGACCTCCGGGAACGATGCAGGTAGAGGATAAGGTTCCTCTGCTTGTCAATTCAAAGTACATATCACTGCCTTAGACTTGATTGCAAATGCCTCTTTTTCTGCCATGGTCAACATGAAAAGCTTTTGTCTCATTTCTCTATGTCTGTTTGAATATCAGGGAATAGCTGCCTGAGTCAGTTTAGCAGAATTTGTCTGACACTGCTCTAGATTTTTCCATTATTTCACAGTCTCAGTTGCTTCTTTCATTGTGGATCCAAAATAAGCTCATGTCCAACCGGGTGTTCGTTACCACCTTAGTCAATTTATATTTAACATAAATGACTTCTATTGAAATATCAGCAAATGACTGAGGTTAGCACTGTTTTCACAGAAACAGCTTTTTTTTTTTTTAAGCTTTCAAAAGAACTAGGACCAGCAATGCTTTTATCGTGCGTTCTGATAAAGTTAAATAACATTTGGAATGCATGTGACAGATCTCACTTTCCTGGCTTGTTCCTCTGAAGCTTTTGTGAGCAATCAAATTTAAAACCATGAGCTTACTGCGCCTAATAATGTAAGTGTCTGTGAAGATCCATGCTGAAAATCCTCTATATATTGAGATAATGCTGCTGCTGACCGAACTGTTGTATTATTGCATTAATTTATGATACCCTTGGGTGCTTTTTTCTTAAACAGCTGGTTTCCTTGAAGAATTTTTTCCCCCATTTGAAGTTCTAAGCACAACACTTGGAATTAGCTTCTTGATCTGGTAAAGCTTGGCTTTTTTTTCTGCACTCAGAATGTTCTCATCAAGTATATCTTTAGGAGCTCTTAAATTGCATCTTCTGAAGCATAATGAAAAGATATAGTAAAAAATGCAGAAGGTGGGATTGAGAATTACATGATTTTGTAGGTAAAGTGGTTTTGGTGGTGGTGGGATGAGCCACTACAAACTGGAATTCACCTTAAGAAGAAGGACCGCAACGGTTTATTGCAGTACTTTGTTCTCATATAGTCGCGTGCTAACATCTGCCAGTGTCTTGAAAGCAGGGCTGGAAAATTTGATAATCAATTTTACAGTACAGAACAGAGATGATAATTTGCTTTGGTGCATGGTTCTGAAACACATACTCATTGAGTTTGAAATACTGAACTAGTAATGATGTTTGCTTTTTGTTTCCTGCTTTTGTTCCTTTGCTTTGTTTCTGGCGGATCCACATGGAGTTCCTTTAGAGTCTACTTGAGACTGTCACTAATACCCTTTCCTCCCTTTGCTTAAAATAAATATTTGTTTACTAGAGGTGCAGGTTGTGGCAAGGTTTCGATGGATGTGCTGTGTGCGATTGAGGGCATGGTTTTGCCTTTTAGAACCTGAAATCCTTAGGATTCTCAAAATGGAAGGGCGCTGTCCTCGTCGCGGAGGGGGGAAATCGTTAGGGATGGCGAGAGACCTTAACTGCACACTGAAGAGTCTTCATGTCAAAATCTGATAAGCTAAATTTGGTACGTCAGAATAGTGGGGGATTTTTGGAATAATGTTTTAAAGAAAATGGACTCAGTGTTTTGGGCTGCTAACAGCCTTAGCACATCTTGCATGATGAAGAATTTCAATGTTTTACTGATTGGCTGAGCTATATTCCTGCTGAAGGGCAGCTGATCTCTAAATCAGATTGTATGTAATACTTCTGGGACGCCCCAGGATCTAGTTAACATTCCAGGTACTGGTTGTGGCTGAATTTGGTAAAACAGATTCCCTGCAGTATCATCAGATTCAGAATTTTCAGTTCTCTGAAAATGCAGAGGTGAGATCATGGTAGCAGAGGCGGTCTAGGCATTTGAACCGAGGGTTTTCCAACGCGTAAACTACCTTTTTTTCCCTGCCATGCCTGCTGGGCTCGTAGCCGCAGAAGAAATAGCGTTGCTGTACGCAACGCTCATCTCGGGCACGCTTATTGCATGCCACAGATATTCAAATGGGTGTTGTTGCTTCGTGTAGGTGCGGAGTGTCCTGTTATGGGTGAAAGTTATCTGTAACGTCTTTTACCATTAGGCTGTGCCACTCAGCTTTCTGTAGAGATTAATGGAGGATGTACGAACGCAGCTGTGAAAACTCAGTTCTTCTATTATTTGTCTTCTCTTTCCAGTTTCTGTTTTTCAGAAACCTTGTGTTTTTTCTTTGCTAGCTTCTGTAATCTGAACAGACACAAAATAAGGAAGGTTGTGTTAGGAAAACACCCTTTTGAAGACTTTCTTATTAGTCAGTGTTTGCATTGTATGAAAATTTAATACCTGTCTCTAAGGTGGTGCTTGTCTACTCAAAGTGTAAGAAGCTTGGCACAGATGAATTAGCATTTTTTGTAAACTCCTTTTATGAACTCAAATACAGAAGGTGAGAGCTATTTCTCCATTCAGAAAATTTAGGTTGGATTTAATATTATTTCACTGTGAAGTGAAAGAATAACCATGTCTTGAATTACTCTGCTTTTAAAGCTGTGGTAGTTTTCATCCCTGCTGTTTTTCAGTCATTGGTACAGCTATGAAAAAAATTACACCTCCAGTGCATTAGGCTTTGGTGAATCGCTGCTGATATAATGTATAGCTGTGTATTGAGTGTTGTTTGGTTTGGGGTTTTTTTTCCCCCTCAGTGTCTTTGTGCATGTGTCATCATATCCTTCCTTTCACAGTTTTGTAATGCTCTAAGTGTTGGTATTGTGGCACCGTTGCCAGATATTTTGAATGCAATTGCCTTATCTGGAGAAAATCTATGATTGAGGTTCACCCTGTGCACAATTTTTGGATTTCATTGCTTGTTACAATTGAGAACATGTTTGAGTTCTTCTAAAATAAACTTTTCAAGATGGCTTTGTGCAGGTTTTTTTGTAGCAATGTGCAGCGTGTTTCCTGCCAAAGTTGTGCACCTGCCTGTTTAATGATTAATTTACACAACTGATACCCTCTTAATGCAAGTGGAAAGTGTCACATGAATTTTACAGCAATTTCAGAGCTTAGTATCTCCAATGGCTGCCTTTGTTACATACTTTGATCTTGTGCAGAATCAGCAAAGGCGATGCCAGGAAAAAAGTTCCTAGCCATTGCAAGACCTGAGATGCAAAGTAGTATGAGGCTGAAATGCTGACTGTGCAGGTCAGTGATACAAGAAAAAATTCAGGACTTCTGTGCTGCTAGAAAAAAAAAAAAAAATTCTGCTGTATCCAAATTGTGAGCAGACGTCGAAGCTGATGGTACGCTGGAAGAAAAATACTGAATTCCAAATAATATATTGGGAAATAATTACTTTTGAGGTCACTGATGGTTCTGTGATTCTGATTTTTTTTTAAAATGGAGATTAGGAACAGGCATAATTGTATGGTCAGTTGCTTTTATTTTTGTTGAAAATTTTGTAACTATATTTATTGTACAAGATACACTCTGTATTTCCAGATGCATTTATTTATAGTTGCTGCCTGCTTGCTTGACAGTATGTTAGTGCACTTTTGTTAACTGATTGATTTATAGCATTCAAACACGTAACAGGCAGATCTTTAAATTTGGGTCAGTCGGTGTCTGTTTCTCACAAGCACAGGTTGCAGTGATTCTTTAAAGCCAGTGTTTTTGATTTCGGCACTGGTAATGGGTGTTTAAATATGCCCTCGTTCAACTTTTGGAGTATGAATCATTTTGAGGAGGTGTTGAAGTGGTTCAAAGTCAAAAACAGAACTTGACTTTCCGCCTCTGCACATTTTTTTCTAAAACATCCATTCTAATGTGGCTAGAAATCTTTTTTTTTTTATTCTAGTGGATATCAGTGATATGCTATATTAACTTGTTTTATCTGAATTTATGTGGTGAGCCTAAAGAAAACTTGGAGCTATGTAAAACATAATAATGTAAAAATAGTAATTTTTGGATCATTTGCAGCTATTTTCAGTAACCTGAACTGGTGAAGGTTTCTGGGACAGCCGGCAAATGTTGTCTCAATACGTTCATGATTCCCAGATGTGAGCGGCATAACTACCAATTCGTATGCAGGTTTGGTGTTTGAATGTGAAAGGATGGGGATTCAGGTTTCTGGTGGAAAACCGGAACCTGAGATCCAGCTGGAAAAGCTGTAGTGCCTCTATAGGCTGTAACTTTAACGGCACCTGAGGAAGAATAAAGAGTGTGCGAGGGGACTTCAATCCTGAAAAGGTGAAGAGGATGAATAATTGAAGAACTGCCCAAGGTTGGCACGCTGCTTGGGTTTGTAAAACGTGCAAGTCATTTCTTCTGAAACGTGTCTGAAGGTGAGACCGAAGCGGGCTGGTTTCTGCTCTCCAGCTCTGCTTTTGAGCCCTGTCGCCGAGTGGCCGTGCGCATCCTTGGCTGGCCGACACGGTGCTGTCGGGACTTTGGCTTTGAACCAGAACTAAATGGGAGAGGGAGAGCTGTAACGGTGTGCTTGTGCCAGCCCGGGCGCCCAGGAGGGGTGGGCGGCCGTGCAGATTGCCATCTCCCCAGGGCTTTGGAAGCTGTCAGCTGAAACAAGGCTTACGGATGAGAAAAGGTGGGTTGCCCTTGCTTAATGCTGGCTGGAAAGGAGATGCGATGTGTTCTGGTAGCTCTTCTCCTTTGTCCATGTTTGCTGGCAATGTCTTTTTAAGCAAAGATACTCAGGTTTTTATGTTGCTGTAAGTTGTGGGAGTGTCTCCTGAGAGAAAAGGATGGTATCACAGCCAGCATTGCTTTTTTTTGTTTCTCCTTCTTCAGTTCTGCTAAAACTTGAAGTACCGCCGTATCAGTTTATCTGTTTTACTTTGAAAAAGTTTGGGGTGTAGCCATAGCATTCGTAGGGTGCGAGTCCCTTCAGAATAAATGATCACGGAACTTTAGGAATCAAACAGAAATACAGTTCATCATCTAATCTTCTTGGTTCGGTTTCCCTGTCTATGAAACAAGGACAAGTTATTTATATGTTTTGAACATGTTCTGATGATGGTGCTATTTACACAGGAATTCCAGGGTTTAGAAGCTGTGCTTCAATGGCAGTTTTGCATGGCAACTGGTATCCAACTTGTCTATTCTGAGAATAATACTGCCCTACAGAAGAAATGTGGTTGATGTTACTATAAATATGCCTAAATCATCTTCACTGAGGCTTACAAAAAAGGATATTGTGTGTTAAAAGTCATGAAGTTTAAATGTGATCTTAATTTCTCTATTCAGTGCTGACAGGAATTTGTCATGTGGAATTAAAAGAAAAAAAATCGCTATGTGAAAATCGTGTTATCTGATGAAAGCTGGTCAAGGCATCAGAATATCTTTTGTGCCTGAGGTTTGCTTGTTTTCAATACAAGACGTGTATGTGTAAGAGTATGCATGAGATGAGACAACGTGCAGAAGAAGGCATCCTTTGCTGTACTCCCAACCTCCTAAAACCCACTGATCTTTCAGCATCTGAAGGCAGCTAGGACAGAACCATGGTGAAATGCGAGTGCAGACATGACGATATAGTAGTGGCTTACCCTATAAAACTGTAAAATTCCTCAAGCACTGAACTGTGAGCTGTATTTCACCTTGAGCTTCACCAAAGCTGGTGAGATTTTGCAGGAGGTGGACTTCTGGTGATGCTGGCCCGCAGACCTGCTGTGATGGAGAACAAGGGGCATCCTCCAAAGCAAGTCACTGTGGCTGAGCTGCAGGTTCTCTCAGGGAAGGTCCAGGGAGGTTTTCCCTTTTTTTGTAGGTTGATGTAACTTTATGCATCTTGTTCTGGGGTAAAAACATAGCTACTGGGCTAAAAACATAGGCAGTGCCACGGGACTTGGGGCATGCGCAACTGCCGTGATCCAAATACTTTTGCCGTTCCCATCTTTTTCTAATTTTTGTGTTCCTCCTTGGTCCCTAGGTCTTTCTCTGTGTGTAGGCTTTATGCAGACTTCTAGAAAGTAGCTGTGTTTCGGTGATCTCTTAAAGAAAGATTTGAGAGCTTCTCTTTTACACCATCTGTGAGGAGGAGGGAAGGACATTCTGCCCTGTTACTTTGCAGACCCACTGCAGTTTGGAAATGGTTGCATGGAGTGAGCTTCCCTCACTCCCCTCTAGACCCTGAGATTTATTTTTTCCTCTATTGAAGGTGGAGAACAGGAGAAGGCAGCTCTTTGAAAGGGATTCCTTGCTTTTACCTGTGGATCTGAAGAAGATATTCTGTAGGAGACAGCTGTGTATGGGTTCATTGATTTCTCTTTACGCTGTAATTTTTCATACATTTCCTATTGATGTAGAGTTACAATGGAGTCGTGGACATCAGCAAATTTGCAAAAGCCTGAGCACTTCATGGCTGGGCTTCATGGGGTCCTCTCTGGGCATCAAGGCTGCCTTGCTTTTCTGTAGCAAGGCCAGTAAATAAGAACTCCTGTCATTTGCTGAAGGATATCTTGCTGTTCAGGTTTAGGAAGACTTTACTGGATGCTGTAGACAGAACTGGAATTGCTGATTCCTGTAGTGTCTTGTAGCATAGTGGTTTTGTGAATGGTGTGGCCAGAAGCAACAAATTTACGCTGAAAAATTAAGAGTATCTGGAGGAAGGCCACTGTCCATAGATACCAGAGGAGATAAACCACTAGAAATGATTTCTGTGGTATCTTTGACATATGTGAAGAAAAAAAGCCACTCATTTTGAGGCCAGAAAGTATTGTGGAGACTTAAGTTCTCCTAACTTACACATATGATATGAGTGGTACGAGGTGCTGTGCCTATGATCAGACTGAACATCGGAAGCGCTTTGGGAGTCTGGGCTGTTGATGGGCTAAAGATTTACAGCAGGTCAGGTCTGTGACTTGGCACAAGTTTCTTTCCCTTTAATCTCCGATTAAATAAAAAACCTCTGATAGCTATAATTTTAATGGGGGTAAATATATATACACATACATCTATATACGTATCTACGGTGACTGTCTGGCATTTTGTCAGAGGTTCTCCTTTCTGTTAATGACTTAGAGTGGAAATCACTCTGTAGCTAAGAGTCTTTTTATAAGCTTTTTGCCTTGGCCGTACCTGTTCGTTATTAGCTCTTGAATATATAGACAAAGTCTTTAAAAACAGCTCTGGAAAAATTGGGTCCTAATTAGTCTTGTGCTGCTGTAACCTCTGTGTGGAGTGAAAATAGTAGAACTTGTAATTTCCTAAATTTTGTCGTTGAGATGTTCTTCTTTTTTGGCAGTTACCTCTGTGCCTCTTATGTGTAAAACACTTGTAGTGTAGGTAAAGCTGTGCAATTGCCTAGGTGTACCTAGGTGTGGGATTAAAACGATTATTGTGCAGGTCACTTGGTGTTCCTTAATATATAATATCCTGTTTAAGGGCTGGAGCTCAGGAGGAAGGAAGAGCAGGTCAGCAATGTGAAATAGTTTGTCCAAGGTAGTTCTGATACATAATACACTCACATTTTTTTATATATATATATATAATATATACTCATCCTAATCTTGTTAGCAAAGGTTTTATGGATTATATTAAAAAATATCTAAAAGACACGTTTGCTGGCACTGATACTGTTTCAGACATTCACTTATATGTAACTGTAAATGAAATCCAAACTATTTGTGTAGTATTGTGAAATTAAACTTGGGATCTAAAAATGTAAGTAAAATGCTGCTCTGAGTTGCCTTTTGAGGAACACTGTCCATGGACTGCGTGGGAGACGACCACGCTAACACAGGCACGGAGTACGCTAGGTGACTAAGGTTAGATGATGTCAATATGCCACTTTCAGCCTTCTTTCAGGTCGTCTTTAGAAATATTTCGACAGGAGCTTGGCATGTGCAGGTGAAGCCAAAGAGAGTATAGCATGTTTCTGTGCCATCTTTGCTTCCCGGTGGTATCAATAGCAAACTCAGAAAATTGAAACTGGATTGAAAATGGGGAAAGGAAATCACTGTGCATCACTTCGGGGTTTTTTTGTTTGTTTAGTGTGTTTGTTGTTATTGTTTTTGCTTGTGTTGGGGGTTGTTTTTCATTTTTGTTGGTCCTGTCCCCCCCCAGTTGTGGTTTGTACCTTGACTTCTTCCCCGTGTTTTCAATGAAGTTTCAGCTGAGAAGGGTGTAGCAGACTTCCCTCTCCAAGTGGATTAATGCAGGATAGAATTACAGGATTGAGTTATGAACTGGTTAACTGCTTTGATGCCTAATTGATTCAGTTCGAGTAGGTACTTTGCAGCCCTTGTAGGCTGAGACTGGGGTGTTGTCAGACTTCTGATGCAAATCGGAGTCTTAGCTGTCAATCTAAAACTGATCTTAGAGACCTGTTTTGCACAGCGGTGTTGTGGAGAATGCGGAGTCCTTTCCCAAGCTGACTGTTGAACTGCAGAGCTCATCATGAGTGCTGGAAATGAGAGCATGGTACATATGGATACATATCGTATTACTTATTTGTACTGAGGGAGTATGTAGGAGTCCTAGTCAAAACATTTGGATTGTGTTCCCCCTAAAATAGTCTATGTTATACGTTGTCTTGATTATTTGTACCGATGGGATTCACATTAACTGGTTCAAATAACATTTTCTGCTGTTTTCACTGCTCCTCTTTTTATCTTAATGCTTTGGCTAGGTTTTTGGAAGTTGTGTTATATCCTCAATATCCTTAATTTGTTTTTAAAATCTTTTCTCCATGTGTTTGTAATCGAATTTTGCCCTTGGGCAGGTGTACTCATAACCTTTTAAGAGCAGTTTTAAAAATAGTGAGGGTGAAGAGCTGGTTATAGAACATAACATTAGTTGAGTCTTCAGACTGTGGAATGGTGATGTGTAGGATCTATTTTAAAGTAAAATGAAAGTTCTGGGAGAGATGATCTGTATATCTACAGACCCATCAATCTGACCTTGAGCGCAAACGGGGCTTCAGAGCACGTTGAAGGAAAGAATGATTGGACACAGACAGAAATTGCCAGGTAGGCTTGCCATTTGTAAGCGATGATATTTTAAACAAAATATATCTCTAGCAAGAGTGCTAATGATATATGCGTGTGTGGATGATATATGTTTTCGTTTAATATGAAGGCATCTGTAACAGATAAATGCTGTCTGGACTTGGGAAGCCTGTTTGATTCAGTATCACCTGGAGTATTATTGAAATAGAGAAGCTGCACTACACTACGGGACGTATGAAGAACTTTTCACCTTTGGTGTGGTAGCCAGGAAAACTGGAGTCAGCCGATAACCACATTTATCTTCCGTTCTGTCATTTCTTACTGAAAGAGATTGGATTGCATTGGCACAGGCTGCACAGGGAGGTGGTGGAGTCACCATCACTAGAGGCGATACTACAAAAAACATGTAGCTGTGGCACTGTGGGACTAGGTTTAGTGGGCATGGTGGTGTTGGGTTGATGGTTGGACTTGATGATCTTAAAGGTCTTTTCCAACCTTAATGATTCTGTGATTCTATGTTTCTATTCAATTGACATAAAATTGATGATAGGTATTGAAGGGCAGCAGTTGATGAGGTGTTAAACAGGTGGAGTTTAAAAGGGGAGTATTTGTTTGGTAAGAAGTTGGAGCTGGAACCTGATTTAATGTTTTCATTCATGACCTGGGTAGAATGCATTGATGTGCACTGATTACATCACTTGTGATGTCATTGGGGGGCCTGGGTACAGAGATCACACTATCATCCTGGAAAAGCATAGTGGATAAAATGACAGCATGGGGATGAAACAGCATTGTGCAATGCAGGGTTACGCTCGTGGTGATTTACAGAAAAAGCCTGTTAGGATGAAGTTATGCAAAAAAGACCCAGAAACAGTAATTGGTCTTTGAACGGCTGTTACTTGTCAGCGTGATGCATTTCAAAAGACAAAGCAAAAAGGCAGCGAGGAGAAGGAGGGAAATGATATTAAGGTTCAGAGCACTGGTAAGAGCATCTCCTGGGTAATATCATCACCCTCTGATCAGATGTTTTTTCTTTTAATCACCTGGTAGCAAAGAGGATTCTTCTGCTCTTATTTTTAGGGGGTGTGATTGTCGTTTATGCTTATGTTCTTTATGTCTGTGGATTAGCAAATGCTCTTGGCTGCAGCTAGTTCTTATCAGCATAAGCAGCAGGTAGTATTCATTCAAGAATGCTTCACGGGTGCTACACAGAAACTATTATTTCAGTTACTGAGGGTGCACTTGGCCAAGCATGTAACGCTCATTCCATGAGTTGGAAAAATGGAACAAATAATGATTTTTGAAATGAAACAAGTCCTGATGTTTAATCCAGAGGGTTTGATGATTCACTTCAACGCCAGTCGTTTGGCGATCCTGTGCGTCGCTCGCTGTACAACCCGGTGACATCTACTCGGATGCGTTACAAACTGGAAGCCAATAATTGCAGAACATTTTGTCATGCAGTCTTCCCTTTTAAAACTTATTAAGTCGTATTGGAAGTTTTTTTTTTTCACACATTGCGCTCCAGCTCACAGCTTAGACTGAGAGCAGATACAGATGTTTTGTTTTCTAATCATTACTATGTCAGTATTTTTCCCAAATGGAAAAAGAAATTTTATATTGACGTTTAACTGCGTAAAAAGTTATATAAAGGCCTGTACCTTTCTTAATATAGACCAACAGCCTCAAATGGAAACAATTAAAGCAAAATAATGTGTTTATGTTATCGCTCGGCATTGCTGGGCATGGTGAGCTCCTGACAGCAGAGCAGGCTGGGTGTTCCTGCTCTGTGCTTTCCATCTGGAGCTGAAGTTAACCCCAACCCCACTGTTTGAGGAAGCCTGACCTTTTGGGGGCCTCACAAGAGGTTTCAGGTGCTATATATATAAAATTAATTTGAAGGAAGTCAAATTTTTTCATTGGTTGCAGTGTTGTAATGTTTGAGGTTTGGAGTTTTTTGGTGTGGTGGGTTTTTTTGTTGGGTTTTTTTTTTTAAGTGCAAGGTTTTTTGTTTCCAGCTTTCTGCTGGAAATAATGTTCTCCTACACTTGGTCACTTCTGTGATGGGCCCAACGGTACAGGTAGTCACCGTTCATGTGGTAAAGCTTATGTGTGTAAGTGCTTATAGGATTGAAACACTAATTTCAACCATTTTAGCTTTTAATGATTTGGAAAATTCAAATAAAATCTCATGTGTGAAATTATATTACTGGTGAGGAATGGTGGAATCTGTACAACAGTGATGATATATGTTCCAGTTTTTATGTAAAATTTCAGTAAGGCATATTTGCAACTCTTTCTCCTCGCCCCACCACGTCCCCGATATATTTACATAAATGATTTTTCATTTGTTGCAACCTTCTTTGGGTCAAAAAGCGATGCTTTTTAATACAGTTCTGAAATCATACTCTTAGTAACCTTGTAGTGGTTTTGCACTAACACGTAATTTTTACGTAGCGCTTCACAACACTGATACTTTCGTAAAATACTCCTCTTGCCCCGGTGCTTGGTAAACGTGGAAATGCGCGTAGGGCAGGCAGGGGACTAACTGCTCTGCAGCAAATTAGTGGCCGGACGAGGTTTTGAAGTATCAAGGCTCA
Organism: Phaethon aethereus; assembly: GCF_964289735.1. Taxonomy (NCBI): domain Eukaryota; kingdom Metazoa; phylum Chordata; class Aves; order Phaethontiformes; family Phaethontidae; genus Phaethon; species Phaethon aethereus. The sequence goes on from NC_138578.1 coordinate 82,937,809, forward strand.
CTTGGCAAAGCAATGTATGCTTGTTGACAAGTCACAGCACTGCTCATGTAGAAATAATTCTCTCTACAGAGAAAAGAGGACGAAGGGCCATGGGAAAAGGGCTGCTTTTCAGTTCGGTATAGAGCGGTGAGGATCCCGGGCGAAAGCCAGCTCTGAACTAAACACGTAGTAAATGAATCCGCTGTGGCTTTTACTACGCTCTCTCTGCGCGAGTTCCTTATTGATTATCACGCCGACCGATATTAACAGTGCGAAACCCTCCATCTCGCTGAGGTGGTAAGCCTGCCATGCAAATAGGAACCAAATCTGTTTGGGTTTGGAAGCAACGGCAAACTGTGCTACGTTTAACCCTCAGGTTCTGTCCGAACTCTGTAAAAATGCCCTGTTTACTTTCTGGTGTTAAAAGGGGCTCTTGTGAAAGGTCCCGTCCTGCGTTGGAGGGGCTAGTTTAATTATTGTCTTTGGCTGAAGAGCCCTGTCTGCTTTCAAGGATTTCCTATGTTTGCTGTTCATGAAACGCTTTCGGATTCTGCGTTAGAACTGATGGCCGCAGATGGCAGAACATGGTGGCTCAAGTTAAGCTTTGAAGTTAATGGCCCAGCTCTTAAAAATCCCGAGCATTTGATATTTATCAGTCCTTGCTTTTTCTGTCTTTAAAATACCTGCCCTTTCGGACAGTCATTTTGGGGTGTGGGGAGAAAATCATTATGTAATTTGTTGTGTGGTTGAGGGCAAGGGTTTAAAGGCTGCTGATCCTTGCTGCTTTTGTGGTGTTACTGCCCGTTAACCTTCATTCGAAGCGGGTGGCAGTACCAGGCTGTGCTGTACCTACCTAGGGCGGCTGCCGCATTCTCACCGGTAATATTTAACTACTGGTGAGCAGTTCAGGTGCTTTAATTTCACAGCTAAAATTTCAATCGACTTATTTCCTGGGGAATGCCATTTCATGGTTTGAGAATTGCCAGACGCTTCTAACTCTGCTTGTTAAACTTGCTGAGATGAGAAACTCACCCCCTAAGTAAGCAGTTACGCAGCTGGAGAATTTCACTGACTACTTCCACTTTCTCTAGAACAGGGATTGCAGTTAGGAGAACAATTTGACTACAAGCCGGTTTGAACAGCCTGGCTTAACCTAAATAAAACTTAAATGCTTTGAGCAAGTTTTGTCTCCCTTTTCCCGAATCACGCTTTAATAAATAAATTAAATAATCAGATGCAAAAAGCTCAAAATAGTACTGCAGAGCTCTTGGCAGGCAGGAAAGCATCTGTTTCTGCAGGTGGGATGAAGGGGAAAAACAAGTTGGGTCTCCATCCTCGTCTTGCTTGGCCTTGCGGTGGTCTGCTGTGACAGCTCTCCTTCATCCCAGAGCTCATCCTGGCCAGTGATGCTCCTCAGAGCACCACCTTCCTCGCTGCTTTCCTGTGAATCGTGTTTGCTTTTTGAGGTCGCAGCTCTGTGTGTTCAAGTATAAAGGGCTCTGGCATGACCTGGGCTATGGGAACCACACCCAGTCAAGCGCTTTGCCGTCCTGATACTTGGGATGCTCGCAGGGGCTCTGAAATTGGACGTGTGAGTTTTAAGACTTCGGAGGAAACGTTGTGCAGGAGTCATTTTTATGTTTTTTTGTCTTGAAACGACTGCGTGCAATTCTTTTGAAGGTCGTAGTTAAAAGAAATCTGTAAAGTCCACTACGAAACTCCTCCACTGTACCGGCAGCGATTGGAAGTACCAAGTCTATTAAATGTGTGCGGCTGCCTTTAAACTAAAAAAGACACCAGCTATGTGAGTTTTTATTTATACCTTTATGTAGATAATTCTAGCATAAGAACAAAATGGTTCCTGAAAACTGTTGTCCAGTGACTAGTACCTTTGTATTTTTCATGTGTCTAAAAGGAATTTATTAACATGACTGCTTCACTTATTTCTTGTTCTATAAATTATCTCTGACAGATTAATTTAAAGCACAGGAGATGAGAGGAAGTTACTGACCTTATGATGCATTGATAAGTCTGTGGTTAGGTCTGGGAAGCATTCAGCTTGAAATTTCCTCTTTTGAACAACCTGAAGTTTGGTATTTATGGTGTTAAATAGCAGAAATGAGTACTAAGACACCAAGATTGCCCTCAGTGCTATGCCCGTGTGCATTCGTCAGCCCGGCAGCAGGGCAGAGAGCTGCTTTGGGCTGGGAATAAAAGTACGGTGAAGAGGAAAACAGCCTTGTTAGATGCAGAGATCACGTCAACACCTTGAAGTCCTTCCCACGAACGCAGAGCGTGGCCAGGCAGACAATGCAGCAGTGTTCAAGTGTGCTGGAGGGAAGTACTCGATGTGAAGTGGGTTACTGCTTTCTGTTCCGGAGGACTCCACATAAGTGGTTCTCCTAATTCTTCCTGATAGAGTACATTGAAGTATCACGTCTTAGTTTCAGTAATTTTAAGGCAGGAATGAACTTTTCCTTACAGGGTTTAAGGGTGCTTACAGTCGGTGGTTGGTCTTTCTGTTATAAATAATGTTTTAAGACATCTCAGTTATGAATAGAGATAACTAAATAAAAATGTAAGCAGCTAACTGGGAAACTGGAATGAGGCAAAATCTTTTCCTTTCCTGTTTTTCTTAATAAACTAATGTGAGCAGAGCAACATTTTGTGCACAATTACTCGTTGGTGCAAACATGCTTTTCCTATGGATATTACCAGAATGAGGAAAGAATTCAGGAGGACCAAATCCTAAATAAGGAGGTGGGACTTTTTTTTTTTTTTTAAGAGACCGTTAGTTGAGAGGTGGCCTGTAAACCATGCTCAGCTTGGTAGCGAAGTGAGGGGTTATTTTGAAACTTTGCGTAAGTAGTGTTGAGCCACTATCTGGGTTTTTGTTGTTGCAAATCTATTGTGAGCAGATGGAATTTCATTTTTTCCCCGCTACTGTTCAAGAATAACTCCTTTCTTAGTCATTTCAGAGGCAATAGGAAAGGTGCATGTGGCAGACGTGGAGAGGGAAGCAGTGATTTTTGCAGCTGCGCCTTACCTCAGGGAGCTCGGCTCTTTGCTGGACGGCTGCAAGCCCTGCAGACCTGCTCCTCCAGAGCTCCCACCCCAACTCCTGTACTCGGAGGATGTCCACGGTTGTGTTATTTTCTGGATTAACCCCAGTGTTTGTTAAATAGTTCATCTGTTGGATTTATTGTTTCGTGGGTGGTTTTTTTTGTTTTGGTTTTTGTTTTTTTTTTTTTTTAAGAGCGAGTTTCTTTGCTCTGTAGTGATTGTCAAGAGAGCTTTACGTTAGACGCTGCCTTACTACTAGAAAAGTGGAAAAAAGCCCCAACCACGTATGCATGTTTGCCTCCGCAACTGTGAAATCAGTAGGCTGGCGGTTGTGACCTTCCCTGCACCGCCGAGCTATTTCATAGACAAACACTCAAGAGCTTCTTATCGTATAAAGAAATGCTAACAGGTCTTGGATTATAAAGATACTGTTACTATGGCTGCATTGACATAAACCACCAATTCTGTATTATGTGCCAATGACTGCATTGTTTCCAAAATTTCAACAATTATTCCAAATATGAAACAGTTTCTTGTAGTCTTTTCTTGATTAAAATACACTTAAGTCTATTCTTTGGGAAGATTTTTTTTTTTTAGAGTGAGTTTTCTTGCTGCTTCTTCCATCCCTGTAAGGATAGAAGTTTTATAGCCAAGAATTTGCTTTGGTGGGTTAGAAAATATCTGATACAGATTGTAAAATTTATTGTGTGGATGCAGGCTAAAACCACCCCTTTTCCTAAGGGAATAATACTTGTTGGTCATAGCAAGGCTAACAAACATGCTCCGGTATTTGAAAAATCACTCCAACTCTTCACCTCCTTGAGCTCAGAGTTGTTGAGTTACTGGATGTCTTTCACATTTGGTTTATTTTCTCAAGCTCTTAGATAAACATTGTGGTGGTTTGAGTGGCGTGGGTTTACTTCATTCTTGCAAGAAGCTGGTGGAAAATCTTAGGCTAGCTTAGGTAAGCTGAGCGTGGTTAAACCTATTTGTGTCAGCAGTAGAACTGCTTCAATTTACGGGATTAAGATGATTTAACCAAATCTGGTTAAGGTCTGGACCTTTCTCCATTCACTAAGACAGGATACTGGCTCTGTATTTGGGTGCAAACCGGGGCAAGTGTCTTCCCATCTCGTGGGTGGGAATGGCATCCTGTCAAAAACTGTATTTCCTTAAGGTGGCAACTAAATGAGGGGTTTGTAGAGCATTCATAGACTTGATCAAATTTGACTCTTTCGGAGGAATTTCACCAGCCGCTTAACTTCCCCTAATAAAAGTCTGCGCACCGGCGGGGTTGCATAGGTGGATGTTTATGCTCGCCAAACGTATGGCTGTCTTGCGCTGACCTTGAGCATCAGCGTTGCTGGTGCTGTCTCGAATACACAGGTTGGTGTAAATTTATAGCAAATGAATTCTTGAGGAGCTTTAGAGTTCAATATACTCTTCTTTATTTTTTTCTTTCTTTTCCTCCCATTGTTTATCATCTTAATGCCAGATTTTTTCATGTTGGTACGTAACCTATTTCGGCAGCAGTGTGACTGTGTTTGAGGGTGTATCGTGTGGATGAGCCCAGCATACCGCTGCAGCAGAAGCACGAGAGGAGTGAGAGCGCATTGCTGTACGAGTGTTTGGTATTCATATTTTAAGTATGTAAATATAGTCCTACCTAAACTTAAGTAATCTGGATTTTTCTTTGTTTTTGAGTTTTGTTTTACTTTAACAAAGGGGAGCTTTTCAAGGAAGCTAACGGTGTACACCTGCCTCGATTAAATACTTGAAGTATTCAATATTTAGCTCCTTTTTTTTCCCTACTTGGTATGAAACTGCTTTCATTAAAAATGAGTCATTTGGGGAAAATACCACTCGTGCTTTTCTGCAAGGGGTTACAAACCATTCTTTTTCTTGCTGTGATTAAGAATTTAGCACAACAGTTCATGGATGGAGGAACACCTGGCTTGAACTGGAAAATGTAAGGGAAGGGGAGAAAGCCTGATACACTAAGCGTTTAGGGAAGGTGATTATGATTCTGTACCAATATTTATATGGAAATGAGAAGTTCCTGTAAAACCAGAAATTATAAGAGCGCGATTTTAGTTCCCATCTTTCTTGCTCCTGGGTATTGGCAGACTTAAGAGAAAAGTTGCTTATTCATGTTATGGAGGTAGGTGCTCATCTCCAGTTGCTTCTGCAGGTGCTGAAAGATGTTCAGTGGGAGGGGAACAGACCTGGGGAAAAAAATAGACTCTGTGGCCACGAATCAGTGGTGAGCTGGGTTCACTGCCATGAGCCAGCAGTCGTAGTGCCCGGTGGAATGACCATTCGTAGTCTTTCAGGTGTGTGTGCTGGAGGGGCTATTAGGAAAAGAGAGCTCATGTAGCTGGAGAGAGTATGTCTGGGAGCAGAATTCACTGAAATTAGGTACCAAGTGGTGTATTTTAATTGGATTTTAGAAGATTGTCTTCATCAAAAAGGTTGAGTTATTCTTATTGGTGCTCTGTAGACTTGTCCATCTCCCCTCAATTAATTTCTTCTCTGTCTCCTCCTTAATGCCAAGTAATATTTACATGCCTTTCATTCTTCAGGGTAATATGCATGAGAAGAACATTTCTGGGGCAGACAGTATATCCTTGTATGATATGAACATTTATGCTTTATTATTAGGCGACCGCACTTGTCTTATTCTCTCAAGTTTAAATTTAATGTTCAATGCTTACAAGGGCTCCTATGGATGTTGCATTATTTGTACTAGTGGCATCTTTGAAAGCGGTTTCCTTATTAGCATGTTTATCAAGGTATAATTAGATTGCTATCTTACCTGAAAATCTGTTTCATGAATAAATATAATGTTTTTTCCAGTTGTTTTTGGATGCTTAGTTGTCAAATGCTACATTGATATGTCGCTGGTGTCAAGAAACAGAACAAAGAACTGTGCCACTTGTTGCATTTTATTTGGTGTAGGAGCACTTGTGAATATTCAGTAAAAACTGTTGCGGCAATAAATCGATGGAAACAAACCCAGGCTGCTCCAAACACATGTTCCAGCCTGGATTCCTCTTTTTGTATTGATCCCCTGCTCTTTGTGTGACCTTTTCCATGTCGCTTCAGCCAGAAACCTGCTTTCAAATGTTAGATTATCATTCTGTAGGTTCACAAAATCCTGTTTGGATCTTGTGACATACTTTATTACTTTAATGATCTACATCTGAGGTTGCGTGTCAAAATCCTTTTTTCAGGTTGAGACCAAATGGAAGTTAACCTTCACACCAAGCTGTTTTCTAACTTTTTTTTTGTTTTTTTAGGGAACAATTTTGCCAGCAGGTGACACTGATACACAGTAGCTTAGAAATTTTTGAATGTCAGGCAGGAAATAAAAGAAATTATTTCTATCCCTGTTAGGAAAGTGGGTCAGGCTGTGATATTTATTTATAGAATGTCTCAATATTTTCATTTTCCTTTTTTTTGTGACAAAACTGACTGATCTTTGGCTTGAGCTTTTCTGTAAATGCTGCTACCAGGTACTGCATTTAGCCTAGAAATCAGCGGTAGTGGAGGGGGGCAAGTTTGCAGCTAAACCAGCCTTCAAACATGCTTCCTGGGAGTTCAAATGAAGTTTTGTGGGGTGCAGTGGGTAGGAAGAACTGGGCAGCGCTTTCATCGGCAGCTTTGGAAAGGAGAAGGGATTGCTGCGTTTGTTGCAGAGACTTGGGTTTTTGCACCCACTTTTGACGAAGTGCAGCAGGATGATGGTCCTCTGCTCTGTGGGGATGACCTGAAACTCCACTTATTGCCGATTCCTGCAGGCTGGAAGGTTAAGTCGGCAACTCAACCCCATTTCATTCGCAATACAACACACGTCCTGCCAACAATCACTTTTTGCCTGGCTTTAAATGTAGGACTGGTAACTTGAAAGCTTATCAAAGTAAAGTGCTCTTCGGCTGGAGGAGAACATTGACGTGTCTGTCAATTCTGAACACGTGCTTAAAAAATTTTAATTATGATGCGTTATTTACAAGATATGCAGGTGTGGTGTACTGCAATTTAAATGCTTGTACATGTACTTAAGATACTTTTTTGACTAATTGAATGTTTCTAATTTTGGGCAAGAATCATCCAACAAACCTTGTTTGCTATTTGCAACTGAGTGTGAATCACAATTAACTTTTGAAACAGAAGGGAGCACAGAATAAGGAGTGAAACGATGTTGACTGCTAGAAAAATGGATTCAAACTGGTAGAATAAGAAGTGCAAACTGCATCTTGAACTGGTCTAAAATAGTTCATTTGTAAAAAATACTCTTTTTTGTGGATTATTAGGTCTTTGGGCTTGCAAGAACTTGAAAAAAATATCTAGATACCTGTTAAATTTGTTTAAGGTTCTACATAGACCGAGTATGTGTGGACTCTTTTCTGTTAATGAATATACACTGAATATATTTTACCCTAATATGAGTTGGAAATCTTGCACGTATGAATACAGGTGATACAAGCAGAAATTATTAAACTAGAATCTTGCATAGAATTTGTTATATTTTCGATTTCTAACCAGAATTTAAGTAGTGCAACACATGATTTTTTTAAAAAAAGAGACTCTGTAACCTTCTGGAATGGGATGATGGATTTAGATGATAAAGGATTCTGCCCCTGCCCCTCTCTAGAAAACTAAACAATAACTTTATGATTGGAACTAAGGTTTGATAAACTGGAACTTGGACACAGATTAAGAAAAAAAAATAATTAAATGACATGGATTTTTTTAAATCCTTCTGAATATATTTTGTAACATTATTTTTTGCTGTAAGGTATACTTTATTTAAGCATAGGTTATCGTGTTTGTTATATATATTACCTGAAGTCAGGCTGGGTCATCTAACGCAGTGAATTTTATTTTGATCTTCCAGTGGTAGACCTTGATGGGACATGTCTGGCTCTGGAGATCTTTCATTATTAGCCTTTGATGTATCTCTTTGACGATCAGTATAATGTGCTTTCTCCTTACTCTCCTCTTGCAAGGTGTTGAGTTTTGGGAGATGCTGAGGGAATTCATGTGGGGTAAGACTGCAAGGACTCTTGGCCAAAGGTTGTAAGGATTTGTCGTGTGCAAGGGAAAGAGAGGGGTTGACATATTCCTTTTTCTGCTGAAAAGTTAGATGGTTCATCATGTGTGAGCTTAATTTGTTTCTGCTCAGCACTGTTGTCTCCTTCTGCCTGGCGTGAAGCAGACAACTCACTGCTATAACCTCCAGGATCATTTCAGGACCACCAGTGAAGGATGAGAGTAGAGTTTTTCTAGGCATTACAAACACTTGCAGCTAAATTATCTTTATGTCAAAGAATTAGGCCAAGTGCCAATAATGGATTTGTGAACAGATGGGGAAAGTATAGTGCAACTGTTAGATCAGCTTAATAGACAACTGTTGTAGTGTACACTGTCTGCCTGGCCGTTGGCACGGGCGTTGGGTAAAGGTGGGCTTCAAGGGGACGTTGTGAAGTGGCCTGCTATCACGGTAACATTTCTGCATATAATGCAGGCACTGGGGAAAGTGTTTTGAAGGCAAAAAAGACTGATAATCAAGATTGGAGTTGTTGTGGTATGGAGGCAGAATTCAGTGATAATATAGAGATAGTAGAGCAAAGCCACACAAATCTGCACTTACTGCTTGTGTGAAGACGACACTCCTGCGGTGTATTGATGATAATAATATCTTTTATTCTTTGTTTCCCCCAGTAAATTTGAATGGGGGGAAGAATTTGCAGTAGTCAAGGTACACAATAATGTTTATATTTACACTGCAGCTTGTATGTTTGGTTTGACAGAGATAAAGCTGAGGTTATGCACTGAACAATGCTGTTTTGTGGTCTCTGAGATAGGGCTGGAAATAAAGAAATAGGAGGATTGACAGGGATCTAAATGCGGGATATTTCCAGTTTGAATTTAATAGCTGGAGAAACTTAGAGGCAAGAACATTGGGTGGAGCTAGAACTTGTTTCTGCTGCGTGCAAATGCAGATGTTATTACAAGGCAGTGTCTCTAACCGGTGGTTGTGAAACGGGTGAAATGCTGGTGTCTTTTGGGATCCAGGGTTGGTTTGTCTGTTTTTTCAGAGCTTCTGACATGAGGAAATGGGGTTGGAGGAGGGAGATAAGCTTTTCCTTCATTGTTTCAGTTGTCTGAGTGTTGAGATTGTGTAATTTGGTGTCTTGTCAAATGATTTCTCCCCGGATAGAATTCGCTTACTTACAATACTAACTTCTGTATTTGTAGGGAAAGAGAGAAAGCAAGCCTCTTCCATAAAGAAGAGCTGAAGTGCGTTTTTAGATGAAGTATCTTTGAAATTCCTCTCCTTCCGCAGCTGTAGATCTGGTTGGGCAAGCAAAGCTTTAAAGGAATAACTTAGACAACTGGGAGGAGCTCCAGGTGTGGCTCAGCTTATTTAAGCATTTCAAGATGGGTGCTGCTGCTGCTGAAAGCAGCTGGCAGCTCCAGCGGGATAATGGCAGAGGCACCAGCCATCCCCAAAAGAGAGACAGCTTTGGTGGCATTCATTTGCAGGGACAGCAGAAGAGCAGGAGCTGGGACTGTGTGTCAAGATCAGGAACCTGGTGGAGATAGTGGTGGCCAACTGGACAGGGGCAATGTTTGAAAATATTTGGTTTCTAGCTTGTTGACTTAATGATTTTTAGGAGTGTAGCAGCATTTGTTCCTCCCGATCTCTCTCAGGCTGTCCCTGGTCATTCAGTCATCTTTGGAGCATGGCAGCTTGTCAAATCAAGGCATATCTTTCAGGAGCAAAGAGGGATTGAGGAGGTTTGCATGCATTGGTGCTGCAGGTTGTGACTCAGACAGGAGAGGCTGCGTCGATACGTTTTACCTGCTGCAATGTCTCTGAGCATCCTTTCTCAGACCTCGCAGGGCTTTCCAGGCTCTGCCTTTATCTCCGATTAGCAGCCAGGAAATCACTTTCCATATTTTTAGGTATCTTACACAGAAGGGCAAAGCTGATCTCTCCCTTTGAAGAAACAGTGTTTCCCATACCAAATTAACTGTGCCAGTCATTCATTTTTTTTTTCCCCAAAGCAAGACAGCTCTTCAGTGTCAATTCAACTTCACTGTGGAAAGTGGGATGAAAACAGAAGCTGTTAAGCGTAGAGGGGGGCTGTCTTTCCTCTCTGACCTCTTTGCCGATGGTGAGATTCTCAGAGTGGTGTAGGGGGACCTTGAAATACCTCATTCTCTCCGAGAGGAAAACCTTGATGAAGACAATGCAGAGGATGGCTTTGTGAGTGCTGGAATAGCGGCATGTTGCTGGGAGAACGGTTAAAGATGCTCTTTGCTCGCAAAGCCATCAGATTTTCTAGGGATTTCATGGCTGTGTACCTCTCCGTTGTGCAGTATGGCAGTAAATGGTGTTATTGTAGGAGTTTTGAGCTCTCGCTTCCTGAGTGTTAGATCAGCTGGGGTTGTAGCAGACTACTGGGAGGCACCTTCACCTCCACTTGTGCAGCTCGTGGCTTGATGGGAATTGCGTGAGTGCTCTTTGCTGGAACTGTTGAGGAATGTCCCCGTTGAGGTTGGGACCCTTCTTCAGATCATGTGTCCTCCCCTAGGTGGTGGTGGGTTGAGGGCATGAGCTGGGTTTCTTCTTGAAGAGGAGGGTAGAACCATCCAGAAGCTCTTACCTTAGAGTTTCAGAAATCACAGGGTACAACTGCCTTCAAGCTGATGCAGAAACTAATGCAGTAACACCATGGAGGCCTAACTGAAAAAGCAGTAGGGTGAACAAGCAGCGACTTTGCACCCTTAGTTGTAGAGTTAAGGTGATCAGATATGACACTTCTGGGATTACGGTGGCAGTGATGACTTCTGCATGCGTTTACTCATCTTAAGGAGGACTCTGTTACCTCAGTTGCATTGGGGACTTTGGACGTGGGAGGGAGTCTCTATATACACCAGAGCAGTTCATAGTCTTTCGTTAGGTACCTATTACTACACAGGTTAAGTCCTTATCAAACTTCATTTTGCAGTAATGTCATCGGTGTGAGACCTGGTATGTAATTAATGATTTCTTCCCAGCTGTACTTGTGGTATGGCACCTCACTGGCAGAAGGGGCAACTTAGCTGTTCTCCATTAGAAATTCATGAAATAGGTGCATTGATTTAGTTTATCGGCTGCTTTCATCCCATGTGGCTGATCACTATTCCATGCCTATAAATTAGGACATTTGCTTATAGCAAACCCTGGAAGAATATATCCTTTAATTTATCCCTTTTACTGAGAAAATGAACAAAGCTAAATTGTTAATCAATTTAGGCTAGAATGCCATTGTTCTGGTAATAGGCTGTAACAGCCCTTTCTTTATTGGCTTCAACTTCAAATTTACCCGAAACAATGGCTTTTAATTGTGGTGTGCTTGAGGCAGGCAGCAACACTTGGGAAGGAAAGGGGAGGGAGGAGGAAAACTCATTGTTTGCATCAGTCTCCAGATTTAGCAACTTCAAAATTAGGATGAGCAACTGGGGTTTGTTGTGGTGGTTTTGGTGTTGGGTTTTTTTTGTAGTGGAAAGGCTGTGCTAAAACTCTCCAGACAATGTGCTGACAGGTCTTCTGTGGCATGATAAGTGTCGCCACAGTCTTACTGAAAGCGATAAAAACCAATTTTGAGATCCATTGATGACCTCTTAGAAGTTAAGGTTTAATGTGTTTTATAAACCAAACCAGCCTGCTTAGTTTTTCTGGTGAGTAATGAAGGAAAGGCAATCTGCATTTTCTCTTTAGTACTTCTTCTGATGAAAATAAATATATTCAACACCCCATTGCCAGCAAATAGCGTACCTTTACTGTTGCAGTGCTTTGGAAAGAAGTGCTGCAGAATGATTTAGTCTAAAGTTATAAGCTACTCTTGACTTCATAACTTTTTGTACTCTGCTATTAGCGAGAGGATTGCTTTAGATTTATTAGATGGTAATTAGATAACAGCTTTGAGTCTTTGCCTAGCTGTGCACTTCATGTCTCTGTAGGAACTTTGTCAGTGTATACTAATTCATATTTGAAAAATACACACTGCTAGTATTACTCATTATTAAAAACACATGGATTTATCTGGTATGCTCCAGTACTCCGATTTGGCTTTCCACCCAGGAGATGCCATTACTTGCTGTCTGATTTTCTTGTGTTAGTGTCGTGCTTTTTGGGGGCTCCCAGAGCTAGCAGGGGGAGTAGCTAATGCACAGAATTCTTTTACACTAAATATTTCTCTTTGAAGCAGGCTCTCTTTTGTGAAATCTTCATCATTTTCATTGCTTCCTTTTTGCCTTTGTCTTACAAAAAACTGCAACAGGCAGCACTGAAGGTTGGAGCCCTTTGAATATGCGTGCTGTAAATTCAGCTCCCAAACTCCCTTCTTCCCCTTTTATTCTTAAATATTGCAGTCCACTTGAAAATCAGTGAATAATTTACACCAGCTGTACATACCTCTGTTGCCACCTGGTAAAGTTTGAAACAAGCCTTCAGTAGTGTATGTATGCACGTGAGTTCGCGTATGTATCTTTAAATCTGGGTTTTGTAAACACATCTTTGCAATGGTTTTTCCACCCTGGAGGTTTTAAAGTCAATATTGTAGCTTTGTAGGTGCTAAATGCTTTACCTATGCTTTGTGTATGTTATTCCACCTGCCTGTGTGTGTGCTTATGCTATTAAAGGACCTTGCTTTTTTGTTTTCTTAGGATGTAGCAACTGCTCCTTGGCAGAGTAGTAGACGTAGCACCCAAGTAGTAAGGAAGTGCTTCTTGTAGAGTAGCATCATGTACTACCAAGTTAGCAAAGAGAAATTAAAGTTTCCATACTCAATGGAGTCGGATTTTTGCGTCGGAGTGATAAAATTATAAATAGGCACAAAACATTCAGTAGGACAAAAGACCTCAGAGCCTGGCGGTGGTGGTGGTGGCAGGTTACCCAGGGGTAGGAGTCTTACAGTGTGCGTCGTGACAGTAGTTCTAGTGCATAGCCCGGTGTGTGGTAGGAAAGCATCCCGTGTTGAAGTACGTATGTCGTTCCTCGAGTGTTTTTCCTCCTCAGGTTACTCTTGCATTCTCTTCCTGAGCCTTTGCTCACCAAGCCGGAACGCCGTGCAGGGCATGTCCTCTCCACCAGTATCGACGGAGGCACCGTCACATAGCGAGCGAACAGGGCCGAGTTGGACGGGACAAGGAATTTGTTTGCGTGTTTTAATTAGAGCTGTGAGGTCAGTTTAGCTTTCTCAACTGAATGTAAAGATAAAATTCCAGCTTCAGTGTGCTTTCAGTGCTTAGTATTTATTTCTGTCTGTCTTGCAGCATGTCTCTGCAAGAGTGTTGGTAGAGTAACGTGGCTCTGCTAATGCCCCGCCTGTGCCAGGCGGTACAGGGGATAAGAACTTAGTTCCTATTTCTTCTGCTTTCAGAGATATCAACTCTGATTTATTTCATATGCTATATTTGTTAGTAATGGCAGCAGCTTATAAATATTAGTGAGGGTTCCAAGTAACTTACAGATAAGTAATAGCATATCAAAGAAGTGTGACTTTTTAAAAAAATAAATCCTATCTTTTGTTTTTACATTGCTGAAATATGGTTAAATTATGTTGATATTGAAATGCTTTTTTTTCTTATTTCTCTTCCCCTCCTGAGATGTGACATGGCTGGGGCTACAGTACTAACAGGATTTTTTTTTTTTTTTCCATCACTCTTGATAGCGTTTCTCTGTTGAATGATTTAGTAATTGTTTCCAGAGAAAATTATTCAAAGAGTTTTCTGAGCAGAGGCACTTTGAGAGCCTGTCAGATCGTGTAAGGTTGTTTTTAGCTTGCGAGACTGGCTCAGGTTTCCAGAGTCTGTTTACTCTTGGTTGCGTGCAGAGTGCTGTCGGTGTTGATACAGTTTGATTCCTAGCTTTTCCACAGATATTGTTTTGAAAAGGATGGATTCTTGGACAAATAACCTAGATTTATTGCTTGCAACTTGGAACTTGCATCTGTTTTTGCAAATTCCTGGTCAGGAGATAAGTAATCTGAATTTTCAAATATATATATGCGTGTGTGTGTGTGTTTGTTTATCCACATCTATATCTACATCTATCTGTGTCTCCATAGAAGGCACAGATGCTTCCTGTGCTCCTAAAAATTGGAGTTGTTTCTTCACTTGCTTAAATGGAGTTCTCCTGCAGAACTTCAGTAACTGGCTGTTAAAAATTTTAAGCTAAATTTCTGAGGTTGAAAAGGATTCTAACAAATTAATATGGAGGAAGAGGAAGGTGGTTTTCAAAAGCTGTGCGTTTTGCCTTTTTAATTTAGATCAGAGATCAACCTTAAAAGTGCTCTATGGAAGAGGTTCTGTAAAACCATTTCGACTCAGAATATTTAAAAAAGATTAGATGATAACATTAACAGATCCCTAGGAAAAGACACAGCAAATGATTCTAAGATACCAGTTTTGGGAACTTCTGATCTTGCTTCCTTCTCTTTTCTGCCAAATTTGATTTTGGAGAGTTTTTTGTTTTACTGAAACTGTGTATTAAGTAGGACCATGCAATTTTTCCAGAAGGCTTTGATTGGCTCCAGCCATGTGCTGACGATGGAGTTTATAACCCTCCTAGGTAGGAATCTTGTTTCAGGTGCCACTGTGTGCTCTGCCAGACCATGGTGTTTGGGCATCTTCAGATAATGCTTCCATTTCATGTCATCCTTCCCTGGATGGGGATATTTTATGGGTAATTTATTTCTGACTGTTTCTGCTACACTTCAACTATTTGTTAGAACAAATCTGGAATATTTTGACTAACGCATACGAGATGGGCCCGTATATCCCAATGGTCTGGCTCTTGCTTTTTTCTTCAGCCCTTGCATGCTCCTACCAGTCTCTATGTGAAGGCAGAAGATGCAGAATCTCGGTGCCTGTTTTTTGGGAACTCAAGTGATGTATCAGATCTGCTGCCCCAAACTCCTGCTAGAACCGTCTCCCTCAGCCTTAAGGAAATATGATTGTCTTCTCTGTTGTCCATGGTCTTTGGAGAAGACATACGTTGTTAAAATCTATGGAAAGGAGAAGTTACGGCTGCAGCCAGTAGATTGCTTCCTTCATTTTGGCTTACCGTGTGGATGTGTTCTGTTGTCACATTTAAAGTAGGAGTAATGGAAGTGTGAAGGCAGGTTTTGCATGGCTTTGTTCAGTCTTGAAGTATCAATTTCCTTTGTACCACACCAAAAGGTTAAGCGTAGTTCTGAAATCTGCTGTGAACTTTTCATCAAAACACCCTTCTGAGCTCCAGACTGGGGTTGCTGCTGCCTGTTTGGACAGGCCTGCAGGTAGTGTCTGGACAAGTGCAGTTGTCTAGAAATGGCACTGTGCAATGTTTTGCAGATGTTGACAAAAATAAGTCCTTTGCTGGCTTTGTTCCCTTCTCTCTTTCAGTGGCATGTTGAATTTTTAATGCTTTTAAGTGCTGGTGTTCATTGAGTGTCCTGGGACAAATGATTCCAACTGTGCTTTCTGCTTTTACATCCTTTTCCAGAGTCTCTTGCTACTGCCACGTTGTCACCTCCTATCTACAGGCACAGAGGGGAAGGGATGTTCGTAGGGTAGCCCTGGCACCGTCCCGGCAGCGAGGACCACTCAGCTCATTGACTTCGATCACTTAAGGAGGGATGACATGGGGATGGGAACACACTACCGAATGTGGGGGATGCTTTGAAACTGCCATACTCTGACACTGTCCTGAGTTACGCATCCCCTGATGCACGAGGAATTAAGGTCTTACTTTGCACTAGAGGGTTATGGGGGATCAGTCTTCTGTTCACGAGGTCATCAAGGACTTTGTGATGAGTCAGTTACAGAACGGGTGAGAGGTCGCACCGTGGACTTCATCTGAACTTCTTGCAAGAATTGTGTAGTTTGTATAAAAAAATAGTTTAGGAATAATCTTAGCTTTTCTGTTAAGGAATTCCTTTTGCTGGTTATGTGGTATATACATACATAGGGATTTGAAACAATACCATCAATCCGATAGAGAAACCACCACTCTTACCTATCGTTATCTAAGGACAATCATCAGAAAGCATGTACAGAGAGTTTAAAAGGAGAATTTCTACTGCCTCATTATTTTGCGTTGCATTGTTGTTGGTTGGTTTGTAGTGGCTCTTAAGTAAATGAAAATCTAATGATGGATCTTCTGAATTTAGGAAATCCTTTATAAATGTTTAATACCATTGGAGACTAATGCTTGTCTTTGTTTTTTATTTACAGACTCACTGGACCTTCAGGGTATGTGACGGATGGGCCTGGAAATTATAAATACAAAACAAAATGCACCTGGCTCATTGAAGGAAGGTGAGTGTAGCAAGCATGTGGGGTTTTGCTGTTGCTTATTGTGACTTTTAGGTGAGGTTTATCTGCATTGAGTGTTTTTGGATCTCGTAATTCTTTTTTGCTATCCTTAAAACTAGATAGGGCAGCACTTAGTTACTCTTGGTAAATACGTTTTTGGGGTTTTGGGCAACTGAGCCCTCCAGACTGACTTCTGAATTAGAGGTGTGCTGTGTAAAATACCGTTCACGTTGAAACCGCCCGTGAAAAATGAAAATAAATGCATTTGTGAAAATAAATAAGGAATTATGAATTATTTAAATGTTATTGTAGTAGACTATTTGGATATTGGGTTTCATTATGTATGGGACCTTTTGACAGTATGAAAAAAAAAAGAGCAAACTATCAAAGTCCTTTTTCATGAAGAATCAGTTTCTGTAACGATGCACTTAAGATGCTTATTTTCTCAGTAGGCCATGATGACTTCAGATGGACTATTGACCTTTATCGGCAAAGGTCTTCTAAACTGCAAGAAGTCCCTTAGACCTCTTCCCCTCATTTCTCTACCCTTCCTCTATTTGATCTTTGCATCGCTTATAGTGATTTCATGCAGAGATTTTAGTAGTAGCCTATTTGGTTCATACCCTCTGCCTGTCATCTGATTGATGGTGCAGCAGTTCAGAGCATCTCACTTACAGAATCATAGAATAGTTTGGGTTGGAACGGACCTCTAAAGGCCATCTAGTCCAATCCTCTCTGCCATGAGCAGGGACACTTTCAACTCGAGTGGGTTGCTCAGGGCGCCGTCCAACCTGACCTGGGATGTTTCCAGGGATGGGGCATCCACCACCTCTCTGGGCAACCTGGGCCAGGGTTTCACCACCCTCATTGGGAAAAATTTCTTCCTTAGATCTAGTCTAAATCTGCCCTCTTTTAGTTTAAAACCATCACCCCTTGTCCTATCACTACAGGCCCTGCTAAGAAGTCTGTCCCCACCTTTCTTACAAGCCCCTTTTCAGCCATGGCAGCTGCAGGAAGGTCTCCCCGGAGCCTTCTCTGCTCCAGGCTGAGCCCCCCCAGCTCTCCCAGCCTGTCCTCCCAGCAGAGCTGTTCCAGCCCTCGGAGCATTGCTATGGCCTCCTCTGGCCCCGCTCCAGCAGGTCCGTGTCTCTCCTGTGCCGAGGGCTCCGGAGCTGGACGCAGCCCTGCAGGGGGGTCTCCCCAGAGTGGGGCAGAGGGGCAGAATCCCCTCCCTGGCCCCGCTGGCCACGCGGCTTTGGGTGCAGCCCAGGGCATGGTTGGCTTCTGGGCTGTGAACACACATTGCCGGCTCCTGTCCAGCTTTTCATCCCCCGGTCCCCCCAAGTCCTTCTCCATGGGGCTGCTCTCCATCCCTTCATCCCCAGCCTGTGCTGATATGAACAGTTGCCCCGACCCAGGGGCAGGACCCTGCACTTGGCCTTGTTGAACCTCATGAGGTTCACACAGGCCCATTCCTTGAGTTTGTTCAGGTCCCTCAGGTGTGTCAACCCCCTTGGTTGCTGTCATCTGCAAGCTTGCTGAGGGTGCACTCGATCCCACTGTCTGTGTCATTGATGAAGATATTAAAGAGTGCTGGTCCCAGTACGGACCCCTGAGGGACACCACTCGTCACCGGTCTCCATCTGGACATTGAGCTGTTGACCACTACCCTCTGGATGCAACCGTCCAACCAATTCCTCATCCGTAGAACAGTCCACCCATCAAATCCATATCTCCAATTTGAGAGAAGGATGTTGTGGGGGACCATGTCAAACTTGTGTAAATATGTCTTTCATAGTACTAATCTGATACCAGGACTGTAAATTCAATTTATATAGTCTTTAAAACTTTGCATGGTCAGTTTTGATGCTGTGTGTTAACAGCTGTGTGTTAAGTCACATTCCATATGCTTGTAAGGTGAACTCTTTTGGCACCGTGGAGGATCAGAACTTATTGAAAGCTCAGGGTACGCTTTTTTTCTTTAGCCTTCTCTCTGCGTTTGGGAGGTCTGATGCGTGGGGGGAATTGGTATTCATTTCATCCCAGACGTTTATTTTGGATGAGTAACTTAAGTACCAAAGCTCCCAGGACATTCAAAGGTAAGGGCTAAGCTGTTCCAGAGAGCCATCGAGAACATTGAAACTGGGAACCTACCAATCACTATTAACTATGTAAGGAACCCAGTTCTTTAATGTGGCTAAGATCAAAGTTAGATGCTCTAAGTGGGAACACCTCTTAATTTTTGTAGCTAATAAAAATACAACTGCAGTCAATTTGGAATTACAAATAATTAAAAAATGTTTTGCAAGAATTTTGTTACAGACAAATCAGCCTCAGCAACTCCAGTACAGACAGCTTAACCCTCCTAACTTCTTTTTCTAAAGGATAATCATAGCGTAGAATCATAATGTGACTCATGTTTTTATCAAAATTGCTGCTCATGGGTCCCTGATAATGTCACCACAACTGCTCCTTCAGCCTTTGTTTGCTAGTGCTAATAGACTTCCTGCAGAACTGTCGCTTTGTGGGGTTTGAAGTGAGATCTTACTTGCTGTAAAGAGGTGTACAGATACGTTCCTCCTCCTTTCGTAGCCAGGCATTTTAAGTCGGTGTCCTTTTCCTGCTTCCGACTGTTAGTACCCTGCTGTCAGAGGATGCTGGTAAACAGAAAGGAGATAATCATGCTGTTAAAACAGCTGAAATATGCACCCTTGTGAAAATAGCCCAAGCTCTCTGCCAAATGTGAAATTCCCAGAAAAATCTGGACTTGAAAAACAGCTTCTGCAGAGCTGTTAAATTCTGCTGAGTGCTCTCACCTTAGTGCTAGCATACAGGTATGTGGAGGGCTTTTGAGGGGAGAAAGTAAAGGTGCATTCAAATGTGTAATTGAAGACACTACATAAATTGAGGTGTAAAATAAGCCGTGTATTCCTTACTGTATTTGTTTCCTTTTTGCACCTTCCTGACTCACTCTCCATGGCTGGTGTCTGTGCTGTGTCCCCATCCCAGGGGTGTCCTTTTTCATTTTTCCCCAGGAGCACAAGACAGGGCAGATGAGATCCAGCCAGTCTGAGGCTCCTGTCTGAGGCAGAACCTCTCCCTACGTGCCTTGCGATTCTGCCGATGAGTGCTGTCTGTTAATGAGCTGTTAGCTGTAGCAAAGATAGTCTCTTTCTTTTTGTTCTTGGTCTAAAGCTTTTGTCGATTAAGTATTTCTTTCTGCTCTACAGCTGCCAGATGGTTAAAATAGAAGCAAACCCCCTACAATTTCATAGGCTTCTCAGTTTTGAAATGATGAGTGCTCTTCGTACCTTTTCTTTCGAGCAAGACATTTTCCTTGAGTTACACCTGCTGCTCTTTGTGCCTGTCAAAAAATACTCTTTTGCAGAGTAACTCCCTAAAGAATTCCCCTTCTGTGGGAATGAAGGACTCTGTGGCAAGCTGACATTTTATTAATTTATGTGATTAGGATGAACAAGGATTTACTCTCAACCCAAGGGCAGTGCTGTTGAAGAAATCCTAATCACTTGCATCTATCCTTTCAACAGCTACAGCTATGGGTAGGAAAAGCCCTGGTGCTATAGATTCACTGTTTTTTTTATCTCTGGATCCAAGCACAATGTTAGTGGTTTTTTCACTCTTCGTGAGCTGAGCCCTAAATGGGGTATCTGCTGTGGCTTCCGTGTGATTCTCTTTAGATGTATCTTTGCATATTAGCCATGAACTAATGGTATCTAAATGTACATTACTTGGTTATGGCTTCGTGGGCATCTTTTGTGTATGGAGTGAAAGAAATTGCTGATGCATTTGGACTACTGTTTCCATGGCCTTCTCTTGACTTAGTAAGTCAACAGAGTAGACTCTTCTTGATGGTGGTGTTCACTCTGGGGTGTGCTGGGCCCACTGTATTCACGTGGAAGGTAGCAAATCTCTTCTCAGGACTTCCAGGTCATTCATTCTCAACTGGTCCCAGTATTTTTTGTAACACATCTCCAGAAGAAAACAAAGGAACCTGGTTGGAGTTGGTAAAGAGTGAGGGGTAATGGTTAGTGCATCTTGACAGACCAAGTAATAATTAAAGACCTTCCTTTTGGCAAAAGGTAAAAGCCCCAGGGCCTTCTATCCTGTAGAAGATGGGTCCTCTCTGCATTCTCTTGACCTGTTTTCTCCAGCTCCCAGAAAATGGTGAGCAAGACTGAGAATTTATTTAATTAGCATCCAGTAAGGCATATTTCCAATTTGTAGTTTGGAGGGGCTTCCTTTGGGAGGGCCATCCTGCAGTACTGCAGAAGTGATAAAGTAATAGAAGAAGGATTTCTGCCAGTTTCTGGGCAAGTAAATAATCTCAGGCCATAGTAATCATATCAATCTGCAGAAAGTCCCTTGGACAAG
Source organism: Phaethon aethereus (assembly GCF_964289735.1). Taxonomy (NCBI): domain Eukaryota; kingdom Metazoa; phylum Chordata; class Aves; order Phaethontiformes; family Phaethontidae; genus Phaethon; species Phaethon aethereus. The sequence continues at coordinate 82,958,596 of NC_138578.1, forward strand.
AAAAATAGCTCTGGTTAGTTCCCTGATGGCGGCTGTGATTCTTCATAGAATCATTTAAGTTGGAAAAGACCCTTAAGATCATCAAGTCCAACCACTAGACCATTTCCCTAAGTGCCACATTTACACGTGAATGTATTGTCCCTGTAGATTTTCCATGCTTACTCCTGCAAAGCCCTGTCATCAGGGTAGTCAGTGCTGGTAAAGAGCAGAGGGCTGGCAGTGCCTGCTCTTCAATTTCTGCCGTTGGTGGTGGGGAAAGATTTAAGGACACAGTTTTTCAGACCATAAATAATCTGTTGCTTAATACCAGGGGAGCACGCACACCAAAAAAGAAAGCCACAGCATGTTTGATGCATCTACAGTTACACTAAGTCACTCAGTTTTAGACTTGTTCAGAGGAGAGCTTCACACTGGAGGAGTTTGTTGGAGGGACTTTGCCATGTGTATCGAGTGGATAATTATAAATCTCTTTTTCCCCCCCTCCCCCCAGGCCAAACACAATCCTCAGGCTTCGGTTCAATCACTTTGCCACAGAGTGCAGTTGGGACCACTTGTATGTGTATGACGGAGACTCAATTTACGCTCCCTTACTGGCAGCCTTTAGGTAAGTTCCCCTTGGTAAGAATCCAGCTGTACACAATGATATTTCTTTAACTTGGAGCCTGAATCAAATGTGGCTTCTAGCAGTATAAATAAGTTCCGGTAATCTAAATATATAGTACTGCCAATCCAGCACATATAGCCAGTGTCCTTTTGTGCAGTCATCGTCAGCATAAACAATTAAGGAGTTGGTTTTGCTTTTACAATGAGCAGATCGTGTTACTACACTGTGGCGTGTGAGTATTATGTTTTCATTTCCAAATCCTGATTATTTGAGAGACAAAAAAATTATTGTCAGCTGGTTGAGCTTGAGATGATTTGGTATGCAGGCTCCTTCTAAAGTAGAAAACTGCCCCATTTATCAGGTTGGAACATGACTTAAGTTTAACTTAGTGTGTCAATGCTGACAGAAGGCTAAAGCCAAGTAATCAACACTGCAGACATGTACAGGTCTTGTAGAACTATGTATATCCTTATGTACCTTAAACGTTAAATTTTTGAACTCTTTGGAACATGTTCAGAAACAACAACGATGGGTCAGACAACCTTGTAAAAACATGTGTAAAAATATCTGTTCTTTTGATGGGTGTCTGGTATTTGGCTCATCTGTCTGTGGTGAGAGACTAATTTGTGGATGCTGGTTAACAGTCGACATTTCACAAAGAGACTTGAATATAACTTGTGCATTTATGTACTTTAGTTTTGCAGTGACAAGCACCACCTTATGTTTTCTATTCTTTTAGCTGAAATTAGAAAAATAATTCCAAGTTGTGTATGGAGAAACTAATGGCTCCCTATGGACTCTGCTTGTTCCAAGTGGCTGATTAACTCTTTCCAGAATTAACCTTCTGCTGTGTTTCCTTTCATTTGTGAAATGAAGTTCTAAAAATACTTCATGTTTGTGCTAAAAAATCCTTGTGATCTCTATGAGAGAAGATCAGCATAGGAACAAAAAGTTGATTAAAAAAAATTAAAAGCAGCACGTTTTTTTTTTTTTGATCTTCAACTGAAAATGCAGAGTTGTGTTGTAGTGAAAGAATGCTTCCCGTGAAACTTGAGACTAACCTGAGGTCAAAACAGGACATGCAAATGAATTCTTATGTTATTCTCACCACATCTGAGGAAGAGGAAACCTTTCTTCTAAAAACCTCCAGAAACCTGGAAGTGCAACCTGGAAGCACTCTCCTGGTATCATGTGCCACACTGATACGCGGGAAGAGGAAGAAATGTCATCTTGACTCATAGTAATTTTGCTCTAATCGAGCTAATTTTGAATAATGCTGTTTTAAAGGTGAAATGGTCATGATTTGTGTCTGAAGTTTCTTGTGTGTTTTCCAAAAATTAATAGGCTTTTTAAATTGAGGTTATAAGTAGTTCACAGCATTATCAACTATGGTTCAGACTTGAAAATCATCTGTAAATCACTAGGAAGTCTGTGCCTGAGGACAAGCAAGTGTGAGCTTAATACAATAACGTTTTTGAGGTAGGAAAAAAAATTCAATTATTTTTTTAATTGCTTCTTTAGATGACATTTGAGTTTCATCTTCATTAGTAGTGAGCTGTGTGGTTCATAAACCAGGTTCAGGAAATAGCAGATGCTTCTAATTTTGATGAAGTGCAAGAAAACCATCTGTTGGAAAAATACCTTTCTCTGATACAAAAATAAATGCACTAGAATTTTTCAGGAGCAATGTTCATATTTCATCTATTTTCTTGGCTTATGTTAAATTTTAATATTAACCATATTTCACTCCACTGTTTTTGTGTTGTGCCAGGGGATTTGCAAGGTTGAGCTTTGTACAGTTGGACACTGTAAACTTGCAGAGTTTGTTGATAAACACTGCAAATTCCTGCCTCCCTAAAGCTCCCTGGCTTTTTGCAGCAGTTGCCTGAGCCCTCACTTCCTTCACTGCTGTGATCTTGTTTTCTTGACCTTCTGATGCTCACTTATGTTTGTTCACAGTATGGTATTTACCCCAAATATAAAATGATCTTGGAAGTGCTCAGCACTGATCTGTGGAGAAACTTTGAATAGGTTTTATCAATTTTTAACTGCGATAAATATTTGCATAATGCAAACATTTACACAGTGCAAGTGTCTGCATAAACTGTTTACTAGACTCCTTGTAGTCTGAGAGCCCCCAGAGCAGCCGGGTCCTGTACATTAAGCTTTTTTTTCTACTAAGCAGGGTTAAAAATACCTTGCTGGTTTATATTTGTGATCATAGGCAATGTGAGACTCTGTAAATGTGCTGCTTCAAAAATGCAATAAAAGAACATGGAGAAAACAGAAATCCAGGGTGTTCGTCTGCATAGAATGAAGAAACCTGAAGCAGATAAACATCATCTGTGAATTTGGTTGTGTTTTTAACTTTACTCCATGTTAAACATTTACCAGAGCTGCTTTGGAACCTTTATTTTCACTTTGTGCTGGTTGGCTGGGGGTGTGTTCCTCTTCGAAAACAATGGTTCATGTGCAAGACCTTTGGCCGTGGCTCTGCACTTGGCGCTGGGGGTGTGAGGCCGCTCAGAAGCACCTCGCGGTTGCTGCCAGGTGCCAGAGCGATGGTTGTGGTGGCAGCGGCCGCTGCCATCCACATGAGCTCTTGTACCTTCACCTTCCTTTCATCACTTGCAGGTAAATATGGCACCCGTATGCCCAAATTTGAGTCTAGGCACAGAATGTGGGGTGAGTTGGATTGTTAGGGACCCTGGTCTGATCTGTCAGTCAAAGCATGGCCAAGTTCAAAGTGGGATCAGGCCTTTGCTCAAGACCTTGCGCAGTCAAGTTGTGAGTATCTTAAGGATGGAGATCTCGTTGATCCTCAGGGCTAGTGGCCCTGCGGTTGGCCACCCTCATGTTAAAATAACAATAATAAAAAAATGAATCTTATACTAACACCTAATGAGAATTTCCATTGCTTCAACCTGTGTCTGTTGCCTCATGTCTTTTTTCTGTGAACCGCTGGTGCTATCTCCTCTGTAATCTCTCTTTAGATAGTTGAAGGCAGCAATTAGATTTCGCCTCATCTTCAGCTGTCTCTCCTCCAGGCTAAACAAACCTCTCTCCCTCTGCCTATCCTTGTACTTCGTATGGTTGTCCCCCTTCTATTTTCTCCCTTCTATTCCCTCAATTCCTTGCCAGAAATCGTAACCCACATTGCTGCCATGGGCACACACAAAGGCTTTGTCTTTCTCCTGCTTTGGCCTCAATGCCCTTCTTGAACTAACCTGGAAACCCTGCTTACCTGTCACGATCGATCAACTTGTCTCATATTGCTTAGAGCAAATGATCAGCTGATAACAGCAGGGGGGTTGCTAATGAGGATTAATTATCCTGGGAAAGATACAAACCATGTTGAGTCAGTGCTATTTGTTATGAGAGTATCCAGAGGAGCTGATCAACTTAGAGCTGATGTTATACAGACTTAAAGGAAGAAGCGGTCCTTGCCTCCCGCACGTATAAGCAAAGAGCGAACTGTGGGTGTACATGCTCTGAATAAAGGTTGCTCAGAGAGGTGGTGGATGCCCCATCCCTGGAAACATCCCAGGTCAGGCTGGACGGGGCTCTGAGCAACCTGCTCGAGTTGAAGGTGTCCCTGCTCACTGCAGGGGGTCGAAGTAGATGGCTGTTAGAGGTCCCTTCCAACCAAAAGCATGCTATGATTCTGTGAAAGAAGACGTAAGGGACTGTTTAGTGCTCAAGTTTTATTGCTCTGTTTGCTTCAAACCGTGAGTTGGATGTCCTTTGCTCATGCATGTAACCAGACTTTTCCCTATCAACGTTCTCTCCCTCCTCTGATGGAAGTGGCACTAAGCACGTAATCAATCATCAACATAATCAACCATCACCTCCCAAATCAGTTTTTATTCTGTGTCCTGGGACAGGGGATACATAATCTTGCCCTCTGTGCTGGACTGTGTTGCAATATGGTCATCATGCATGCACTCAGTTCACAGAGCAGTCCAGTAGACTTTTCGTCCTAGCAGCCTGTCCTCTAAGTATTTATTATTTAGCTCTGTTTGTTTTCTTCACATCCACAATCGCTTTTAGAATATTGATTAAAAAAAAAAAAAAGGTTGGTGTAAGGTGAGGAACAAGTGTGTTTGGGATTTTACTAGAAATGTGCCTGCTGAGTGATGTTCCCTTGTTTACATTTACTCGTACGCCTGTCAGTGTGCCAGCCGATCCTTCGAATGCATGAGAATTGATTAGTCAAAATGTCTTTGTGGTAGAAAGTCAGATTTCTTAGAGAAACGTAAATGCATTGTATCAAAATTGCTTTTGTTCGCCAAACCTGTAATCCTCTTCCAAAAACACCAAAACAATTGGACAAGGTGGACAAAGAGTTTCTGTTTTAGAGTTTTGAAAAGATAAATCCACTGAGTTCAGTTGAGGCCTATAAAGGAAATTTAGAGCAGAAAGTTTTTCCAGTTCTCCAGTTTCTCGGTTCCTTTTCTCTTAAACTATTTCTGATGAATTGAAGAATGTAAATTTTTTTCATTAATTCATGTATCCTGTACTGAGCTTCATGGGTATTGAATGGTAACAACAGTCTTTAGGTTTTAAAAAAGGAAAAGACATTTGCATCATGGCTGACAGCATGAGCTATCTCTCTCTAGGACGAGACATTAAAATAATTTTTTAACTTACAGAGCACTTCTTCGCTTTAATGGCAAAAAAGATGTTATTTCTTTTGAGGCTTCTCAGTCCACGCTCTCTTGAAATACGGCTTTTACAATCACACTCACCATGTGACATAATCATTCAAAATTACTGAATGGCTCACGAGACACTTTTTAATGTGTTTCTTGTTTGTCCTTGTTCTACTGGCTCCGGAAGGAAGAGCGTCCTGGAAGAACTGGAGAGGTTTTTGGGGCAAGCCCCCCTGATCCGGAGGGCTCTGCGGGCAGGCGGGCTTGCCCTGCGCTGGTGCAGCAGCAGCCGGGGCTGTCTGTAGTGCAACGAGGGAAGATGGTTTCAAAAAGAATTGTACTCTGGGGTGTTGCCAGCTTTCAGTGATGAGTCTGGGTTTTCTGTTTTTAGAAGTGTCATTGTAATTGCTTTGTTTCTTTAAAAGTCCGTGTTAGGGAGTCGTCTCGTTGCACAAGAATCTAAGCTTTTCCTTTAAGAAAATAAATTTGAGATGTCTCCTTATTTTCATCCTTCCTTTTGTATTTTTTGGCATTGATTTATTTTTAGTCTCGTGTAATTACTATTTTTGGTTTATTTATTTTTACTGTCATAGTTGCGAGTATGGTGATGTGCATGGACTGTTTTTTAATAAGGAAGAATTGGTGGTGTTCTGTATACATGCGTGCCCAGTTGCACCAAAGTATTAAAAAATTAGAAGAGAATTGTTTTGCATTGTGTTTTGATAGATTGAGAAGCCAGCATACTACTCAATTTTCAGTATCGCCTTCATCCTTTAACTTCTCTGTGATCTGTACTCTGTATTTGCACCCTTTCCTTTTGTGGCTCCCATCTTTTTCCTTTTTCACTAATTTTTCTCTCAGTAGAGCTTCTTACGCTTATGATCTCTGCCACGCTGGCAGGTTGTGTCTCAGGGGAAAATGATGAATGCCCCCTCACCGTGACACCTGCATAACAAATCAAAGAAAAGAACAGATGAGATGCACCTTTGTTTTAAATAATTCCTTTTTTTTTCCTATGGTGTGGGGGAGAGAGCAAGGCAGGCGGTGTGTGCAAGGCAGTGGTGGCTTTGGGTGTTCTGGATGTTGTTTTTCACTCTACCACTGACTCTGCGTATCCAGCGCACAGAAAATAGAAGTTGTTTCAGGGCAAAACAGAGGTTTGCTTTTCAACGCCTAAGAAATAGTGTCATTGGACAGCTTAGCTGAGTAGGAGTATTTATTTGCTTTGGAGTAGTGATGATTGTGAAATGTTTTGAAACCTTATAAAAAGAAATAGAAGCTGTAGATTGGGAAATAAGCTAATCTTGGCCAGACTTGAGTCTCTAAGAGATTCTGGATTGTAGGTTAAAGGAAGTTTTGCATAATCCTTTATCATTCTGATTCTGCCTACTAGATTTTTTTTTCATGACAGATAATGTAAATTCTGTTTGTGCTGCTTTATTCTAAACGATGCTGTGCACACACCAATTTATTCACTGTTTTCGAGGTTTGACCTTTCAAGAACCTTATCATTATTGTTGTGTTGTGTTCTCTTCATGGCTTTCTCTGAATGAAATTATATTCTACCTATTAAGTTTCATCAGGCTATTTTAAATTTGTGTAGGTGGGTTAATATCCTCTTTAGTGTATTTACATACGAGTCACAAGCAAAAGATGGAAAGAAAGGACAAGCAGAAGACGTGGTGAGAGCATCTGCTACGGAGGTACCTGCGTTCTTCCCAAAGAAATCCCGAAATTGAGTTTCTAAGAGAAAACAAATAATTGTCCTGTGCTAGTCCTTTTATTAGGAAAGGTTATTGGGGGGGATTTTTGTCTTCTCTCACTAACTTTTTATTCTTTACTGCTGTTGCTTTCCCTGCTACAGGGCTTTCCAGTTAGATTGCCCTGTAATATCAGTGATAAGTCATGCAAGAATAAGACCAAAGAAGAATAAATCAGAACAAAGGAATTTTCTCTTGTGCCTGAGCTGTAGTTTGCCTTACCCTGAATTATATTCAGATGTCTGTTTTCCTGTGGTGGAGACGTACCATCCTACAGTTTGCATTACAAAGGAAAATGATGAACTGAATGGCAAGAAGTTGTTTATTGGACTTCTTCGTTCTTGATGTTTCCAGAGATGGTCTCTTTGGGAGAGATCATTTTCAGATCAGAAGTCTCAAATTTTAGCATGAAACAGGTACCTCTTGCACACAGAAAAAAAGGCAGTGAATTTTGCCTTTTAATCCCATATCCTTGAGACCTGAAAGCAGAAAAAATAATTGGCTTTCTTACAAGGAACTATTTATTGAGCTAGATATCTGCAAATGTGCTGGGGTTGTTTAGCGAAAACATGGGACCAGGATACTGCTTTTTAAGGCATGTTGGTAAAATGAAGGGTATCTTTTTGTCCATGGTAACACTTGTTGTGCAGGAAGGGTTGTTGTACAGTTTGCAGGTTTACCTTGCCATAGGTAACATGTTTATCTGTTACTCTTGGTGCAAACACCCCCAGCTTCTATAGCAGAAGCTTTTGGAAAGGATCACTGGATGTCTGTGTTATTTTTCAAGCACACCGTTGTATTCTGTCATGGGGACAGGAAAATTCAGTCACAAAACCATGCTTTACAGACGATGTGAATGGGTTTCTGTGTATTGCTGTGAGTGTTTTCCTTGGGTGTAGAAACTCATTTACCTTGTCCTAGAGAACTGTCTTCAAGTGCATTTGCTTTCTGTTCTGAATAGATCTGAAAAGAGAAAAAGTAAGTTCTTTTCAGGGGAAAAAATTCTTTTCAGCATTGCTTTTTAGTCAATGGTGCCCTCGGATATTCAGAAGTTGCAGGGCATGAAACCAGGCTCGGCTGCTTTCTCGGGATAGCTGCTGCCTGCCTGCAGCCCGGAGCGGCCGCGGCTTCCTTCGCTTCCCTGTCCGACACACTCCACTCGGGGGTTTGGGGTCTCTGCTGTTCGAAAAGCTTCGACTAAGCCTTTGCAAATGGGACTGAGGCTGGCAGAGAGATGGTTTTCTATGAGAAAAACACAGCTGAGTATGAATGGGTGGTGGTAGACAGTGCACTCTTCTTAGATAAATGCTTTTAAAAAATAAATTCAATAGACTTCAGATTTATGCTTGCTCTTGTGTCTCTTGTGTGAGAGAGGAATTGACTTCTTTGTTTTGTTGTTGTCAGGCTTCTGTTAAAAGAAGGATAAACATTCCCTTTCAGATACAAACTACTTTGTGCAATAGGTAAAGAGGTAGTAGTTACTCTTTTCAGGAGACATTTAGTCTCTTTTTCAGCTTACTCCAGGTGTTTTGGCAGATCATTATATAAATCTGTATTGTGTCCAATCTCAAATATTCTGTCAGCAGTCTTGCCCACCAGCCTCCCTTCTCTCCACCAGCCCTGGAAAACTAGAAGGCTGGAGAAAGCTAAACCAACTTCTAGAAAGTTAAAAGGCTCGCAGAACCTGGAAGGGTCTAGAGAAGCAGCCTGGGGTGACCAGACGTGTGAAGCAGTGAATGAGGTGGCAAGAGTGAGCGTGACAGTCTTTTAGGACAGAAAAGACAACAAATGTGGATGTGATGAGTCGGATGGAACTTTATAAAAGAGTGGGTGGTGGGAAGACGATGAGTAAGGGTGATTGTACTTATTCTTCATAGAGGGAAAGGACAGGAGGTAGCGATGGATGATCAGGCAGCAGATGCAAAGCAAGTATAAGAAGTCTTTCTCTACCATTGCAGAGCAAAATTGTCGACCTCCTTGCTGCAGATTTTCCAGGTGAAAAGGCTATAAATGGTTGCAAAAGGAATTAGAAGCATGGATGAATGGTTTATTTAAATGTGCCTACTTGGGTGCATTCTCCAGGTCAAAGCGCCTGAACTGTGGGTTTCTAGAAGCTGAATAATACATCACCAAAATGCTCTGTACTTGCTTTATTTGTCAGTCTTTCCCAAGCATTTGCTGTAGCCCATAGTCAGGAGGAAATGCTGGGCTCCGCAGACCTTTAGTTTGGCTTGGTTGCACTGGGTTCACGTGGCAAGTGTTCGGTATCGGGGACTCGGGGGGGGCTGCTGTGAGCAGCTGCCAGAAGCTTCCCCTGTGTCCCACAGAGCCGGTGCCGGCCGGCGCCAAGATGGACCCGCCGCTGGCCAAGGCCCAGCCCGTCAGCGACGGCGGCAGCGCCTCGGGGGGACGGAGTGAGGAAGGGGAAAACTTCTGTGCGGCTGCAGCCGGAGAGAGGAGTGAGGCTGTGAGAGGAGCAGCCCCGCAGCCCCCGGCCCAGAGCAGGGCGGGCAGGAGGGCTCCGGGCGCCGGGGCAGAGGGTCCCCGGCAGCCCCCGGGGAAGCCCCCGGGGAGGCCGGCTGTGCCCCTGCGGCCATGGAGCTCCACGGGGGAGCAGATCTGCACCCGCACCCGGGGAGGCCCCACGCCGGAGCAGGGGGATGCCCGAAGGAGGCCGTGACCCCGTGGGCAGCCCGCGCTGGGGCCGGCTCCTGGCAGGGCCTGTGGCCCCGTGGGGAGAGAGAGGAGCCCCGGCTGGAGCAGGTTTGCTGGCAGGACCTGGGACCCCGCGGGGGCCGGGCTGGAGCAGCCTGTTCCTGAAGGACGGCACCCGTGGGGGGACCCAGGCTGGAGCAGCCTGTTCCTGAAGGACAGCACCCATGGGGGGACCCGGGCTGGAGCAGCTCGTGAAGAACCGCAGCCCGTGGGAAGGACTCACGCTGGAGAAGTCCATGCAGGACTGTCTCCCGTGGGAGGGACCCCAGGCTGCAGCAGGGCAGAGGATGAGGAGTCCTCCCGTGAGGAGGAAGGAGCAGCAGAGACAGCGTGTGATGAACTGACCACAGCCGCCATTCCCCGTCCCCTTGTGCCGCTCGGGGGAAGGAGGGAGACAAATTGGGAGAGAAGCTGAGCCCGGGGAGAAGGGAGGGGTGGGGGGAAGGTATAAGATTTGGGTTTAGTTCTTATTACCATACTGATTTTGATTGGCAGTAAATTGGATTAAATTTTCCCCAAGTCGAGTCTGTTTTGCCTGTGACAGTAATTGGGGAATGCTCTCTCCCTGTCCGTATCTTAGCCCACGAGCTGCTGCTCATATTTTCTCTCCCCGTTCAGCTGAGGAGGGCAGTGATGGAGCGGCTTTGGTGGGCACCTGGCGTCAGCCAGGCTCAACCCACCACACTTAGTACAGCAGCTTTAATACTTCTGGGACACAGGAATTTCTGTCTTCAAACATGCCACCTTGTTTTATGAATGGGTCCTGTTTAAATCATGGCGAAATAACAAGGGAAGTAAACAAAAATAACTGGAATTCTAGACAGCTTCAGGTTTACTCAGGTTAAACACTTTTAATATACATTTGTCTTTCAGAAGAGCCAAGTTGATCACTTCAGGGTTTTCTATTTGCATTCCTTTCTGCAGCCATTCCTTCCTGTAGACCAAGGTCGTGCATGTTGAGGGCAGCAGTAATGCTACTCTTGACAGTCTCAAAATCCTCATTTGTCTGCAGTTCTTGTTCAGTAATATGGTCACTGTACTGCAGGTAACTAAACCAAGCAAGAGGGCTTAATAAGTCCCTGAAGATATGTTGGTTTATCTTTCTGAGAGGGTCTTGAGGGTTCTTATGCCTTTGAGAATGAGGTTGTTGTGAGGGTTGGTTGACTATGCATACTGACAATGTCGAGATGTTTTCGTTTGAATATTTAAGGAGTTCTGTTGAAGAAAAACAATCTGATAATACTGCACTATGAAAATGATCATTACTTTACACAAATTCATTATACTTCAAAAAGATGAAAATAAATACCTTGAGCTTCACTTGTTTTACTCATACTGATGCATTTACTATGGTTGCTTTGCTCCCTTTTATTTAACTTCTAACATTGTTTTTATTTTCTTTTCCAGTGGTCTTATTGTTCCTGAGAAAGACAGCAATGAAACAGTGCCAGAAGTTGTAGCTACTTCTGGATACGCTCTTCTGCATTTCTTCAGTGATGCTGCCTATAATTTAACAGGGTTTAACATCACATATAAGTAAGTAGTATCGCTCCAAAGTGACATTGCAGGTTGAGCAAAAGGAGGTTTCCTCTTTTCTCAGTTTTGTCTTGAAATAAGCAATTGCCACTGAAGCATGTAATTATGAGCAGATACTTGAATTTAGATTTTTATCGTTATTATACCCTTGCAATGGCTAATAACTGTAATGTGCTCAGCATTAACTTCAGTTGTCAGTTGTAGGCGTGGGCAACTGTTTGCTCAAAAAGACATGGTATTATTTATTATTTATTTTATGATATTAGACTTATTTGATCATGTTCACTCAAGGAGAATTGACACATTTTGTGCATGTGTGTGCTCTTACGTATTCTGCAGAGATACTTCTGCACAAACACGGTTTTGCATAAGCACACACATTTCATTTGGGACAGTGGACTGTACCTACTGTTGAGGATCCTCAAGCAGTTTTCTTTGGGATGCTCTTTCTTTTTCAGTTCTTGGACTGAATTGCTTAATCTGCCTCCTTTTTAGTCTAGAATGGTTTTGTTATGAGACCCCTACCTGCAGGGCTGCATCCACCTCTGGACCCCTCAGCACAGGAGAGACATGGACCTGCTGGAGCGGGGCCCGAGGAGGCCCCAGCAACGCTCCGAGGGCTGGAACAGCTCTGCTGGGAGGACAAGCTGGGAGAGCTGGGGGGGCTCAGCCTGGAGCAGAGAAGGCTCCAGGGAGACCTTCCTGCAGCTGCCACGGCTGAGAGGGGCTGAGGAGAAAGATGGGGACAGGCTTTTTAGCAGGGTCTGTAGCGACAGGACAAGGGGTGATGGTTTTAAACTAAAAGAGGGCAGATTTAGACTAGATATAAGGAGGAAATGTTTCTCAGTGAGGGTGGTGAAACCCTGGCCCAGGTTGCCCAGAGAGGTGGTGGATGCCTCATCCCTGGAAACATCCCAGGTCAGGTTGGACGGGACTCTGAGCAACCCGCTCTAGTTGAAGATGTCCCTGCTCACTGCAGGGGCGTTGGACTAGATGGCCTTTGGAGGTCTCTTCCACCCCACACTATTCTATGATTCTATGTTATTTGGTTCATATTTCAAGTATCATAGGTGGGTGCTTTCTGTTCACTAACGTATATTTAGTCCTCATTCGTAGGCTTTTTAAAAATAATTCTAGGGAACTCCCTAATTCATCGACTGCTTTTAGAAAGGTTTTGTTTTGAAATAAATGATCTCAGTGTGGACATACTAGCAGAGGTGGAATTTCTTGCTTCTGATGGGGATCATAGGCTTTGAATTTTGGCTCCTACAGGTACAAAGTATGTTTGTGCTGTACTGGGAGATTTTAATTTGGGTGTAACTTGCAGAGGTTCTCACCTTTCCAAAAAGTCAGCTGTAAAATAATTGGTCACAACTGACTTTTTGCAAAAATTGAAAGTTTTCCTTGAAATGAGGTGCTTAGTTTTTTGAATACCAGTCTTGAACTTTCATCCTTATTAGGCACTTAAATATACAGTGGATTCTTTGAAAAATGCAGAACATTTAGCATCCCTTGAAAGCTCCGGAAGAAAATGAGGAGCCTTTGCAAAGTTACTTGAAACATTGCAGCTGAAGCAGTAGAATTTTGAAAGACTGGCTGATACCGTAAGCCATGTCACCATCTACTGCCAGCTGTCGGTGTTGCACCATTGAAATACAAGGGAGACCTTTTCTTGAAGGATGACTTGTTTTTTTAAGTTCCTTTGAGGTATTTTAATATTTCTTTAACTCCTCACTTTCTTGATCATTTCAAACAATTTCCAAGTACTGTTTTGTGTTTTGTTTCTTTTACGTGTTCTGGTCGTTAAGTTTCCTCTGAACATTTTTGCAGTGAGTAGATAAAAGGGTATATTTATTTCATTTAAATTTAACAGTCTCTATAGTTACTACTGGACTTAGGCACTTGACAAACACTTTTGAAATTATGGTCTTGGAGCCAGTGACTTCACTTGTCACATGACAGCGAGAATATTGAGTAGTAATCCCCATCTGGAAGTTATACCAGTTGATACACTGGCAAAAACTGGAATTTGGAAATGAATAGGGTGTCTGAATTTGGATCTTCACCAAGGATGTATCTGGTTTTGCCTCAGCTACATTGCAGATATTATAAAATCAGCAATGATTCAACACAGGCACATCTTTGGCTTGGGATTCATCTCAAGTGTGTTCCTTTGGTAAGCAAATCCCAGAATAGCGTGTAATCGCGAGTAGTTTAACTATAAATTGCAGACACCACAAAAGCCGTAAGTGCTGATTAAGTTCTTCACTTACTGTTGGGCGTTTTAAGGCAATTCATTTGCATTACAAATGGCTAAAAAGCATATTGATAATTTCTTCAGAGGAGTTGTAAGTTTAACTCAGTAAGTGGGGCAGCTCTGTAGATGATAGACAGCGAACAAATCTCTACAAGTTCATCACATCAGGTTCGAATTGAGCGGCTCTCGTTGGTTTGTATGTTAACCAACAGCTGTATTAACTTTCGTTCAACATGGCTCTTGCATTTGTTAATAAGAGGTACGGCTTGGCAATCAGCTTCGTTACTGACGCGCTTTCTTTCCCTGATGTTCACAGTTTCGATATGTGTCCCAATAATTGCTCCGGCCGCGGAGAGTGCAAGCTCAATAACAGCAGCAACACTCTTGAATGTGAATGTGCCAAATACTGGAAGGGAGAAGCTTGTGATATTCCCTACTGCACAGATGACTGTGGGGCGCCTGAGAGAGGGCATTGCAACTTTAATGATACTAAGGCATGTTTGTGCTCTGCAGGCTGGCAAGGTAAGTCTCCTGATTAATGTGGAGAAGCTCTCGTTAAGAGGTTGCCTTTTCTATGTATGGCTCTTGCAGTTTAATTGAGAGTGTTGGAGAATGTTCCACTTGACAAGTATTAGCATTTTTACTAGGAATCTACCTTTTTCTATCAAAAGATCATACCTCATTTGTAACAAATGCTTTTAAAAGCAGTTAAGCTACCATACAAAGCAGTACCAACCTGGTGTGTGCAGGCAGCAGATAAAAACTTTCAACCTCGTTCCTGTGCACCTAAAGCAAATTTGAGCCTAGTGGCAGTAGATAAGCTTTTTGAACATACGGAATGCCTTGTTCGTCAGCCATGTCAGTCTGAGCAATGGTTTGGACCAAACATACCTGTTTCCTTTGCAAAGATACACTGACGTGGAAGAATTAGTCTCTCATGAAATACAACCAGCTACAGCACTGGCTGCCATGACTCAGCTATGTTGCAAAACCAGACAGTATGTTAGGCACTGTGGAAAGAATCCCAAATGAGTATCCTAAGGAAAATGCAGCCAGTACTGAGGTTAGCATGTCTGCCTCTTGGATATAAAATCAGTTACAGGTAACATACTTCAGGGCTGGAAGACCACATCCCCTTATGCAGTGCAGTGCCTCCTGACACTTTTCTGGAGTCTGATTGTGCACTGACAACAAAGATTGGCATATGTTTGCTCAGTTTTTATCCTACCCCTGTTTTTTCCTCTTTTATTTCTGTAGCAGGTTAGTGTGTTAAGGCAAAAAAAAAAAAAAAAATCCCAAACCGAAACAACTCACCAAAAAAAGCCACCCAAAAACCGCAAAGCCCCCAAACAAACCATAGCAGAATGAGATGCAAGTTGCTCTCCTCTTTCTTACTCTGAATCTTCTTTACATCTGAAAATGATCACTCTTCCTGAGAAACCAGGAGTTTTTCAAGGGTGATAAACCAGATTCCAGTCTGCTTTCTTGAACTGGAGATTACTGCTGGTAGAAACTCAGCAAGAACAAGCAGATACTGTCCCTTACAGTCGAGACCACAACTCTGTTATGCAGTGATTCACTTTATTGACTGACTAAAGGATATCCTGATAAACCTATTCCCTTTTCAAGGCTTGAGCCTCTTCAGCAGGTTCCGTGCTCTCTGTTGTCTGTAGTAACCCTGTGTGTGTGGATAGGTGTTGCTGAGAAGGAAGGAGAGCATCCATGTGGCTTTTTACTTTGCTGAGACCCTGCTGCTTGCTGCTCCTCTTCTGCCACACCATGGGGAACTGCGAAGAGAAGCCTGGCAGTGAAAAAGTTGGTTTAAGAGCAGCAGAAATACGGGAAAAAATAAGAAGTGAACAATTCACAAAAACATATTGCTGGGAAGGAGAGGAATGAAAAGAGGGAGAGAGAGCCATAGACCCTTGGGTTTTTATAGCATGCAGTTGAGCAGGTCTTCTGAAGCTTTTGGAGGTTGTGTTGGGGCTTCTGTGGGCACATGGTTGCAAGGGAAGTGCTGGAAGATCCCCTCTTAGTGTGGAGTGGGAAGGGGTCTGCATCGTGCCCTCTTGTAAATCATAGTGGGGAGAATGGAGCAGAGTGTCTGCTTTGCTGCATCCCTGATTCATCTAGTCTGGAACTGCTTTTTAGTTCTGAAAACAATTTTGAATTTGAAGTATCTCATTATGGCTGGGAGACCACACACCGGGTCCCTCACAGACTGCTGGTGTGGGCAAAGAAATGAAGATCACAGCTTCCATCTCTTACCTGGCCATGCACTGTCTTTGTCATCTGTGGTGCAAGATGTTAACTTCTAACTGAAATACAGCCTTTGCAAGAATCAACTCAATTTTTAAACCTTGTTTTCCCAGGTCCTGGCTGTTCAATTCCTGTTCCTGCAAACCAGACATTTTGGACCCGGGAAGAATATTCTCTTCCAAAACTTCCTAGAGCATCTCACAAAACTGTAATCCATGACAATAAAATGTGGATTGTTGGAGGCTATGTCTTCAATCATTCTGACTCTCAGAAGGTTTTAGTGTAAGTATAAACCTAGATAATAAAGTCTAAGTAGAGGAACTTAGATTTGAGAATTATTTTTAGAAAATGTCATCTGACATGCTATGCTTTGGCCTACACTCACTCTCCAGGGGAAGGAAGCAGCATCAAAAACTTAGACTCACATTTGAGATGTGGGAAAACGCTGCTAAAGGGTGCTAATTTTGGAACAGAAAAAGCATGAGGTTCCTGATGTTCAGTGAATTTTTTATTAATCTGCTTCTGACAGCATTTAACTATTAACTATATATTTCTAGGCTAGCTTCTAAATTATATCTGGCCTCATGTTCAAAGAGGGTAGTTTTGCTTCAGTGTTATTAACCCTTCTTTATATTATATCTGTGTGACTTCAGAGTGTTTGGCTCCTCAATTAATATATACTAATTACTGTGCATGTTTATGCATAGTGGATGGGATACCAAACAGGGAGTGGCATTTAGGATGGTGACATCTATGCAATTAGTTGAGGAGATTTAGCAGTAACTAAGATATCAAATAGTAATTGTGTACCTCATGGAAATTCCCCATAAAAAACACTTCAGGCTTCCTCTTGAGCTTGATAGTATTTGGGCAGATATAGGCAAAAGCTGGATTTTTTTCCCAGGGATACCTGCAAGAGCTGTGTGCTCTCCACTCGTGTCCAGACGTAGTAGTTCTTGTAGGGGAAGTTAAAGAAGAGCTGAAAAAGCCCACTTAGTTGTAGAATAGTTGCTGATTACCTCCCCAATTTACTTTTCCAAAGTCATGCTTGATTTTTCAACAGATACCCTGTGGCTTCATTGAACACTTTCTCAGAGATGATTTTATCTTACAGGCTGTAAGCCTAGTGAGTGTAGTTCAATCTTTTATCTAAAAAAACACAGGCCGTTTTCAGGGCAAAGGGTTTATCTTGGTTCAATTTCACAGCAAAAATATGCTTGTATGACAAAGACGTAATTAAAAAGTGCCTTTTAAACACTGGCAGGTTTTTTTATTATGATCAAGTAGTTGGAACTTATCTGAGATTAGCGTAAAGTTTTTCTGCTCTTTTGGGTGGATCATGTCATGTAAGTTCTCATAGCCTAATAGACAATGCATTAACTCTTGGTTTTGCATGGGAAAGAAAACTCAGGGTAAAGCAAATCAATACATGGACGTTAAGTTATAGAGGAGGCTTGACCGGATTTTTTTTTATTCCATGAGTAATCTGTGCATGCTTTGTGCATGCTGAAATGTTGGTGCCTAGGACTTTTGTTAAATAATTTCCCACAAATCCAGGAAAGGATGAGCAATAATTTTCTCAACTTTCATATCTACTTCTTGGGAAATTAATTCAATTTTTATTATACAGGTATGATCTTATTTCTGAAGAGTGGCTTCCACTGGACAACACTGTGAACTCAGTAGAGATGAGATATGGTCATTCGCTGGCATTACATAAGGTAAATTCATTGCTGTAGACTCGCCTCCTGGCTGATTTCTCCCTCTGCGCGCAACCCTTTCCACAGATCAGTCTTGCTTTGTGAGAAGCGTTTCTCCTTCAAAGGCTTGTCAGTAGACATCCCAGTCTGTGTCATTGTACTCCAGGGAGTCCTTGGACTGGTATTTGAGGAAGTCTGTAGTTCCTTTGCCTGTGTGTTCCTTCTTTGCCTTTATCTCAGAGATTTTAAGGCTGACTGAAGTCAGTGAGTCCAGTTTTTCCTTCTTGCTGTCTGTGCTTGCAAGGCATGCCTCATGGCTGGAGTTTGCTGGAGTTCAGCTGGTTCCCCAACTGCCTTTTGTATAGACTACATAAGTATTTTTATGAGCTCTGCTGTCCAAGGCACCAAAGCAGAGCTGGTGAATTAGGGATTTTTGGAGCCTGCTCTGCTTCTGCAGTAGACCTGTGGAAGCTCTTCTTCCAGCATCTGAAACGGCAAGTGGATTTGACTGTTTCTTACCTAATTTCTTGTCTGCATGCCTTGCTGTGGGTGCAGGCCACATGAGAGCAGAATGGCAAAGTCTTTGAAAAGGAAATGAGCTAATCATTTACTGACCTTTGGTTTCGGAATGTTAATTAGCTCATTACTGTGCAAGCCTATATACAGCATAATTATAAACACCTGAAAAACTCCACACAGCGCCATTCACAAACAGAACACTTGAAGAACCTGAGAAGGATGGAAATTCCTACCTACGAGGGCTCAATGTTCAGTCTGCAAATAACTGTTCAAAAGTAGGGTACAATTCAAAAGAACGATCGTGTCCAAAGAAGGGCAGTGAAGCTGGTGAAGGATCTAAAGCCCAGGTCTTATGAGGAGCGGCTGAGGGAACTGGGGTTGTTTCACCTGGAGAAAAGGAGGCTGAGGAGAGACCTCATAGCTCTCTACAACTACCTGAAAGGAGGTTGTAGTGAGGTGGTTGTCAGTCTCTTCTCCCAAGTAACAGGCGACAGAACAAGAGGAAACAGCCTCAGGTTGCACCAGGAGAAGTTTAGATTGGATATTAGGAAAAATTTCTTCACCGAAAGTGTTGTCAAGCATTGGAACAGGCTGCCCAGGGCAGGGGAGTCACCATCCCCAGAGGTATTTAAAAGATGTGTAGATGTGGTTCTTAGGGACATGGTGTAGTGGTGGACTCGGCAGTGTTAGGTTAACGTTTGGATTCAATGATCTCAAAGGTCTTTTCCAACCTAAATGATAGGTTGGAAAAGAAGTCCGTCAGTGACGGACAATGGTTCTCAGGAATTTCCCAAGAAGCACCAGCTATAGTGGAGAATTTCCCTTTCCAAGGTTACCGCCTTGTCAGTAGGGAAATAGGGCTCCACTGCACACTTTGGTGGATTCATGACTGACTCTCAGATGCCTGGAGAAGCCCACAAAGGAAACTGGATGGAGTTTTGGAACATAGCTCTTACAGAATGATTAAAAAAACCCTGTCTAACTCTCCTGGCTCCCTTCTTTCCAAAGGATGCTCATTTTTTTGTCAGTGCATTAACTTGGAAGACAAAGCTTTTAGTGTACAGACACAGAGCAGTTTCCGTCCTAACTGCCTTTCTTCCCAGCTGTCTTCTGCTGTTGGCATTTGCAAGCTATGGCGGGGGGATTCCACTTGCTTACTAAATTCAATTCCAGGGATGTGGATGTCCCCAAGGTCAGGTTGGGTAGGGCTTTGAACAACCTGGTCTAGCGGAAGATTAGGTGATTTAGATGATGATCATGATTCTGTGATTCTGAATCACCTGCCTTCAGGTGCCGAACTTTGTGTGCCTTTGGGAGCCTCTGAGCTCCATTTATAGTGAAAACAGACCAAGTCAGTGCAGGTAGTGAAATCACAGAATCACAGCATAGTTTGGATTGGAAGGGACCTTTAAAGACCATCTACTCCAAACCCCTGTAATGAGCAGGGACATCTTCAACTAGGTCAGGAGATCTGGAAAGCAAGTCGGCTCACCCAAAAGTAGGCACACCTCTGCTTTTGATGAGTTGAATTATGCTGCAGGCTCCACTGTATTTTATATATGTATTTAGACATTCAGCTAGCGTAGAGGCACCTAAATTTTGATGTCTGTCATCTGAAGATCAGTCCTGCCCCATGCACCCCTTCCCCTCCGTACCCTGATGTAGGGTGAATTGCGTGTGTTGAAAGTATTCTTGACGTTACAGCCTTCAGTACAAACCCTGGCAGTTGTGATTGCTTTCATATCAAATGTGACTGGTGAAGGAGATATGTTTCTCCTTGAGAAAGGAGAAGAACTTAGTCTGAGAGAAGGTAAAGTACAATACCTTCATTACTTGTGTATTAGCTGTTACCTAAATGCTAAACTCGTTGGCTTCATTTTAAATCTAACTTCTTTCAGGATGATATATACATGTATGGTGGAAAAATAGATGCGACGGGGAACGTGACCAGCCAGCTGTGGGTGTTCCACATTCCTGACCGGGCCTGGGCTCAAGTGACACCAAAAGCCAAGGAGCAGTATGCTGTTGTTGGCCACTCGGCCCACATCGTCACCCTGCAAGACGGCAGCGCGGTCATGCTTGTTATCTTTGGGCATTGTCCTCTTTATGGGTATATCAGCAATGTCCAGGAATACAACCTGGGTGAGTGGAGCCCTACCTACCATTCGCTTCGGTTTTAACAGTTGGTTTGAAAATTATTTAAATGATCCATATTCCCATAGCAAAACAAAGACAGGTATGTTCTCCTTCTTTTTGTATTTATGAGATGTCCAATGTAACCTCCAGTGTTTGTGTAACACAAACAGTGCATGGGCAGCCATGTGCCTCCAACTTTATACAGCTTGTTAGGTCTGAAAGAAGAAAAAAGCTGTAATGGAAAGGCAAAGTAGGATAACTGTGGGACAATTTAGATTAATTTTCCTCTCTCCCTCTGACAAAGCAAACACTTGTGAAATTGTTTTTGTAACCTGCAAATACAAGAATGACTGTAAGAATTCAGACCAGGTATCCACTTAACATGATATCCCTGTCTCCAGCAGTGGTGCTTAGCCCATGCTTAGGGGAACAGGGAATGAATTTCTGGACTCCCATATCTCTGATATGATTGGGTCCCCATATCTCTGGGAATAGTCCATGCTCTGATTTTAGGATCCAGAGGTTTTGAGTATCACTAGTTCTCCAGATGACCTGAACTTCTACCTAACTTAGCTGCTCTGAAATGGCTCTCTGGAGGCATGTCCCAGTGACCAGGTAGAGAACATAGTTAAGCACAGGTAGTTAACAACGTGAATGTGCTTGTTATTATCAGAAATACTGGCCCTATCTGCACTTCTGGCCTGTTAATCCTTGTCCTTCAGTCACCTTGATCCAGAGGATCTACTGGAGCCTACTGTGTTCACTGGTATCCACCTGAGCAAGATTTCTTCCTCTAGGAGAAAGCTAGAGAAAAGCAGGGTGTGTGGGGCAGTGATTTGTCCTGTCCTGTTTTTGCCATGTGTGATCTTGCAGGCTGTTAAATTCCTTTGCCTTTTGTGTACCTGATGTGCTCTGGAGTTAGGAAGCCTGTGTAGGGTTTCATTCTGCACTTGTTACAGAAAATTGGTGTGTAATTTGGCATTTTTGTTTCACTTGCCATTATATTATGTCTAGAGGGTTTCAAATCAATGTTACTTTAGTGAGAGAGATATAGGGCCATTAATCGCATATTAATGTTTAACTGCAGTGTTCTTCAGTCATACTTAACTTGGTTTCAGTGCTGTCTGGCGCTGTGTGTGTGTATATATATATGTAAAAAAGTGCTTTTGGATACCATTCCAAATGAAGCCATGGTGCTAGCATCTTCATGTCATTGAAATGCAATATACTATTTCTGTACAATATATTATTTCTGTACTTTTTATCTCTCATTTACTTAGCTTGTCTGCAAAATGTAATAAATGACTGTAGAGGAGATATTTCTGGTCTAATTAAAAATACTTGACAATACTTCTTGACAATAAACTCCTTGAAGGAGAATATTTTTGGTTATGAAGTGGTAGACACAGTGTCTAGATCTGAGTCAAGGGAAACACAATTTGTTTCACCATGAGATTTGTTGATAAGTTATTAATGGAGAGAAATTAATCATGTTTTGTCACTCACATTTTTCATTCTCAGCCACAAATACATGGAACGTTTTACAGACAAGCGGAGCTTTGGTGCAAGGAGGATATGGTCACAGTAGTGTTTATGATCCGAATACAAGATCAATCTATATCCATGGAGGTTACAAAGCATTCAGTGCCAACAAATACAGGCTAGCAGATGACTTGTACAAATATGAAGTTGATTCCCGTATGTGGTAAGTAGTTCTTCTTCCTGTATATCACGTTCTTGTTTGCAGTGGACAAGAGGATGGAGTATTTCATAAGGATACAGTAGTATGTAGTAACCTGCATTCAGGATAGGTAGTGTGCTCTGGTATCTGTTCTTTTTATGTCCCTTTATGGATAGAGAATCATAGAATTACATATAATCAAGGCTGTGAATGAGCTAAGAAATGCATTTTAATCTATTGTTGTATTAAAGCTGAAAAGAAAAATATTTGGTGGGATTTTCTTGCCAGCAGTACAGACTGTGCATATGAGCGCAGTTACTGCAGTCAAGTGAGCAATAAGTCATTCTGCAGTTAAGACCGCAAAAGAGTTTCTGTTATAACCCCATTTTCTTCTGGCTCTGTAACTGCTTGAAATGTTCATTTCTATAAGCTGACATCTTCTGTTATTTGTTTCTGCCCAAAGGTGAGTTTTATTTAAAAGCTATAGCAAAACTTCGCAACTTCGAGCTATAGAGGTGAAATACATCTTCCTCAATTTTTCTTTAAGTTGTTCTTAAAGGCATTTTGCAAAAAGGAGACTGTCTTTTGAATTCACACATACCAATTTGAGTCACCATATCGTGTTTTTTTGAGAGTTTAAAATAGTTTGTATTTCTGCAGCAACTGTTTGTGAGTCTATACTGATGAGTAAAGTAACTAGTGACTAATTTCCAAAAACCTTCCTTCCTGCTCTGCTACATGCAGTAACAACCATGCTTCCTTTCTTGGTTCACTTGATCCTCCACTTCAGCCGTGGAGCAGACAAATCTGGCTGAATAGGCAGAAAATGTCACAAATGTGACAATATTCTTCCGAACTGCTGTAGCATCAGCTTCCTCTTGTCATGTTTATTTTGTCAGTCTCGAGAGGACTGTCGGAGCAGGCGAGCACTCGCGTCGCACTGAGACGCGTAGGACTGTCTGCTCATCATTATCTGTACTTCCTGTTTTGTTGTTCTTTGGTAATTTAGACCCTCTCTCCCTCTTGCGATTTCATGGAAGGGCAAATAAAAAAAAGCAGTTCCCTGATCTTTCTTTTGGCAAGTGTGTTTCTTCCCGTGTTCCCTCCGGTGTTTCGACTGGCAGCTTTGCAAGTCTGATGCCGTGGCCCTGGCAGGGACAGAGTAACGCTCAGAAAGCCCCTGTGCGCTGCGATGCCGCCGCTCATGCCTGGGGAGTGGGTCCCTGCTCCAGCTCGTTGATCTGTCATTTGCTGAATATTTTATTGTGAAAGTCTGGGCTTCAGCGCAAGCTGTGTTGGGGATACTGCCATCCTGCAGGCCTGGTGGGACAGCCTGCAAGCGGTGACACCGCTGCCTGTGACACAGATGTGGCTGCGTCGGGGTTTTCCGGCAGTCCCACCCGCTCAAAAGAGTAGGGAAATTCTCCAAAGGGTGACCCTGTGGCTACGGTGCTCTTAATCATGCTGATTAAAGGTGAGGTCAGTGGAAAGTATGATTAATGCTTCTTATGATTAAGTCATGGATGAGGCATTGAGTTTTGCAGGTATTAAACTGCGGGGCTCCGTTAGCAGCAGCTGCAGAGGTTTCCTTAAAATAGGTTTCTTAGTTGTGAGAAAGAGATGATGCCCGGTTTGAAAGAACTCTTTAGGTTACTATAAAATATAGGAGTCTTCCCAGGCAGTGTCCATATTGGCAGGTTTAGCTGACTATGCTCAAAAGCCCAGTTAGTGTGAAAACCTGATAATCCTTAGGGAAGGGATTTTGATGATTTTAAGACCATAGCTTTGGAAAGAGGCTTTCATAGGTATATTTCTCCTATAAATTGGGAAGCAGATGGGAAGATGAGAGAATGAAATTACAGGAGCAATTGAACAGTCTGGAAAGGAAGTTGTTAAATATCTCATTAGGAGAAGTAGTTAAATGCTACCCCCTTTCCTTTTCCCCACATCTCCGAAACCTTTAACTTGGATTTGTGAATTGTTTTGTCTTTGCCAGGTACTCTTCAGTTTCAGTAATACATATATTTTTATTTCTGAAGGACTATTCTTAAAGACAGTAGATTTTTTCGCTATTTGCACACGGCTGTGATAATGAGTGGAACCATGCTGGTGTTTGGAGGAAACACGCACAACGACACCTCCATGAGCCATGGTGCAAAGTGCTTTTCTTCAGATTTCATGGCGTATGATATTGGTGAGTTCTTGCAGAAATAATAATAATAAAAAATCTTGGGTATTCAAACAGAGCTGTCTTCAAGAAGACTAATTTACGTGCTGGGTATATTATACCAAATGCTACTAAGCATACTGCAGAAGAATGTGTAATCAGGAGAGGCTCGTTTAGCTTGCTACACATTACCAAGCAAATGATCGGTGCAGCGATTTCTAGGCAAATAACAGCAGCAGTTATTTGGTCAACAGTTTATACACAACCTTGGGCATTAAAAATTACTCCTTAAACAGAAAACATGTTATTCTACCATCTCGGCCATAAAGCTATCCTGATATTTTGAGTATGTTTTAATCTCTGATTAATCAAAAAGGCAGGCTGTTAGGACAGTTACAAGCACTGGCCACTGCTGAAGCTCGACTTGTATGTTGGACGCTCTTGTTTTAACTGCAAGCTGGCTGACTTGTTTGGCTGTGCTGTTTGTAATATCAGCTTGTTTATATGTACGTTTTATAAGCATAAATATCCCCATAAGCACTATTTAACAGTAAAGCCAAACGATTCAATTTTATTCGGAAGGATTGGGTTTTGATGAGTTTGAATAGCCAGAAGAGGGCAGCGTTTCTTTGTGAATTTGGAGGCCAGAGACAATGCATTTAAGAAGAAAAGAAAAAGAGAAAAAGAGATGAAATTATATAAAAGAAGGTGCATGCACATCCAGATAATTCGTGCTGGAGAAAAATACCATTCTGTACTCATTCTGCCTTCTGCTCTTGGAATTCCTTAAAGGTAGGCTCTTGTGATTGATTCCTTGAAATAATCATGTAAGCCTAAATTCTTGGAGTGACTGTCCACTGAGATGTCACTCCTGGTTTGTGAAAGGAATGTGCAAGCAAATGGATTACTTTCAGCAGCAGCAGGGTTTGGCATCCTGGTGCTATTTTGCTGTCTGTTACAGGGATTGTTCCCTTCTGCTTCCTGTGATTTCAAGTCATATTCCTGTTGAATTTATTATATGCCCCTAACCAGCTTTATTTTGAGTTTTTTCCTTGAAGAATTAAAACGAGATATTTTGACGGTCATGGACAGAGTAACTTTGATAGCAATAGTGATAGATTTTTCTTGCTACATTTTGCTATCTCCCCCAACCCATTTGAACTGTCGATTAGGTGTAAGCCTCAAATTGCATTAATTTGACAAAATATGCCAATAATGATGTTCATTTTGATTCCGTTTAGTTCCTGTTATGTGAAATAAGCATTGTAGTCAACTTGCCCAGTCCTTACCAGTTTTACACCAAGAATTAGAGCTTGCATTGATTGCATTTCACATGACAGGGATGAGAGGGGTTCTGGTGCTCTTGGGTACTTTCAGTCCTTAGGGCAGAGACTCTCAGGCTGGAAATAACAGCTTTTTTCCAGAAGAAAAAAAATGTTTCTTTTTTCTTCTCTTCTCATGGCAGGGCACCTTTCTTTGCCTTATCCCATTGGACCAGGAGCACTACCAGGAATACGCTAGGGTGCTGGCTGATAGTTAGTGTCACAGCAGAAACACCTTCCTGTGGTTTTTGAACAATGTCAGCAGTAATTATATTGGGTCTTCATGGGAATAAGCCCATATATTTTGGGGAAGCATTGTAAATATCAAAGCTTATTTTGGTCATGCCACCACAGATGGATATGGCTATCACATCTTTAATATTAACATGCTTATGTGTTTGTTATCTATACCTTGATGCTCCCAAGGCTCAAGCTACCCAGGAGAAAACCAAGCAGCAAGGTCAATTGGTACTGAGTGCCTTCGGAGGAGAGGTGTAGTCACTGGCTCTCTTAGCATACTGTAGAAGTAGGGAGTATCTGGCTAATTTGCTCATTTTTAACATCTTGTTGAAGAAGGTAATATCTTAGTGATCATAGTGATGGTTGGATGACTGCAGAAAACAGAAATTAAAATGCAGTCTAAAATAAAGGCTTCAAAAACAGGTGTTTATAGAATCATAGAATCTTTGGGTTGAAAGGGATCTTTTAAAGCCATCTAGTCCAAGCCCCTTGCAATAAGCAGGGACATCTTCAACTCGAGCAGGTTGCCTGTCCAACCTGACCTTGAATGTTTCCAGGGATGGGGCATCTACCACGTCTCCAGGCAACCTCTGCCAGGGTTAAAATCTTCTCTTTAACCTTTGCCATTAAAACTTATTTCTGCAGTAATTTGTTTTATTTACCATGTCAAATTTTTCTGGTTTTCTCTCTCCAAATTTCCAAGTAATCAGATTACATGCGTTGAGTGTTGTGAGGACATACTATCTGCTTTTTTGTCTGTGTAGGATGCAAACAGATGTCACTGAGATGTGTGCTGAGATTCTCTGGAAGTTTAGCAGATTAGGTAGATCTGAGAATGCATTAATGCTTCTCATCCTTTTATCCTCTACTTGACCAAGTTGGGACTTAATCAGTCAAAATTGTCCAGGTGGTGCCCAGTTTTGGAAGCTTTTAGGGTAGCAATCCAGCTCTCTGTGTGTGTTTGCATTTCTTGTTGCTTTTCAGGACAAGCTTTTGGACTGTGTTCGCATTCAGGTTGGGTGAGCACTTGGGTTGAAGCGTCTCTCAGTATTTTTCCTACACTCTGCGCGCTGCAATGACTAGTTAGCACTTCCTATCCCCATAATTGGTCTCTCTGGCCTTCTATAGAAGAGTTTCCTGCTCTGCAGCTGTTTTGTCTCTGGGCGTACAAATGCCTAACTTGAATCCTCTACCTCCTCCTCTCAACAATTCGTAGCAGCAAAGGAACCACGTGTGAGTGGCAGCCCTTCCATCGCTAGATGTTCACCTCCAGGAGTGAAAAGGCAAGGGTCGTGCTTTCTGAAGGGTCATGTCCCTTGCACATGGGATGTGTCTAAAAGAAGAATTGAAACTTCACAGGCAGAACTGTCTCAAAATGTAGTTACTGGGGTTTAAGTAACTGTTCTTCTCCATTTCTAAATAAGTTTTAACTTTTTTTTTAAATCAGCATTAAATGTTCCTGTAAAGGCTATACTACTATAATGATCTTTTGTCCCCACAGGAGAGAAATTAAAACTCTTCTATTTTACAAAAATTCACTTCTGATGACAAACATAGAAAGAAGCTGGATGTTTTCATAGCATGTGTGTTCCATTTGAATGGTTTATTTAATAAATCCTGTGCATTGTAAGTTTTAGGCTTGGCTTAACTCATAAGTCAGGAAGGAGAGGATTCTTTATATTTTCAGAATCATTCATTTTTTCCAATACTTGATCTTCAGTTAAACATGGGAAAGAAGCTTAGAAAGCAAAACATTCCAGGCCTTCTATTAATCTAGAAAAATATGTTTCTTGGCCTCACATAACTCACTACTTGCTGGATAAAAAATTGAAAATTCCTGTCCAATTTTGTTGAAGTTGCATGTTAAAAATGGGAGCCATGCATGCTTGTCTCAGGAGTGATGCTGGACTAGGTTAAATTCTTTGGGAATCTAGCAAATGGTGTTTAAAAACAAACTTAAAAATCATGATTTAGCCAAGTAATAAATCTAGCCAGCTGGGTGCTATGTCTTTTATTAATCAGCACTCTTGAACAGAAGTTTCTGCTGGAGCAGAGGTTAAGACAGTTGTCTTACCCAAAAATTCCCCAATTAAATTTGGTGAAAAACTAGTAAGGTTGTTTTTCTTTTCTCTCTGACTTTATTTACATACTAGTTTGGGTTTGTGGATGTTTTTTCTGAGGCTCAGTCCATGGCACAACAGTTTTATTTTGTATTAAATCATCTGAGTATTTGAGTGCTCTGTAGATTTTTAGAGCAGATTGACTTTTCTGTCTTAATTGCATAAATTGCATACAGCTGCCTCTGGGACATTAGCCCCCAAGGTGATCCCATTCACTTTGTGAAGTTTAAGTGATATAAATTGTACTGACTTTTCCTGCTTTTTTTTCCTTTGATTGCTCAGTAGGTTATATGTTTCTTAGCTTGTTTTTTTCATCTTGACTAAAGGAAGAAATTACCTGAGAAACCAAGTAAAAAATGAAGCAGAACTTATAAATGTTATGCTAATAGAAAAAGATGGAATAATCTCACATTATATTAAAAAACAACCACAAATCCTTAAGCTATGACGAGCAAAAAATAGTTTTAAAAACATGGATATCTACCCTCTAGGAACGTAATTGCAATGGAAAAAGAAAAAAGATAAGTCTCTGTTCTCAGTGATACTGGTTTGGAGCAAAACTGCAAATAATTCGCATAGAAACAGATAAAACTGAACTTGTTACACAGTGAAAAGTTTCACTAGTAAAGGAGAAAAAGCCACTCAACCCACCACCATTTAATTACACGTGATTGCCAAAAAAGCTAATAATCCCTTCAACACAGTGCCCTGAAACTTTCCTTTTTCATGAACTGTTTAGGTGATGGAGCAGAGCCATTACCTCTTTCTGTTCCTTTTTTGTCATGCCATAGCAGCTGGGTTGAAGACTAAGCATTAAATCTTGCAAAAGGACATAACGCAGCACTTTCTTAAACTGTCCTGTTTCACTCAAGATTTATGTTCTGGTGGTGGGAGGAACGGTCGCTCTATAGTTATTGAAGTACTTTGGGATCTTTCAGGAAGAAATGTGCTACATAAGTTGAGTCAGTAATTATACAGAGAAACGTTTCTGAAATGAGCTGTCTTTAATCCTAGCGTGCGATCGGTGGTCTGTTCTTCCTCGCCCAAGTCTCCATCACGATGTGAACAGGTTTGGACATTCTGCCGTGCTCTACAACAGGTAAGGCTACAACCAACCTGGCGGGTATTGGCATTTTTCATACCTCAGTAAACTTATACACCCGTGTGTGTCGGTGCACATGCGTGTTGATACATGTACATCGGTAACGTTGAGACCAGACGTTGAGGATCCGTTGCAAGCCTCTTGAAATTCTCAGATCTTCATTCTTGTAATGTCTTCAGTATCCACCTGTACCTGTTAGCCCTTCTTCATTAGACTAAACTGTCTCAGCTCACTTCTTTAAAAAATTTTATTTTTTCATATTTCTGTTCCTTTTTCTAATTTTATATATATTTCTATTTCTTAGTAATTTCATAATTTCATTTATTTCATATTTCTGTTTCTTACTTAGCTGCACTGATAACTTTTATCTCCAAATCGTACTTTCCCTCGTGGTTTCTAAATTTGTCCATGTTTCAGTTTACGTAGCTTATCGTCTGTGGCTCTTTTTTACCGTTCACGTGATGTACAGTATTTAGGTGAAATCACGGGTGAGTTTTCTGCTGTTCAGCATTATATCGCTGTAATAATATCTGTGCTCTCAGGTGAACATCTGTTAGTGTATTTGAGTCTGCAGAACTGAGTTTGAGAGGCGACATTTCTTAGGAGTCTTTTGTTCTGGTTCCTTTATCCTTTGAGATACTTTCTGTAAATCAGTAACATTATTTAAAGCTCAGTTTAAGGCAGGCAGATAACTGTCACTGCCTTGAAAAGGAAGGTGTGCTTCTAGATACTCGTTTTGTCTCACTATCTATTTGTTTTAGTGTATACTGAATACCAGTGATATGTTTGCTCCCATGAAGGACAATTAAGCCCATGCTTTAGTTCTTTCCTAAACTATGGTGAAAAACATATTAAAAATACTTATTATTCAACCTAAACTTTTATTCGGTTGCATTGACTCTTCTTCACTGTCTTATTAAATGTACATTTACAAACATGGATGCACAAGTTTTTTTGGGTAACTGATGAAATACGATGTTTTGCCTGAAGCAGTTGTGATACTAAAGAAGGTTTAAAAAAAACACCTTTTTCTTCATCCTCCTGCCCCCCCAATATTCTTTTGTTTTGGGGTTGTGTTTTTTTAATTGACACAATGACTCTTTGCTCAGTTGCTAACAGCCATGAAAATAACTGTGGTTTTGTCACAGTGGTGTAGCAAGATGTGACAACACTGAATTGTTTTGTCACAGTTTCTGAACACTGGTTTAGCGGTGTGATACCATGTCCCTGGTTTTTAGCCTTCCTCCCTCTCTTGCCACTGTTCTTTACAGGAGGATCCCACATTTCTGCAGCGTTTCATGTATAGTCATGCTGATCAGGTGTCACCCAGAGTTTTGGCTGAAGGGGAAGGTCAGACCATGCCCTTGGAATGGTTTGACTCTGACTCTCTGGCTTCTCTGAAGCAGTGGAACTTGACTGACCTTTTCATTAGTGTCTTCCTTAACCAAGAGCTATTTATTTGGTTTTACACATGCTGGAATGTAGTAAAACACGTTGCTCACACCTTGAATCAAATTGACCTGCAGGAGCGCATGGTCTGTAAACACAGGCAAAAATATATATATCTTTACTTACATTTTTGTCTAGCACCATGTACGTATTTGGAGGCTTCAACAGCCTCCTCCTGAGTGACATACTGAAGTACACACCCCAGAGATGTGAAGCTTTTGACAACGAAACGGCTTGCTTGCAAGCAGGTCCAGTCGTCAGATGCGTGTGGGCTGCCAGCCCTCCTCACTGTGTCCCCTGGGAAATGGCGACGGTAGAGCAGCAGCAAAAGGTCTTTGAAGACTGCCCTCCCAAGCCAGGTATGTGTCATGTTCTTTCCCTGTCCCTCACCAAAAGGTGTGTAGGGTCTTTTTCTTTTCCAGATTCTGTCTTGTGTTAGTTGTATGCCGTTAGCAGATCAGGTTCAAGATGGGGGGCTGTAGTTGTGCTTCCATATGTGCTCTGGGAGACCTTCCTCTGACTAGCTGGCTGCAGCAACATGGAGATGTTTCCATCTCTCACTCACCCTGAAGCTGGTTGCTCATTAATTTTTTTTTCCTACTGTACTGCTTTACTTACTTTCCTATTCTAAACAGGCATCATCAGCCAGGGTTCAGGCTTGGACCATTGCTCTGTAGATGTTTGCCCCAAGAATTGACCTTGTGAGAGCCAGCAATTCGCTGATGAGCACCAGCGGGCAAGGGAGGGGGATCTGGGTCCTGCGGCATTATCCTGTGCTCTTCAAGAGAGACAGCAGGAAGAATGTTTAAAGTTATTTTAATTCTCCTCCTATGGTATCATATGGATAGAAGCATACAAAAAGAACGTTTGTTTTAAGGTCTAATTCCTGTGTTCTCTCTTATGATAATTTTAAAACAACTTTTCAACGCTTTTTCCCAATGCATTCATTGCTCTGAATTGAATTATACAAACCTTGATTCTGTAATAGATGGCAGCCTTTAATTATTTAAAAGAAATTGATGTAAAGGGACATTGCTTTGATGGGCTCTCAATGTACAATAAATTTTCACAAAACACAGGCGATAAGCAATTGGAAAGATGAAGTGGAAAGTTCAAGCTTTGCATGAAAATGCTCCACGTAATTGAAGGCGAGGCTTGCGGCAAAATGGGCCTGTGGTGGGAGATGTTCATCGTCCTTGTGAAATGTCCTCTGGCATCGTTTGCATGGGCATTGACCGAACGTGCATGCCTGGGCTCAGTTCAAGCGCTTCCATGGCTTGGTGCATTTTCTGGTGGTGTGTTTTACGGCTCTTTGGGCACAAAAAATGATTGATGCCGCAAATGAATGCGGTTTTCTATCAGTTCAATCACATGAGAGTATCTGATTTACTAGGTAGTTGGTAACGGAAAATCTACAGGCACTACTGTTTGGTTATATCTTTTGCTATATATAATCAAGTTCTTAGAGCTCTGTCAGGAAATGCCTGTTTTTGGTCATGCAGGTTTTTTTCTTTAATAGTTGTAGACAATGAGAAATGTGATCAGATTACAGACTGCTATAGCTGTACAGCAAATACAAACAACTGTCAATGGTGCACTGACCAGTGTATCTCAATGCATAACAACTGCACAGAGGAACAGGTAAAGTCTCTCTAATACTTCTGTAGTTTAAATTTAGCCTTTGATATATCAAATGTCCAGATGCCTTTATCTGTCGGTGTTATGACCCCTGTTGTTTCATTATTTCCAGTGCTTGTGTAGCTCTGAGCTGCTAACATGCTTGGATTTTTTTTTTTTTTTTTAAAATTGGTCCAAGGGCTTTTCATGGGACGCTTCACTTAAGTTAGGAGGATGGCTGTGGGCAGGGGAAGAGGTGGTGTGATTATTCAGTAAGGCATGTAGCCGTTTGGGTTTGCTATCAGCAGACCTTTCCCTAGAAAAAAAAACCTAACCCTTTTGTAAGAGCTCTAGTAAGGAAAATGTATCAGATGGTGGCCTGGGGGAATATCCTGAATACACAGTACAGGCTGTGTCCAGTGTCACAGCTTTTGAACATAGAGGTTGCTTTTTAGGTCTAAACCGTGAAGTTCAGTGTGGTAGTCATTATGGCAGTTACAAGCAGGCATTGGGTGGGAAAAAGCCTCATCTGTGCTATTTATTTTAGGTTCCTATTACTCTATATGATAATTGCCCTAAGGATAACCCTGCCTACTACTGTAACAAAAAGACAAGCTGTAAAAGCTGTGCCATGGATCAAAACTGTCAGTGGGAACCTAGGAATCAGGAGTGCATCGCTTTACCAGGTAGGTATTGCTTGTATTTGTGTAAGAAAATAAGCCCAATTCACCCCGTCCAAAAAGTTGTCGGATTTTGGTGGGTTTTTTTTTTACCTCCAAATCTGTGATCTCTTAGGGCTAGGCTGGGGTAAATGATGTTCTTTAATCATACGAGCTTTGGTATGACACTTTATTTCTATTAATCAGAAAGTCTGATGGAATATTTTTCAGTCCCAATTGTCTGAAGAGGAGTATGATCATTTGTATAATTATTAAGCTGTATTCCATCTCTCTCTTTTCATTTGATAAAAGCAGTACTGTTGATATAATAGGCTTCTGGAAGGTATTAGATTTAATAATGCATGCTATTTAATTTTAGAAAGTAAAATTGAGCAAAAGCATAATGGCACATACTGGACGAATTAGGCAAATAACACCTAAAGTGCATAAGGAAAATTCTTCTCTGAGAGCGTTTGCAGTGGGAGCTCATAGGAGTTGATCGTTAGTACCCCTGTAGTAATGTAGGGTTTTTTTCCCAGTGACTGGGAGAGAGATCCAGCATCTTCAGTGAGTGACATTTACAGTTAATAAAATGAAGAGAAAGGGGGAAAAACAACACAGGCAGAAGCTTTACATGGGCATGGAAAGCCTTCCTCTAGTAATTCTGATAGGTCTGGACATGTCCAGCTCTGGCATTTGCTATTCTGGAAGAGTGGGGAAAAAAAAAAAATTAAAAGACTTTGGAGAACTCTTGAGAGCAAGAAAAACATCTTTTAATGAGATAGATGAAGAGCATGGTCTGTTTAATTTGTTGTAGAAGAGGGGATGACTTGATCATACGTGTAAAAAGCCCATCTGAAAAACTGCCACTTGAGAGCTTTTCAGTCTGTTAGCTGATTCTAAACCAGGACTCTGGAACTAGACGTTAGCTCTACAATTCACACTGAAAAAGTCCATCAGTTTTTTTTGTAAGAGTGGCTATGAGTGGGGGGAAATAATTACCACAAAGTGCAAGGATTTCTTCAGCAGTAAGCGTGGCTGGGCTTAAGATGAAACGGGGATTAATCCTGGACATTTGGTGCTGTGGACAGGATTAGCACAACAACCCTCTTCCGTTGAAAGGTATCCTAACAGCTGTGGCTGAGTAAGTGACTTTAAGCCATCAGCAAAATACCCATTTGCTTTCCTTTTTCTTCTACTATGATTTTACTATTTGATGTTGTGATAAGTTCTTTGCCAACCTATTGCAGATAACTAAGTGGTAACATCGCACTTCAGCTCGCCCAAAAAGCTTTCCTTTTCCTTGGGTATTATTACACAAAAATACTTCTGAGCATGCCGGTAAGTCATGCTGGTTTGGGATGAGGCTTTAGGTTTTATTTTGGAGGAAGAGCTCTCTGGCTACTTCGAATGTTGTGAAGGTCACTTGCGTCTCTGGTTTTACTTTCTTTCCCCTTCTCCAGAAAATATCTGTGGAACAAACTGGCATTTGGTTGGCAACTCCTGCTTGAAAGTTACAAACGCAAAGGAGAACTACGATCATGCCAAACTGTCCTGCAGGTCCAGCGGTGCTTTGTTGGCTTCCCTCACGACCCAGAAAAAGGTAGAATTTGTTCTAAAGGAGTTGCAGAAGATGCAGTCTTCGGTGAGTGCTTCTCTTTTATGTCCCCTGAGTAATTAAGCTCTGACTGTGGAAAAGTCCTTGCTGTGGTATTGTATGCTCTGTACAGAGTAGACATGCCTCTTAACTGAAAAGGACTGATTTTTCTTTTGAAATTCAACATAGCCTATGGGTGCTTTTGAAGTGGAATTGTGGAGAATGTAAATGGGCAAGATATATATAAACATACACTGTGCCTCAAAGGTATCACTTTCTATAATGAAATCACACAGGCATTTCTCTTGTGGGATACATGACTGCAGCAGGAGTCCTCTTGTGACTTGTACACAGTATTTCATAAATAAATGTCCCTTTGGGGCACCAGAGGTGTTTAATGTAAAGCATTTAAGTTATTTATTTCACTCAGAAAAGTGTCTGTTCAAAATGTTGGCTCCTTACTCCAGCAAATAAGCTGCTTGGCTTATTTGGAGTTATTTATGTTTGATTTAGTGGCAGGTGCTTTTCTGTCGGAGCCGGTGAGAAGTGAATTGGAATCTGTCCCTCTTCATGCATCAATAAAATAAATATTTTTTAATTTCCGCCCCCCCAGTCCCTGACAGAAGCGTGGAGGTATTCAGGGCAGGTTGTGTAGGTGCTGCTACAGCCTGAACGAACAATGTTGCTCTGCAGCTTTGCTGAAATCCTGGTGTGGGCTGTAGAGCTGCTGTGGCTTGACAGCACGTCAGAGTAACTCCTCTTGGGTCCCAGAGGCCACGTGGGCAGGGCTGGCACTCAGGAAAGTTCTATATAGGAAAGATGAGAGTGGAGGCAGTGAGGTGAGAACGTACTTCAGTACTAAAGAGAAATATTCCCCTGTTGAAATAAAAACATTTCCTGCTTTGATTCCCTTTGTAATTTTTAAGTAGCATTTTGACAATTACGGGGTTTTAGAGAGGATTCAATTTAGCCAAGGTAAGGTGAGGTGCAATTCAAGCAAGATTGATTGTTAAATCTTGCATAAAGAGAGAGAGCCAAGCCTGGGATATTGTAAAAGACCTGGTTCGAGCAGCTCGGGGTGTTTCCAGGTATCCCAGTGGTTAAGTGTGGTGTAAATTCCTAAAGACACATGGCAACCCTTCCCTAATAGTGCTTGAAACATTACACCAGCGAGGAAAAAAACTCTTAACTCTTTTTTTTGCATCTACAGTATTGCTTAAAAAGTGAGCCTTAGAAATCTAAAGCAACTATTAACCCTTTTTTTTTTAGTGGATATTAGTATTGTATGCTTGTAATGTGGGAAAATGCCTTTGCTAAAAAGCCAGCCTGTATCTGGTACTTGAATTTTTGCCATTCAATGGCACGCTGCTGCTGGAGGAGACTGTACTTTGCAGTTATTCCTTTTTTAAGTAAGCTGTGTATAGATGTTTTGTAATAGTACGAAAACATATTGGTGTTGGCACATAGTGCTTTGTAACCCTGTTAGAAGTTGCAGCTCTAAGGTTTAAGACTGCATATATCAGCAAGAGAAGATGTACGGTCTAAAGCCTTCCTAGGACAGCCGTGCCACCAAAGTGTTTTGATGAAGAAAAAATTTGAACAGTAAAGTAACATATTCTACCAATACAGTTAAAATGCCTCTCCCCCAAAATAAGTGTGCCAAAAAAAAAATCACCAGTAGAAATTGTTGTGTTATGGTTTCTTCGTATTGAGAATTTTATTGCTATCAATACTAATTTAGGTTTGACTTGCTCTGTGTCTCCACCCCTCCGTATATACATTCTTAGGTAGCAGAGGTCTTCTAGCCAGACTGTAGACTAGGCAGATTGTATCATTTAAATTGTGTAGAGTGACTGCTAGTTTTCTTCCTAATGTCAAACTGTAGCTCCAGAAGTTTTTTTCCTGTGTCTAGCAATTTATAGGAGTCACAAACATATAAAGAGCAACTTGCAGTTAATTGCATAGTCAGCCAGCATGAATGTTTGACTTGTTCTCCTCCTGGTTTAGATAACTAGAAATGCAGGTTGAAAAAGAAAATAAAATTAAAAAATTGGTGTTGCCTGAAGGATTTCTCTTTCTCTGTGGCATTTAATTCTGGTAGCACTGAGAAACAAGTATTTCCCTTATTACATTTTTGCAACACCTAACCAGGCAAGGTTGTTTATAAGCATTATATGGTGATGTGTATTTTCTTTTAATACTTAAGGTAATAAAACTGGGTATTAAATCTACCATTTTCCTTTATTTCTAGCCCAAAACTTTGACCCCGTGGGTTGGACTGAGGAAAATCAACGTGTCATATTGGTGCTGGGAAGACATGTCTCCCTTCACGAACACCCTGCTCCAGTGGCTTCCCAATGAACCAAGTGATGCTGGATTTTGTGGTTATTTAGCTGAGCCTTTCCAGCAGGGACTGAAGGCAGCAACGTGTATCAACGAAGTCAATGGCAGTGTCTGCGAAAGGCCAGGTAGTTACATCTAACTTGTGTGTCTCATAGGGAGCATCTTGACTAAGAAGTATTTCTGTTTCCTAGAGAGTAGAGAGGATCCCATTCATCACACTTGAAACTAGCTGCATCATGACTTTGCCAAAGAAAAGTAGTTCTGAAGAAGTGTCCTGTGTAGGTGTTTCATACAGGAATTGGAGATTTTAAAAATAGCTCTAAATTTATGCTGTTAACTGTAAAATGGTTGAAGTACATTATAGTTTAATTATTTTTCTCTAAATTGCATACCTGAGGAGGACATTTAGGTTAATTATGGTATGGAGCAATCTCCTGTTTAAAAAAAAAAAAAAAAAAAATAAAAGCTACTTTCCAATTGAACTCTCCTTTCTCCCCTCCCCTGCTCCATAGCCAGAGGAAGATTTTATCAAATTTTGAAATTAATTGGGCAAGACACTTTGGACATATGAAAACTTGGAAAAAGAAGCTATTTGCTTTTGGGAAAAGTCTTCTAGCTTTGTTGGAACTGCATATCTTTTAAAAAGGTTTGGTCTGTTAACTCTCCATTATAGCTGATTATTTCTGAATACCAACTAGTGCCTCTTTAAGTTTTAAGAAAGTTGGCTGCTTACATAGAAATTTCTAAGTAAGCTATACTACTTGAAATCATTCTTTGTGGAAGTGCAGAATACAGATCATGAATGTGGAACCTGAACTCAAAATTTTGTATATTTTAACTTGAGGCACTTTGAATCGGTCTAAGCTTTAACTTACTTTTTATGGTGTGAGAATAGGCACTTGAAACAGATGATAAAGCACTGGCTCACACCAGAAACTCCTGAGTTAGTTCTGCTTTCAATACTCATTTTATGTGTGGAACTGCTCAAATAACTTAAAACACATCCCAGTGTGCTCACATAAAAAGTGGGGTTTCTTCCCAACGCTTCAGTTGGGACCATAGCGAAGGAACACATCAACAGACCTGCAGAGACAAGAAAAGCACATTCATAACCCTATAGAAATTGTTTTTAAGGTGGATACTTTAAAAAGCATTAACACTTATGAAGGATACGTAATAAGAGAAATGATTTTACAGTACTTGCTGTGTTTCTCATATTCACCATGGTAGAAAGGTATTTCCAGCTCCATCCAGCCCATGTTGTGGTTTATCCCCAGTGGGATGGGGGAGAGAATTGGGAAAAAAACTTGTGGGTTGAGATAAAAACAGTTAATAGGACAGCAAGAGAAAAAGAAACAACAATGATAACAGCAATAATAATACCGATAAAGGAATGTACAAGAGCAAGTGATGCCCAATACAGCGATTGCTCACCACCCGGTGATCGACAGCCCGTCCCCGAGCAGCGATTCTCGCCCCCCCGGCCAACTCCAGTTTATGTACTGGGCATGACGTCATATGGTATGGAATATCCCTGTGGCCAGCCTGGGTCACTGTCCTGGCTGTGTCCCCTCCCAGCTCCCTGGGCACCCCCAGCCTTCCTGCTGGCAGCCCAGCACGAGAAGCTGGACTCTCCTTGAGTACGTAGCAACAACCCAAAACATCAGCACCTTATCAATGTTTTCTCATCCCAAATCCAAAGCACAGCCTCACACCAGCTTCTGTGAAGAAAACCAGCTCTATCCTGCCTGAAACCAGGACAGCCCACCACAAACGAGGTGTTTCAAGACTGTGAGATGGAACCATTTTTCAGCCTGAATAGTAAACAGGGTTTTTATCTTCTGTCTTTCTATCTCGGGGCTCGTTACCTGTGTCTTGTTGGAAGAAAGCTGACTCTTGTCCTCCTGCCCACAGCTAACCACAGCGCCAAGCAGTGCCGCACGCCCTGCGCCCTGCGGACGCTGTGCGGGGAGTGCACGAGTGGCAGCTCCGAGTGCATGTGGTGCAGCAACATGAAACAGTGCGTGGACTCGAATGCTTACGTGGCCTCCTTCCCTTACGGGCAGTGCATGGAGTGGTACACCATGAGCAGCTGTCCGCGTGAGTACTTCCTTCTGCCTCTTGATGGGAGGGACAGAGTCTTTTTGCTAGCAAAAGGTCATCTAGCTCTGCACATCGGTTATATTGAAAATCCCCTGGGTGAAGGTACCTGAGCCCAGGAGCTCAGTGTGTGCGGCTCCATCCTGCGCTATATTCTGCCTCATGTAAAGCATTTAATGCTTTTAGAATTAGGTCCCGGTTATGGGAACTATCAATTCAACTAAATGGCAGAAAGTCAAGGCTTTCAAGTGAGATGATGAAATCTCCAGGTTTTTTTTCAGGGAGAGAACTACTTGCTTCATTATTTGAATTCCTACCATTCGAATTAATTGTTACATAATTTCATGTGATGAACTTCTTTTTGTATCTCTTTTATTCACCTATGGAGCCATGTAATTTAATGTTAGATTATATTTATCAAATCTAAATTAAGGTTTACATGAGTGTTTTATTCTGAAACACTGGACATAGCCCACAGTAGGAATTTCTAACTTTATTTTGAATAAATTATTTATTTTTTCCCCTTTTAGGTAGGTGTGAGAAAACTGCAGAAGAATTATGGTACTTTGGAATATTGCATTTTGTTTTCAAACTGGGGTGAAATAGTCTAGAAATTTAAAAAGTAGCCAAAACAATTTTATAAATTATTTTTAGTTATGTTGAATTCTTTAGGAGCTGAGTGTGGGCAGGGGAGTCAGGAAAGCCAGGGCTCTCAGGGTAGCAGACGGAGAGGAGTGCGTATGTTCCCCGGGAGGGAAATTGGGCAGTTTGGGTTGATGCAGTTACTCCAGGAACTTTTGGAAGCTGATGAGAGTAAGCTGAGTAGCTCAAAGTGTTGCAAAATAACAGATGGAGAAAATGAGTTTTAGGTAACTGTCAAGCATGACAGTGTGAACTTCCCGTATAGCCCGAAGTCAAAACTTGGAGGAAGCATCAGGCAGGAGATGAGTAAGCTGAAATAATGAAAAACAATGTTTTTCTACTACTTTTTTTTTTTTTTAGGCAAATATTGTCAATTAAAACCTTGAGATAGAAAGTCTGCTCATCTTGGAACACCAAGAATTTACTCCGTATTTTTTAAGATGGCATTGGGAAAGGAATAGAAAAACTTCTCTATATATAAAGAGTTTGTCACCCCTGAAGTACAGTCCCATTTGAGAAAGGAACAGTAAAAGGCTGGCGATGGCTTTTCCTTGAATTAGTCGACTGCTGAGCCCAGGGGACCTGCATGTGGCACTCTGAGCATCCTAAGATGACACATTTTATTCTACACGTGTATTCTCTGCTTTTTGACTCAGATAAATACTTGAAATAGTAGTGTGTGATATTAAAACATGTGGCAAGAAGAGAGTCAAAGCGAGTATCTGATCCATTGTAAATCGATCGGAGAACTTTTGTAGTTGGGAGCATTAACCTCTGGTGTTAGTGGGTGGTGTTTAATGTTTAGAAAAACTTCACATGTGTATTGTGTTGTTTCATAACTCACTGATTAATTCAACCTTTGTGTTAATAGTTATCTTAGATTCTAGAATAAATATGCTGATAGGAATGAAAATATATATACATGTGTAACTGTGAATATCAGAATAAGTATTTACAGATTTGGCAAGATAAATACTTAAGGTCACAGAAGGCGTGCAAGGGTTTCTGCCTTCACTGTCGCCTTTGTTCTGGGTCACTGATTTATTCCACAATTTGATGTTTTTTTTTTTTTAATAGCTGAAAACTGTTCAGGCTACTGCACGTGTGCTCACTGTTTGGAGCAGCCTGGCTGCGGCTGGTGCACTGATCCGAGCAACACGGGCAAGGGCAAGTGCATCGAAGGCTCCTATAGAGGTCCAGTCAAGATGCCAACCCCATCCACAGCAGGGAAACACAGCTTGGAGCCTGTCCTTAATGTCAGCATGTGTCCTGTGGAGAACAACTATAACTGGTCTTTTATTCAGTGTCCAGGTAAATGAGCAATGGTTAATTGTTCAAACATTTCAGCCATAGCAGCAATTAAATGCAAAGGGAAAGACTTTTTAAGACTGTAGTGATGTCTGTGTTCCCTCTTGTTAATGGAGGGAGGAAAAGAGCTTGGAAGACAAACAAGAAATGATGCATTTTGAGATGGAAATTGTTGTGCGGGTGTCTGTAAGTGAGCTGCATGAAGACTTACCTATGCATTACTCTAGAGAAATTTTTCCTTTCCCTACAAACCTTTACCGACTTACAAACTTTTGTTTATTTATTGGTTTTACAGTTGCTTGAAAGAAAAGCAGTTCTTTCTCTGAAGGTTGATTTAACTGATAGTAATGCTCAGGGTGATTCTGAAATAACGTTTTTGACACCAAACATATAGGATAAAATTACTTGTACTGCTGCTAAACCCTTTCTTCCCTGTTCCTCCATGTAAATCTGTCCCACCACCTGCTTCCAGTCCTGTTTGTCCAATATGGATCTAAAGTTTTGGAGTTCAGTTTTTCACGTATTGCTTTAAATTTCAGATTTTCAGTACACGCTTCTCTGAGTTCATGTATTGCTAGCAAGACTGCAGGAACATCTTTGGAAGGTGCATGAAATGGTTTCATTCAGCCTCTGCAGAGCACAGACTGCAGAGGCTCTATGTGAAGCGCTATACTTCAGCACAGATAGTCATCCTTTTTTGTTTTCTTCAGCCTGCCAGTGTAATGGACACAGTAAATGTGTAAATGAAAGCATCTGTGAGAAGTGTGAAAATCTGACGACTGGCAAACACTGTGAAATTTGCATCTCGGGCTACTATGGTGATCCTACTAACGGAGGAACATGTCAGCGTAAGTGATGCCTTAAATCTTCCTGCACTCAAGTCTTTGATGTTTTTCACTCTTTACTCATTTCTCTGCTATCTTAACTGAAATTATATCCTGATAATACATTTTTTTTCTTTCCTGCAACCGAGGCACAATCCTTGTTTCTTCAAATCAAAGATATGGAAACTGCTTGATGAAATTCTTTGACTTTCATTGCACAAGTTAAAGATGATTTTTTTACCCTCCTTTGTAAACTTTAAATGACCACAGTGAAAAATGTGTGCATTTTAGTGTTTGATCCTGTTTTGAAAAGAAACAATGTTAATCCCAATGTCTTGAACAAATTTCTGCTTATGTAAATTTCACTTTCTATTGCATTTGGTTAATGCGTTGTGCATTCATTGTTGTAAGTGATTCATAAAAGGCTTGCCATATTTCACTGAGGAGTTGGCTGGATTTCAGTTGAGGATTAGGTGATCCCTGTTAAAATTGCATTTTAAGTTTGTAAAGTGCTTTGAGACTCTTTGGCACAAAGAACTTTTTTTGGTTTTGCAAGATCCTGTTAACAAACTGGGGAAAAAATCTTGAAGGACCAATACAGGTAATACTGAGAAATGAACATAAAAGATTTGGAGTTTTACCCTTGAACCTTGCAACGTTACTCTGAACTATTGTGAATTTTGTAGTGTTGTATCATGGGGAGACCAGTTGTAAACCAGAATCCAGCAGATGTAAGTGAAGGTGCTTCTTTCTCCGAAGAGCTTTAATGGAGTATAGTTAGGCATGCCAGAAGAATTAAGTGAAAGGGATTAATGAGGAGACACTGAAGACTTTGAGTTGCTTCTTCCAAGTGTGGAGACAATCCAGTAGAAAATACTTGGAAATTCATTTAGTATGGTTACTGGAAGTAGCATCAACCTTTTGGACGAAGATGAGAGTCAATAGCTGGAGCATGAACGTCCTGTTTCCTGAAGCAAGAGCTAGGTGATGTTTGAGGCCATGAAGAAGAACCTCCCAACGGACGGATTCAAGGAAGGGGGTGAAAAGATCACAGACAGGGACAAGGCTGCCATACTTACAGAAAAGGGTGTTGCAGTAGCTGGGATACGAAATTACAACAGACAGCACAATGGCACGGGGACAAAGGAGAAGGTGCATCTCTGACACTTTATTTCAGAACGTTATCTGCAAGATTAAATACTGCTGATATTCATAAACTCATTTCATGTGAAGATAATTTGAAGTGCAGGAATGAATAAATTGAGACTGAGTTGGCCTGAGAAAATAAATAATTCTACTCTGAGCATTCAGGTTTAATCATTGAATCACAACGTGCCTTTTGATATTTGTTGCTTTTCTATGCGTGTGGAAATTGAGAGTAAGTTACTTTGGACTCTTTCACATGAGAATTGTCCAAAAATGGTTTGTTGCTGAGATAATGGATGATAGACTAAAGTCATCCAGATGCCTGAAAAAGAAATTAGAAAATGTGTTGAGAGACTGTGGAACAGCATTCATTCGTTATCTGATGAAACTAGTAGCTCATGTCAAAAGTGCTTTGCTCTCAAGTGCTTTGGGCCCAGGTTTTTAATTTTCTGTGATTTAATGCTATTTACTGTGAAGGCAAAAGGATGAGGGAAGCAGGAAACTGGGCAAAACGACCGAGGTGGATCAGAAGAGGGAGAGTGAGAGAAAATCTTCCTATCTGATGCAGCCAGAGCGACTGCTGGCCATTAGTAATTCTTTCTTGATGGAAAGATTTCCAGAGAGGAATTTTTAAGGTGAGGATCTGCTGACAGGCAACAGAGCCAGCTCCTGCTTTTTCTGTCCTCTGAGCCATGGTCCTTCCTTCCCTTCGCATTAATGATGTGCCGATTCCACTCTTTTTGTGTATTTATGTGTAATGTTGTGTGCTGCTGTTTTTAGAGCCCACAGTCACATCCGTGCTGGAGATGGCTGTTGGTACAACTCCATCCTGATGCACAAGCATCCGTGCGTTTGCACACTTGACACCTAGTGTGAGTCCTGGTACTTTGAGGTGCAGATTTGCAGCATTAACTCAGAGGCCCCAGCAGCATGAGGACCATAAATATCCTCAAAATGGCAAATATTCAGTGCTGAAAAAAGTGTTAGTGTTTGGTGTTTTCTGTTCTGCTGAGCCACAGGGAATTTGAGCGACGCATTGGGATAGCAGTAGCCTTTCAAACAGGTAAGGCTGGGCAGAGCTAGAAGTGGTAGCGGTGGGGTTCAAAAGCCAGGGAGGAATAAAAAGAGTGGATGGAATAAGACGCCTTTTTCTGCTGCTCTGTGCTACCAGGGCAGGTGAACGTTGCTATATCGCTTGTGTTGAAAAATTTTTAACAAACTGCAGTTATTTTTCTGAAGGAATTGTTTGCATATCATCATAGGTATTGGTGTTTGTGGAGCTGGGGAGATAATAACTAATTGGTAGGTAAATTACTGCTCAGCGGTTGCTTTTAGGAAGTGTCCAACGTAGCGAAGTGTTAATCAGGAAGGGCAGGAAATGCAGCACATCAAATGTAAAAATAGCTGCAAGGTGCTTTCTCTGCATTCAGGATTTTTTGAGTTTTCTGATTAAAGTTTCACATGAAAATATGCTAGCGGTAGATAAGGAAGTTATTTGCAAGAGAACGGAAGGCTCTATTATGCCTGAAATCAGATTGCTGCTGCGGCAGCGCTTCTGAACACCTCCGTGGAGCATTTGCTGGTGGCCCACGATGAGCTGCTGGTGCCGCGGTCCTGCCTGCTCCCCCTTCCCAGGGCTGCATGGGGGACTTGGAGGACGGCTCAAGCATTTAGCGTGGAAAAACGATGTTGGGCAGGTGGGTGATGCCGTTGCCGCTGGGGTGCTGGACCGTCACAAATGCAGGAAGAGGAGCGGCGTTTCCCGTGACCATTGCTGAATGAGTCTTTGACCCACGGTTTCTGAAGAAGGTTGAAGGAGACTTGCTGTAAGGTGACAGACTGTCACCATGCTTCACAGTCAAAAAGCCATTTCCAATAATTTTGGCTTTCTGCTCTAGCATCAGGCTCTGGAGGCAAAGTTTCATTTTTAGACTCCAGCGAGGGTGTCTAGTACATTTTGTCAGTAGTTTGTTTCCAAACTTCGTACTTGTTTGAAAAGCCATGAGAAAATTTCTCATGTGTGCATATTCTAGTTCTTTAGTGAATGATCTCTAGTTACAGGGCTCATAGGAAAATGAATGCATAAATAGACTCTGTTGTTTTAAGTAGGGATATTTGAGTCTCCAGTCGTCTTGATAAGCTTGTGGCTAAAGAGCAGGGTGAGGAAGCATTAATGTTAGTGCTCAAGGTACTGTGATCTGTGTCTAAACAACATGAAATTTGAAATTTCTCCTGATTTTAATATATGTTAATGTTGAATATTGATCAAATTTCACTTTGCTTACCTTTTGCAAAGCATAAGGAAGGAAGTACGAGACATTCTCAATAGCATTAAGAACTATTTTTTTTTAAAGTACCTCTAATGAGAACTGTGTTTGCTT
This sequence comes from Phaethon aethereus, assembly GCF_964289735.1. Lineage (NCBI taxonomy): Eukaryota > Metazoa > Chordata > Aves > Phaethontiformes > Phaethontidae > Phaethon > Phaethon aethereus. The sequence goes on from NC_138578.1 coordinate 83,003,432, forward strand.
CACAGAATACAATTACTTTGTCAAATCTTCATTCAGTCTACTTGTTTCCACAATAGGCCTTCATGCTGCTTCATATTTTGTTCCGTGTTGCTGCTAGGAAACCACTCATCCACATCTGAGAAGCACAACTAAGTGTCCCTGATACAATATAGCTTCCATTATCTGCCACTATAAAGAAGCCATCAAAAGGATTAATAAAACAAGGTCCAAGGTTGGCAAGGATGTTCAGGATGGGGACTTCATGTCTAAGAATCTGCCGGTACATTGAGTGGCACATGTCTTAATGAGAAGGCATGTGTCGTCTCAACAAGGAGGCACTGGCCCTTAAAGCGTACTATTTCCAGCAAGCTCAGGGACTGCAAATCTTCTCTTTCTGTACTTTTTTCCTCCTTCTATTGAATGCTCTCCCATGCACAGCTCCAGACGAATGGATCTTCCAGTTCATTCGTAGAACAACTTCTAAAAGGCAGCTACCTTCCAGGAAAAGTTAATATATACATCCTTCTAGTTATAGTGAACTTTATATCAAAGATAACTGCTTGGGTTGGATTTGTTCTTGTTTGTGTTTTGCGGTTATTTTTTTGCATGTACCTCCTCTACTTCTTTATGAGCAAAGGTCTCAAAGTGTGTCAACGTTAGCATTTTAATTTGAATCGGGAGCATTCATTTCAAGCAAATCTCCCGTACGTCCCCACTGTCATACTTCGGTTTCGAGCAGGCTCAGGGTGTATGAGCTGGTCTGTTGTGGGTATGCTGCAAACCTGATGTAGTCCAGGGGCATGCTGGTTTCCTTCAACCACGACTCAGTGGCGTTCAGCTCACGGACCGGGCAGAAGCTATTCTAAAATAGATTGAGGCATGCGTGCCAAACCACTTACAGCATGGACATCGTATTCTTAGCACCAGCCCTTTTAGACTGCAGATGCGCTGACATTGTTGATAATGGCATTATTTTCTCAAAGGCCTATTTATTCTTAGAAAAAGCCCTGAAAGTACCACGAGCTTTGCTTTATTTGCAAAAATGGTCTCTCAAGAGTTATGAGTTTGACTGAAATGTGTTAGCAAGCCCAAAACTATTCCAAATATTGTCTTTTTCTTACCAGTTATGATATTCCTAGTGCTAACAAGAGGGGAAGTTAAATGAATTTTTGAGGCTAAAAAGCACAGTCTGATCATGATTTCATACAAAACATCAGTCCTGGAGCCTGCACTCACTCTGTTTTGACGCACAGTTCTATTTTTGGCTGCCTTCTGTATCACAAAGAAACCAAAGAGTACCAAATGGGTTTTTATATGCACTTTAATTGTTGATGTATCTCAGTTTGGCAACTAAAAAACTTAATTGCCATCAAATCTGTTTCTCTTGCTTCATTCAACATTGAATCTTTTTCCCCCTCTCCTCAACAGCTTGCAAGTGCAATGGCCACGCGTCTGTCTGCAACACAAACACAGGGAAATGTTTCTGCACTACCAAGGGCATAAAAGGAGATGAGTGTCAACTGTGAGTTTGTTTCACTTTGTTATTTGAAATCAAAAGTCTGTGCATATAGCGACATGGAACACCTACTTTTTTTAATGATTGTATTTATGATGTCTCTGCTCATCTCTTCCTGCTGGCAGTTGACTAACTTCATTGACGGTGCAGCCAGCTGTGCTTCCACTGGGGGAATAACATGAACAAAATGATTTCCTGAAGATTTCTAAGATTTTTAAGAACATTTCAACTGGCAATGTCATGCAGAAGGGATGGGGTGAAAAAACAATGTCCACACTCCCCAGACTATACATACTGCTTTGCTTTGTCCCTCAATAGTTTCTTTTTCATTGGTAGATTTTTACTGTCTGTGCCCTCTGCTGTGCTGCGGAGAAGTGTAAATATAGCTGAAATAAGACTTTGACATTCAACCATTTTAATGGAGCAGCTTCAGAGCAACAAATTTGCTGAAGGTTTCTCTCTAAGATAACAGAAGTGCTTTTAGTGTAATGTTAGTGGAAATAATTTCATTCCAAATAATTTCATTGCCAGGTTTATTTTTAAAGTGTTGCTCACATGAGTAAATGTTTCTAGGACTAGAATCCTGGAATAGCCATAAATGTAAATGGAAGCTTTTGTTTTTGACTGTAGTAATCCAGTTCCATGCATTGTGAAGAGCTAATAAAAACATTCCAAATGGATGCAAATGTTAATATCCAGAATTTTGTATTTCATTTTTACTGCATACTAGCCTGACTTGCAGGGATCATGGAATTTTTTCAGCAGCCCAGTATAGCTCAGACATGCATCTTTTATTTTTAATTGTGTACTGTTGTCAGCACAGGTGGCGTTTTCTGATTTTTAGTGGCTGAGAATAAATAGAACTGGAAAAAAAATCCATTTATTAAAAAATATGTATTCTTTTTTAGGTGTGAAGTCGAAAATAGATATCAGGGAAATCCACTTAAAGGAACATGTTACTGTGAGTACTCTTGGGATTTTGTTTGGAGATAAAAAATGTGTTTGAGGTTTAAAATATCTTATTTAAAACTAGTTGCCTCAGCATCTATTTAAAGGACAGGGGATTAAAGGAGGGACTAAAAATAGTTTTAAAAAACTTTCGTGAAGTTTTCACAACAGTATTGTTTAAAGAGAATAAAAATACTCTTCTTGATGAGGTCTGTGTGATGGCTGGATCTTTCAAAACAAACTTTTGAATGTGTTTTACGTGACTTTGAAATGAAATCTGATCTCTGGAGAATATTCTACAATATATACCTAGTAAGTCAAAACCAAAGCATGTCTTCAGAATTTTTCTAAGTGCAAAATACTATTTTTTAAAAATTCTGTTCCGTGTTAGAATTGGTAAGGTTTCAAAATTGCCACGTTTCCACTGAAATGAACAGTTGTATTCTCATGCAATTTGAGAAGATACGTTGCCAAGATTCAGATTACTTAATGGAAACTCTCCAGCTTCTATTTGCAAATATTAACAATCAGCACACTGGCAGGCATGGCTAGATGTAATCTTAAATTACATAAAGATGCAAGTCTCAAATAATGTTTTTGTGCAACACAGAAATTATCAACATGCTGTATTTAGCAAATTTGAATTCTGCTTGTGCAGCTAAACAAGGGCACTGATGGCTTCCCATGGCAGTCTCACAGCAAGGGTGACCTAATTCACTGCTGCCAGTGGCAGGGGTGGTAAAGTGGGCAAAAAGGGGAAAAAGGCAGAACTTCACAACTCTTACAGGAGCAACCTTGTGCTGTACGGATTCAGTCTCACTTGGTTTTCTTCCTTGAAAATTCCTGTCTTGGTGCTTCACAGGAGTTGTGGGTAGACATCAGGAGGTTGTCTACCTTGCGTCTATCCAACAGGGGGTCTCCAGGAGGCAATAAGAGAAAAATAACACCTGGTGTTAATAAATAGCTTCATATTTATTATTGCTTGGGGTATCTCTGCACGGGTTTGGGAGTATGTACAGGTCATAATACTGCATTTTAATAAAAGGATACTGAGCCTGGTGGATGTATCCCCAAAACTGACTGCGCGCTGCCGATTAACAGAGAGGTGACAGCCCAGCCCTAGGCAGCCGTGAGCATAGGAGGGCATACAGGTGGGCCAAAAACTGGTCCTGGCATGCCTGGACATGATGTGACCCAGAGTAGGATGGCAGCTGGGTCAATAACAAGTAGCTGCTCTGTAGAAATCCTCCCTATACAGTCCACTGATGCACAGAGACTTATCATGCGTGGAACTTAGTCCCATCCCAAGTGGGGATTATACATTCTATTTTATTTTGCTGTTATTCCCTTAGCACATGGAGGTACTGCAGTATGGAGAAAGTAAGAGTCTCGGCATGTTTTTTGCAATGTCTAGGTATGAGCAGTCATGTAGATTAAGGCTGAAAGCTATTCCCTGGAAAGTGTAAGCAGAGTGTTCTTCTCTGCTAGGCTCAACTTAAAAAGAGGGGGTTTTGTCCCTTTTGTGTGGGATCATACATAGGTTGGAGTAATTTGTAACAATGTGGTGACTGAGTTGTGCTCTCAGTACAAGAAACACTTCAGCAACATCATGCTTTGATTTGCTACGTCCTGCTTTGATTTGCAGAAGTTTGTTTTATTCCAAGACACGGGGTAACTTTCTCCATGCATTTCTTACAGATACTCTTCTCATTGACTATCAGTTCACCTTCAGCCTTTCTCAAGAGGATGATCGCTATTACACAGCAATCAACTTTGTAGCAACACCCGAAGAGGTAAATTTTCTACTTTCCCTTTCAACTTCATCCTTTGGGTATACGTGTGTTGTCTCTTGGCCATGGAGGCAATGAATTGTTACATTTCTGCAAGTCTCCAGATGTAGTCTCTTAAAATGGCATGTAAGTCCAGTTCCACAAAGCAACTAGAACTTTCTGAGCTTGGCTTGGCCATGCAGTTTCAAATCTTCCTGGTAAAATTGCATAAGGAACCACAGTTGATTCTTTACAGTTGTTTGAACAACTGCTGAGCAACTCTAGTTTTGCTTGTTTTTCACCCCATACCTTGTGATTTCTGATTTATTCTGCACACATGACTTGTTTTGTTCTTTATTATGCTTTCCTTGGGGAGGAGAATGCTCCTTTCACAAAAAGTGAAAAGTTTTTTGCTTGATGTGTTTGATCCACGTTAATAAATAAAATTCCAAGAATTTTCTTCAGTGAAGATTTGCTGGGGTACCATACAGTAGAATTGTTGTCCTAAAAATGGGTTTTCTTTCCGCCTCCCCCCAGCAAAACAGAGACCTGGACATGTTTATCAATGCATCGAAAAACTTCAACCTCAACATTACTTGGTCCACGAGTTTTGCAGGTAAAATAAGCATGATCTAAGTTGCCTGGTGGCTTGTTTCAGTTACCCGTTTTTGACATGTCAAATTTAATTGGGGAAACTTTTGTTTTAACCTTTGAACTTGTTCTGTAATGGTCTTAAATGTCGGGCCTGGGGGCAGAAGTAAAATATCAGAAGGAACTATGTTTTTCCATCTTAATAGTGTCTTTTGGAAACATGGAAGATGCAAATTTGATTTTTAGTAATGTAGTATTTTGGTATACAGTGATTTTGATAATGCAGCACAACTTAAAATAGTGTTCAGGTGAAAAGTTAATTTTATAACAGTAAAATTCGAGATGCTTTGCCCTTTTTGTGTGCCACTGAAAATGTTTATTGAACCATCTTTTCTTGCTACTTTTTAACATTTGAAAACAGCTGGCACGCAGGCTGGGGAAGAGATTCCAGTTGTTTCAAGAACCAATATAAAGGAGTACAAGGACAGTTTCTCCAATGAGAAATTTGATTTCCGCAACAATCCAAACATCACTTTCTTCGTTTATGTCAGCAATTTCACCTGGCCGATAAAAATACAGGTAGGAGCTCTTAAAGTGTGTATAATTTCTCTCAATGATGTTCCTTGTTTTGTTCAAGCTGAGCCAGCTCGCAGTGTAATCTTGCAGCAGGCAAAGGGTTTTGACGTTCCTGATTAAGAGCAAAAAGGTGCGTGATCTTCTGATGTTCTTTAGCCCAATGGATCTGAAAATGCACTGTGAAATACTGGGATGCTCGCTTATTAACAGGGCTATGTTCTAACGAGGTCTCTGACTTTAAATGTGTAGGTGTTGATGTTGAAGAAAACAGACTCATATAGCCAAAAACCCAAACCTGGAATGTGAAAAGAGAGGAAATGTACTTCGAGTCTCTCTTTAACGTCTTGTTCTCAATAGGCGTAGCGAAAGGGCCATCCCCCTTTCTCCTTGTGCTCCCCAAGGCTGGTGGTACCTGCAGAATGAGATGAAGCTCATTCTTTCCCTTAATTCAGTGCAGTTAACACACGTGTTGCCTCAGGTGTCAGACTGTGGTAAGACTAGTGCTGAAGAAGCAGTGGATGAAACTTGGTGGATCATGAAAACACTCATAGATCACAGACTGCAATCACAGAGACTCTGAACTGCTGCGGCAGCTAATAATTCAAAGAAACCTTGGCCACGTTCTTGCTCTGGGCTAAGTCAAGTATCAACTCGCAGTGTACTCAGTGATACGAGTGCCCTTTGAAGTACTAGGTCTGGAATGGAGATCTCAGATGAGGCTCCGTATATTTGAGTTCCGCCTTTTTTAAGAAGCTTGGTCAAATATGGGAACCCAAGTTCTTCCATCTGCACCCGTATTCAACCGTTATTATGTGAAAGCTGACAACTTCACATTAATTTACTTGATACTTCAGACATATCAGTCACACAAACTTACCACAAGGGTCACTTCCGACAAAGATGGTGCACGTGATAATGTTGAGCAAGAAAATGTCCACTTGGAAAAAAGGTCCATAAGCTATAGTGATATTTTTCAAGGTATTTCATGAACTTTAAAAAAAATATATTAGGGATACTTGTGAAATGCCTGCATCACCTGGTAAAGATGGTGGGTTTTAAGTACTCAGGAAACTTTGTCTTGTTGATTGCACACTGGTAGATTTGATAGGCTGACTTTGGACTGTGTTTTGGTTCTTTTTAATATCACTTACAATATTGGTAATAATTTTCCAGCTGGAGACTTTTTACTTTATAAATTGTTAAAGTCTCAGTTCGTTGTCAAGTCCTAATTTTTAGATACAGGGGAGTTTGCAAGAGCTGCAAACCTTTATGTCATTGGATACTCAAGCAGCAAGTACTAAACCTCATTGTTTTAATTTAAGATAAATACTGATTTCAGTAGAGAAAGTAACATCCTGCATACAAAGGTGGGCAGTTGCATAATGATTTGTTGAAATCTACAGCTTCTCTTTTAATCAAATTGTTAATCACAGGAGTCAGAAAAAAATGCATATTCTTTAACTTACAGGTTATATGTTGACTGATAGTTTACCTTCCCTAGTCAGGGCTGGACTGTACCTACCCTAAATTATTTGCTTTGCTATTTGTCGATGCAGAGCTGTGTTGTAGGACTCTGTAGATGTTTAAGAAGAGTGCTGTCTCCTGTTCCTTAAGCTCTCCTGTGTTTACTCCTACCAGTACTTATGGTGAATTTCTGCTAGCTTTTCCTATGCCAGTGTTGTCACTGAGCTTAAATGTCCCCTCCATCTTCTTGTTTGGCAGCTGAGTCTCCTGCTTTCCCTGGATGAATTTGGACAGGTCATATCCTCTCTTAGCCCTCAGTGTTTGTTTGTTGGCTTAAGCAAGACAAACGCTCATCATCTTGTTTTGTGAAACAGGCTGCTCAGGTTCGGTTGCCTCATTTGTTTTTCCTCATCTCACCTGTACAGTTTTGGTCAGCCATGTACAAGGCCATGGAGATCAGGTCTCACCATTGCCATGTACAGCAGTGTCTCTAGGTTCCTTATGGACCTTTTTAGGTCCTTTTATGGCATATTTTGCTTTGTTCGTTCTCATGACTGTGGCAATTAATTGTTATTATTCATTTTAATATGGACTAATATACCCCATTCTTCTGCATCGTTGGTTTCCAACTGATGAGCTCCCAGTCTTGATAGTGAACGTTCTTCTTAGTCCCTGACAGCATCATAAAATGTTATCCCCCTGCTGTTACTGGGCAATATTCCCAGCCCTGAAGACCATCTAGGTGTTCTTCTCTGTTGTTCTGTGTTTTTATTGATGATCTCCTTCTACTTTGTCAGCAGATGGTGCAATTAGGATACTTTCTTTCTGGGTCTGTGTCATTAAAATGTCAAAGTCTGTCCAGATGCCATCCTTGAACTAACTTCTGTCCCCCTTAACCGCTATGATTCTTGAAATAATCTTCACCATCTTTATCTCCCCCAGGAATTTCCAATGTATTGAGAGCCATAATGGAATTTGGTTAGCTCAGCTGTAGTTCCTAGGTCTGTACAATTAATTATTTTTACAGACAGAAAATACCGGGTTGGCAGAACACAGATTACTGTTGTCAGCTCTATTGCTTGTTGAATTCAGTTTTTCATTTACTCCTTCAGTTCTTTTATTCAGAACTTGTCCTGAAACTTTGCATGCTGTCGAGGTCTTGGGAGCACGAATATCTAGATTCTCCCTCCTCCTCTAAATACAAGTTTTAAATTTTCCTCAGTGCCATGCTCAGCTGGTAGATTGCTTTAACAGCCTTGCTAACCAGAGCCGCTATTTCTTGTGCCATTTCTTTCGGAGTGCTGGAATACATGCTGTCCGCTTTCGCTGACTTTGAACAGATTGAAACATCTGAGTTTTGTCTCCACCTTGGTTGTGGACCTTTTTATAACCTTATTCCCAGTAGACACTTTGCCTTGCACTGATGTTCAGTGTCCTTGTCCATGATGAAAACTCTAGTTTTAGGGATGTAGCTGATTGGTTTTAATCAATTGCCTATCCTTACAGCGTACCCTCTTCCCTTCCCCCTTCTGGTCTCCTTTACTTGTGTGGCTGAAACACCTCTTGCTATTTTGTTTATCATTTGCTGAGGTCTAGCTCAGCTTGACATTGGTGGTTCTTATTTTATCACTGAACTACTTGCTGGCTTCTTGCTAATGAATCCTTTCCTCTCCATAATACATAGACTCTGTAATTGTTCCTAATGTCCTTTTTGTGGTTAGTTCTGAGGATACAGCTTTCAAACAGTTTTGCATCTTTGACCTGAGAGAAATACTTAGATGGCTGCTTTCCCATTCCTTATCTCCTTAGTCCACTTGATTTCACTGTCTTATTTAATTTCTTGTTGTTCAAAAGAGTGAGCTTGGATTCTCTTGCAACACTTCCCTCCTTTTATCCTTAATTTAATATGAATTTGCTTGTCTGCACTCAATCCAAGGTAATTTTATATCACCATCTCTTCTTAACGTCCTTGTTACTTGCCAAAACAAAGTCTAAAATAGCAGCAGCTCTTACTGGTTGAGACACTCTTTTTGTGAAGAAGTCTGGCAGCAATATCGCATGCCGAAATATGTGGTCCTTACAGTTTCTATTAGCTTGCTATTCAGTTCATAGCCGAGAAACCTTTTTCCCCGAAATTGATGTTTTTCTGTCATCTTTCTCCAAATACCTATTGGTGTTGAATGTCTCCATCCTTTCTCACGTTTGCAATAGCAGTTCTTTGTTACATTGCTATGGCTTTGTCGTCCTTCTCCAGGAAGCCCACCTGCACCTCCTTTTGCTGGACATCTTACCATAGCTCAGCACAGCATTCCTCCCTCCTTTCTTGCAGCAACCCTGCAGCATTGCTCGTTTGAGTGTGAGAGAAAACCAGTTTAACAGTCGTTGGGGATGCAAGTCTGCATTTTGCATTCCTAAATCTGACAAGTAGCAGAGTCTTCTTCAGAGAATTCCAGTCTGGTTGAGGTTGGAAAGGACCTCTGGAGGCCATCTGGTCCAGCCTTCTGCTCAAACCGGGCCACCTAGAGCAAGTAGCCCAGGATCATGTCCAGGCAGCTTTTGATTATCTCCAAGGATGAAGATTCCACAACCTCCCTGGGCAAACTGTGCCAGTGCTTGGTCACCCTCTCAGTCAAAAAGTGTTTCCTGATGTTGAGACAGACCCTCCTGTGTTTCAGTTTGTGCTCATTGCCCCTTGTCCTGTGACTGGGCAGCACTGGAAAGAGCCTGGCTCCGTACTCCTTGCAGCCTCTCTCAGGTATTTACAGACATTGATGAGACCCCCCCCCACCCCAGGCCTTCTCCAGGCTGAACAGTCCCAGCCCTGTCAGCCTTCCCTCACAGAAGAGATGCTCCAGTCCCTTCATCATCTTTATGGCCCTTTGTTGGACACTGTCCTGTCTGTCCATGTCTCTCTTGTGAGAGCTACTGGGGAGCCCAGAACTGGGCCCAGTAGCCAGATGTAGCCTCACCAGTGCTGAGTAGAGACGAAGGATCACCTCCCTTGAGCTGCTGGCTCTAATGCAGCTCTTTCATGGTAAGGAAATACCGTTGGCCTTCTTTGCAGCAAGGGCACATCGCTGGCTCGTGTTCAATTTGTTGTCCGTCAGAATCCCCGGGTCCTTTCCTGCCAAGCTGTTTTGCAGTTGGGTGGCCTCCAGCATATACTAGTGCCAGGGTTGTTCTTCCTCAAGGGCAGGACTTTGCACTTTTCCTTGTTGAACTTCATGAGGTTCCTCTTGGCCCATGTCTCCAGCCTGTTGAGGTCCTTCTGAGTAGAAGCACAACCCTCTGGTGTATCAGCCGCTCCTCCCAGTTTGCTGTCACCTGCAAACCTGCTGGGGGTACACTCTGCTGCATCATCCAGATGATTAATGAAGATGTTAAAGTAGGACCAGACCCAATATTGACTCCTGGGGTGCACTGCTAGTCACTGGCCTCCAGCTAGACTTCATGCCACCGGTCACCACCCCCTGGGCCCAACCATTCGGCCAGTTTTCAATCCACCTCACTCTCTCTTCATCTTTACCTGCATTTGCTAGCTCTGCTCTCGTGAGGGCTGTCGTGTCTCCTTCACAAAGAGCGTGTAGCCATATAGCTCTGCTTTTGGCTTTACTTTAAGTCCATTCTCCATCTGGTGTAACTGTGCTGTCAGATTTGATGCCACATGAAAGCTTTTCTGGATGCTAAGACACTACACAGTTTGACACTGTGCTTCTCACACTACCCAGGCATACTGCTTTACTCTTAACATTTCTTTTCCCTCCTCACCATCCTAATAAATTTTTTTCAATGCAGTTGATGAGTAGGAGATGGTATTACGGAAAGAAATGGTTCCATAGAGGAAAAACTAGAGAAAAGTCAGTAAAAAGAGTATGATTTATTTCCAGGACTCACTGTGTCCTTTCAGGTCTTGTGCAATCTTCCATGGTGGATTGAGCTGCCCTCAATTGCCCTTAATTGCAATCTGTGTTCCTACCTGTCCTTTCTGTACCTCTTTATTTGCTTTTCCTATTTTTCCCTTTTTTGTAAAGTCTTGGCTCTCTGGTAGAAGTTTATCTTCAATCAGATAAAACAGAAGATAACTCAAGGTACGGATTTTGGGGACAAAGGCTTCCCAGCAGTTGATCCGTGACTGGGGTTCACTATAAGATTTAAAGTAGAGCCACAGGGTGACCCCTCTGCTTTCCTGACTGCTCCTTCAGCACTCACCCCATGCTCCCTTCTTCTCAGGAATATTTTTTACTCAGACCTTTCCCATACTTCTTTCTTTTTCTAAGTGGTCGTCCCCCATTTCATTGCATAAAAGTTGATATGAAGTTGGGTTTAGTCCTTCAGGACGAGCTGACTCATTAATTAAAACGACATGTTGCAATATGGCCAGGATGCAAACTGTTTTTCTTATCTCAGAGACCGCCTCCCCCGGTTCTGCTCATTGCAGTTATACCGTTAAACTTTTTGTGGCTACAGAACATGTTTCAATTTCCCTTTTGAAATGAGAGTGTTTTTAATATAAGTAGTGTGATGAAGTCAGTGAAACTCTACTACTGCCAGACTGCTGGAAAATATTCTCTCCTTGTGTGTGTGCGTCACCTTGCAGCTGGCATGTGTGTTTGGTCTGTTCCTGTGCAGTGCAGCGTGTCCAACTGGTATTTAGGAATTGTTGTTTGTTTGAATATCGTAATAAGCAGTCATTGTATGTATGCTCTCTTATCCTGGCTTATTTGCAGTTTAGATACAGTAGAAATATCTGAACAGAAGCGTTTCTGTATATACATAATCTTGTAACAGAAAACTTCAGAAATGTACAGTCGGTACTGCAGAGCAATTGATCTACAATCCACATTTTGTTTAACTTCATTCTGAAGTCCTCAGCTGAAATCTGTCACTCTTTACCTCTTCCTTGCCTGTTAAAGTTGGGACTTGGAGAGTATAAATGCTCTTTTGTGTTAGAGATAGCTGTGTCCCTGCCAATGCTGAATTCTGGCCTTTTTTTTTTTCCCCTTCTTGCTCCACCTCTCTTCAAAACCACTTCAGTTAGGGTTTTTTTTAAGTATATTGGTTTAGGATGTCTTTCCCTGCCTGCTTTAATGACTTGAAATGATTATTTTGTAAGAGAACTAAAGCTGCAAAATGCAGAAAACCTTCAAAAAACAGCAGTCTGCCTCCTCATACCTCCTGTCTGAGTGGTATGAAAGCTACATTGTGGAGTTCGCTTAAAACCTTAGCTTGCCAAGCTTTCTTGAAAATCCAGGTAAGGTCTTGTCGAAAACGCCTTGAAATTTCCATTCTCTCTACTTTGCGCCTCCTCTCTGCTAACAAACCTCGTCTGGCACAGCACAGTGACTTCAGAAGCGTTGTGCAAAGCCCGGCTGTTCACCTTTCTCTCTCTTACTCGGAAAGCACTGTGCTAAATATTCATTATCTTCCACCAAACTTGAGGAACCGAGAGCACGTCCTTTAGAAAGGGACACTGGTGGATGTTGTTAGGGTTACTATTTTCATGTAGTCGTGTAAATGTAATATGATCTCCCCTCCCTTTTTTTTTCTGCTTTCTTAATTTTTGTTGTAAGTTTGCTTTGTTACTCATTCAAAATATACCTTAGATTAGAAAAGAGCTATAACATGCAAATAAGGAGCTCTGCAATATTGCAATAAGAAGCAAGGGAATTCAATGCAGAAGCTTTCAGAGGACTTCTTTCCATGGGTTTCGATCCAGACAAAAGCTCATTCAGCAGTGAAACTTCAGTTCTGGAGCTGACAAGTAGTTAATGCTGAGAATTTGAAACTCTCTTTGATACTTGTGTAAATGTCAGCAGTTTTTAACAGTGTTTAAACTACCATGTATTTACCTGGAACAGATTCCAGTGAGTCCCTCTCCTGAATGCACAGGGGGTGAAAATTAGAGTTGATAATATAGCTAACTTCAAACTTCCTTTTTAATGGGGTTTTAATGTAAGCTTTCTGCTCCATTACAGCTTACTGTTGATGGTGTTTTCTACCACTCACTAAATATAAACTTGTGTTCTTGTCTTGTTTCATACCCAAACTATTGTTTTCATTAACGTTCTGTCCTACTTGATTTTAGATTTTTTTCTCCCAGATTCAGAGCCCTCGCTACGAAGCCTTTTGCTTTGATCTCTACTTTCTGAGTATATGTAAGAAGCCTTGGAGCTGATTAAGGAAAAAAACACAGTTTGTAATTGTATCATTAACTGACAATTGCCTCCTCTCTTTCCCTCGCGTTGGTTGAAGTATTTTAATTTGAACATGCTTAAACGTTAATTATGAGCCAAATGCTTCAAGGAACAAAAAGAGGCAAACGGATTTTGCAGCCTCTTGCATACAAAATATGCCATTTGCAAAATCTCGCTAGATACTCATTATATATTGTTTGCTTGGCAATTCATCGTCATGTTGGGCCTCAAAGTGCCACCGTGACTACGTAGCATCACTGCACGTCCTTCTTGGTGGAGATCTGCAACAGCATTGGACAGCTTACACTGTTTGAGGACTGGAGGTGTTTGATAACCGGTGGGAAATTTTTAAGTCACTTAAATTGCTGCCTTCCATGCTGATTTCATGAAGGCTGTAGTAGAAAAATAGCTAAAATTGCCTCTGCTGTCTACATTTTTTAGTTTCTCAAACTTCTGCATGGGTTGTTGAAGCTTTTTTCTGGGTTCCGCCAGTTGATTTATTTCAGGATTGTGGGTCTATATAGTCCTTTCTAAAGCTTTATTCCTTTCTACAAAGAAAGTTAATGCACTGTAGACAGCTTAATTCAGCCCCATAATGTGTTGTCATAATTACTCTAGATTTCAAAAGATGCTGTTTACTGTGATATGAAAATAATTGTGAACCCACTCAAAATGTTGAATTGCTGTCTAGTTCATCTGCTGAAATTGTGAATGGTGAACCGAAAGGTGGAAACAATTCATCTCTCAAATTGATTGCTGCTTTCCAAGGAGCTGCCAAAAGTTTAAGCACAGAAACAGTAACTAACACATGGGAGACCTGAAAATTGAGGACTGCCTCAAATGTGCTGTAATTAAATCAGCCTTTCGTTTGCAGCGCTTTTTCGGTGATGGAACGGGTGGCTGTCGCTAACCTGTGCGTATAGACTCTCGCGTCCGTGGATTACACAGCGTGCCTGCTGCTGTGTGTACAGAAACCACAGTGTGTGCTGTCCCAGGGAATGCAATGTAAACCATTACATGCAAACCTCTTGGATTATGTACTCTTTAATGAACTACCTTCCTTCGGGGCCCTCCCGTCACTGCCTTACATTGCTTTTCTTAACTTTGTCTTGGCACAGATATTGCCAGGAGGACTGCATCCAAGTTTTGAAGCAAAATACACATTTTAGTGCTGCAGTTAAGAGCTGCGCTGCTGCGATTGAATAAGATTCCAAATAGATGTGCGAGTACGATTCTGCTCTGAATAAAGCTTTCAGAAATGACACCTTCTTGGATTCGCATGCTTTGTATGTTAGACCTGCGACTACTAATTTGGATACATTTTTATGGCCTTTTCTTCTTTCCTTACTTGTTAGTGTAAGGGAACAGCCTCAGCTCTGTTTATTCCCACGCATCAAAAGATTTCTGCTCTGCCTCTCATTGCAACCAAAGGGTTTGCTCTGGGATTGTATTATTTTCACTAATGGCCTCCTTTGACCTGTAAAACAGTTCCCACTGGTTTAAAATGATATGCTGGAAATTAATGTAGAAATACAAGAAAGCAGATTCCCTTCATGTCTATTTGGCTTTGCAGAGGTAGCAATAATGCTGTAACTGTGTGTTTTTCTTAAGCCAGTGGATATTTCCTGTGTTAGTGTGTAGGCGAAGTTCACGTGGAGCCATATGCTGCTGGTGTCAGCTGTATTTCAGAGTGGAGATTAATTATAAACTAGGCTGAGATTCTTCTAAGGAATGGCTCTTTGGCTGATGAAAGCAGACACATTTTCTCTTATGCTGAATGTGGCTATTTAAGTGGGAAATAGTAGCCAATATTTTAGAAAGTGCCAGAAATTACATTCCTAAAAAGTCTTCACAATCCTCAGACAAAGCTCTTACTCTAATCTTTATCATTATTATTTTAATGTTTCATGGTTCTGGTGTCCAGCAGTATGCAAATACTGAAATCTTCCCAAGTTCTCATTTTTCAAAGGAAATCTCCTTCATTAAAGCAGTTTTGGATTAAATTTCTTCTTCTGGTACTCTTTCCCCATCCTGCTATTTTTATTGGCAATGTTACCCATAAAACAACTGGTCTTCATTAGCATGAATCTTAATACCAGTTTCAATTAAGCTTTCATTTTACTAGCCATTCGTTTTTTAACGTGTTTCTGGAAGTATTTGTTTTCTTGCAGATGTAAGTGATGGATGACACTTGGCTACAGCCAAGGAAAGCTTTGGGGTACCCTTAGCTCCTGCCAGGTGAGGAAGATAGTACCCATCGGCTTGAAAACGGAGCCGGAGGAATGCCGGATCCCACACTTCCACCTCCTTTTACTTTAGGCTTTCGACCTTTTTAAGGTGATGAATATTGCCAGCGTTGATTCTCTCTAGGGTTACCTCTTTGAGGTTTACAGCCTAACTAAAAGACCTTGATAATGCATGTAATAAGATAGAGCGAAGAAATGGTACCGCAGTTAAAAAGCGGGGTCTGTAACAGACTCTTAATACCCTGATTTGTCTCTGGAGGAAACATTAGGTGTTTGATACAGGGCATAAATACCCCTGAGGACTGGACATGGCCCGTGGAGTTTTCCAGCGTTTCTCTAAATTAATGTCATTCTGTAATCAAAAGCTACAGGCTAATCGAATGAAAGCTCTTGGTAAAGGGAAAGGGAAAGAAAAAATGTCTTTGTTGTTGG